>NW_025764716.1:0-600000 GCF_019669845.1 Emericellopsis atlantica
CCCTAACCCTAACCCTAACCCTAACCCTAACCCTAACCCTAACCCTAACCCTAACCCTAACCCTAACCCTAACCCTAACCCTAACCCTAACCCTAGCTAAATATTATTATAAAAGAGATAATTATTAAGGCTCTATTTATATATTCTTAATTATATAAACCTATCCTCTTAGAGCCTTTTTCTCTAATTTCTTATATTCTAGGTCGTCTACCTCCGGTTTTATTAATTTCGGGTTCTTACTTTTCTAATATTACTTTTTCACTACTAACGGTAGAATCTCAATCGAGCCTAGCCCCGCTGTAAGGTGGGCTCATCATCACACGTTTCTACCCCGCGTCCTCGAGCTACACGCGAGACGAGCTCACTATGCAAACACAATTCCCGATGCGCGAAACAGAGCCCCGCCTGCATTCCAGTCCATGTGCTCCAATCCCGCCGCACTCTACGTTAGTGTGGAAGCACGCCATATTGCACTTCAAGTCTACACTGTAGCCCTACCGCTCGCGCTAGAGCAGAAGAGTCTGGACCATGATCAGCCCGGCGATCTTGTCCTTAGCGACCGCCGGGTCCTGTACGTCGCCCTGGACCGAGATACCATAGTTTTGTTGGGAGACGTGGCTACGGCAAGAGTGATGCAACTGGTACACTGGTTCCGTCTTCATGACCTTTCCGGCGGCTTACCGGTGGGGTTACGGCGCTTTTGTACGAGCGCGGGACATTTCGCTCATAACCACGGGGCGGCGATGCTACGGATCATAGGACAGCAGCTGTTCTCCGACGTCGACTACTTCGCATTGTCGATTGGTAGTGCCGCTATGGCGACGGCGCCTCCTGCCTCGTGGTCGGGCGGGCGATGTTACCTGCGTGAGCTTCAAGATCAGGTGGAGGCACAGGAGGATAACGGGGATTATAGGGAATTTCTGAACGGGATAAGCCGGCAGTTCAGACAGGGGAATGGTTGGATGAGGATAGGCAGAAACGAAATGAGGATTGTCAGTGTATGTTTCGAGAACGGGTGGTAGAAATAGTGGCAAGAAGACTAGAGGCAGTTCAAGGGCACAGCTGAATCGCGCGATGAACGCTGCATGGGCCTTTATCGTCCTGAAATCACCTGCTTCGAATAGTCGTGGGGACGGGAAAGGACGGCTTAGACACCACGACGGTATTACAGGAATGTCCGTGTGTATCGGTGCTGCACTTTCACTGGAAGCGAATCACCCTCGATTAGAGGAGCTTACTTATAAATTCTACACCTCTTATGACTTACATAAACACTTTCGCCCACGGTATCTTAACCGCTTGTCTAACGATGCTTAGCCACGGTGTGAGGTGAATGACTTGGAATTAAAATATAAGACATATTTATAGAGCCACGCATTACTAGTACACAGTACTATGTTCCCGGTTCTCGTGGGTTAGAACAGACTTAAGTAATATTTTACTTTACTAAGTATTATCTATCTATATATTCGTTATTTTATAATATCTTTCCGACTATCACGTTAGTAGTTAAGATATATTAAAGTTAAGACACGTCGGCCTTTTATTATAGTTAGGACCTATTAAGTCTATACTATGTATTATTAGGCAGACTTAAAGGCTATTCTCTAAATTTCCCGAGTTATATTTACTGCGGCTAAGGCGGCGCTGGCTAATAAGTAATCCAAAGGCGAGTTCAGTATAATACTACCGACGCCTAGGGCGTAGCCTTCTTCTCACCGATCTACGGACTCAGTTGCCTTAAACGGTGTACTTCCGGTTAAGATTAACTTTCCCGGGACTTTCCTTTTAGAGATTCGGATTTAACCGATACATAGTCGCGCCAATCAGGCAGTTAATCTAATTAATTAATAAACACATACCGAGGGGTAAGAGGCGACATCTTATCCTTGTCGTTAGTCATGGCGTAATTATATAAGAAACAAAGGGAAGTGGCACGTTAGAAAACAAGAGGGACCTTCGCGTATATGTTAGAGCTCCGAGAAGACCTTAACTTTTAGCGAGATGTCGTCAAACATTCGAAACGCACTCCTCATTGTGGCTACGGCTGCCAGCTTCTTCACTATTTTTGGTCAGGCTACAACCGTCGCTCCAGCATCCAAGCTAAACGGCATCACGATTCCCCATTCTGATAACGTTCGGGGTTACATCAACCTGCCAACGGAATTGCCTGGCGATCCTACTGTGAAAGTTAGCTGGAAGTCATCTCATCCAGATATCGTTTCGGATCGGCCGGATGGAAAGATCGCCGCTGGTGTTGTTCACCGACCTCCTCCGGGAGCCAAGCCGGCGGGAGTAAAGTTGACAGCTTGTGTTGATGAACATCACGACCACAATGCCTGCCGCGATTTTCACCTGCGGATCCAGCCTTCTGTTGAGCTGGCTGAGTTCACGCGCTACGGTATGGCCAACTTTGCCAGATCAAACTCCAACTCCGGCCAGCAAGTCTTCTTTGCCACGAGCGAAGCCAATGAAGCCACTACCTGGCACGAAACTAAGAACGGCGCGGCGACCCTTATCTCCCCGAAAGGCATGCACGCGACCCGCGATCCTGTTATTGTCCGTTCTCCAGAAGGCGACCGATTCTTCCTTGTGGCGACGGATCTCAACGTCGACAATGTGGATTACGGTTGGAAGAACTGGGACTGGGCACAGAGTGGTGCGAGCCGCTATATCGAGGTGTGGGAGTCTGATGACCTGAGGAATTGGTCTGAGCAGCGACACGTGTTGGTGGCGCCTGAGGAGGCGGGTATGACCTATGCTCCCGAGGCGATTTGGGATCCCGAGATTGGGGAGTATGTCGTGTACTGGACATCAAGCATGTATCCGAAAGGGACATACTACACCCCGAACAAGGAGGACCCTAATGGCCGATATCCCCTCACTGGAGGTCAGACGCTGTACGCCACAACTCGCGACTTCATCAGCTTCAGCCCTGCAAAAGTCATGTCTGGGCGCCCAGGCCACGGCACTCTCGACCCAGTGATTATCCCTGACGAACACGGATACTATCAGCGCATTGTCAGCGATCGCAATTCCACAGGCGTGAACCTGACTTGGTACGGCATGCCATGCTCCTCCGAAGATCTCTACCAGGAACGATCTCGCTCCATCCTTGCTCCTGGAGCCGAATGGGAGCTCATCGACACCTGCATCACTCACAAGACCATGAACACAACTTACGCTGAAGGACCTCTCGTCGTGAAGGCCAACCTGCGAGACCCCCGCGGCAAGGGCTATTACATGTACGCTGATCAGAAATGGGCGGGTTCGCCATCTGGACAACCCATGGAGCAGCAATACCACCCATACTGGACAAACGATGTCGGCCAGCCAGATTGGCAACCAATTGACTGGACTAGAAAGCCAAACTACAACGAAGCAAATGGCGTAATCCGCCACGGTCACATCTGGGCCATTACTACCGCTGAGCACGCCGCCCTTCGCGGTGCAGATCTCAAATCAATCTCCCTCACACCGCCTACGAAGACGACTTACAAGGTTGGCGAGCCCTTGGATCTAAATGGATTAAAGGTGTCTGTAGAGTACTTGGATGGAGTTGTGGATAACGAAGTTATGGAAGGCTACGGAGGTTACTCTGTAAAGGGGTATAACCCGAATAGGCTAGGAAAGCAGAATGTCGAGGTTGTATATAGGGTTGTGGATGTCGTGAAGAACGCAAAGTTCAACGTCGTGGTGGTCAAGGGGTGCAAGTCGCCTGAGGGATTATGAAAGAAGCTATTAAGGACGTGGATCTCGCAAAAGCCGCTCGTGAGCTTACTCACCCCGACGATAGTCTACCTCACCTTGAATTATTATCGCATGTGGCGAACTCTCTCGTACTTTCGGAATCAGTATTCCCCTTCACCCCCCTTGGGCTGCGCGACATAGAGATTGCCTGGTCTTCGTGGAAATTCTCATCTCGAGCACCAGCGACAAGCTCCGCCACACGTGGTCTCCTGGCTTGCCGGAAGTCACTCCACAGGTTTTTGCAAGCCGTCCGAGAAGTGACGACGTAGATAACGGCGTTCCAGAACCCCTGCAGCGGCAGGACAAAGGCGCTCATGATCTCTAGCGTCGGCAAAGTCCTAGGATGCACAAAGGAGTAGACACGATTGGCGCTGGAAGGGAGCCAAGTGATGAGCAGCGCGGTAAAGAAAAGTATGGCGCACTTTGTGTATGCCCATGAGGCGGTATTCACTTCGTGGTTCCTTCGCCTTGCTGAACCGACTATGGCGCCCGATGGTGTGGTAGTTTTTGAGGGTTGCGAAGGAGTAACCCCCGATTGTATGTGGGATTGAGGACCGCCAGTAGCAACTGCAACTGTATAACCTCTCGAAGCAACTTCGGGGCCCAGGGAAGACGTGCTTTGCGAAGGCAAGATGTCGGGATGCCCGGCTTCCGTGGAAGACACCGTTATTTCTGTCGTCTTAAGATTGGTCATTGTCTCTGCGTGGGCCACGGAGACAGGGTCTGAACTGGACGGACTGAACTCGTGCAATTGCTTGTGCTTGTAGTAAATGGTGCGACCGGCGCGGACATAGATAAACATGGTTGCAAGAATGAGGATCCTAGTTGTGTTAGTGTGATACTAAGCGGTAGCATCTTGTAGTGTTATTTTACTTACCACACGGGTGCATAGAATGTTACAATGCGCAAAATATTCCATTCCGTTGTCACCCAGCACCAGAGAGTTGCGTCTCCATAGACGCGATTGCCTTCGCGGGCTCCCAGGAAGATATAGACAAGGGCTGGGATCAAGGGAACGCCATAGCAAACAACCATATAGGGGATCTCCATTCTGCGAAGACGTTGTGCATCAAATCTGTAGTAGAAGGTGAGGTAGACGTTGATTGCCATGGCTAGAGTCCAGAAGGCATCTGCGGGCATGAACCTATTCATTTCACAGCGTTAGTGCTATGGTCCTTGTATGCGAACCTGCCTCGAAGGCGATGGAGTAACTTACATTTGAATCAAAAAAGCCTGGAACTGGCAGCCAACTGAGTTTGGCGATCTAGTATATGTGCGCGACATGAGGGTGCCGACATTGGTCAACATGTTGCCAAAGCTAGCGTAAAACACGAGGCGGTTGACAGGCTTGTGAAAGCTTCTGGACATGCAGAAGGTGACGATGACGAAGATGGATCCCACAAGCGATACGGCCGAGCAGGCTCTCTCAATGCTGCTGACAGCCTCGAGCTGTGTCTCGGTGAGCCCACCGGGCATGGTGCTTGTTTAATGACTGTCGACTGGTGAGGTTCTCGAGGATTGGTGTGCAATTGTCGATTTAGGACGCGACTGGCCACATACAGGCAAACTATGCGGTTCAGTTGCAAAACACAGAAATAAAAAAAGCAAAGAATAATTTGCAGAAATCATCACAGAAACAAATCTCCACGTTGCCTATATGTAGAGGTTAGTCAAGGGGTTGATTTTACCGCAGTTCAAAACAAGGGGCATAAAGGCGATCCAGAGCGGTGGGCCTTGAGGGTGGTGGGGGGATAGTGAGCTAACATGCAGGCTAAGAGGCGAGCAACCAGGGTCGTGGGGATTGGCGGTCGAGCTGAACAGCCACCGGGTCCAGGAACGTGTCATGACTCGGTGACTGGAGATTACCTCCGGCAATCTACTGCCTGCAACCCAAAGCTGGCCCCCTATACCGCCGACGTCTCCTGCTTCGGCTTGTGTGCAATGTGCATCCATCACTTCCATAGTTTCCTAACGCAGCGTGCCTTAATCCGTATTGTATTTCTGCACAAGAAAAGCCCTTATGTCGAAGATCGGATAGTGTACCTCGTGTAGTTAACGTTTTTATGGATCTTCACCTACAGTAGCCCAGCTAAGCCGCTATTCCCCGCAATGTCAAGAAGCAGACCACAGGGCTTGGCCGGGGGTGCCAAGAGTTCCAGATGTGTCCCGTGGGCCCGTGGCGCCTGTCCCCCGCAAGTAATTACTCGATGTAGACGATCTCAATGCAGCCAACGTCGCTAGCTGGTTCTCGAGTAATGAAGAAAAAAGTCTTCATTATTACAGCAGACGTCTCATTTCCTGTGTTATCATGTGCCTAACAGTCGCGCACTTAGAGACATCTCTCTTAGCTATCATAAGGCGAACCCCTTCATTTTGAGGGGCCGAGGCTCGACCCCTGTAGGAGGCGACTCATATGGCGTCTAGGAGGGAAATGACCCAACAGGGGAGAGCGAGGAGAGGTGGGCGGTCACATAACTCGCAGAGCTTGATTAGAACTCCGAAATTCATTTTGCCTGTTTTCCACGTCTATGTGGGTGTGGAGTGGGCTTAGTGATTTCAGTCTTTATCAGGGTCTACCGTGCCTGACATCAAATTACCCGCAACTCCCACAGGACCGCAGTTTGAACGAGGACTGGGCCAGGTGCGATTTTTGAGTGCTTGCTAGATTGATAATCGTGTTGAGCTTTTCGCGGCTGCCCTGCGTGGTGCGCATGCAACATGAGCCATACATCTCGGGTGCAGCGGACCCAATACTAGACTGGGGTCGAAGAAAGGTGTTGTCGAGCCAAGACTAATGATTATTATATTTTTCTATGCTTCAACCACATTTATGGTATATTTCCAGATCTTGAAGGGTACATGTACTTGTTGTCCCAGCCTTGCAGCTCCATTTCTCAAGGATAACGAAATCGTGACGTCAAGTAATATCTAGGCTCTATCACTACGCTGCCCCCTCTCGTACCCGAGAACATTTGACCCTACGCTGTCTGACCCTTCCACTGCCTGATTCGTATCAAAATCCTTTGCTCCGCGTAGTTACGTGCGACCCCATACCATGTCCAACCTTCTCAGCGGTCGCTGTGTCTGCGACAAGGTCCAGTTCATTGTAAAACTGGGCCCGTCAGACGAGCCCAGGACGACCCTATGTCATTGTTCCAGCTGCAAGAGGGCTTTCGGGACGAACTTTGGGCTTACCACTAAGGCAAGAGACACTGAGCCTCTGCATCCTATCGTGTTCCGCAGTGCTGATACGGAATGAAGATTCCCCTGCAAGCCTTTAGCTACTCCTGTGGCGAGATCAAGACGTTTAAGCAGGACAACGGTGTGACGCGGGAGTTCTGTGCGGAGTGTGGCACACACCTTTGCGAATATGGGGTGTGTAGCCTGGCCTTACAGGTATCAGACTTTGCACTGACAGGTTGCAGGAGCGAGCCGCGGATAAGTTCCGCTATATCCTTTGGGGAGTATTCGATCAAAGGGAAAAGGTTCCCCCGAAGGGCGAGTTCTTCTGCTCCCAGCGGGAGAACTGGATGCCAGAAATCCCAGGTATGACTACATTCCTGGCTGCACGGTGGTCGGATGCTAACGGCATTGAAGGAACCTTTCGCAAGAACGAAATCATTGAATAACGGGACTATTTGTACAAAGCATGGAACTTTGGGGCACTACATCAAGCCACTGGATTCTGGGTGGGATCCATTAGTCACACGTTGTGAACGGTCAGACGCGTTATAGCAAGGCTTTTTCTTAACAGGAGCCTGTTGAACCCAAATTCTCCTCCAACTATTAACACGCTTTGTTGACAGTCCATTACCGACGACGTCGAACCCTTTACTAATCACCTTGCTTCTCTGCTCAGTCAAAGATGTTCGAAGACAAGGCCACTCCACCCAGGGTTATTATTATGGTACTTTTCGGCAAAGAAATCCAGGAGCGTGACTATCGGATTGGTCTTGGGATCCTGGTCACTGTCCCGTAACCTCTGCAACCTCTCCCGCTGGCCGACGATCTCGAAGACAAGTCCCGCAGAAGGGAGTGCAGGCAGCACATCTTCGGTCCAGCGTCCCATCGTCGGGTTCTGCACGTGGTAAACGACGTCAGGGCAGTCTCTGCGCTCAAAATATCCATCGATCTTTGACCCCGGCTCTGCTAGCCTAGTGAGCTCTAGCACTACTTGCGCAGAAAGATCGACCGGCAACCAGGAGGGCGTCTCTTGAAGCACTGGAAGAGCTCCTATGGTAACAGTTACCCGGAAAATCAGGGGGATGGCTTGAGTTTCGTTTCACTTGCCTAGGACTGAGTCGCCCACAATCTGACCAGAACGCAAAACACGCACCTCCATGCCGGTACCCACTGTCGCAGCCTTGACGATGTGTTCAGCAACCCATTAGCTCCGTGCATAGCCTATATTCTGAGCATGCGCAGGATCCTACACCAACTTCCTGGCTATTCGAGCTGGAGAAGGGGTATGAGCGGCAACGGAGATTGAAGAGATGGATTTCAGGCAGGCAGGCCAAGCGAACGGGACCGACAAGCAGAGATCGAGGAGGTGGCGAAGACCAGCATTGTGCTGCGTTTCAAAATTGCGGACAGAAAAAGTGAAGTTGACCGCCCAGGCAAAGTGAATGACTGACGAGACTAAAGAGCTCAGTGCTTCAAAAACTGTACAACCGAGACCAAGATCGGCACAGCTCAGGTCTGAGGGGATGGTCGTGAACTTAGCAGACGTATGGGTAGAAGCATGGCCAGACTCTACCAGAGATGAGATAATGCGACCATGGGCGGGAGACGCCACGGTCGGCCAGTGACTGGAGGACGCGCTCCTTGGCCGACTCAGGCGATGGAGCGCGGACTAGGCAGTAGGCATGCTGTATGTGCGGCATGGACAATAGCTGTGACAGAACATGAGCCCCAAAAGAGCCAGTGGCACCAGTTCAGACCTCAGCATACCAGGGTAGTCAAAGCCATACGCAGACAGGACATGTGTTTACTTACAACAACCTCGCCGTCTGGTGCCGGGGTCGAACTACGCGAAGACTGAGTACTTAGCAACGAGCTCCCGTACAATATCCTCGTCGGTTACCGGCTCAAGCGGTGAACCTTTCCCAAGTGAAACCAGGTACGCCGCTAGTTGAGTGATTGATGCTTGGATGTTCGAAGGCAACATTCTATCCGAGAACGTTGTCAGCGAGGTCGAGCTCGCGCATCAAGTGCACCCGAGCGGTGATGGCCTGCAGCGAATCCATACCAGCTGCGAAGAAGTCCGTGTTCGCTCATAGACCCTGCACCACCGACGCGCGCTCCAAGAGTAGCTTACCTAGGTACTCCTGTAGAGTAGGGATCTCAAGCACCAAGCGGTCGCCCTTGCATAGTGACTCGAATCTCTTGTAGATATTGTCTATGGTATATGTAGTCGGTAAGTAGTTATAACTCGGGGCGCGGCTGACGGTGCTTTTGTCGATACGTGTGTACTCGGTGCTGTACGGTAAGATCTAAATTATATCGCGAGATAAATAACTAAATAGTTTCAGTACGCTTGTGAGCAGCGGTGTGCTCGCTTAAAATAAAAAGGAAACTACGTAAGAGTATATAAATACTAAGTACTAAATAGACCTAAACTAAAAAATTCTCGCTTATATATTATTTAAATAAAATAAAGAAATATAAAAAGTTTCTTTATTATATTAAAGGGAATAATAATAAAATAAAAAAATAATTATAGCCGCTATACTATTATTAAGCTTAAAAAATAAAAGCTATTATTATTATAGAAAGTCGCCTTATATAACCTTAGTAATTAAGAATAATTATGTTACTAGATACTAAGGCTATTATAAGGAACCTCTATATATAATAATAATATAATAATATAAAGTATTAATGTTTTATAAATTACTAAAAGAATATTATAAAATACTTAAATAAATTATTCATTACGTTTATAAACGCGCTTATTTTATAACTAAGTATTATTATAAAATAATATAAAATATATATTATAAAGATAATATAAATTAAGTATAATAAAGAAATACTGATAAATTAAGATAATAAAATATAAGGTTCTATATAAATAATAATAATATAATAATTATAAATAATAAATGATTATATTTTTATACTAAATAATAAAAACCCTTAGGCCTAATTATACTAATTATATCTTATATATATTATATTTCTTTCTTAAGTTACATCTTTTATATATTATTTATAATTATTATTAAAATAGAATTATTTTTTTAAAATTATATTTAATAAAACTTTATTAATTAAATAAAAATTAAGAATATTATAAATTTAAAAAAAGAAAATTATTTATTTTAATAAATTAAATAACTTTAAATGAAATAATATACTATTTAAGATAAATTTAAAAAATAATATATTAAATTAATTAAATTAAATAATATATAAGAACTAATATTATTTATATATTAAAATAGATTAAGATAAAAATCTTTTTAACTTTATAAATATCTTATAGCTATATTAAATATATTCCTTATATTATATACTAAATATTATATAATTATATAATATTTATTATTTATCAATAAATATATATATCCCTTAAGAGAAAGAACTTAATTTAAAAAAGGAATTATAACTTTATTTAGTAGGACGATTAGTAAGAAAGTTAAGGGGCACGTGAGCGGCTCAAGCGGTAGTATAACTGGTCGCAACTCTTTTTAACCTTTCTCTCTTTTACTCTTCCCCCTCCTACACCTTCACGTCGTGATGCCGTATCGTAGCCACGGCTGTCTTCGCTGCCGTCAGCGACGTGTAAAGGTTAGTTTCAGCGCGCGAAACTCCCAGTCGTACCACGAATGTCTTTGCTAACACGTAATTGCAGTGCGATGAGGCCAGGCCATCATGTCAGCGGTGTGTCGCACGGCAAGAGGTTTGCGTCGGGTATAGGGACGACAGCGATCTGACTTTCCATGACGAAACCACTAAAGTAGTGCAAAGGTACAAACACCTCGACGATAGTTCTTTGCCTCAAGTTGCCATCCCTCGCCGCGCTTCCGTGGGGCATCCCATCTCACGCTCAACATTCCGTGTCCACAATCGCTCATTTCCGCCTGAGCCTGGGTTCAGTGACTCAGTGAAACACCACGACCAAAACGACCTTGACAATCAGCTTGCATTAGACTTCATGGATAATTTTATTATCCGTCCATGCGACGAATCTTCCACTCCCGGCTTTCTCGAACACCTCCCGAGCCTGTTCAATGAAGTGAACGTGAAGGGACGGTACGCGCTACGGTGGGCCGTTCAAGCCGCTGCTTTCGCGAATTTATCGGGGAGAGGTGGGAGTGGACACTTCGAAACGAAAGCGCTTGAATCTTACGGACACTCCCTTGTGGCTCTTGAAAGGTCGCTGGCCAAACAGGGTAAACAGCCGGACGACTACGACTTAATGACCGTCGTGATGCTTGACATCTTCGAGGTATGCTGCACCGCTGTTTGCGAACTGTCTTCCCAGAGTACTGAATGAATTTCAAGTCGCTGTTTCTCCCTGATGAGACCCTTCGCGGGTCTCACGCGCAGGGCATGGCCCATATTCTGAGGCTCCGAGGTCATCATCAGTTCTACGAACCGCGTGCCTGGGGGCTGTTTCGCCTCGCCCATCATCGGCTGGTATGTGGCAGTGCCCTTGGGATGAGTACAAGCATATTGACATTCTTCTCTCCACAGCAAAAAGAGAGGTTGGCAAAACATTTCAGTCCCCTACCAGAATCTCAGGATTGGATAAATGCACTAGATGATGATGCTTCATTCTCTCGCCTCGAGAAAGGCGCTTTGCGGATATCTGAGGTCTGTGTTAAAGCAAGAATGTTACTCCAGCAGCTTACTTCCTATACTTCTTCGTCTGAAGAGGTATTACAACTCGTTCGCGAGATGTACTGCCTTGACCAAGAGGTCTCTGAATGGCGCCGACGGCCTGAATGGTCGTTTAAAACAGTCTCGCGCAGTGAAATATCTAGCGAGGCTGAAGTTTCAAACCACTTGCCCGAGAGGGTAGAGATTCACCGCGATATCTGGATGGCTTACGAATGGAACTACCACCGCACTGCGCGGTTGATACTTCACCAACAGCTTCTTCAATGCCTCGAGAAGTTAGCAAGTAGCTCCAGCACCATTGAGTCGGGACACCTTGACAGTCAGATTGCGTGTTGGATGGAGAGATCAGTCTCAACCATTCATACTCTCGCCGATCAGGTCCTCGCCACGGTCCCTCAGAGCCTGGGCAATGTCAATTCTTTGGGACAATACAGACGCAACCGGACAGCTCAATCAAGCCATCGGGCCATCGGGGCATATCTCTTGTTATGGCCAATCAGGGTCATTGGCAGCGAGACTAGCAGGGCAGCCGAACGTCAAATTCGGAGTGCGGTGGTTGTATTAGACGGAATTCGAGAGCATACGGGCATGAAATCACACCTCGGTACATTATCCACCAACATAGCAAATATATAACTACTGCGCTCTCTGATCCTAGCCTTCTGAAGGTGGATGTCTTTCTTCTTAGAGGAGAGTGCCTTCCAATAGTTCTCCATCCTTCATCATAATCTTTTCCGAAGCTATCATAACGAATCCCAGCCGGCAAACTTCCTGCGTCTTGTTGATCCACTGGTGATTGACTCCCTGCTGTACGATAAACTCTCCCGCCTTGGCGGTCCTCTCCTCGCCGCTTTCCAACTTCAGTACGACTTGGCCGCTTAAAACGACACAGTAGTCGATGCTCACGGTCCGGTGCATGGGTGAGCTGTCACCGGCCTGTAGATCCGTGATGCAGAATATGACGCCCTTCTCAGGGCAGCGGGGAATCTGAGGCGCGAACGCTTTGATCGGTGCCAGGTTGTTAACAGGGACCGACTGGCGAGTGTCGAGCACTGTGAAGACAGTCCGGCCTGGCCCCATGGGTGCGAAGGGTGCTAGTTCGTCTTCAGGGGCGAAGACGGAGGTCCCGTCTTCCTTATGAATGGTGCGTATGAGACGGGTGCTAGACATCATTGCAAGATCTTGAGGCTTGTTGTTGATGGTAGACGTTGGCGTTGTGATTCAGCGAGAACAGAGTCTAGAAGGTGTATAGTCGTACGAAGTTTGTTTGTAGCTGTTGGAGAAGATATAGACAAAAGTAGTGTGCCTGACTGAGGGAACAGAGGATTTATATACTTCGAGAACCTCTGACATTCAAATCCTCTCTTTCGGCTTTGCGTTGAATTACCACGAGGTTCTGGTTGACGCTGCGTCGGTGACAAGCGACTGTCTTGCGAGCAGGGATGTTCGCGGCGCTAACCAGCTTCGGAAACAGCCACGAGAGGCCCAGTCTGACTCTGACAGTCTGACAAACAGAAGAACTCAGCGCTTATCGGCCTAGTTTATCCGTAGCTTGAATTTTTTCAAGCCAATAGAAGGGAGCCCTTATCAAACAATCTTACGTTAGAATCCAACGCAGCAACGCCGAGCACCCCGAAGTTGCGGTGATTGTAGCTACGTTCATCGGGGCCCAGCCTGCCCCCGCAACATGAGTCGTAAACAAGCGACTTTTGCAGCTCAACAACTCTTACAAACAACCAGCCCGAGCTGGTCTCAGCGAACCCCATGGCGTCACTTGCACCTGACGCAGAACCCGTTGCAAGAAGGGACCTGGGGACTGCGACGTCGAGCCGCGGCCAGGCTGTCGATCCTGTATTCGTGAGGCAGAAGCGCAAACAGGTTGCCAGAGCATGCGATGAATGCCGCGCCTGCCGCATCAAGTGCGACAGCGGCCGCCCTTGTGCGAATTGCTCAAGAAAATCACGCGTGTGCAGCAATGGCACTCGGGAGAGACCTTCGGCGTTGGCGATTGCAGAGAAGAAGATCAATGATTTGGAGTCCAACATCCGTCAGCTTCGCCAAGAATTGGAACACGAGCGAGCAAAGACAGCCCAGCGAAAGCCTCTGACTCCATCTTCAAGCTCAACGTCACAAGAAAGCAGCGGCGCAGCTGAGGACTCTTGTTTGGCACCGAAGCGTGCTTTCAACTATGGCGTCTCCCTTCGGCCCCCGAGATCGTCCAACGACTCTTGGTTTGGCCCGTCATGTCTCTACTATTTCATCACTCGCTTGGCGCAGCCCCTTGGCCTGATGTCGCAGCCATCTACCTCTCTGGAGGGCCTGTTGACGATGCCAAGCGCAGCCGATACCTCAAAGCTGGTTGGAGAAAAGGGACCACACGATGGCCCTGAGGATACAGCCCAGCTGGTGGAGTCAATGACACTCGGGGGTTGGAACTCGATGCAGGAGCAGTATTTCATTGACCGTTACTGGGAGGGCTACCACACTGCGTACATGCCCATCATCGATGAAGCGGAGTTCAAGGCGCATCACCAGTCTCTGTGGTCAGCTTCTGGGGGCGCTCGCAAGCCATCTGCTCTGGTCGACATTGTCGTCGCTGTCTGCATGCAGCTTGGCGACCCGACTTCGAATGCTAGCAACGGGGAGATGAATTTGACACGGACGGATGGCGCAATGGCCGGCCGCCGGTACTATCGTCGCTGCCAGGCGCTACTAACCTACGAGATGGAGAGTCCCTCGCTTGCGACTCTGCAGTGTCGCTTACTCTCTGCCTTGTATGTCTGCGCCGGTTCGTTCCACAACATGATGGATGCCTGTGTCGCCCTGGCCGTGAGGACAGCTTATGTTCTTAAGCTGCACCTTGATCCGCCCGAATCAATGTCTCCCAAGGAGAAGGAGAAGAGGCGGCGCCTGTGGTGGGCTACCTATCTTCTGGAGACTAAGATTGCAACAAAGCTGGGACGGCCGTTCTCCATCGACGATGGTCATGCAATGCCCCAATTGCCCAGAGATGACATGGAAGCCGCTGCGCTCTCTGGCTCCCTCTTTGCTCCGATCGGACCTAACGAGACTTGGCTCAGCTTCAACAGGCACCATATTGCACTGTACAAAGACGTCAGACAGGCGCACATTGCCTTTTTCAACACTTGTGCGACAGTGAGTGAGAGTCAATCAATCTGGGACAATGCTGGTACCCTGGAAGTCTGCGCCAGAACTCTTATCCCGCATAGGAAGCGGTTGCGGGAGTGGAGGGACTCTGTGCCCAGTGCTCTGCGACAGAAACGTCGTGATGGTGGCGTCGCGCTGTCGACCGATGGCACGGCCATTCTGCTGGAGCCGTTTGCACCACTTTGGCTCCAGCGACAACGCTTGCTTCTCGAACTCGCCTACCATCATTTGAGCATCAACATGCTCCGCCCTCTGGTCTCTTTTTCCTCCAGGCCTCAAATTGGCGGGCACGCGGAAGCATTGGCCAACGACTGCGCATCTCATGCTATTGCATTTACAAGGATCGTACATCAAGTTCTCACAACCGAAGAAACGCTCACGGGCTGGCACGAAACCTTCCATTGGCAATGGAACGCAACGATAACACTTGTGGGATGTCTACTTGCGAAGCACAACTGGCCAAGTCCCGACCTGCCAAGGGAGGCTAGGCATGCTGTCGACCTGGCGGCGGTGGTCTGTGAAGAATTCGCAAAAACGTTTGCAGTCGCCCGCCGTGCCGCGAAAACCATCCGCGAGCTCTGCATCAAGATTGACGCGCTGGCATTACAGCCAGACAAAGTTCCACGACTTGAGAGCGAAGCAGCCGCAATGGAGAAAACCACGAATGCCGCGATAGCTGTACCAACGTCAGGCGAAGTCGTCTTTGATGTTGGGACTTCTGTCACTGGGGCTTGTTTCAACTGCCATGAAAATCCAATCATTCACAATGGTCCAGCTCCTGAACAGGACTTGTTCGACATTGTCTTGTCGGTTGACTTCTGGAACGATATGGATGTATGGTGGCCTGATTCCACAATGGAGATGTGAGCCAATGCTCGAAGTTGATAAACATATAGTAATCCACGGAGTCTATAATTATTCTATCAAAATCCATTAGTATGGCACTTCTCTATTGAGTCTGGACTTCGCACAAGTGGCTGCGGCTGCAAGTCTGCCAAGGCTCGGGAGGGAAGATGTGTCGCAATCGCATGCATCGTGAGGACATGAAGGCGTGGATAAGTGGGTGTTTGACTACCCGGGACGACAGTGGACACCCCTCACTTTCACACAGACATAGAAGGTTATACTATAAGGCTAGCTTATAAATAGTGAAACATGAGCTCACAGAGCTTGTCGGTTCTATTTTGCTCAATGGACAGGCTGCCTCCACAATTTAAACACCAAGTTATCCAATGAGGCAGGAGCTGGAGTCTCTTAAGCCTGTTTGAGGTTGTCTTAGAGAGTGTTGAAGACATCGACAACTGCTCTAGCAGTGGAAGCTGCGCTAGCGGGATTTTGGCCGGTGACAAGACGGCCATCAATAACGTGAAAGTCATCCCAGATACCCGGCGAGCGCTTGTCTAGCAAAGAGTCAGTTTACAATATTAAATCAGTATTTACACGGAGAGACTTACACTCCGCTCCAAGCTTCTCGGCGAGCTCCTCGACCATATCCTGACCCCAGCTCCGGAGCTCAGCCATGATACCCATCGTGTTCTCGGCCTCGGTTGTGAAACCAGTTATCTTCTTGCCCTTGATAAGAGGCTCGTTGGTTGCGAGGTCGAGGACATTGGAAAAGATTGCGGGCCCGTGACAAACAGAAGCGACAATGCCGCCGTTTGCCCAGATCTCGGATGCAATTCTCTGCAGGTTGCTTGCAGTAGGATAGTCGATGAGGGCAGCGTGACCAGCAGAGGCGTAGAAAACACCATACTTGGAGCCATCGAGCTCGGAAGCTCTAGGCATATTGTCAAGCTTCTGGCGGAAGTCACTGCTTTTGTCATTCCACATTTCCAAATCCTCCCCGTTGAGGAAATCAGGCTGCTGGGAGAGCCAGTCGGGAGTGTAAGAGCCAGACTCAGAGGCGAAGTCGACCACAAAGCCAGCGGCGGTGAGGACCTTGAAAGGATGGAGGGCTTCGCTAATGAAAAGGCCGGTCGTTTCCTTGCCTTGGAAGAGAGTGGCTGAAGCGGAGGTGACGCTGATCAGGGCTCGGCGAGCTGGAGACATGTTGGGAGATGTATGTAGGGGGGCAAGTGAGGTAATAAATAGTGAGACAAGAGGAGTTTAATGAACCAGGCTGGAGCAAATGAGGCGATGTTAAGATCAGTTTGCTAGTTCGTAGACTTGAATGTAAGCTTTGGTGTAGTTTGCGATGATTGTGAAAGTTGCGGATGAGAGAGCACTGTTTAATGATGTGGGATAAAGCTGGGTATAAATACGCAATGCTCATGATCGGAGCCTCCGGACATTGTCCAATACGTAGACAGGCTCAGGTCGATCCCACAAGGCGTCATGTTCCATCCAAACCGGACTTATCCCCGAAAGGTCTTACAACGCTACGTTTAAGAGACCTAGAACATGCCGCGAGAACATGCTGGGTTAGTGTTAGATGCTCAGAATAACTCGGAGTAGTAGCCCAGAAGACAGCGGCTGAGGAGTAGTCCCGATTGGCCCGAAGCTGTGTAGACCCATAATTAGCACGGGAGGGGCCGAGCCAGACTCGGAATACTCCGTGCGGGGTTCGGGCCGTGCGGTCCACAGACTACGGAGTGTCAAACGAACGGAGTGTACACGGAGCTGGGCTCTGTTTGCAGTTACGGACTGAGGCTTCCCAGTCTCATCTACGAGTCCTTCCTTAGGACTAACATTCCTCGCATTTGTAATAGTGCAGATTGTATTTGGAATAAGCTGACGTTTTGCTTCTATATAAGATACGAGTAGAAAAGATCACTGTCTCCTCCACATTCTAACCTCTAAGCCATCTTGCCTAGGGAAAAAACTATTCACAACCTTCCACTCTTCGTCGGTAGCTAGCTCAAAATCATATAACGTAATCAGCGTGGCCAGGACTTTGTAAGTTTGGAAAAGCCCCATGTGCTTTCCAATACAAAGGCGACTTCCCGCACCAAATGACAAATCAGCCTTGTTCATGCGGGTCAAGCGGACCTGGAACTCTTCCTCCGATTCACCCGCTTGCTCATCTCTAAGCCAGCGCTCAGGCCGGAAGACATCCGCATCCTCTCCGTAGAAGTCCTTGTTCCGGTTGGTAATGTAAGGGTTCATGCCGACAACCGTGCCGTCAGGCAAGTAGTCACCATTGGGCAGGCTGCAGCCCCCGCGTGGCACATACCGTTCAAGCGTCATGACGACGCCGGGGAGAATCCTCAAAGCCTCGCGAACCACGGCGTCAATGTATGGTATCGCTCGGACTTCTTTGTATGGAGGGGGTAGCCTGCCACGGAAACCGGCGGCGAGAACCTCGTCCGTCAACCGCCGCCAGACAAGAGGATGCTTCAGCGAGTAGTATAGGGCGCTGCGGATTGTGATAGCAGTAGTGTCAGCACCCGCAATCATATTGACCATGAGCCAGGAGACAATTTGACCGTCGTCGACATTATCAGGGTCTGCCTTCTTTGCTTCGATGAACTTGTCTAGGAAATCAGGGGTGCTCTGGTCGTGAGTGTCCTTATCCTTGCCTAAGCTGCGGTCGATGAGATGCTGGACCGATATACCAGTGATGACGTTGAAGCCCGGTGGCCCCATCCGGTAGACGGGATTCTTGTCAAAGACCCGGTCCAAGAAAGGCATCGTGCCCACGATAGAGAAGTAGTCCATGGCCTTGTTAGCGTTGTAGAGCGTGCCGTTGAAGTCTTCTCCCTTGTCTAGATAGCCGATGGGTTGCGAGAATGTCACCGCCCCTACAACGTCCCAAGTGTCTAAGTCTGGTCAGCCACTTGTCCACCCCTAGGTGAAGACAGCAAAACACACAGTAGAGGATCCACCTTCCTAGATTGAATGCTTTGTGGGTGTGAGGCGCGTCGATGAACCTCTTCTCTAGCTCAAAGCACAGTTTATCAATCACCTTGTCCATGTGTGGCTCGAGCGAGGTGGTCGCAGACGGGGAGTAGTGCTTCGCAATGGGTTTGCGTTCTTTGGCATGCTTGGCTGGATCTGTCTGGCTGAATAGATTCAGGACTATTTGCCCATTTACGAGAGCGCTACTGCCGTGGTAGAATTCGGTCTAATGCCACCATGTTAGCCTTTTGGCCAAGTCTGGACTGGATCTCAAAGTACCTTCGGCCAATCACCCTTTGTATTGTAGATTGTATGGATCAGCTCGGGCATGTCAATGTCGATGATGTGTGGCGCGATTCGAACGATTGGGCCATGCTTGTCGTGAAGCTGCTTAAGTTTCCGGTGGGAGTCGCCCGTGGACACCTGGTAGAGGTACCAAAGCCTCGTCCATCCTGGTGAAGAAGTACTGAATTAGCTTGAGCCATGGAATATTGTGGATTTGGGAATATGAGGCACGAGAGGTCCGGGAGGATCCATGCAGTGTCCGGATTAAAATCAGACAAACTCAATGGAAAATGAATAGCGCTGTAAGCGGCCACTGGGGAGGGAGAGAAGAAGTCAACTACTCACGCGCGAGAATTGGTCCTGGATACTTCCTCAAATGTGACGAGATGTACGAGAACAGCGACCACAGGCAATAGGTTCCTAGAGGAAGCAGAAGGAACGTGAACGCTGACAAGCCCGCGGGGAGAGTTTCAGACAAACTATCCATGTTGATTGAGGTAGGAAGTGACTTTGAATGTTACACGATGATTGAACATGTGCCTCGGAAGAGATAATTAGGAAAAAAATAAGTGCTCAAGTCCAATGGGAGGGGGTAGAACAAGCCAGCAGCAGCTCTACGTTTAATCACTTATCACTCCACTCCCGTGAACCCTGTGACGGTGTGATCTGTTGGCCTCGATCGATTGAAATAGCTTACCATGGGGTCTGGCCCGCCCATAACTGCCTTGAAAGCCACATCGTGATTTGTTGGGCTAACAAGCTGGGGGCTGGAAGTCCGGTTTAATGGTCCGCCTGCAAGTGCAGACCATCCCACCCACAGCTACCTTGCAGCGGCCACGTCTGGGCGTACCAAGAGCGACAACAGACGGTTGCTGTCGGCGATTCTTTCCTAGTCACGATCGATGAATTACGCGATTTCCGTCCCGCAAGCTCTGTAATTGTCTTCATCCGTATATGGAGTCAGCATCGATTTCAAGGCTTGTTATTCACCCCAATGACTCGACTAAGCAACCGAATAAGACATGTCGGAGCAGCAAACTGACAGGGTCCCATGCATGCTGCCAGCCCATAGGAACAAACCGCGGCGCAGGGATATGATAAGCGAGTGCAACTGCCTGAACCCTGTCCTTCGCTAATTAAAGGCCTAGAAGATATAACAGATCATACAAGGCCAAACAGTCACAGTGATTAATTTCGCTCACCGAAACATGTCCCTTGTACGTACGTCTGATCCCTCAGAAGAACCCGAAGACTATTGTCGACAAGAGGCGACACTTTGCCAAATAAGAGTAAGGTATATAACGAAGGTCTTGAGCAGTTCTATGCTGTCTATACTGCCAGATAATCTGTTATTCATCAACACCTCCCTCTTTCCATCGGAGACAGTCGCCACTTGAGTATAACTTCCGGCTATGATGCCTTCTAGTCAGGGACCGACGGCGCTCATCGTCATGTGGACGCTAACGGCTGTCACACTAATGTTCGTTCTTCTCCGCGTATATACCAGGCAATTCGTCATTCATATGTTTGGTGCCGACGACATTGCCTATATTATCGCTGGGGTACGTGTTTTGAACATATCTTGGGATTTCAATTACAATCGGACTGACTCCCTGTTTTACTTAGTTATTTTTGCTTCTGTATACATCGTTCTTCCAAGTGGCGCTTAATTTCGGCTTTGGTCAGTCAATTAGCGTGCTAGAGCTCGAAAATATTGCACTGGCCATTAAATGGGAAATGGTTGGACAGACGTTTGCGGTCCTGGGCATGGCGATATCAAAGGTCTCGCTCGGCCTCTTCCTGCTGAGGCTTATGGTCCAGCAGTGGCACAGAATCGTGATCTGGGCTGTCATGCTCAGCTTGTTTGGATGTTCGGTCCTTACGGCTGTGGTATTTTGGATCCAACGCGTTCCTGTGGAGGCAATTTATGACCCCCGTTTGAAAACCCCGGAAGCCTGCACAATCCCTATCACACCATTTGCAGTGATGCTCGGAGGTAAGCTGGTTTCTGCTTGTCGATGATTCGTTCCGTTGCGACATGTCTTTGCTAATCATGAGTCCTTCGCGAACAGTCTGGTGTATCGTTGCGGATTTCTTCTTCGCCATCTTCCCTGCAATAGTGATTTGGGGTCTCAATATGAAGAAGAAGAAGAAAATTATCATTGCTTCTAGCATGAGTCTCGGTGTCTTGTATGCCATCCTTTTCTGTGGTTTTACCTACAGACCAGCTGATTCTCACTAACTTCTCCAAGGGCTGGTGTCGCTGGTATTATCCGCACATACGAAGTGGCCGTTGGCTTTACAGCAAACTACACCGGTAGGAGTTGAATCACTCGCACCTATTTCGGTCCCGTTTCTAACACTTGAGCCTATTGCAGAAGACACTGTCTCCTTGATCATTTGGTCTGCCGTCGAGATGTGCGTTACCATGATATGCATTGGTATTCCGATTCTTCGCCCACTATATCGCCGCATCAGGTATGGATCCCGTTCATCAACCCGCGAAGGTTCGTACCAGAGGCAACGCGAAGACAGCAGCCTTGGTCCATACGAGCTGGGTGGTATGACATGGGCGCCTGGCAAGGGCAGGCCCTCGGCTCACGAATCGAAGTTGGGCATCCGTACCCAAATTATCACAGACATCCAAACCTCGAACGGCAATAACAGTGACGAGCATATCCTCTCTTCGGTAGAACGGCGCAACCTCAGATCTGGCAACGTAGTGCAGCCGAATAGGATCCAGGTGAAGGACGACGTGAAGGTAGAGTGGAACGATAGATAGCAAGTGCTATTGGTGTCGGGTTTCGGGGTTTTCATGAGAACAGAACATAATCAATGCGCGGACGATTGACTGAAACCGCTTGTGTGCTTGGTTTTGCGGTCACGAGATACAGAGGCCTCAATTTGTCAATTGACAGGAAGGCGACACCACTCAATTCAATTTATACCTACTAATCAGACTCTCAGAAACGGAATTAAGCTCTAGCTATCAATTAACCTTGCCGGTTTTTATGCCCCCTTAATATTACGTTAATTATTGGGAAATAAAGTACACTATCCCATGGGTCTAGGGTGACTGTGTGAGCCGCTCGGTAAGGCAGATGCCATAGGGTTGCATTCACGATTAGCCGTCGGTAAATACATAATGATCCTCGCAATAACCCAGCTTCCCCGCATTCCCATTATCCCATGTTTATTATAGCGTGCTTCGTGCACACTGCAGCCCCGCGAAGACACTCAAATTGTTGATCCGCACCAATGGATCGTGTTACTGACCTTGAGGATAAAGGCCGATGTATGGCATTGATCGTCAACTCGATGATCTTGTGTTCACCGAAGTTAGGCTAATCCCAGCGATGTGCGTGGTGAATTTCAGCCTAAATCACGAGTTACTGAGACGAGGATACGCAGACTTAGCTTTGGCAAACACGGCGTACTCTTGCGGCCGTATAAAAGAGCACTGATCTCCCGAATCCACCAGAGCTCTAATACTACACAAGGCAAGACGTATGTCTGCGCTACCGTCGACATGTTTTCACGATTGTCACCCTCGCTATTGGTCTCATTTCTGTTGCACTTGGGCATCATGTCCGCTCAGCAGAACCGGATTCGGACATTTCCAGATTGCGTGAACGGTCCACTTGCGTCCCATGCGATATGTGATATCTCGAGGTCGCCCCCAGAAAGAGCTGCTGCTCTTGTGGCTTTGATGGAACCCGAAGAAAAGCTCGAGAATCTGATCAGGTGCGAAATACGAGCGTTCCATAGTTCGTGTCATGTCTGAAACTCTGAACTAACACCCTTTTTTGCAATAGTCAGTCCAATGGATCCACGCGACTCGAATTACCTTTCTACAACTGGTGGAACGAGGCATTATACGGTGTAGCCTACGCACCTGGTATCCGTTTTGCGGATTCGGGCCCCTTCAGCAGCGCTACATCCTTCCCCGTGCCCGTTCTGTTGGCTGCCAGCTTTGATGATGACCTCATAGAAGATGTCGGGACAATCATCGGAACGGAAGCCCGCGCGTGGGGAAATGCCGGGTACTCAGGTGTCGACTTCTGGACCCCAAACGTCAACCCTTTCAAGGATCCCCGGTGGGGACGTGGCTCGGAGACCCCGGGCGAGGATGTGCTGCGCGTCAAGCGCTACGCGGAACGTATTCTTCGAGGTCTCGAGGGCACCGAAGAAGAGAGACGCATCATTGCAACTTGCAAGCACTATGCTGGCAATGACTTTGAAGACTGGAACGGGACCACGAGACATGACTTCAACGCCATTATCTCCCCTCAAGACATGGCTGAGTACTATCTGGCACCTTTCCAGACTTGTGCTCGTGATGCCAAGTGTGGTAGTCTCATGTGCGCCTACAATGCGGTCAATGGTGTCCCCTCGTGTGCCAGCTCATACTTACTCGAGGACATCCTGCGCGAGCATTGGGGCTGGACAGAGCACAACAACTATGTCACCAGCGATTGCGAAGCCGTTCTCGATGTTTTTGCGAATCATAAGTATGCAGAGACTAATGCGGAGGGCACAGTTCTCTGCTTCAAGGCGGGAATGGATACATCATGCGAATACACATCCTCTTCTGATATTCCTGGTGCCTGGAGCCAAGGTCTCCTCGATGAGGACACTGTGGACCGCGCTCTCGGTCGCTTGTATGAGGGTCTCATCCGAGCAGGGTACTTTGATGGCAAGGCGTCGATGTGGTCCGACCTGTCATGGGAGGATGTCAACACACCCCGCGCGCAAGAACTCGCGCTCCAAGCAGCAACCGAGGGAATTGTGTTGCTCAAAAACGACGGCACGCTTCCCCTCAACCTTGAACAAGATACGACAGTTGCTATGATTGGTTTCTGGGCTGAAGATGCGTCCAAGTTGCAAGGGGGCTACAACGGCCGCGCCCCATTCCTCAACTCGCCTGTTGATGCCGCGCGCGAGATGGGACTCAACATCAACGTGGCTGGCGGCCCCATTCTGGAGGACGTGAGCGCACCTGACAACTGGACAGTGTCAGCTCTTGACGCAACTGAAGACGCTGATTACATCGTGTACTTTGGCGGTTTCGACACATCTCTCGCTGGCGAAACCCTTGATCGCACTCACCTTGACTGGGCCCCCGCTCAAGCTGCTCTCATCAGAGACCTTGGAGCTCTTGGGAAACCTCTCATCATTGTTCAGCTTGGAGACCAGTTAGATGATTCCGAGTTTTTGGATGCCGACTGGGTGAGCAGCATATTTTGGGCATCATGGCCCGGACAAGATGGTGGGACTGCTATTATGAACCTCATCACCGGAGAAGCCAGCCCTGCCGGTCGACTTCTCGTCACGATGTTCCCATCCAACTACACCGACATTATCCCAATGACCGACATGAGCCTTCGCCCAACAAATGGTTTGCCCGGGCGCACATACCGCTGGTATCCGACCCCTGTGAGGCCCTTTGGCTATGGTCTGCACTATACTGAGTTTGACGCTTCTTTTGTGTCGTTGTGCAACTCGACTCTTGACATTCAGTCACTGGTCTTTGGTTGCGACGACGAGCATCTCGACATGTGTCCACTTCCATCCATCCCCATACGCGTGACAAACAGCGGCGAGCGGACCTCTGACTTTGTTGCGCTCATGTATGTTAAGTCTGAGAACGGGCCCGAGCCGCATCCAATCAAGACGCTGTCAGCATACAGTCGACTGCAGGAGATCAAGGCGGGTGAGACAAGACGGGCGCGCCTTGGTTGGAAGCTCGCCAATCTTGCTCGTGTGGATGAGCAGGGTAACACTGTGCTATATCCAGGAACCTACACTCTTATGCTTGACGAACCGGCACAGGCTAGCATTGAAATCAAACTCACTGGTGAGGAGGCCATTTTGGACGACTGGCCGGCGGACCCTGGAGTCTAAGTGCGTCTTGCGAGTCCTGGGCGCATCACCGACTTGCTGGCAGAGAGACTGCAAACGGACTACGAGGGCTATGCGGACAGAAAATTACAAATGTCAAGGACATGAGACAAATGGCTCTGCATTTCGTGTGGTGGATTGACGAATAACCCCCTTGTTGCAGCAAACCTCCAAGCTTGCCGTGTTAGAGATCGTAGCCAAGGTCGCGGAGAAAAAACGATATTAAGGTTAATACCAAACATCTGTCAGCCCTTCTGAAACATTAAGTGTAAAGTTATGTCTATATTTTGACTTCTACGGGTGGGGTTGGGTTGCACCTGTTTCATCTTCAAGTTCAAGACCCCGCGTGTTTTGGCTCTCAATTTCGCAGCGCCCCCTATCACAACTGACAGGTCTATTTTAAGACCACGCGCAGTGCTTTAATACACCCGCCTGGTAGGCAATACCTAGAACCATAAGTTTCGCCAACAGTACCCCTTTATATCCTCAACTTCTATTCAAGTCACCAACAAAACCAAAGAGTCACTTGTATACTCTACAACGAACCCCGTACACTGTTCTATCGAAGATGCTCATCCCACGACACATCCCTCACCGCCACGGCATCTTCCAAGGTGCCAAACACACAAATCCACGCCGTCTCATGCTCACAAGTCCCACGGTTCTCTTTTTCCCTGGGATCTCTCTGGCTCAGGAAGATGACGATGACCCGACGTCGTCGGCAGGACAACTCTCCGAGCCCTTCATCGACCAAGTCACTGGTCTCCAAATGGAGCGCTTCTTTGGTGCGCGGACATCTTTTGGATTTGCTTTCGCTCTGCCCGAGGCTCAATCTGCAGTAGGCAGTCCTGCGTCTTTCATCGGCCAACTTTCCTTTCCACTTGTCGATGGACAAGGCTGGGGAGCGTTTGGATTGACTGGAGACATGGAAGGAAATTTCATCCTCGCGGCCTGGCCCGATGGGAATGGTGGTGTCATGGCTTCATTCCGACAGGCTACCGACGAGGACAATCCTCCCGAGGTCTCTGGTGGCTTCAGCGTCAGGCCACTACCTGATGGTGTCTCTGTTAACGCGACATCACTTGTCTACACGTTCCTGTATGAGAATTGCCTTGACAGTACACTAGGCCTTCAGCTTCAAGCGACAGGTGAAGATGCTGTCATGGGTTGGGCTCTTTCACAACGCCCTCCTAGAGGAGATCCATCGGATCCGGGAGCATTCTTAGGGTTTCATGAGAAGGGGTTTGGGCCGTTCACAGCAAGGCTGGGTCAGGCGCGAGTTGCTGGATTCGACGCTGTCGCGTCTGGGGCGTTAGGCGCTGTTCAGGACTCTGGAAATGCTGTTCCGGCAGTGCCAGGGGTTTTCGAGGATGACAGCGGTGATGAAGCGAGTGGCGACGAAGATGAGGCAGGCGGCGAGAGCGGCGATGAAAGCGACTCTGACGATGACGACTGATCTATATATTCGGGGTCAATGTTCAGAAGACGTCAGGGCATTATTGATTCATTTCACGACGCAATCTATAGGCTAGGCGAGCTCTGCTTCAATAATACTTTCAACCGCCTCCACAGTCTTCCAGATTTTAATAATGCGAAGGCCGGCTTCTTGGAAGAGCTTATCCCATTCCTTCTCTGTCCTCTCCTTCGCGGACAAGCAAGCCATGACAGTAATGTCTGATACAGTCACGAGTGGTGAAGGATTGAGCGTGCTGATCAAACTCTCGTGCACCAGAATCAGGGAATACCCTGTTTCCATGGCACCGGGTATGTTCTTCAAGACCTGAATCACTTCTGGATCTGCCCAATCATGGAGAACATTATGCATAAAATAGGCTCGGGCTCCCTTGACCAGCTGGGGCTGGAAGAAGTCGTGTGGTTGCACCGAGATGTGTCCAACGGGCTTCATATCTTTGAGGATGTCTGGCACGTCCTGTAGAATGAGGCTACCTTGGGGCGCATCCGGATGCCGGACGTTGAATTTGGTGAGGTCATGGCCTTTTCCACCGCCCATATCTACAACGAGGGCACCGTCAGGCTTGGCGCCTTGGGCCAGAGAGTCTGTCGGAAACACGTCCGGCCATGGTGTGAGGTTGTACTTTGAGTGGCACTTTATTGCGTCGTTGAAGGAATTTCGCAACTCTGCATTGGTGCCGACGTCCTCGAAAAAGCTAGAGCTCTTCCCGGTCATGTACTGCCAATTGCTGCTGACGACGTCTGTGGGGTTCTTGAAACCATTCTCCCCAAGAAAGTACGGCAACGTGCGGAACATGGCGACATTGAGGTTTTTGTAAAACTCCCCATACATAGATGGGAAGGCGGGATCAGAAACAAGCTTCTCGACCCAAGGCGTTGTTGCGTATTTATCCTCGCCTACTTCGACAATGAGATGCTGTCCGGATATCTGTCGCATCATACGCTCTGCCGTCACCGGTCAGCTTAATTGCTCGTTAACGATGCAGATGGTGGCTAACGCGGTAGACTCACTAATGAGAATTTCGACGGCATTTACGAGCTCAGCCAGGTTTCCAGCTTTGGCAGGCCTGCCTCCAATTTTAATCCATTTTGCGAAGATGCCAGCATCAATCAGCGTCTTAATGGATGCGTTTGTCGCTCCATTGACCCAATTCTGCTCCCAGGCTATATCCCACGGGGATTAGACCTTTCGAAGAGCCTGAAAAAGGGCATTTCTCACCCCGGACTCTCTCTGATTCGGTTGTGAAAGATTCAGGAGTGAGACTTTCTAGGCTGCCCACCAGCTGATCCGGTGATGCCATGGCGAAGACGTCACGGCATAAGATAGTAGGATCTGGACGCAGTAGCAGCGGGAGAACCTCTTGATAGCCCGGATTGAATCGCCCGGAAGATGTAGGAGGAGCATATGTTTTTTTCCTACTGGGGAAGAAACAATATTGTTGACTTAGTTCTGCCTGACGCCACAGATGCGGCATTATCAGCCCCTTGCAAGGGGGTCGGGGCCTGGGGGCCTCGGGGCGACTACCATCCATACAGGGAACAGATACACACGGCAGACATCGGATACGAGCAACTGCTAGTCCAAGAGGATGGATAATAATTAAATACTATATTTTGTCTCTGCGACTGTAAGGACTGCATATATACAAGGTAAGCTACCGGATTGACCTCGCGACCCGAGACTTGTTTGACCTTTGTGTCCGTCGTAGGTGGAAATCCCAGAGCTGCATAATTGATACCAACCCCTCCTCTTGCCACATGGATCTGTTTATCTTTACTAGGCACACATTATTACCGAGGCCGCTGTGGACGGGACGGCTCAGGACGTGGGCGCACCTGAATCCTGATCTGGCAAGCATGCATGTTTACGTACGGATAGCAGGGAATGCGATCATACAGCACAGCACGCACGGCTGGGGCCTGGTCCCGTATCTTGGGGTTTTTGAGACTAGGACTCGGGAGCATTCATTCATTGCCCAACAGACATGATTGACTTTTGACATCAATCCCCTGAGCACAGCAGCAGTGATCAAGTTTGTTTTTGAATGTTTTGTCTCCCTAGAATAATATATAAAGCAGCTCGAGATCGCTTATCTCCTAGTCTAGGATTTCCTCGACGGGCGGACAACATTTCCACTCATTGACGGCCCGCACGGTCGCCCGAAATGGATCTGTGGACAATTGATGATCATGGCATCGTGGCCGACAGAGCTTGTTGGGCGATATTTGCTGTCACTACAGGTTAGTGGGACACATAACTCACAAAAGACTACATCCAGTTTGGTTAACAGACACACTTGATAGTTATCGTCGCTCTGCGAATCTAGTGCCGGGTCGCCCACGGACACAATACATCGGGGACCGGGTTGGACGACTACATCACCGTGCTCTGTAACGTCGTGCTTCTCATCGCCTGTGTTTTCGTCACTATTGGTTCTCACCAAGGGCCCGGCAAACGAGGCGCCGCACTCGACCTAGCCAAATTCCCCGAAGCCCTGAGGTGGAACGTTATTATTTCTTCAGTTCCCATCTGGGTCTTCTCGTTGCCCAAATTTGCAATCGTCGCCATCATCAAGCGCAACCTCAACTACGGAACGAAAACAACCATATTGTTCTAGTGCTTAGCCATCACGTCGCAGGCGTCTATTCTGGCCACTTCGGTCTGGTGGTGTGAGCAATGCGACCCTGTCGAGTTTGGTTGGGACAAGACAATCGTGGGAGGTGAATGCGCAGACATCAATGTTCTAGCCGACCTGGGCTATCTCACATCGGCCTACTCAGCATTTCTCGATCTCTTTTTCGCCCTATACTCCATCCCTTTCATCAAAGGCTCAACATGGGCCTGAGGAAGCGCATCGCAGTGTCGATCGCACTAGGCTTGAGCACCCTGGTGTTTATCGTCTTTATATACAAGCTGGCCATATTCGACCAACTATTTGAGCAGCTGGCTCTGGACCCGACTTGTGAGTTCACAGGATTTATTAATCCACCTTGGGCTAGCTTGCGAGATCCGGTCCCGTATCTCGACATATTAGGCGTCGATGAAGGCTGCATTCTCATCATATGCGCCTCTCTGCCCACCTTGGGCCGTCAGGCACGGGCAACCAAGGGTAAGTTGAGTTCCACAGTCGGGGGGTCGAGCCGCCTCGTCCCCGGCGAAAGTGGCCATGCTGGGAGTAACTGGTCAAAACCAAAAGGCCACAAACTCGGCAACGACGATGCAGAGGGCGTCTCCAATATGCATTCCAGCGTTGGACATTCCCCTGGTTCAAGTGTCGACTCGGCACAAGATCCCACAAGGAATTCACAAAACAACGGAGTTTACCCTACAGACCGAAGAAGGACCTACCAAAACAACTATATAAATGCCGTAGGAGTAAGGCGCTGCTTGCCATCGTTTCGAATGTATATCTTTGCCACCCAAGTCATTTATTTATTCCCCCAAGTATGTGTTGCAATAACATGTATTTAATGATGCATAAATTCAAATGTCTCAGCGGTTGCCGGTTTGACTGGTTTTTTGCAGCACGATTCTACAGTAGACTAATAATCAGCTCACAAAGCGTTAAGGAAGAATAACCACTTATCACTACTATATAAATCACAAGAACACCGAATGTCTTAAGTGGTTTCAATGTTTAACGAACATTAGTCTAGTAATAGCTTAGAGCGTCAGCGTATATAAAGGACAAAATATACGAAGCGACATTAAATCAAATATAAAACATGCATTCCAATTATTAGACACAGTATCTTCCGCGCCTCGTCTCTCAGACACGCTAATTATGGCTCCAATTCCTAGTCCTTCAATGCTCAAAGCTCACCACTTTCCTTTGTTTTCTTCGATCCAGGCTCGAAAGTCCTTGATAGACGGGTACACCTTGCGACATTGCTCCACGTCGCCGCCGTAGCCACTCTCCCCAAACCAGCGAAACATGTCGCCCGCGGTATCCCTGAGCACCAGCTTCACCGCATTTGCTATCACGCAAGGGCCGATGGGCATGGGCTGGCCAGTCACCTCCTTGAAAGTAGCGTCGGCTTCGGACTGCGTCAGCTCATCTCCAGCGATCGTGATCGCAGATCCGGCATGGCCAGTGGGATCAAGAAAGCTGCTGGCAGCAAACCAGCCAATGTCAGCCGTGGCGACGAACTGGAGTTTCTTGGGGCCGAGCTGCTCCCACATGCGGGTGAATCCTCTTCCATGGATGTCAGGAGTCAGATTCTCAAAGAAGGTGACGGGGCGCAGGATCGTGTAGGTCATTCTCTGCGGGCTGAGCGTCGCCTGCGCGATGAGATGTTTCTCGATGTTGTACTTGGCCGCAAAGTTCTTGACGGTGGTCGGGTCGAAGTGGGACTTTTCGGGGCCGCCACGGTCGCCAGAAGAGTAGACAAAGTGCTGGACGCCGTGTGAGACAGCGGCATCGACCATGGCCTTGCCGGATCGTTCTTCGTCGTCGGAGTTAACTTGGACGCTGAAGACACCCCAGACGGGACCGACCTTGGCGAAGATGGCTGGAATATCGGAAAAGCTGCCCTCGACCACTGACACGCCGGGGAGGGAAGCTAGCTTTTTCGCCCCATTGCTGGTGCTGTCGCGGGTCACGCCAATGATGTTGAACGAGGAGGCTTGCTCGCAGGCGAGTATGCTGGCAACAACAGCGCCGCCCTGCTTGCCCGTGGCGCCCGTGATGAGGAGATTTTTCCGTGGAGATGAAGACATCGTGGGATGAATGTCAGTAAGTGATCGGTTCTGGTGTATCGATGAACAGGTTTGTTTGAACAGCGTGTTTTCTGGTTCGATTCTGTAGTCGTGGTCCCTTCTTAGGTTATTATATACAGACGCCTGTACGTAGTACGTATGGGTTCCTGAATCGCGTCGCGTCGCAATCGAATCTGCTGCGAGCCTTCTATGCGAAAGCGAGGCGCGTAATCAACAAATCCTCAATCCAGAGCTAAGCAGCGAGGCGGACAATTGCGCCGCACGCGCATGCGGAGCGATCGCTATCCCCTGTGATAATGAGGACGGCGTTGAGATTGTCCCGACAAAAAGTTGTGCAATCAGGCATTGTGATTTACGAATCGCCATGGGGAGGAGCTGCGAGAACGCCAACAGATACCGCGATGCGAATGCGAGGCGGCGGCGGCAAATCGGCAACGGCAGTCACGTCGCGTTTCAGCTGGCAGTCAATGTCGCCCGCTCGAATGAGTTAGAACTTGGCCCGCCAAAGCTCCTCACCAAAAGGACTAGCCTCATGCAAATGTCGTAATGGTCACTCCTTGTAGGAAGACGTCGGTCGATATGGATGGAGCTAAATTCACCTGACTGTACTGGAGTCGCCGCGTGAGATAAACATGAAATAGGTTATGGGTCAACAATCAGAAAAACACAGGCGGCTTATCCAGTGATTCCAGCCCCCAACAATCGACCGGATAGTGGACACGGCCTAATAATAGTACATAATTACCCCGCCCCCGGCCTCTAAGTTAATGGCTCCAGTGAGTCCACTCCCTATAACAGGCTGGCGGCAGATCCCGTCCCGCTGTCCTACTCTCCATGTCCCTGACTCCCTGTACTTGGATAATACGTAAATGCAATCAAGTTACACTGTTACACAGCGTCAAAACAGCCAGGCCTCAAAACTCCGTCAACACTCACGTCCCTCATTCCCGTGTCACGATGGCGGATGCGGGGAAGAGCACTGCTTCAGTGGCAGGGGAGCCTGAACCTGGGTCCAACTCCAGCCCCATCTGGAAAGCAGCTCTGGAGAGATACTTCGCAGAGACTCGGAGAGGAGGCATCAATGAGGCTGCAATCGAAAATGATCTCTGGGTCGTTCAAACGCCCGAAGAACTCCTCAGCCGGATTGAAACCACCGTCCCGTGTGATACTCAGTCATCAGCAACCTGGTCCAGGGCTCTCGCCGATCTGAAACCAGTACTGCTGGGGCTAAGTGATTTCGCAGCTCTTATTGCGTGGGCACTCGGCTTGGACAGCAAGGTGGCCGTGATACTCTAGGGCTCGATTCGGCTCATGATGATGGTAAGTTGTTTCCTGACGATGAAAGTACGCCCTTCCTGTCCTTGCGGAGCTTGTGGAGATGTTGAGCGAGCTGCAGCGCACTCTGCCTCGCATTCAAAAGTACGAAAAGGAGCTGCCAATGACATCCACTCTAGAAGGCGCTTTGCTCGACATGTATAGCGAGATCATCGTCTTCTGCGCCTACGCCGTAACATTCTTTCGCAACAATCCCAACATCGGGCGAAGTCCCAGTGCTTGGTCTCGGTTTAATCAAGACTTCGCCCAAACGAAAAGAAATCTGGAGAGGTATTCCAGGCGGGTAGATGAGGTTGCGGACATGATACGATTGTCTCGCGAATCAACAACGGCAGCGACAGTGGCCACTATCCGGAACACTAAGCTGCCGGAAGAACTTCCAGCCATCAACCTCCCATGCCACAGCGTCCCACACGGGCTGAACTTGCGGTTCTTCGGACGAGATGATGCCATAGACGTTTTGAGGGAAACTTTGAGCCCAGAGCAAGACAGGCACGAAATGCGAGCCATAGCAATGCATGGTATCGGTGGCGTGGGCAAGACACAACTAGCCCTGCAGTATGCCAATAAGTCTTTGGGGATGTATGAAATTATTATTTGGGTTCCGTCGGAATCACAAATCAAGTTCACACAGGCCCTCTCAGCTTTCAAAATCAAGCTAGGACTGATCGACGATAAGGAGCAAAGGGACGGGAGCCATGCCATACAGCGGCTCAAGGATTGGCTCAACACATCAAACAAGGACTTCTTGATGATCTTTGACAATGTCAACGACACACGAATTCTGGACCAAATTTGGCCTGCGACTCCACGTGCCTCGGTGATCATTACTACACGGTCACCCTCTGTGGCATCACGGCGCGCAAACAAAAGCTTCCGCCTGGAAAGCTTCGGCCTTGAGTCAGGGGCAGAAGCTATATACGCACTTTCAGGGAAGCAACCGTCCGGGGAAGACGACAAGGCTGCGGCTTTGGAGCTCTGCCGCCTACTAGGCGGACTGCCTCTGGCGCTGGCGCAGGTTGCTTCTTTCATCGCAGATAGGGACTTTTCATTCAGCGAGTCCATGGTGCTATTCAACCAGTCAGCGGAGAAGGTGTTCGCTCGGTCCCCCATATTGGATGAATACCAGCACACAGTCACCACAGTCTGGAACCTCTCGTTGGAACAACTATCGCCGCAAGCTAGAATCATGCACAACCTGTTAGCATTCTTCGACCCGGACCATATTGCCGAAAGCCTCATAAGTAAGACAAAGACACGATTTAATGACCCCGCATGGGAGTTCATCTTGGATGATTTTGAGTGGGCTCTTCTTGTTCCTGAAAGCGCCCGCGTCTGCTAACATGGGCAGGTTCAGTGATGCCGTGGCCGAGCTTACAAGAAGCTCCCTTATTACTAGATTGTCTCCCTCAAAAGCTTTGTCAATGCACCGCTTGGTGCAGCAGACTGTCTTCGCCCGTTTGTTAGCGGATGAAAAATTGCTTTATCTAGATCGTGTGATCGAAATACTCTCCTCAGCCTTCCCGAACACGTGGAACCGCCGTGGACCATACCAAGGACATGGCTACGAGACATGGGAGACTTGTGGAGCAGTGCTTCCCCATATCAGTCGGTTGATAGGTTTGGTGAGCGATCACGGTCTTCGCCCTAGTAATGCTGGCCTCTGGGCCGAGCTCGTCTTCCGAGCCGGCACGTATGGCTCTCTACACCACTACTTACATGGCTCTCCTTGCTGACTTCAAAAACAGGTATCTTTGGGAAAAGGACCAGCCATACCTCGCCCAAGTCTTTCTAGAGTTTGGGTTGCGCATTGACATTGGCGAATCGCACCCAGTTTCAGCGCAAGCACAGCGAATTCTGGGCCACATATGCCTCGACATAGCTCAACCACATGCTGCTCTTAGTGCATATAGCAAGACACTTTCACTCCGCCTGATGACCGAAAAGGCTGATTCTCCGCCTATCGCAGACATCTATGATTCTATTGCATGCAGCTATACTGAGATCCGCAACATGCCAAAAGCGTTTGAGTACGTTGAACGAACGACTGCGATTCACCTCGCGCACGATCCAGCGCACATGGCGCGCACAGAGGCGATTCGGGCGATGGCCTTTTTACGTGACAATCGACCCTCAGAGGCACTTTGTGCGCTACACAAGTGCTGGGAACTTCAAAATCTCTCTCAAGAGGATGTTGAAAGTTCCCGCTATCCTAAGCATAGTGGCGACATTATGCTCCTGGCCAGAATTCTCTGGGCACTCGGCCAGAGGTCTACCGGTCGAGAACTTGCTTCTCGAGCGGTGGACGCAAGTTCTCGACCGGTGGACATTCGCCGGGGTGTTTTCGGATAAAACGGTAGCCCTAGGGTGGCAGACTCCATGTTCCACCTTGCATTGATGCTGAACGAAGAGGAAGAACAATTGCTGTCCGCTAAGCTTCTGCGCGACATAACAAAAATCGACTCTAGCGTTCAAGAAACCAAACCACACCAAGCTCGAGCCTTCTGGTTTCTTGCAAAGTTTGAAGAGCAAATTGGAACTCCCCGGAATCTGTGCGACGAGATAAAATCCAATGCCAAAAGAATCAAGGACGCGCTGAAACAGAGTGAGGCAGGGCAGGATAATAGCGATAAGGCGTATATGAGCCTTGTAGGGTGGATGCTATGGTAAACAGCTTATAAGCCCATTATTTTAGTGTGTCTAGCTATATTTCCCTTTCCCAGAGAGTCCCGGCCGTGTAGTCCACAACGATTGCCTTCTCTATGATATCTCTAGCGCTTTTCACAAAAGGTTAGTGTGTTGTAATAATCGTTGCTCACTGTAGCGACTTTAGCAGGCGCAGATATCCTCGTGCCACGCAGGTCCTAATCTTGGACTTTGAGTTATTAAGTAGTGTGGTTTCAGCTAAGGCAATTCTCTGTACCTAGAGCTATTTTGGCTACCTACGTAAGGTATTCTTAAATACGTGTGCTCCTTAATTAGTAAAAAGTCCTTATTTCTTGACTCAGACTGGCGTGTTCGGTCGCGAATTGACCTGCGAGTAATGTTAGCTCGTACCATCATGTCTCTCAGTCCAAGGTGATAACTTGCCTTTGTAACGAACGGGCTTTCCTTGTTCTTCTTGATCGCCTTTTTGCGCGCAATGCTCCTGAGTTCGGCACTAGAAAACACACCCGAGCTGGGTTTGTGTCTTCCACCAATGCTACGTCCACCACAGCGTCAACACAGCCGTTGCACAATGTGCGTATCCCAGAGCGTACAAAGTCCCGCAGTTGCTGAACAGAGCCATGCCGTTTGAGGGTCTTGTAACGGCCCCAATCGGTCAGTAAGGCGGCACGGATGAATCCTAGGGTGATGCCAACCCGGTGCTTTGCCTCCTTCGCGGTCTTGACACCGGGTTGTCTTCTGAACTCTACCGTTCCGCACGTTGTCGTAAGATTTCCGAAGTTCCAGGACACGTATCTTTGACTCGTCATTACCTCCAACTGCACGTGCTGCTTCGATCTTTGCTCGTCAAACAATTGAAACAAAGGCGTCCAGCCCAAGGTGGGAACATCTTTAAATCTTTGTCGGAGCTTGGCAGGACTTGCCAACCCTGTGAAGCTTGATTCTGCGTAGGGATTGTTCTTCCTGTCGGCGGGTACGATTTTGGTGACAGCCTCATCGTAGTAGGAGATGGCTTTTAGTATTTGTTTGACTTCTGGCAGCTGGTACCTGAGTTCAGGAGTCGTGCCTGGAGAGACATGAACATGCATGGAGCAACCAGTGGTCAAGTGGATTTTCCATCTGCTGTGCGAGAAGAATGGTCGCACGTGGTAGCTCCGAACCAGCCGTGGCCGCCGGAGAGTCGCGCAGGGGCTGTCGACTATTACGCCAGAGCTATGAGTGCACCAAAGCGGCGGTTTGCTGTCGTGGTCGACAACGACAGAGGCTATCCGCTCAGCCTGGGGACACTGCGCGCGTTGGCGAATCTGGATGATGTGCCGCCAAAGGTCACCGCGTGGAGGACGAAAGGGGGACCCCTTGAGCCGGAGAATGAGCTGCGCATAGTTTACATCAGTAAAGCAGAGAAAGATTTGCTGAAAACGCGCCTCAACGGCGTCGAGGGGATTGTCTGGGTCCCAGGCGACAATGACACAGCTGAGCTCATACCAAAGGTCGCCATCCGGGCATTATCGGTCTATCCTGGCTGGGAGAATGAGAAATGAACAAATCGAATGGAGTCTGTAGGATAATGCTTATGTCGCTGCCATTGTGTTACGACCCAGCATGCGACCGCATGCGCCTCTCACGTGCACCCCACTTTTTCCTCCAATCATACCACCACGTATAAAGTATGGCTCGCGACCTCACCGTGAGCCTACGCTCTAATATCAACGCATGGCTCACTAGATCACAACGCTCCCGTGAGCCCTTACTTTCACAAACTAGTATATAAGAAGCTACGCTTTACTATAGTTAGTCTTTACCTAGCTCCTTAGCTATTAATATAATTATCTACGTAAGATCCACTATCTCGCATATAGACTATAACCCGACTACTTAAGTTAACGATATCCTAGTATACTTAGTTCAAACCTAACTTCTATTCTATCTACCCGGTAGCTAGTCTAGACCCGAACGTTATATATTAATAGCTCTTATTTAATATACTACCGTGTTAAGTACTTAAGTAATACGATACTATAGCCGATATAGAGAATAATAACGCTAGGGACCTTAGCGAGACGATTAAGCCTAAGTTACCTAGACCGTTCGATAGCAACCTAGGATAACTAAAGGGGTTCTTAACTTAGCTTAAGATATACTATCGACTATTCCTTACTAAGCTCGCCGATAATATAGATAAGATCCTTCACGTAGGAATATATCTCACCGGCACGGCCTTAGCATAGTTCGAACCACGTATAAGGGATTTTATAGAGACTACGGCTAACCTCTAAGACGACGAAACTCAAGCTATATTCGCAAGCTTCGAAGGTTTCGAGAATACTATTAAGGACGTCTTCGGGAATATAGATAAGAACCGGGTTAATATTAAGACCCTACGAACCCTAAAGCAAACGGGATCCGCTACGGACTATATATTAAAGTTTCGATAATTATCTAATAGACTCGGATAGGACGATAAACCCCTTATAACCTACTTCTTCAACGGTCTTAAGTTAGAAGTTTAGGAGTAGCTCTACGACAAAGATATACCTAATTCCCTCACGGAATATATTACAAACGCGATTAGGATCGATAACCGACTATACCTAAAGCATAAGATATTAGGAAAAAGGAGAAATATAAACTAATCGTACCCGAACTTTAGAGGCAATAATAACGGAGGACGTCGCTACTAACTAAACCAAGGACGCCCCCGATAGTAGAATATAGTATAGGCATATACGACAAACCTAGGACCTATAGACCTAGACGCTATATAACGATAACTCGCCGCGATAGATAATAATAAGAAAAACTCAACCTGCCATAACTACGGCAAGCTAGGATATTAGAAGCGCGAGTGCCACTTACTAAAGAAGGGGCGAAGCTAGGGCTAGAGACTAATGCCTGAAGGTAAGCTAAAGTAACTAAATATAACTAGGTCCGGCTACGATACGAAGTACCTAAGCTAGTCTAGGGTGCTATGCCCTAACTAAGTAGCTAACACGGAAAAAATACTAAAGAAGGTTAATAAATAACCTATGAACTAACTAGTAGCGCACGAAGCCCTATACTAGTTAGGATACTATAATAATAACTACTATACCTACAAAAGCAGTAAGGAGGAATCGGGATAGTTTCTAAAAGCCCCGAAGGCAAGGACCCTTACTATTATATAGAAAATCACTATAACCCCTAAGGATAGCGATAATTCGGGAAGCGATATAACCAATACCCTAGACTACGAAAAAAAACTACTATAGAAGAAAAGGATACTCGAGACTAACCTACTACACGGACGAGCAACCCCACGAGAATAAATAAAAGTAGCGATAGATCGATACGACCCCCTACCGCAAGGAGAAGACCTCTAGATAGTTATCCCCGCTTAGACACTAGACGGAGGAATTAACTAGGTAATAGACCGAAGAATAATCTTAGGAGACGACCCACGTATATACCTAGATACGCTAAAACACTACGAACTCTTATAGATCTCTTATATATATTACTTTTACAGAATATATATACCTAATAAAGGAAGGTATTAAGTCTACCCGATTAAGGGACCAGCTACCCGCGTTATTAACGACCTATACGAAAAGCATAAAGTAGAGTTCTACGAGTATATATACGCAGAATCTAGCATAGGATATATAATACTAAGGTAATTAGTAAAATACCCCGAAATATACGCACGAGACTAGAAGACATAGCGTAAATATTAGTTAGTAGACTATCCACGACACGTAAAGGCAAAGGTATTCGATTAGCATAGAACCAGGGAATAAAAGGAAATAGAAGAGCTCCGACAACACGAGAATACCGTAAAAGCATTGCTCGGCATTAAGGTAGTTAAGAGTAAGGAATACGCCTTAAGCTACGGGCAAGGGTATAAGGGATACGAGAAGCACCCTAACGGCATAAGATTACTACTAGACCCTACCGAACAAGCGGATCGAGACTATATTAACTAAGGCAAGACAAACCGCGAAAAATATACTAGAGCGAGAGAAACGCTACGCCTACGATATAGGATCGGGGCACGAGAATACCTTATTCCGCAAGGAAAAGCATACACGTAGTATATTATATATAGGCATTACGAAAGATACATATTAGACTACGGAGTCTACTACTACGGGTGCGTATATTACCCGTGCGAAGAGGAAGGGAAACGATACCCCTCGACGTACCTAGAGTCGTACGGTAGTAACTACGCATACGACCCTAAGGATAATAATATCGATATAGAATACTACCCGTTAAAAAACTATTAACGTCGCTTATAGAAAGGGCATAGGACGACGAAGGAAACCTAAAGACCCTCTACTCCGTAGAGATAGATAGAGGATAGAAAACGGTTTTAGAAGTCTAGATTAACGGATATTACTTACGAGTACTATTAGACAATAGGGCAATAGGCAACTATATCTCACTAGCAGTGGTTAACCGATACATACTACCATAGAATCACAAAACTCGGATATACAAGCTTTTTAATATCGAAGGACAAAGCTTCGATTATAATAGTAGAACTATCGACCGCGAGACCGATTATCTCGACGCAACGATATAAGGATACTATAAGATAATCGTCTTCGATATTATAGACTTATATAAATACGATATAATACTAGGTCACCTATAGTTAACGAGAAGTAATCCGGTAGTCGATTAGCGCACTAGCTAGTTAGCGTGGATAGACACGATAACGCGATAATTACTATTTAACCAGAAGAAAGCGAATATTCGCGACGACTTAGCCTCTAAAGGACCTTTACCGAAGGATATAAGCGAGCCGAAGTAGGCAAAAGCCATAGTACTAACCGAGAAGGCTATATAACCGGGTATACGATATAAATAAGGAAAACGAATCCTCGCTAATATTATACAAAAGATATTTAAGGCAAACCAAGCTATATAAGAAGAAAGAAAGAAGAAACCTATAATAGAAGAAGAACGAATAAAGAATATACCGCTAGAATACCGAAAGTATAGTAGGTTATTCAAGGAAACCCTCGAAATAGGTATTCCGTAATATAGTTAGTAGGATCACGAAATCTATCTCAAAACTAGAACCTCGACTAAGTTCCACAAGCTCTATAACCTTAACGAGAAGTAACTTAAAATATTATAAGAATATATCGACGAAATACTTAAGAAAGGCTATATTCGAACCTCTACCTCGGAAGTAGGATATCCCGTTATATTCGTGCTAAAAAAGAATAAGAAGCTACGACTAGTCATAGACTATCGGTAGCTTAATAACATTACGATCAAAGATAGGACACCCCTGCCGCTTATTAACAAACTCAAGGACAGACTTCACGGCAAGAACTAGTTCACCGCTCTTAACCTAAAAGGAGCCTATAACCTAATCCGTATAAAGAAAGGAGACGAATAGAAGATAGCTTTTCGCACTAAGTTCGGTCTATTCGAGTATTTAGTAATGCTATTTAGCCTTACTAATGCTCTAGCTACCTTCTAACGAATAATTAATAACATACTTAGGGAGTACCTGGATATCTTCGTTATAGTATACCTAGACGATATTCTAATCTTCTCGGAAAACCTTAAAGAATATAAGAAATACGTCCACTAGGTACTAAAAACACTTTAAGATACGAACCTCTTAATTAACCTAGAAAAGAGCGCGTTTTATATACAAGAAACCGTCTTCCTCGGATATACAATCCGACCAAACGAAATCCTAATAGAATAAACAAAGATTAACGTAGTTAAAAAATAGCCTATACTAACAACGCTTAAGGAAGTATAAGCGTTCGTGGGATTTACGAACTATTATCGACACTTTATACGCGACTTTACGAAAATCGCAGCACTACTCACGGGACTTACTAAGGGAAAAGGAGAATTTAAGTAGGAAACGGAGTAATAAAAAGCATTCGAAGGATTGCGAGACACCATACTATCGAATATAGTACTTACAACCTACGACCCTAAAAGACCACTCGAATTAGAAACGGACATATCGGACTACGCTATAGGAGCACAAATTAGTCAACGGGACGATAATAGTAACGTGCGACTAATTACATTCTTCTCGAAGAAACTCCACGGTACGGAACTAAACTACCCCATTTACGATAAGGAATTCCTAGTAATTATCGCAGCTATTAAGGAATTTAAGCATTATATACTAGGAACGAAGTTCACTACTAAAGTTTATACCGATCACTAAAATATCTCCTACTTCGCGATAATATAAGAACTTAGCGCACGATAAACAAGATACGCTAAATTCTTAGCCGACTACGATATTAAAATTATCTATCGGAAAGGTTCGGAAAATAGCAGAGTAGATATACTTAGCCGCCGACTAGACTACGATACCGAAGTACTAAAAGCTAAGGGCTAGATACTTTAATAAAATAACAAAAGAAACTACGTATAAATAACACTTAACCTCCTTATATTTAGAGTAGAAGCAGATACTATATACTACGATAAAATACTAGAATAAGTATTAAAATATAAAGAAGAAATACCTAACGACTACGCGATAGAAATAGGAAAAGGACCTACTAGGAATAGACTGCTCTAGATACTACCGCCGCTACGCGATAAAATCTTAATTAATATTCATACGCATCCCACGGTAGGATATTAAGGAGTTAGAAAGACTCTTAAACGAATACGACGAATATACGACTACTAAGGAATTAAGGCAGACGTCGCACGTATCGTCGGACAATATAAAGATTATGCGCGCAGTAAGGCTACACGGTATAAGCTATACGGAGAATTAAAGCCACTACTAGTACCTTTAAAGCCATAGGAATCGATAGCCTTCGATTATATTACGAAGCTACCTAAATCTAAGGAACTAGGATCTAACGTCGAATACGATAGTATATTCGTTATTACGGACCGGATAAGTAAATTTAGATATTTCCTACTATACTAAGAAGCAACGGATATAGAAATACTCGTATATATAATACTTAAATATATCGTGGCTAACCACGGCCTTCTAGAAGAAATCATTTCGGATCGAGGAACGATATTTACCTCGAAGTTCTAGCAAGTATTAATAGCTTAGCTTAGGACCAAATACAAGCTTAGTATAGCTTACTACCTACAAACGGATAGATAGATAGAAAGATTAAATTAGATATTAGAATAGTACTTACGGTGCTATATTAGCTATAAGCAAGACGATTAGGTCTCGAAGTTACTACTCGCCTAACTCGCCTATAATAGCGCACCTACGGAATTAACTAAAATCTCACTATTTTACGCGAACTACGGATACAAACCCGAGTTCGGCAATAAAACACCAAGGGATAGACCTCTTGCTAAAAAAGCTATGCTTAAAGTAGATTAATTACGCTTACTATATAAACACATAAAGAAACAGCTCGAATTCGTACGTATACGAATATCGAAGTACTATAATTAGAAAAGATCGAAGGGACCGATCTTTCGGAGGGGAGATATAGTCTACCTACTACGTAAAAATTTTATAATAACTCGACCTTTACCGAAGCTCGATCATAAAAAACTTAGACTATTTAAAATTAACGAAATTATCTTAGACACTAACTATAAACTTTTACTACCCTTAAGTATAAGGATACACCTAGTTTTTTATATTTTATTACTCGAAAAGGCACCGTAAAACGCAAAAATAAACTACGAACTAGAAGTTCTCGAAGAACTCTACGAACTAGAACGGATACTCGATAAATAAACTATCGACGGAGAAGTTAAGTACCTTATTAAATAGAAGGGCTATATAAATAACGAAAATATATAGGAACCCGCTAAATATCTTAAGGATTATCGGCACCTCGTGAAGAACTACTACTAGTAGCTCTAGCTCTAGATAAAAAGACTACGTCCGTAAAATCATCACCTAAACCCAAGGACGACTAGTTAGGATTATTAGGAAGACCTAAGAACCTTAGGTTATTCTTAATCTAGTACTTATAACTATCTAAAATAGGAATAGCTTTAGCGGGAGCTATAGACCCCGAGTTATCCCGCTCATCCTCCTTAAGACCGGCTAAACTACGGCGAACGGAGTCGTTAATACGCTCTTTTATACGGCGGCGAATCTTCCGTATCCGCGTCAAACGACCAATAGCGGCCGCGAGCTTAGTTTAAAGACGAAGGAGAGCCTCTTTAGCTTTCTCTTCGTCCTTCTCAAGCTTCTCACGCTATTCAAGCAAACGATTTACTAAAGAAGGTTAGGAAAAGGAGCAAGAAAAGAACAAATATATATATAAAGACGCTACAAACGTCCCGTCGCAAGGACGACCGCGACGAACATACTCGCTATATTTCGAAGACCTATTATTAAAACGATAAGGCTTCTGATTCTTAAAATAATAGGTGCACGGCATGTCTACGTTAGCACTATCACAAGCAATAGCGTAAGCAAGCTTTAGGCGTTCGCGAGTCTTTCGAGCAACGTTAGAAGAGCGACTAGATATAGCGTTAGCATATATAAGAAATAATAAAGGAGAAGGAATTAATAGGACTCACGAGTATAGACTAACGATTAGTTTTAATTGATTCTAGGGGCAGAATCTCGGGAGGGGAGATATTATATTACGACCTAGCATACGACCGTATACGCCTCTCACGTGCACCCTACTTTTTCCTCTAATTATACCACCACGTATAAAGTATAGCTCGCGACCTTACCGTGAGCCTACGCTCTAATATTAACGCATAGCTTACTAGATCACGACGCTCCCGTAAGCCCTTACTTTCACAAACTAGTATATAGGAAGCTACGCTTTACTATAGTCAGTCTCTACCTAGCTCCTTAGCTATCAATATAATTATCTACGCAAGATCTACTATCTCGCACATAGACTATAACCCGACTGCTTAAGTCAACGATATCCTAGTGTACTCAGTTCAAACCCGACTTCTATTCTATCTACCCGGTAGCTAGTCTAGACCCGAACGTCACACATTGTCGTTGCCTCCTCCACGCTTATTTTACCGGCCTTTCACGTACGTCCTCGCGGAACCATCAGGCATGTACGAAGCGCATCTCGCCCAATCAGGGCAGGTGAACCCTGAATAGCCGCTCATGCAGCTTCACCCTCGATTCCTTGGACGCTTGGACTTGGGGAATGGCTTGGGAAACGTGATTCTGGTAAGGTAGGCGCCGTGGCTGCATCGAACCCTTTCAGCTCTACGTTCAGAAGCTATTGCCAACTTGCTTCGTAGCATTGGGCTTTGTAGTCAGCCTAACGAGGCTAATTTGCTTGTCAGCATAAAGTCGCAATATCATCCTCGGTATCTCATGTAGCGCATGCGATCCAGCGGCTGACAGTACCAGTTCCATTATATATAGCTCGGAAACTCCATTAACCAACGGCCCAAGACGACGAGCAAGCCGTCTCCGCCACCTGGGAAAAGTTCCTTGGGATCGACGCACCGGAGAACGAGCAGTATTCAACAGATACACAGAGCTTTCTTGGAAGGACATCCTTTGACGCAATCGGGGAGCTTTTCCTTCCAATTCCACATCATTGACATATGGAGCCCAGTTTCCCCCTCGCGGTCCCTCCGGCCTGCCGCGACTGCGGAAAACCTTGCAAGCTCTACCATGCCAGGAGCACAGGGCGTCCGTACTACGCCTGCCGCCGTTGGGATGAGAGCGACTATCACCCGAAGTCTGTCTTTGCTTGCTTCGACGACTCGACCGGCGTATCCAGCGCCAATCCACCCTGCTACTGCGAGTACAGCAGTCGGCGAACCAAGAGAAACAACGGCGATTCACACTTCTTTTCCTGCCCCATCGGCAAGTGCAGCTATATTGTGTCTGATGACACGACAGAAAGTAGCGCCGATGAGAGTGACTCGAAATATACCACCATGTCATTGAGCACAGCTCTAAGAACCACAGCGAGCCCCGAACCCGGCTGGCTTTTCGGGCGCCCCCAATCGAACACGTCTCAGCCCAGCAGGGCGTTCACACTTGTGTCCTCCCCCTTGATCACAGCATCCTCCACACAGTCTGGTGCCTTTGCCGCCGATGATGTCTTCCGCGCCCCGGCTCCGGCTTCAACCGTACAGGGATCCATAGTGCCGGCGCCCACGGCTCCGCCCAGCGGACCCACGACCGATATGCCATCCAGGTTCGGAGCTACAGCTACTGTTTTCGGATCCCCTGCCGACGAATACGCGACACAATCCAGTATTCCTGCGGGCGGCCTCTCCGGGTCTGCGCCGGTCGTGTCGACAAGCCCGTCCACCACTCCCCAACTCCAGCCAACGTTCGTCTTTTCTTCGCCAACCACAGCGCCGACGTCACAATCCAATATCATCACCAGCGGACTCTCGGGGCTCTCACTTCCAGAATCTGCCAACAAGTGCACTATTCCGCCGACTACAGCAAGCCCACCACAACCCGCCGCGATGGTCGGCTTCACGCTCCCAGCAACTGCCACAGGAAGTCGCAGTGAGTGTGCGGCGGCTTCTCTGCCCAAATCCCCGCAAACTTCAATCGTCCCACTCGATAACAGTGGTGATCTTGGCGACACCTGTGAACCGATGAAGCTAGTTGTGCAGCCGCGACGATCTGTTTGTGAAAGCAAGTTTGACGAGAAAATGACCAGGTCGCGCAGGTCGCCGTTGTGCTGTTGCATGATGTAAGTCTGTTCGGTGCTATATACTTTATCATCAACGGATGAGAATTTGCTCTCGATATTGGATTCGAGCATTCCTCGTTCAGTTTGTTCGCAATGTTAGCCCAGGATTTTAAACACTTCTCTATTTCAACTAGACCACAATCGAACAATAGCTGCTACAAAATATCAGTATACGTACTGGAGCGGCACAACGTGCTTATATCTTGATCGAGTCTCGACAATATGTCGACATACAGTAGCTCTAGGGTAAGCACCAGATCTTAGTCGTAACATCCTGTAACTACCACCCGTTAGTCGCTTTAGGGCGGAATTCAGCTAGGGGGGGGCTTGTCGAGCAGCTGTCCTAGTTCAGCTTCGGCGTGCTAAAATATTCATAAGATTTTAGTGTAAAATAATTCCCATGACCTGGTTATAACCTGCACCACAACTAGGAAGTGCTTGGCGGCTGCCAACCTAACGCTAATTAGCGAAAGTACCAGTTCCATTGACAGGGCAGCCGCGGCATCCATCTGGTTTCTGTCGACATCCAATCGCATTACATAGGAGTGCTGTTTCCAATGTCTTACTCACTTGATGCCCATTATCCCGAGCCCATCACGAGGCGGTTCTTGCACAGCTCCGGCTCCCTCGACCAAACTCCGGGGCTAGTCCTGGGGTCCGGGCTCCGGACTCCGTACGGCCCCATTTATTAGCGGCGCTACTACCGGCGCATCATAATGTGTAGATCCGCGGTCAATAACTTGTTGGACGTGTACTTTGGCATGTGCCTGGTTCCTCGACCGCACTAGGATGTTCAATTGATTTCGCAGCATCGCCGTTGGCTCTCCCGACCTCCATCGGCTGCTTGAACTGTCGCATGAACGCTTCTAGACTTAGCCGGCAGACACTGGTAATTGCTATCTGGGTCAAAGACTGAAAGGAGCCAGACACTAGCCCAGACGATCTATCCCACACTCGCAGAAAAGGGGTGAAAAAAAAATATAGTGATTATAAATACAAACGACCGAAGTTGTGTATCCAAAAACTTGACAGAGTAACGTTCATCTCCGACTTGCAATTGCGTCGAGCCCGGAGTTGTCCGGAGTTGCGGAGACAAGGCGTAGATTCCACTGTCCTATACGGAGTAAGCAACGCGATGATTACTAAAGCCATGCTTGTATATATTACGTAGCGGTGCTGTTCGACGCCTTTCACTCCATGACGCAACACAATTTCGCGACAACGTTATATCGCCTTCTACCTCCAATCAGCCCTCTGTTGTGCGACGCAGCTCTGAACTTCCAATACCACGGCGACCCTACTACCCGCCACCCCTCCAGAAGCTAGGAATGAAGACCATTGGTGTTTTTCCTGCCTCCGGTGGCCTTGGAGGCAGCACGGCCACTCATCTGCTCAAGCATGTGCCGGGAGATCAAGTGACCTTGATTGCCCGCTACCCTGACAAGACAGGTTCCATTCCCGGGGCGGACAAAGCATGCATCAGACAAGCATCGTACGAATCGTCTCCAACGGAGTTGGAAGCAGCTTTTCGAGGGTTAGAGGTTCTTTTTCTCATATCCTACCCCAGCCACGTGCGGGACTATCGCGTCAAGGTCCAGCTGCCCGCCATAGACGCAGCACACAGGGCCGGGGTGAAGCACATACTTTATTCATCTCTCGGTTTTGCGCTACCTGACGAGAAGGAAAGCCTGGCCGAAGTCATGCTGGCCCATCTCGAGAGCGAGGAGCATCTGCGAAAGATTGCTGCGGAAGACCCTGCTTTTACATGGACAAGCGTCCGGGAAGGCCTCTACCACGAGTCGTTCCCCATTTACACGTCTTTCTGGTCTTTGCAAGCCCCAACTGATGAGATATGCATCCCCCACAACGGGGGTGGACCGGGGATCAGCTGGGTCAAGCGTGACGAACTCGGCGAGGCCACCGCCAAACTCATTACACAGTATGCTTCATTGCCGTCGGCAACGTCCTGGCCCCATATCAACAACATCGTCTCTCTCACTGGCCCGCGCGAGCTGACGCTTGCCGACACTGTGCAAATTCTTGGGAAAACGGTTGGAAGGTCGGTTCGCATTCGGGAGGTAGGCTTCGATGAGTGGATTGCTCAACCCCAGATTCTGGAATATTTCGGCGACAAGGAAAATGCAAAGACATGGGCCACGGCGTGGGATGCGATTCGCGCTGGGGAGACAGCGTTTGTTAGCTCCACGTTGGAACAATTACTCGGGAGGAAGCCTCAGGAATTTGATGTAGCGATCCAGGAAATGGCTCGTAGCTGAAGCTGATGATCATGTCAAATGTTGGCGTTTCTGAATGGAAGGAAAATGGGCATACGCGTATTTTATTGATTTTATAGAGGAGATCATCTTGCCGCCATCATTAACGTACATGCTTGCTCTAAATCAGCGGACACAGCCTCGCTGGCTCAATACTTACACTGCCACTGTCCTGTCCTGTCCTGTGGCTTGGGTGACCACCTCAGTGCAGCTTGTGATACGCTGTGCATGTCTCAGGGCGGCTGCCTGCCACGTCACAAGGCAGACGCAACTACATGTACATGTACGAAAGTGCATTCTAGGCTTTGGGCCCTGGCGTTTGCTTATATAAATACAGGCGAATCCCGGTCTTCGACTGTGAATCGCAATTGCACGTTCGTTCATGCCATAACCAACATACCCCCTCCTAGCCGATAACAACATGGCCGCATGAGACTTTGGTCGTTGTAACCACCAACGTGCCTGAAGCAAGTATGGTAGCCTTTTCATTCGGTAGCTTCGGCGACATCATTGCCCTCGTCGAGCTGGCTTCCAAGCTTCACGATGCCATCAATAGCGCAGGCAGCATTGCCAAGGAGCTTGAGGATTCAAAAAAAGAACTGCATTCCTTTCTGTATATTTGTAACTCAATTGAGAAAAGTGTCGAAAATGGCGTAACAATCCACCAAGACGACCTCGTCATGTTCAAGGTCTTGACCGACAACTGTCGAGAATGTTTGCAGAACTTCGAGAAGTACCTAGCTCGTTTTGACGATTCAAGGCAACTCGTCCGGCTCGCACGTCGGGCTCAGCTCAGTATGTCGAAAAAGGAAGAGATCAACCAGTTCCAGAGCAGAATGCGCGGCTTTGTGGCGGCTCTCGGCATCATACAGACGAGATATTGCTCGAGGGAGATCACAGCACAAATTAGCAGATCGCTGGACGAGCCATGGGATCAAAAACCGATGAAATTTCAGGACGCGCTGGGTCGTCGATATCCAGTTCCATTGGAGGTTTGCGGTACTTTCAAAGTGAGCCCTTGGACGAGTTGTCCCCTTTTCGTGCCATCAACGATACTTATCCTGGTATTAGGGCTTCATGAACTTCCTCCAATTCGCTTTTAAGAGCAACCCAATTCTTCATGCCGCAGTCCAGCAGTGTCAGATCTGGCTGTTCACTCCGGCCAACTCCAATCCCGGTCTGTGGTACATTGTTCTCAAGGATGACTGGAAGCACATCAGCAAGCCCGGGGTGCGACTAGGCATGTCCTTCGCCACCCAGCCCGAAGAGCAAAGCGGTGCATGCCAAGATCCATGGAGGGGGGTTTCAGCTACGGCACAAACGGACGCTTTTCAGGCTAGCCCCACGGCCAACGTCAACAGCCTCGGCGGTCGGCTGATGCTGGATGAAGACACAATTAAGGGTGTCAAGTTTGGTGAGCCCCTGCCACCTTGGGCGACGTACGACCCAAAGACAAATTTCAAGCTACTGTGAGAACACTAATAACACCGCTTCTGGTCTGGTATCAGTGGTAGAGAACATACATACTAACTGCCCAGTAGAAGCTCTCCATCATCTCGGCAACGCGTACCAAAGCCAATCCGCCCCGTCCCTCGCTCGCTTCAGGTTGCTCGATGCGCCTTCCAAAGCAACTGGCACTCATCGCACCCCGTCGCCACCATCGCCGAAGACCAAGACCAAGCCCAAGCCCAAGCCCTGGGACCTAAGCGGATGCGTATGCCCACGCATTCGCATTCCGTTCGTTACAGCTGGATCAAACGATCCGCAAAACATCCACATCCACGATTTGGTATGTCTCAACTGAAAGGTGCTACGTAAGCCGACGACGTGAAAACTATCAGTATTGGAGGAAATGGTGTTGCGCGACGAGTGGGATGTATCTTGCACGCTGGGCAGGTGTGTGTATAAATATTGGTCCAAGGACGTAATGGTGTTGCAGTCACGGCGGGAAGGATCATGGTAGTCAATGTATGTTTTGGCATGGCGCTAAATAGGTACCGAAGCACCATCGATGAAATTATCCAGCATACATACATTAGAAGTAAACGTCAACATCCGACCTTAAAACAGCAGAGCAACCAGGGCAGGCATAGCCAGAGCCATACCGACCTTGACCGAGCCAGCCGCACCAGCGGCAGGCTGAGTGGGCGTGACAGCAGGGGGGGAAACCCAGGTAGTAGGGGCGTGAGGGGTGGTCACGCTGGTCCATGTGCTGTTGACAGCAGGCTGAGTCCAGGTCTGAGGAATCTCGGTGGTGGGAACCTGGGGGATCTCAGTGGGGACCTCAGGAACCTCAGTGGTAGGGGCCTCAGGGGCCTCGCTGGTAGGAGCCTCGGGGACCTGGGGGGTGGTAGGCGTGGTGAGAACGGAGACTTGCGAGGTCGGGCTCTCAATGGGGCCGGTAGGGCCGGTAGGGGCAGGGACAGGGACAGAGGGAACGCCGGTAGGCTCAGGCATGTCCACAGTGCCGGTCTCGACGGGGCAGACAGTCGTGGAGTCCGTGATGGTGACGGTGGGCACGATGGGTGTCGTGTGGTCCTTGGGGGGCGTGTAGGTGCTGGTCGTGGGCTTGCAAGGAACGACAGTCGTCAGAGTCTCGGTGATGGTGTGGACAGGCTTCTTGGTCTTGGACGAGGTAGTAGGCTCGGCCGTCTGCTCAACAGGGCAGACAGTGACGGAGGAGATGATGGTCGAGGTGACAATCTTCTGGGTCTCGGAGGCAGGGCAGTTGGGCACCGAGGCGTGGCAGCTGGTGATTGTGTAGACCTTGGTGGTGGTGGCGGTGCTGGTGACGAGACCGTCGCTGGTGATGGTGGCGTTGGCAGCGGGCGTGGCAGAGGCAGAAACGGAAGCAGAGCCGGACGCGGAAGCAGAGCCAGAGCCAGAGGGCGTGGCAAAGTCAGCCTCAGAGTCAGAGCCAGAGGGGATAGCCTCAGTTGGCTCGTCCTCGACAGCAGGGCGCAAGAATTCACCAACAGTGCCACGGTCCTCGCGGCAGATCTCCAGGCCGAGGTTCTTGGCCAGAATGACAGTCACCTCGGGAGCAAGGCTGATGTCGAGGATGTCGAGGACCGAAGCATAGACGTCAACACCAACGCCGAGGCTGAGGACAAAGTCATTGGTGACGGAGACGAGGCAGTCGCTGGTCTCGACGAGAGTGATGGTGTGCGACAGGAGGTCGGCCCAGATGGCAATCTCGGCACCAGCGTCAAGGACATCGAGACCGAGCAGATCAATGCCAGCGCCAACGACAATGTGCGAACGGAGACGGAGGCCGAGCTGCACCTCGATCTCAGCAGACAGGTCAACCTCGGCGCCAACACCGACGGGCAGGGCCTTGGTCAGCTGACCCTCGAGGTTGGTGTTGACAACCTCCTTGGTGAGAACCGAGATGTCGAGGTAGTCGCCCTCTTGGAATGAAACGTAGAAGCCAGCAGACAGGTCGACAGCAGCGTTGACGCCGACAATCAGGTCGAGGGCAAAGGCAGCGCCGAGCTGAAGCTCGAGAAGGCCAGCATCGACGGACAGCTCGGGGGAGGAGACGAGCTCCACGGTCTGGTACACGGCAGCGGAAGCCGAGAGGTCGAGCTCAAAGTAGGCCTTGACGCCGGCGAGGTCGAGGCGAAGGGTGGGCTCCTTGACAAAGTCCTCCAGAGCCTGGATGGAAATATCGCCCTCGACCTGAGCCTCCTTGAGGTTGAGTCCGAAGGAGATGGCGGCGTCGGTCTCAGTCTCGGCGGCAACGAGACTACAGACTATGGTTAGTTCATGTCTTCATGCCATTCCGGATGCTCCTACCCGTCGAAGAGGACCTCGTTGTCCCAGCTGGAGCCGCAGTCAAAGGTAGCGGGAGACTGGCTGACACCACCGAGAAGGCCAGGGAGATGCGCGTGAGCGGCACCGACAAGGCCAGCCACAGCTGGCGCGAGGCGGGAGAAATGCATGTTGCAAAGGAATCAGCGAAAGACGATATCTGTAAAGAGTGGCTGGAGTCAGAAGATCTCCAAAGAGCTGCTGGCGATGAGCAATGAATGAGTGACTGCTGAACCTTGTGTTGGGATGAGAAGAGAAGGAGAGGACGCAAGAATGGACGTTCATGGGCGTCCTTTTAGTCTGTTAACCATCGTGGACGTGCGCATCCCCGTCAATCAGGAGCTTGACCAGGCTCGAGATGAATCCTCAGGGGCTGTCACATTGACAGCGCGGATCAGTTGTTAGCGACCGTCAACTCCGTCTCGAGGCCCTTGATGATTGGACACATGACGACCTTTCCCAAATCGTAGCAAATGACCACCGGGCATTTCTGGACCAAGGCTTAGCATGTTGGCGGTGCAGAGTGCAGACGCGTCCTCTCGTTGAGGCTTGTGGGCTGTAATTACCGGAGCTAGGTGCGGTGGTCAATGACTAGCCAAGACACGCCTCCCGTCGGCGATATCAACATCATCCACGAGTCTCGTCGGGTCACGAATCTTGTGCGATATCTGCGCGGCTCAGTGCTTGGCTCGATTCACGCGCTTCTCATGGAACTATTGACGGTCGAATTCAGCCCGGGGAATAGCCTAGATTCGATCCCAGTGAGGCTCTTTGTCGTTGATCCTGTTGGTCATTGCGTGCGCTGAGTCCACGGATTAAAAGCCCCCGGAGGCTTGAAGAGCTTGCGAGGCTCTCTGCACTCGGCAGATGAACCCCTGTTGAGTGGGAATAATGTCCGGGGTGAAGTGGGCGATCCCAATTTTCGGTCCCTTGGCAGCCATTCATAGTTGCGGACGAGATGGGCGTCTCTTGTTATCTCTGACTTGTCACAATGCTTGACAGGACCATGTGGGGAACTGCCCAGCTAATCAATCTTGTCTTCTCTCGACCGCAGTCGTTGCAATAACGGTGAGCTTCTTCTTAGCCTTGCCGAAGGCTGCGTCTGAGACCCTCTATAAACATCCTATTTCCGCAGCTTTCATTGCGCCCGAGGAAACAATGAAATTCGGCTGCGACCGTCACTCATCTTGGGCATCGATTTCGAATGCGCAATCTGACTGCGCCATGGCCCACGAGGCACCATCGCGATTTTGGTCTGGTCAGTGCCACATTGCCAAATGGACATGCCACGAATCCCTGTGCGACTGGGAATTGGTTGCAGAGTCGTGGACCATCGCGTCCGGTCGCTCCACGAGTCCACGACCCCTGAGTGACCGAGTCGTGCCTACCCGGGAAGGGCCGTCCATCAACGCCATGAATTCGACAATTCTGTCAACTGCCGTTGAAAGCCTGATTGACAGGTAGCACAAGGTCAAAAGTCGTCTAGTCGCAGACCAGGGAGACTCACTGTTGCCGATAAGGTTCTACAAAGTCTGTTTGCACTATCTGTGTGTTGCTTGGTGAACACTGGCGACCGGTTTGAACGCACCAGTCCCATCCACTGACGAGGGCCGATGACAGGTTTTCCTGGTTCACATACTCATAATCAGCGTGATTGTGTTTGTTCCGTGGTGTCCAAGGTTTGGGACCTCGTCATCTGCTCTCCAAAGATGCATATATTGTACCCAGTGCTGAAGGGAGTTCCCAGCCTTTTGGCATCTCAGATCCCAGGTCAAACGACAGTAAGCACCTACCAAATCAACAACAATCACAATAACATAGACAATAATCCATCGAAATGGAGCAAGTCGGACCCAACCACTACAAGTTCAGCGTTGCTGGCACTGGCTCCGCGAAGAAGATTCGTGAGCAGATGAAGAAGGACTCCGATAGGCAGTGGAAGGAGGAACAGGAGAGGAAGAAGCAAGAAGGCTCATCCAAGGATGCACCAGAGTCCAAGGAGGGAAAGGAACCCTCCAAGTGAGCCACGATATTCAGCAAGGCCAACGACACCTGTCAAGACGAGGATGAAATCAACTTCATCCTGGAGCAGGCGGCATCAGTCCGTATCAACGAGGAGAGACGAATCATGAAACAATGATGATTAATTAGTTTCTTCCATGCCATCTATTTGTATAAATGCCCCATCGTAATGCAGTGTCGCCATCGCGTACTCCTTTTGTCGTGATAAACCCGATTATGCCGATCCAGTAACGCCAAAAGCCGAGCGATCCTCTCGGCTGACTGTCATACACAATATACATTAAGTTAAAGACTCCAGTCGGTTTCGCCTAGTTGTCAGTTCATTCCCGCTTGACGCTGTCGGTTGACGTTTCTTCGGAAGGTTCCTCGGTGGGCTGTGGCAGAGTGTCTGAAGGCCGTTCTGCGGCGTCGACGAATGTATCTTCAGGCTGAGCAGCTTGTTGAGGGGGCGTTGATGGCAGAGAAGCCTGGGAAGGGTCAGGGGGATTCGTCTCCTCTGTGACCGGAGCCTCGGCCTCTGCAGCCATGTCGGTCGTCTCAGTACTGTCGTGTAGCTTCTCATCCTCAACTTTTCCTGGGCTGACTGGGGCTGGCTCAACCGCAGGAGCCTGTTCATGACTCGGCCTTGGACTCTTCTCGACGTCAAGGCCTAACACGTTCTGTCCACAAGGTACGACCCCGCCACCGATTCTGGCCCAGAACATTTGCTCTCTCAGGCGAACGCTTTCCTCCCAGGCCGCCTTCTCTTGGTCGTCGTCGTCCGCTCTCCAGTGACCGTCCTTGATCATGCGCAGGAAGCTAAGAAAGTCACATGTTGATCGCACACGGTTCAGACAGTACCGGCACAATGGATATCGTTGCGCTGATTCCTGCTCGCTGGTCCGAAAACGGTGGTTGCGAAGGTAGCGAGGATCTTTCCTCGACTCTCCGCACAGCGAACAAGGGTTGAACTGAGGTTTGGTGATGCTCATTAAGAATGAATTGCCCGCATGCGTGGTGACAGGGTCCACGACGAGTGAACCGTCGGCAATTGCGCTGATCACAGATCGACGTGCCAACCATGACAAGCCAGGGGCCGCATCGAGCCGCAAGGTAGGTTCAATATCCTCGGCCAGCGCACGCTTGAAGAACTTGGTGTCTCGCAGGTTCACGACGGGCGCCGTAGGTGACCCATTGCTAAAGGTCGAAACGGGCGTATTCGGGGACTGCGGCGCACTATTGACGTAATTCCCAGCTGCCATGCTGAAAGTCGTGGCTGCAGAGCTGTTGGTAGGCTGCGCATTCGCAGAATTGCTGCCGAGTCCCAGCGACGGCAGGTTCAGTCCACCCAAGGAACCAGACGAGACTCTGCTTCCCGTCGCTTTCCTGGAGAGCCTCGCAAGGCTGACAAAGTCGTCGTATGCGATAACATCTGTCCTTAGGACGGGCTGGATAAGATGGCTGAAGCTCATGGGGTGTGCCGGCAACACACCATCAGTGTCCGGAGAGGCAGTGGGCATGTCGCCGCCCTGGCCATCGTCATCGCGTACGTCGAACCTCGCGAGTGCAGGCGACGGAGGAGCCGTGTTGGTGTTCGTCTGGTCGTCTCGGTCCGATGTCATCGTCTCCATGACCACCTTCAACTCGGTGAGCTGATCCTGTTGCGACTTGAGCAATCCTTCCGAATCCGCCAATTGAGCCTTCAGCTGGTCGTTCTTTCGTTGCAGGGCATCGTGGTCCCGTTGCGCCTCTTCCTTTGCGCGGATCACCATTTTGTTTGCCTCCTCAAACAGGGCCGCTGTCAAATTCTCCAGCTCTTGCTCAATCTTCTTCTTGGCCCGCTCCGTTTCCAGCCGTTGCGCTCGCTCTTCGGCAACTTGTGCATGCAACGCCTTCTTCTCCACGTCGGTAGCGCTACGGCGAACCCAGACGTCGCCGGCCAGAACTTCGCGCTGCGACGCGTTCTGAGCCTCCAAATCCTTGATGCGGTCGGTGGCAGCCTCCAATTCGTGCCTCGTTGAGGCTAGCCGATCGTCCAGCGTCGTCTGGTGGTTGATCGCGTTTATCAGCTTTGTGCTGAGCGCGGTGACCTCTTCGTTGATATTGGGCTCGCGATTCGGTGTAATTGGTCCCCCGTCAATGACAGGCGTCATGGCGCGGCTTCGCGGGTCGGGTATTGTGCTCATGTCGTCAAAGTAGTTGTGCGTGGATCTTAGCGCCGATGTCGACGGCGCTTTGACGGGGAGTCGTCGGCGTGGTACGTCGAGACCGTCATTTGATGATGCAAGAGGCGAATCGGTAGAAGGCGCGGAGGTCGATACGGCGGCAGTGGACATGGAGCGAAAATGGCCACTGTACGGGCGGGTTGGAGGCTGTGCCCAGCCGGCAACGTGTATTAGGCTGGTGAAGATGTTAGCGGCGCCCATGAGAGGATGAAGCCGAGAGAGAGGCGCTTGTGAAGAATCTGGTGAAGCCCTCTTTCGACGAATATGTTGTGTGGGTGCGGAACTGAGACATGCTACACCGTGGCGTCATGGAGGAGAAACCATGTACGACGTGGCAAGTCAGATCCCGAGACAAACTCAAACGCAGCGCAGCGCAGCAAAAAGATGATCAAGGGTGAGACATACGAGTCCATTTCGAGGCAGTGCGAGGCTGTAGGACACCAGCCAGCAGCCCGAGTGTTGCGGCAAGTCGCAAATTGAAGATGTTGCTTTGTGGCAATGGGTTGACCCCGTCTCGACGGTATCGGTAGGTTCGGCTCGAAATGATGCGCTCGCTTTGGTAGCAGGAACCTCGGGTTTGCTCACCCAGCGAGTTCAATTCGAATAATGGGAGATTTCGATGGAGGAGGACTGCGCCAGGTCAGATGGTGACAATAATGGCGCGTCGCCGCGGTCGGATGTCGATTGTGGATGGAGGAAGCGAGAGCAAGCAGGTCTATGCAGATGCGGGAAGGATTCCAGATCTAGGTTCAGCTAAAGATCCCACTCAATAACTTTCCAACCATCACGATAAGTATCGAGTAGTCTTTTGGCGCCTCGCGCTTGGCCTCCCTCGTAGAGAATGCAACAAGAATGATGGACAGTCCAGACCAATAATGAATAGAGGTCGAGGTCCAGTCGTCGAAGAGGACCACAGGCGATGGATGGTGAGCCAGAAGCAAGACCAAGAGGGGGCGGGCGCTTAGCTCGTGTTCGCTCCTCCCCTTTGTTGCGCAAAGTTCGGGTACCTTGGCGACGACGTGGGCGGAAAGTCTGGAGTGCGATCATGGCGAATCCGGCAAGGCGCACGCCGCGACCCGCTTATCCGTTCTTGTTCAAGATTCTGCCCAATCAACGTGCCTCGTGCGTGTCGAATGAGGTCAGTGTACTCGATTACCCGGGGACTCAACAACAGGGTCTGGAAATGACGATGACGACCAGAAGTTAGTCACTGTCACCACTGACATCAATAATTTACTAGTTAGTTCATTATCTTGCTTTTTTGACTAACTCCAATGGGTGCAGATATGTGAACAGCAACAGCGCGTGGCAATCATGTCGCAATGTTAATTGAACACCGGCAGAGTGAAGGTCGGACTGTACTCACTCGACAAAGTCGCTCGCGCTGGTGCGTCTTGGCGAGCAACGTCCTCATCAGGGGTGGTGCCAATGTTGAGCAACAATTACAGCATCTAGGCTTTAAGCATGATAGACATGTTGAAGGCTACACAGGGGGAAGGGCTGCACCTTACACTATAATTATATAAATTACTAACCTATAGGTGGCTAGATTCTGCTCACCAGCGCTAGCGACTTGTCGAGTGAATACTATATATATGCCTGACAATGCTATTCTAGCATGTTTACATGCGAAAGCATTTTTCCCACAACGGGAATAACAAGAAGAGAAAGAAATTGGTATCTGGAACTGCATGTACACCGGACCTAAGAAACCCAAGTTGAAAAAGTTGTGACTTTGAGATCCTCATATCCAACGGATCAATCCTCCTTCCAATCCCCAAACTCAGGCTCGCCGTATGGGTTCCACTCCTGGCCAGGATAACTAGTGGCACTCATCTTCGGCACGTCGCCCTCGGGGTCGTAGAAGATTTTCTCTTCTTGCGAATTCAGTCGCAGAGTGCGCATGCGTGCGTCCGCCGTGTCCTCGAGCTCCATCATAGGAGGATCATCCCTCTTGGCTTGCTCAGCGTCCTTGACAGAGGTCACAGGCACCTTGTGGCCGCTCATTGCCGATCCCGACATGGAGTTGTCCGAAGCGCCAGTTCTGTTCTGATCCAGTCGAGGTGTTGCGTCGTAAATGTTCTCCTCGTCCACCTTGTTCGACTTGGCCACATCAACGTTGAGATCCTTGGTATTCCGTTCATGCTGGTTGACAATGTCAGCATCAGGGCTTATGGAGACCGGCCTGGTGATTTCAGAGGTGTTGCCAGGGGTTGTAGAAGAGATTTGACTGCCCTCACGCGAGGGTTCCTGTGTATTCAGGCTCCTGTTGCTGGACTGGGGCTGCAGGTGATGACCAAACTGAGGCTGGCCAGGTGGCAATAGTCGTTGTCCGGAGCCGCCCATGACTCCTGACTCGACACTGCGGCCGCCATCGGTCATGATTGTGTCATGGCGCAGAGCTGGCGGACGCTGAAGAGAGTCCCGTTGCTGCACAGCCTCAATGGGGACCTCATCGGGTGTTCGAGCTGGTGTAGACGTACTTGGGGTAATGCCACCTTGGATGGGGAGATTGAAGCTACCATTATCAGGGGGCGAGCCAGTGGCCGCGCTGTGGCGACGTTGATCCTGGCTCTGAACTTGCTGGGGGACCAGAGTATCGTTGTGAATCGTAGACTGCTGAGTCTGCCCTATCTGCTGGACAGGCACCTGTCTCCCATACGGGGCAGCGGGCGGCTCATTGAAAGCGTGTGACGCTGAAGCCGGAGCTTGTCCTTGATAAAGCATTTGCTGGTGTTGCAATTGAGGCTGGTGACCCTGCAGATACTGCTGCTCTTGGGGAGAGAAATGGCCTTGGGGCTGCATAGGGCCACGCGAGACGTGATAGTTGGTGGGGGCTACCATACCCTCGCCATGAACGGCAGTATAGCCCTGAGGAATAGGCACGTGGTCATACTGCGGCTCTGATGGGCGGTGCGTAGCCTGCTGGGTATGGTGCATGGCCATTTGCTGACCATACGAACCATGGTGAGGTGCGTGGCTGGGTTGAGGCGGTCTATGCTGGGGAGCAGTATAATGGGTCTGCCCGGGCTGCCCAGGAAGAGGATCCGGAGCGTGTTGCTGTTGTTGAACATACTGACCCCCTTGGCGGTACTGCTGGGGTTGCTGATAGAATTGAGGAGGACCAGCGTTAGGAGGCGGCCCCGGCTGACCTCGGCCCTGCTGGGTGTACTGTCCGTACGCGTTGTGAGGCGCAAACGGATGCTGCGCCGATGGTGGAAATCCTTGAGCTTGTTGCACAGGACTAGGTCTCCACTGGGGCTGCTGTGATGGCTGTCCGGTCTTTGGTGGTGGAGGCGGCGGGTTCTCGCTTGGCTTGGCCACTTTCTTCAAGGCACCAAGCAACTTCCCGCCGGTCGAGGGCTTGCCAGGCTGTGACTGGGCTGGCTTTGGCTGGCCGTTCTGGGGCGCGGGTTGACCCATTGCAGACATGCGGGCCTTCCATCCCTGTTTCTCGGGCTTGGGCTGGTCAGCAGCCTCGGTATTGAGCTGCTGCTGGCTGGGCTGTGATGTGATGGTTGCCATCTGGCTAGACACGCGGTTCTTCCAACCCTTCAGTTTCGACTCGCTGCCGGCAGTTGGCTGCACAGGCTGCTGTCCAGAGAAGGGCAGGCTTTGGGGTGGCATTCCCTGCTGCTGTTGGCTCGGGACCTTGCCCTGCCGATTAGGCGCCTGCATCCGCTGTGTCTGGGGAGGATATCCAGATTGCTGAGGCCCTGGCCCACCAGGCTGGCCATACGGTGCCTGGTTGCTGAACTGAGGCTGCTGGGGCGCGCCTTGCTGTCCACGTTGAAAATATTGTTGCTGGGGGCCTTGAGATGGGCCCTGAGGTTGCCGCGGCTGCTGGAAGGGTTGTTGGGGAAGTGTTTGGCCCAGGCTTTGCCTTGAGCCAGGCTGGCGTAGCGCATCAGATGGTCCATTGGTAGGCAGAGCGCCTGCTGGAGATGGCGACAGCTTCGTTGCATGCTGTGCCGGAGTAGGGGATGTCTGGTGCCCGGCAGGAGGAGGGGGTGGCCGGAAGCCCATTGGTGATTGAGGTTGAGAGCCCGGTTGCTGGACAAGTGCCGAGACAACCCTCTCCCGTGCAGGTGATCCATTGTGGGCGGATGGCGGCACAGCTTCCATGTGTACAGGAGTGCTCCCACGTGACGGAACAGACGTCGCCTGTGGGACGGGCTTCCGGAGTGAGACGTTCCGACCAAATTGCAATGACGGTGGCTGGCCAGAGTCCGGTCTTGTGTGTTCCTGGTATCCGGATCCCCTGCCGTCTTGGATGAGGGTATTATTGGGTGCAGCGCCTTCGGCTGGCAGGGTAGTCGCAGACGACTGTCCTGGGCCATTCGGTGGTGCCATTGATGACAGCAAGGCGCTCGCATGAGGAGTTGGCAAACGTTTGACGGGAGAAGTTGGCGTGGCCTGGGGGTCGTCCACCGTTCGCTGCGACAAAGATCGCTTCACGCTGCCCTCGGTTACCGAAGCACGGTTGCCTTGCTCAGTAGTGACGGACCCTACAGGCGAAACCATTGATGCTCTGGATACCTCATCCTGGCCTGCGTAGCCAGTGACGGAGGGACCCGCAGAGTGCACAGAGTTGCGTTGCTGGTTCTGATGTCCCATCAGCCCAATTGAAGGTGCGCCAACAGGTGATCCTGCGCGGCCATTGTTGCCGTATGCTGCTGGGTCTTGCAGCGAGTGAGAAGGCTGGTACTCGATGGGCGACGAGGGACCGTGAGCTGCTGACTGCTGGGCAAGAGGAGATGGGCGAGCAGGTAGAGTCTGGGTAATGAACTGCCTAGACGCTCGTGAACCAGCGTCCATCGAGTTGCCTCGGTCAGCGGGGCCTTGCGAGGAGCCGGGCGGTCCCATGAGACCTTGTCCATCGCCGTGCAGTGATCTGGGTGGACCAGCGTATGGCCCTGGTTGCTCTGGCTGTCCTGTTTTCGAGGAAGATCGATTGCTCCCCCAGAGATAGTTCATGGCTCCTGTGAAAGAACCTCTCCTACCTTGTCGGTCGCCTTCGGCGTCTGGACCAGATGGCGGCACCATTGTCTGAGAGCCAGTCGAGTCAACCGTGTTGCTGCGGTCCCTCGTCCGGGAAGGTGGTGGTTGAAGGGATTGGTGGCTCATCGCACCGGGGGCCTGAGGCTGAGGTAGCTGGTTCATGGAGGAAAAGCTCGAGTGAGATGTGCTGGGCTTTGCATGTTCTTGACTCGGTCTGTGTAGCTTGCCCGCAAGGCCAGCAGCCTTGTCAGCAAAGCCGGAAAACCGCTTCTTCGGGGGTCCTATGCTTGAAGTCTCATTACCAGTGGTGCTGCTTGAGTCAACAGCAACGTCGGAAGTGGACGCACGATTGATACCAGGGAGACCGCCAGGGATGTACTTTTGCTGCGCAGCGGACACCCGACCCGCCGCAGATCCCAAGAGTGACTTCTTTTTCTCGGACTGTGGCGTACCCGTCTGCGCTCTCTCCGGTGGCTGCATGGTCTCCTGCGTTGCTGGACGGTGGTGATCTCCAACGCGAGGCTCATTGACCGCATCATGTGAGGGTCGCTGTTTCAGACTGGGCAATAAACTCGAGCGCTTCTTCTTGGGCTCCTCTGATGGGTGCTGTGCTTGGACGCTGGCATGAGACCCGACTGGCTGCTGTCCATTGGCGGGAGTGCTCTGCTCGGCGAGGGAACTGCGACGCTCGTTCGACTTGGCACCGGACAGGCGATCGCCTAGACCCTTGAAGATGTTGGACGACTTCCTGCGGCCCTCGCTTGGTGCAGGACTACCCTCGAGCCCGGCCCTGGAACAGTGTTGCGCAGGGTCGACTTGGTTGAGTGTCTGGTAGGGTCCCTGCATCGGGGGCGACGTGGGTTGGCCACCAGAGTCGGCGCGGTCACGCTGCTGCTGGTTTGTAGGTCTGAAGAGGTCCGGATAACGTCGAGCCGATGACGGAGGCACATCTGATGATCTTCCACGGGGTGGGTGCGGTGAAGGCGTCGGCAGCTGCTGCTGCGGCTGCTGCTGCTGCTGAGACCCCGAGGCAGGGGATGAAGGAGACATGGGCAAGGTGCCGCCCGTTTCTTTCTCGAGAGAGCCATAGGTGACCTGCTGCTGTGAGCTGCCGGTGCCTGCCCGACGTCTGGCGACCTGCAATGGTTCACTCAAGTGGCTCTCCTCGAGTTGCCATCCTGAAGGCGGCTGCGGACTGGCATCAGGCTGGCCGGGCGATTGCTGGGGTTGTGAAGTAGCCTGGCGTGGTGCGCCGGTGTTGGGATCGGCTGGCAGTGGTTGTTGGCCCTGTGGATGCTGATAAAAACGCATAGGCTCTTTGCTTATGCTTATGGAACTGCGACCAGTGCGGTTGGTGCCTTCTTGCCCGACGAGAGTCGCGTTACTGTCGACGCCAACGGAGCGATGAGTGGCCTCTTCAATCGGCTGTGTGGAGGCGCTGACAGGAGTCTGATGGGCAATGGTGCCATCTTGAGATTGGTAGGGCTGAGTCTGACTTTGAGGGTGAGGGTGAGGTTGAGGTTGATGAGCTGGAGCTTGGTGAGGCTGGGCAGGCGAGTCGCGTCCAGGAGCAGCAGACTCGTCTTGCTGCTGACCATCGGCCGTGATAAATGCAGCCAGGCCAAATGACGAGTTTCTTCGCAACGGCGGCAGTCCCTTGAAGGACGAGTGGCGCTGGGCATCCGGCCTCGCGTCTGATTGCGGTTGCGACGCCATGCCAGTGCCAATGCGACGACCCTCAGCAGCAGCCTGTCCAGCGACAGATTTTGGAGAGAGACATGGAGCGACGCGCGCGTCAGAGCCAGCGACAATGTCTTGCGCGGCAGTGGCCTGGCCCTGGCGGGGAACGAGCACCCAATCCGCTTCGCTCAATGGCATCTGCCCTGCCTCAGTTGCTGCTGAGCCTGCTGGCACTGGCAGCCGTTCTGGGTCTGGATCTGGGCCTTGGCCGGGCCCCCCCACAACGTGCTCATTTCCATTTGGGTGCGGAGGATTCCTCAGCCCTGGCGCAGGCGCAGGAGCCACGTCAATTTGGGAGAGCGAAATGGGGTCATTGCTTGTGTCTTTGCGTTCGTTTGTTATCGTCGTCGCCGTCGTCGCTGTCGGGGGCGCAGACAACCCTCCAGGCCAAAGGTCGCCTTGTCCACCAACGTCCAGAGGGGACACACGCGGTGGCTCCGCTAGTCGCGGCGGCTCGGTATTTAGCGACAGTCTCGGACCTCCACTAGCAGATCTCGTATCGGCCCCAGCAGCGCCGGACGACGGCACCGGGTGGGAGCTCGTGTTCTCGCGGGACTTGGGCCCCAGGCTAAACGCCCACGACATTCGACGGTCGCTCTTCGATAGGCCCTGGGGCGGTGGCTGCTCGGGCTTTCGGTCCACCGGCGGCGGAGAGTGTTCACCCTATTTAAATCCAAGCTGGTCAGCCCTACTGGTCTTCACCGTGTCATCATGTAGCTCATGAGGGTTGTTGGTCTGTAGAAAGGGAAAAGTGTCTCATGCATTCCTATCTTTCACGCCCTGCCCCGATCATCATTAGGCCCAAAACAAATGCAAGAAAAGAAAATTCTGTCTTGACCAACCGTCAAGTGCAAGCCGACGAGAGTACTTCTGTCCGGTCCAATGCGTACGTGGGCGTGTGTGTGAGATGGGCATATGGGAAAGCGACTGTGTCAGTGTGTTTGCATCAGTGAAATACCTTGTCCCCTGTGCCACGAAGCTTGCTCTTCCCTTTGCTGAACAGCCCCTTGCCCATTTTCCCGGCCGAGTGCATCAACTCCTTGCCCTTGGTGCCGATCTGGTTACCTGAGCCCCCAAAGGCGCTTCCGGCAGCTTGTTGAGCTTGCATCGGGAAGCCAGCGAGGCGTGACCGTGTTGAGCCTCCTGGTGCCGATCCAGCAGACGGTGTGTTGGCATTTGCATTCAGGTATTGCTGGTAATAGGGTTGCTGTGCAGAGGGCGTAGGCCCTGGAGCGGCCGACGCATTTGCAGGCGACGGTGGCGCGGCCATGGCCCCCGAGTAGGAGCCGTTGGCATTGGCATGCTCGGCGTGTTCATTCTTGAGCGTCGCGAGCCAGTTGCTCAAGCCCGATTCCTGGTTCGCAAAGATGCTGCGAGACTCCTCGTACTTGGCGATGCGGTCTTGCGAGCTGGCCATGTTCATAATCTCGCGAAAGGTGAGCGTCGGCTGGCTTGGGACACCACCAGCAGCCGGCGCATGAGCATCGCCTGTCGCCAAATCGCGCGCTGCCGATGGAGGTTGCACGTCGAGGGGAGAGGCACCTTGCCCTGGACCGTTGCCTGCAAGAGGCGTGGCGTCCCGGTTGCTCAAGTCAGAGACAGGCGAGGGCGGTCCGCCTGGCGCATGAGAGGAACTGGCGAGCGAGACCTGGTGCGAGATGGAAGGTTCTCCCGACACAATCTTAATAGTCGGTGACGCAGGATTCACGGCTGGCTGCCCGGTCCCAGCTTGTGCAGGGACTGGGCTGTCTTGCATACTGGGTTGCGGCGCGGCTGCAGTTGGTGTGGTGTCTTTGGGGGGCGCGGCTGGCTGCTGCGCCCGCGCCTCCTCCGCTTCCCACGAGAAACGTCGCCGTAGTCCAGCATCCGAGCCGGGCTGGCTCGACTCGGGGCTCATGGGAGCGAATTGCTGACTGGCGGGTGACGCCTCATATGCTGGAGGCTGAGAGACACGTACTGGCTGGTACGCAGGAGCGGGATCAGCGACAGGAGGCGGACTCGAAGTCGGCTCTGGGACCTTTGTGTCCACGGACGTAGCGCCAGCAGCAGTCTCGTGGGCAGCAGGCGCTTCAGGCACGGCGTCAAGAGTCGGCTTGCGCTGAATGCCGTCGTTGGCGTCGCCTGTCTCGTTCCAATAGTCGTCATAAGCACTCAACGCGTAGCTGCTTTCACGGCCGGTGGCGGAAGCTGGCGGCTCGTGCTTCTCGTCTGGGTGTTCATGATGGGGACTGAGTCCTCCAGGCGTAAGGGACCGCATAATTTCATCGCTCAACACGTCACTCTCCTTGAGAGGTGAAGACGTCGTGGAATCATGGGTCTGCTGCCTGCCCAGTGACTGAGGCTCGTAGTCTGACGGAGTGTACTCTGGCTTCCTAGGGTGCAGAGGCTCGGTTGGAGGGATTCCGCTGGTTGGTTTTCCGCTCGGGGGCTCTGTCGATCCTGCTGGGACAGTGGCAGATTCATGCGAGCTTGGTATGTGCAGAGGTGGAAGTGTCGCGGCGTCTGTTCGCACGCGATCTGGCTCCTCGGACGACACTTTGTTAGACGAAATTGTGGAGGCACTCTCCTCATGTTCACGGACTGATGGGACAGCATCAGCGCCGGGCTCTGCTGCGGAAGGCACTCCATCTTGGTCATTCTTCTGGGGCACATCACTCGCCGAAGCCTGCTCAGGTTCGGTGGCATGATCCGTTAAAGAGGTTGGAGAAAACGCGGTTGCGCCAAGGCCTGACCCTGGGGTCGTGTCAGAGTGATTCTTGGCCACAGGCGCAGTCGTCGGGCCCGTGCTCAGCGGTGCTGGCGAAGGCTCCCGCTCTTCTTGAACGACTGGCTCCCTCGGTAGCGACAGCTCTGAGCCACTCGAAAACATGTCCACGCCAAAGGCACTCAGACGTGCCACGTTGGGCAGCTGGGGGCTGACCGAAACGCGTTTCCCATCCTGCGCGAGATCTTCCCGTGGGTCGGGTATGGTCTCGTCACCGTGGACGCGTGGTGCTTCGTGTTGCTTCGCCTCAGGGAGCTGAGACGTTGTTGGCGCGGTCTCCCGCTCGTTCTTCTCGCTGGGGACCGGCGCGTCTGTCGCAGCGGATATGCCCACCTCGGGGCGCTCGTACGCGGGCTTCGTGGGCGCTTGCGGCTGCTGGAGGATCGGCGCCTGCGGTGCTCGTCCAGCCCCGGGGATCCTCGATTCAGATGGTAACCTCGTGCCACCGACTGGTGCTGGTCGAGGAGCTGGCAAAGGCACCTCCGGTGAGTCGGGCTCGTCTTCCGATTCGGGGGCGCCCCAGTCGTCGCCGTCGTAGTTTTGCACTTTCGCCTCGACCCATTTCCGTGTCTTCTTCCTATTGATGTTGACTGCGTAAGAGGAGGGCGTGCTGGGCGACCTGGAGACGATTAGCTGAGATGGGCAAATTGGAATTCCGGGGACGCACATGACAGACTGGCCTTGGTTAGGCGCTTGATTAGAGGAACCTTCCATCAGTTCTGCGTCACGGCTTCGCAGGGTGCCATGCGACCATGTCCCCCTCTTGGACAGAACCAGTGCTGGAAGTCGGCTGACCGAGGGACGCGCGCCGTCGGGTTGATCGCTGGGGGGTGGCGCACAAGTTGAATGAGTGGCAACAGGACAAAGCAAATTATGTGTAGAACGCGATGATTGATGGGAAGCAACAAGTGTACGGAAGCGAAGATAGAAATGTCCTTGTGATTACGACCAGACGAGGGCAATCCTCAGGGAAGCTTCCTCGGGTCGGCTCGTTGGACTGAGTGATGGAACAATTTCCAGCGTCGCGCAGCTCGCTGGGGCCACTGTAGCAGGCCTTATCAGAGGAAAGGCGATCGATGTATCTTCTCGCGTACACAATGCAGCAAGGTACTTGTCGCGCCCTAGATCCTGCTAGCAACCGGGCGGGGGTCGAGGCGCGAATGCGTGGCGCAGCGCTCCCGTCAGCCGCTCGATCTCCAATGATGACATTCGCGATCCCAATTGCGGATGAGGTGAGCCAAATTTAACTTGGGTGCGGATCCTGCAGTTCCAGGCCTGCTACTATAATTAATTCGGCGGAAGTCATCACTTCCACCGTGCAGAATCTTAGAGCCTAGACGCGAACGCAGAGTTGTGGCACAAGCATCAGTGGTCAATAACAAGTAGGAATCCCAGGTTTATTAGTAGACTTGAGATTTGTCCCTGGGAGCCGATCAGATGTCAGCCTTCGTCACTAAGAATGGTGCGAATCGTTGGTCTGGAATATGCGATTGATGGTGGTTTATATTGCGTCTGCGGCGGAGAAAACACAGTGTCGTAAAATATAATTACGCGAGCTCTGACCCCTCTAGGAGTCAACACAACAAATAGTGATAGAAAGATCCATTGAAACACATTATATTGTTTCTTCATAGATAATTATAAAAGCAGCGTCCAGCGTTCCTCCAGCTCCTCCTTGTGGTCGCATTCTGTGTGGTGCAGGGTAGCCTGTTTTAGAGCACGCCACAGTGGCTGAGGCCGCGCATGAGGCTGCGACATACGTTCCCAGAAACCACGTTTGCGACAGATTGGCCTCAACAACCCTGTCTTCTTCAACCACTCGCTAATACTTGCTCCTCCCCGTTAAACCGTCGAAATCTTCCTCAAAGGAGCCAGAACAACCGCCAGAAGTCGCGCGCCAACAGAAATCGAACCCTGGTTCCTCAGCATTCGCACGAAAGCCCTCGCTGCCATCCATCCCCTGAGTCGTCAGTGGCGCAATCGCCTCAAGCGCCAACGCCTCGAGCCCCCCTGGGAACGTCGATTGTCATTTCGCAGCCTACACAATATATCAACGTAATACACGCGCTGGTCGCACCAGAACCATGGCCGTCGCGTCGATACAAGATCGAACCTCCGAGTTCAAGTCAGTCCTCGCCCAGGCGCAGCGTCGGCAGGCGAACTCGAAGCCCAGCTCGCAGAAGCGGTCCCTCCTCACAGAGCAGCAAAAAGCGGACGCGAGCGGCGATGGACGCCCGAGAAAGTCAGACTTTGCCAGGAAGGCGGCCGATATTGGGAGGGGCATCTCGGCGACGATGGGCAAGTTGCAAAAGTTGGCACAGCGTACGTGGACGAGCACGTCATGATGGAAACGGAGGCACGAGTATTGCTAACAATGGCAGTGGCAAAACGCCGCACAATGTTCGACGACCGGCCGGTCGAAATCAACGAGCTCACCTTTGTCATCAAGCAAGATCTCTCGTCGCTGAACCAGCAGATTGGCGAGTTACAAGCATTCACCCGCCAGAGCCGACCCAACGCCGACCAGGAAAGCGAGCACAACAAGAACGTGGTGTACCTCTTGCAGGGCAAACTCACCGACGTGTCGGTCAACTTCAAGGACGTCCTCGAGGCGCGCACCAAGAACATACAAGCCTCGCGCTCGCGGACGGAGAACTTTGTCTCGTCGGTATCGCAGCACACACAGCCGACCTTGCAACAGAATGCGTCGCCCTTGTACGGCACGCCGAACCGCGCGTCACCAGCCCCGGCGAACGACACGCTGTCGTTGAACCCGGTGAGCGACCAGCAGATGCTGATCATGGAGGAGGGCCAGACATCGAATTCCTACATTCAGCAGCGAGGCGAGGCGATTGAGGCTATTGAGAAGACGATCAGCGAGCTTGGCGGTATTTTCGGCCAGCTGGCGACCATGGTGTCCGAGCAGAGCGAGATGATCCAGCGGATCGACGCAAACACAGAGGACGTCGTGGACAATGTGGACGGCGCGCAGCGGGAGCTGTTGAAGTACTGGTCCCGGGTGTCCAGCAACAGATGGCTGATTGCGAAAATGTTTGGCGTTCTCATGATTTTCTTCCTGTGAGTATCTCCATGACCTTGTCTTCGGGCTTCTGGACTGTTTGCTGACGATCATGACACAGACTTTGGGTTTTGGTCTCTGGTTAGACGAACGATGACTTGGCGCGCGCGTAAATGAACATTGCGTGCTCTGACGGCACCTCCTTTGTCTGAAAGCCCGTCGCTGCGGCTCGGCCGACATGCAGGCCCATGCATATACCACCTAGATTAATTCATGGCAACATTCACTTGTCGAAGTCATCGTCATCTCGCATTGACCCCAGACAATAGCCTTTTCGATTGCATAGCTGGTACACAGGCCAGAGGTTTGCAAAAGGCTGTAAAATGGTCAGCCCTGTCCTATACTGATTACAGAGATCTACCTCACTTGTCAGGCACTGGACTGCGAGGTATAGCCAATGCGTTGCAAAGATCGCCCAAGATGGCATCCCTCGCCGAGAAGCCACTTGTCAATCGGGCCAAAGCCACCCCGACAGTCGGTTTAATTCCTCCGTGGAGAGCATCACCCCACAGGGCCCCCCACCAACGTAACTCGTGCCATCTTTACCCGCTGGTGATGGACTCGGCTGGCGGGGGAATACTTGGGGGCGGAGGAAGTGCTTAATTGTGGTATAAGAGCGCGTCTGCCTGGGGTCGCAAACAGTCTTGCCCCTAGCTGCTCTCTGCTTTATACTCCAGACTATTGACTCTGCTCTCTTTACTCACAATGGCTGACAAGACATTCAAACTCAACACCGGGGCGGACATCCCAGCCTTCGGTCTTGGTAGGTCACTTCCCTCACAGACACTGTAGAACGTGAGCTGACAAGGCAAGGCACATGGCAGGGTGAGCCCGGCAAGGTCAAGACCGCCGTTTCGCACGCGCTCAAGTCGGGTTACAAGCTCATCGACGCGGCGTACTGCTACGGCAACGAGGATGAGGTGGGCGCTGGGTTGGCGGACGCCTTCGCCTCGGGCATCAAGCGCGAGGACGTCTTTGTCATGACCAAGGTCTGGGCCACATACAACACCCGCATCGGTCTCGGTCTCGAAAAGTCGCTCAAGGCGCTTGGTCTGGACTATGTCGATCTCTACCTCATCCACTGGCCCCTGCTGCTGAACCCAGACGGCAACGACGACCGGTTCCCCAAGAAGGAGGATGGATCGCGCGACGTGATCCACTCGTTTGACCATCGCGAGGCGTGGAAGGAGATGGAGAAGTTGGTCGAGACGGGTAAAGTCAAGGCCATTGGCGTGTGCAACTACTCCAAGCGCTACCTGGAGGAGCTGCTCCCCGTGGCCAAGATCGTGCCGGCGATCAACCAGCTTGAGAACCACCCCTGGCTGCCGCAGACGGAGATTGTCGACCTCTGCCACGAGAAGGGCATCCACGTCGTTGCGTACTCGCCGCTCGGCAGCACTGGCTCCCCGCTGGCGAGTGCGGAGCCCGTCGTCAAGCTGGCCGAGAAGAAGGGCGTGTCGCCGTACACCATTCTCCTGAGCCACCATGGTGAGTTTGGGCAAGGCCTTTGTATGGAAAAGAGTCAAGCTAACAGAGACCTAGTGTCCCGTGGCCACACTGTGCTGGCCAAGTCTGTGAACCCCGACCGCATCGACGCCAACAAGAACCTTGTGGCTCTCGAAAAGGACGAGCTGAAGCTGCTGGACGACTATTCGGCCGACATTGTGGCCAAGAAGGAGTGGAAGCGCTACGTATACCCGCCCTTTGGCGTAGAATTTGGGTTCCCCGACAAGTCATAGACAGCGTTCTCTACAAAAGCAATAGACTCTTTTCGATGCTCTTGGCATTTGTCAATTATATGCGACTCAAGATTATGCCAGTTTCCCTCAGCTGGCGTCACTACCGGACAAAAAGATGTATGGTAGCTTCTATGACATGTCCACCACGACCTTGAGGACCAGATTCCCCTCGTCGTCCTTGACCTTGCCAGCCATGGCAAAGGCCTCATTAATCTTGTCCATGCCCTTGAACCGCTGTGTCACCATTTTCGTGAGATCCGGCATCGCCTTGGGCGGATTCGACAGCATGGCGATGACCTCCTTGTAGGTGTTCGCGTAGCGAAAAACACCCACCAAGTCGACTTCGCGCAGGGCGGCCGCCGAGATGGGCAGGGTCAGGACGGGTGTGCCCATGCCGATGATCATGATCCTGCCGCCAGGTTTGGTCGCGTAGATGGACGCCTGCAGGCACGTCTCGACACCGGTGCATTCGTAGACGGCGCCCACCTCGCCCACCTTCTCGCCCCTGATCTCTGCGTCCCCGACGAGCCCAGCGACCTCCTTGGCGTATTTTAGCTTGTCCTCGACGGTCTCCGGCCTCGCCATGGGCACGACGACGCTCACATCGGCAAAGCCGTTGTTCACTGCAAAGTCCAACCGGTCCTTGTTGATATCCGCAATGACAATCTTCTCGTGGCCGGCTGCCCGCGACACGGCTGCGACGAGAAGACCCACGGCACCAGCGCCCAGCACGAGTAACGTAGTGGAAGGATCGAGCGCAGCACGATTGCGCGCATGCATCGCCACGGAGAGGGGTTCCATCAACGCGCCAAGGTCGAGTGAGAGAGCGGGAGGCAGCTTGTGACACCATCTTGCGGGGTGGTTGATCTTTTCCTGTAGTGTGCCCTGCGCGTGAGGGTTTGCCTTGGCCGAGCTCCTAAACTTCATGCCTCTGCAGATGTTGTACCGTCCCGAAGAGCAGTACTCGCATTTCTCACATGACAGGCCTACTTCGAGAGCGACGCGGTCCCCGACGGCGAGGTCTGTGACTGAGGCACCTGTAGCCACGACTGTGCCGGCAGACTCGTGGCCCAGGGTGAGGGGCTCGCGCACGATAATGTCGCCATTGCGGTAGTGGTTGAAGTAGTGGAGGTCAGAGCCGCAGAGACCTGTAGACTGGACTGCGATCTGGACCTCGTCATGAGCCGGCGTGGGCAGCTCGCGTGTTTCCTATGGTGATCAGCGCATCGTCGAGATCAGGACTGGCCAAGGGCCCAGGGGAGCCGTACTTGGCGAAGGTCTTTGGCGCCGTGAAGAACGGACGCGGCGACTTGAGTACATGTAGTAGACATGATGGCGACTCGTTGGTGAAGGAGTATGGAGGTCTTGCTGTCCAGGCGAGCTCAGAGTGAAAGCGAGAGCAAGTTGGCGAGGTTGACACGGAGCATGAAGCCCGCCACCTCGATGGGTGATACCCCGAGAGCGATGAACCACCCCACCTGGAATAAAGTAAATTAGCAGCTCCAACGGTCAACCCCACAGAGGAGATGGATATTTCTTCGCTCAAGCTTGGTCGTCATTCACGGATCTCTCGCTTGAGCAGTTGAGGGGCATCGCCGACGATTGCCTCATTCGGACTGGGCGGCACGTCTCCAGCGAGCGCGGGGCAGCATTTACCGAGAGAACCCCCACCATCATATTCCCCCAACGTCCAGCGTGAGCTTGTTGAAGACTGAATGCGAATCTTGACTGTAATCATCTGTGCAGACCTTCATCAGACTTGCCTTCGAGGTGCTTGAAACCGCGCATCATGAGTCTCTTCAGCTTAAAAGACCACACAGCCCTCGTCACGGGAGGCACCCGGGGCATTGGCCAGGCCGTCGCGCTGGCCCTCGCCGAAGCCGGAGCTGACATTCTCCTTGTCCAGGTGCGTCTGTCCGTTCTCAGGAGATAGATGGTCATCACCTATCCTGTTCTGATCTGACTTGATCTGACCCCAATCCAGCGCGATACGTCCAACACAAAGACCAAGGAGCAGATTGAAGCTCTAGGGCGCAAGGCAACAATCTACACCTGTGAGCTGTCCTCGCCGGAATCTGTCGCCTCGCTCGTCCCCAAGGTCCTTGCCGATGGTCACGAGATTCGTATTCTGGTGACCTGCGCTGGGATCCAGCGACGTCACCCCGCCGATGTGTTTCCCGACAGCGACTTCAACGAGGTCATGCAAGTCAACCTCAACTCCGTCTTCACAATGTGCCGGGACATTGGCGCACACATGCTCACGCTGGAACCTTCCCCCGTGACGGGTCGCAAGGGCTCCATCATCAACTTTGCCTCGCTGCTCACCTTTCAAGGCGGCCTCAACGTCCCAGCCTACGCTGCCTCCAAGGGTGCGGTCGGCCAGCTGACCAAGAGCATGGCCAATCAGTGGAGTGACAAGGGCATCACCGTGAATGCCATTGCGCCCGGCTACATTGCGACAGACATGAATGAGGCCCTGCTCAAGGACGAGAAGAGGCTGAAGAGCATCTCGGAGAGGATTCCAGCGGGCCGATGGGGCACACCAGAGGACTTCAAGGGGACGGCAGTGTACTTGGCGAGCAGCTCAAGCGGGTACGTAAGCGGGCATGTGCTGACGGTTGATGGCGGCTGGATGGGTCGGTAGGAGACAAGGTGTTGGAAATTGGACTGTTTTGATATTGTCTGCTTCGAACAACTGTCCAAGCCTGCCTACAGGCCCGGGTGACTGGGTGCGTTGCCTGCAACGTGCTCATGTTTGGCATAGACCACCTTTCTCTTACTGATAGACCGCAAGAATCTGCCATCCAGGGCAGTCACCCTGCCCACTTGAGTCTTCTGCCTCCGTACAAGGGCCCTCCTTGGGGATAGTGCTTGCATGGCCCTAGAGTCAGCCAACTTGCCATCATCTATCGAGGTGTCCTTGAACTCACTCGGACCGAGTCGCAGCGATCCGAATGCGCGCAAGAGATGAATGAATGTCGTGGAACATGTTGGAACTGATTTCTGTAGAGAATGAATTCGCAATGATTTGCGCCAAGGTGGTTGGCAAGATGGCTTCGGTGTATATTGTGTGGACCAAGTTTCGTAGCTGTCGAGACCAGTACCTGAGTACGTCTCAAAGGCCTTTTCAATCTGCGGGCGAAGAGTTAAAGCACCTCACTCGGCTTGCTCCAGGGCGACAGGGTCCAGATGGGCCGTGAAATTATTCGCCACCCAATATAATTGTCCGAATTGTCGGGAGGTTACTCGAATGCGGCACATCCTTCGCGATGCTCTGTCAGCTTGGCGTGGAGAAGCCTCTGCGCCCCGAGTCGAGTCCATGTCTATTGTCTATCGTTAATGTACCGTATCTATCCAACCATTGAACGCCCCTTTCTTCCGCAGCCGCTGGTGTCCCAGTCCGTCCTGTCGCGCATCGGAAGCGTCCTATTTCTTCTCGTAATAGTGCGCCATCTGCAAGCCCGCTCGCCGAAAGCCGCACTTGATGTAGAAACCCTCGTTCGCCTCGCTGCAGTCGAGGATGCTCTTGTAGCAGCCCACCTTGTCGGCGACAAAGTCGAGCGCCTGGATCAGGCGGAGACCGAGTTTTTTGCCTTGCTGGTTGCGGGCGACCGCAATGTCTTCAATGTGTCCGACCGCTCCGAGGTTGTGAATGCTGTCGTTGATTGTTAGCAGCGAACGGATATTGGCAATGGCGTCGTGGCCGCGCATGGTGTCACGCACAACTTCCTCTCGACGATCAGCGCGCCCGTCGCAACAACGGGGCTCTCCGTCAAGCTGGTGTCCTCAATCACAATGAGGTAGTAGCCGCCCTGCTTCTCCATGGTGTCGAATTGTTGCTGGAAACCCTCCTCGGTGACATCGCCCACCGTGGTGAGGACGCGCAGGCAGTCGAGGAAGCCCGAGGCGTGATCGTCGCGACGCAAGGCGCGCAGGACGTAGCCCTCAGGCAGGGCAGCCTGCACCTCAGGCGAGAGGAGGTCGGACGAGAAGAGAGAAGCGGCCATTGTGCTGAGTTGGATTAAATTGAACGAGTGTGAATTAGAAAGCGTGAAGGATAAATAGGTCAAGGGCAGAACAAGGGAAAAGGCGTCACCATCAAAGGCTGGCCGTCATCTTTGCCAAGCTCCAGTCCATGCGAGCGACTGGAGCTGAGGGTCCTGCGTCTCGTCCCAGGGGCCGGGGCGGTGTGGCGCAGCAGGGGCAGAAGGGTGGTGGGGGCGCCCGTATCGAGCCACCAGCCACGCGCCTATTTTTGGATAACCATTCACCATCATCGTTATCCATCATCCATCTAATTATTCACACCACAACATGGAAACGAAGCTCACGTCGATTGAGTAAAATCAGGTAATTAATGATCTAGAATCAAACTTGAAAACATGGCGCACGCCAGAAAGCCGGGCGCCACCCTCGTCTACTACCTCTCGCACCCTCGAATGAACACCGCGATTACACGCTCAGATGCGAAGGATGGATCTCGCCTTGAGCCTGGCGGCCGAGCTGAGACACTGCGAGTACCACTCGTTATGAGCGACGCACGAGAGACCAGCGGCGCACTTTGTCGACCCAGTCCAGTTGTTGCCGCCGCACTGCTGCCACTGGGGAACCTCTTCAGCGGAGGGCGCGGCTGGCTCCTCGGCTTCGGCCTCTTCCTCGGCAGGCTCATCATCAGCAGGAGGCTCTGCGGCTTCAGGGGCTGGATCAGGCGTGGCGGCGCTGGAACCAAGGTTGGCAGGGCCAGCGTTGCTGCTTACGAGGCTGGCAACCTCGCTTGCGGCAACAGGCACCACGAGAACATCGGTCAGGCTGGAGAATGGCTGAAGAGCGCTCCTCGAAGACATGGGCGTCAGGGAGCCACTGTCCGCATCAACGGCGTTGACAGCGCAGGAACGGCCAAGGACCGACTCGCAAGCACCGCTTGCGGCTGCGTCGGGGGTGTCGAAGATGGTGGCGATGGCGCTGCCGGAAAATGGGGTATTGACCGACTCAAAGGCATTGCCCTCGAGTAAGGCGACAGTGCCTTCATAGGCCTCGAAAGCGTGGCCATCCATGTTCTTGAAGTAATTGTTGGTGGCGTGGAAAGTGCCAGTTTCACCGAGCTTGGGGGCGCGGCCAGAGACGTCGTGAAAGTAATTTCTGTCCAGGGTGGCCCGGTCGCCCTCTCCGATGAGCATCATGGTCCAGTAGTGGTCACCGTTGCAGGTGGCCGAGGTCTTGGTCACGCCGTCGAACTCGTTGTTGGAGATGGTGAAGCGCGAGCCGTCGTAGTGGCTGACGATGAATTGGCGGCCAATCTTGGAGAACTTGCAGTGATCAATCCAGACACCGTCGTTGCTGCCCTTGAGATCAAGGCCATCACCGCCCCAGACGATGCCAGGGTTGAGGTTTGTGATCTCGATGCCCTGGATGATGACATTGCTGGAACCAGCAGACACGGAAAGGCCCTTGCCGTTCAGGACTGCCTTGCCGCCAGCACCCAAGATACTCTTGTTGCTGCCGACAGCGAGGGGCTCTGTACCGGCCACATCGTAGGTGATGGAGCTGACAGGAACATTGTCAGAGCTGCCGCAAGACAGAGTCCCGAGGTAGAGCTGGCCACCATTAGCGGCGGAACAGCTGTTCCGATCGCACCCAGAATCAGTAGCCGTCTGGCCAGTAAAGTCATATTCGCGGTCGATGACAATGGTACGAGGCGTATCGTCGGATAGCCACGCGGCCAATTCCTCGACAGAGGAGGGAGTCTCGGCAGGCGCATCACCACCGCCAGTGACACCGGCTGCGAAGCCGTATGCGGCGCCTACAACCGACTGGGAGGAGACTGTAGTGGCAGCAGCCAAGATGATGGAGACTGTCGAGAGATGCATCTTGCAGTATTCGGGGACGACGGTTGAAGCTTAGTGATGTGGGTAACGATCTGTTGGTACTAGATCAAGTATAAGGAACGAACAGTGGTGAATAGAGACAATGGTCAACGCGCCAGCGCGAGAAAAAGAGTGAAAGCTAGCGGTGACAGGATGGAATGGTGGAAAGGAACGACAACGACATGCTCAGAAGAATGTCATGAGTTTGGCTGCCTCAAGACAGAGCCATTATATCTATGACCGTGCTTCCATGGGTACGGAGCACAAAAACCCGCCATGGCAGCTCAGGCTTGTGAGAAGCACCCTCGGAGATTCGGAATGCCGACACTGTTTCTGAACATAGTAGCGCGTTTCAATACTATGAAGGGGTCACGGGTCAGGGGGTTGCGTACTTTGGATAAACGCACAACGCACCAATCGCTATCTCATCCGAAAGGGGGCGTCCCATCTGTCAACTGAGCAACCGCATAGTATTCAGGTGAACACTGGCCTTGGCGCTCAAAATCGACAATACTCGGTAGGGACATGCATCCTTCGATTGAAGGTACAAGTTGTCCATATCGGAGAAGTGGAGGTACGAGGAGAACGAGCGAGGATCTTGAACTTTGTTCGCGCAGGAGCCCCTGACGTCGTCTCTGCTGCTGAGTCAAATAACCTCTTCGAATTCGGCCTTCGAGAAACTTTTTGACCTATAAACTTGTTCTCAATTATCAAGGGGTTTTAACTTCTGGCCCCTGGCCTGGGGGTTGTGTTGAGTTCAGTAGTCCATGGCCGAATAAACGCTGAATCACATGCAAATCGCCCGCCCCTCCATCTCGCCCGCAGCCAGCCATGTGGCAATTAATCCATCGACATTCGACACCACCATCCATCGCATTCCAGCCCATCGGAATGTATCTCAGCCTCATCATCTCACTCGCTCCCACGCGCAGATTGGTCGAAATCACGTAGCGACAAGATAAACATGTCGCGCACCCCGATCTCTTCGCACCTGGAAGCATTGCCATCGCCATGTCTGGAGACCAACACGCCATCGTCATGGCGGGACCCCAAGCAGGTTCGACGCTGCTCCCAGCGCCCATCGCACAGGCCATCAGTCTAGCCACGAGATCTACGCAGCTCGCCATCCGCGTCACATCCATTTTTGGTACCTATACGCTCTCGACGGCCAAGTTCACCACCCTCTCCAGCTTGGAGCTCGCACGAGGCATCGTCGAAGGTGTCTTGATACGCGCAGGCGGAGAAACGACACTGGGGTCGGCATATGCTGTCACGGACGCGGAGGGAATTCTGGAGCGCAGCCTAGAGGCTCTGCACCTTGCAGTCAGCCACGCTGCCTTTTGGACATCGGCGTCCTTCCAGCTGACAGGCACGACGCTGTCTGCCGTGAGCGACGTCTCGACCCTGATCTTGAGCTCACTGGATCAAATCCTCGGTAGTACCGACTCGTCTCGAGCCATCGCCAGTATTGTCACGCTTATCAGGCGTGAGTTCAACAATGGCCAGGAAAAAGTCGGTGTGACAGATCTGGTGCTCGCGTTGAGTGCACTCGCCTACCTCCAGGGTGCTTGTAGGAAAGAGCTGGACAGCGAGAGGAAGATTCATGGCTTTGAAGAAATCATTTGGGATGTGGTCGTTGTGGATGACGGGTTGCGAATCGACGTGCCAGCAAGGGAGGCTCCGAAAACCCCAGCGACGAGCCCTCCTACAGAGACTGCCCTGCTTGGCGCCGAGGACGAGGATGAGAAGACCTTGGAGCGGCTGAAAGACGAGATCAAGTCCTCACTGAATCCAGGCACCTCAGTCACCATCTCGAGCTCGGTGTCCACTACGCAGACCATCACTCTGGATGTGCGCGGTCCTCAGAACGTCGCTCTGCCAACAGTTGCTGGCGCTGAAATTGTAGAGGCGACCAAGGCGAATGGAAACGGACCACACAGCACGGATACGTCGTATCGAGTGGTCTACAAGATCCAGCGGAACAAACTTAGGCAAACGGAACTGGAGCACAAGGACGATGGGATTGTCGCCAGCCCAGCCCAAGTCATTGAACTGGACGACGCTGGGCCTCCAAGTCCGGCCCTCTCTGTGAGCACAACGGAGGGCAGCGAGCCGCGTTCCCCCACAGCCCTCAGATCGCCAGCGGCTGAGCGAGAATCACTGGCCCTGCCCAAGCCAAGAAGTAAAGTCAGTCGAGATCTGACGCGGCCAACGCAAGCAAGCGCGCGACGAAGCTCGCCTACCATCGAGCATGTGCAACGCCGACCCTCGTCACCACAGTTGGCTGGCCAGCCGAACGAAGCAGCAAATCAGAAAAAGACTAGGATACCTTTGAGCAAGCCTGTTACGCGTGCGACGTCCGAGACATCATCAGCCGCTGGAAAGCACAAAAAGAAGGCGCTGCCATCTCCTCCAAAGGACGCCGACAAGAGACCCGGGTTCAAACAAGTACTCAGAGGCGGCAGTCAGTCAATATCCAGCATCTGGAATCGTGAGACATCGACAGCCTCCAACCAAGCCAGTGCATCACGCCCTCAGTGGAAGAGTGTTGGGGCCAACGTGCGAGGGTCGTCCGCTAAACTCCAACCGCCGCCGTTCCCACGTAACTATCGACCTTCTGAGCAGCGACCGGCCTCACGCAGCGGTCACGACATAGACCCGGAGCTGATCCAGCGAAGTTCGTCGCGGGCCAGCTATGTCTCTGTCCATGAGCGTCGTCGCGACTCCATGGTATCACAGACCGATTCCTACTCAGTACACGCTGGAGGAGACTTGAGGCCCGCCTCACCGTCGATATTGAGGACGGAAGTGCGTGGTGGCGAGACGATATCAAGGCAATCCAACGATCACCCGCCATCGTCCACCTCACCGCCGAGGACGCACCACAGACGCAACGGCTCCCACGTGCCGAGCCTGTATAGCCTTGCGGCGAGCGACTCGCAGTCGTCTCTTGTTCTCTCGTCGTACTTTCAGAAAAGTGCCTACCGAAGTACGGACGCGATGCGGACTCTTCGTCAAGCCGGCGCCGTCGAAGGCACCTTTCCCTCGACACATCTGCTCCGCAACATCTCCCGCTACATGCGCTTCTCCTCTGCATCGTACGGGTCCAACTTTCTCAAACTACTCGGCATCTCCAATGACATGCCTAGTCTGCAAAAGGGAGACGAGCCACACGACGACATTCGCCATTTTCTGCATCACACTGATTCGGGCATGGGCAATGTGCTCTTGGCCTCGTTTGTGGATGCAGGCGGTGGCAGCGACGGTCAAGGGCACACAGCTTCCGGCATGCCTCTGGTCCACTACATCTCGCTAGACCACGAGGCGAAAGCCGTCGTGTTGGCTTGCCGCGGGACACTTGGATTTGAAGACATCCTCGCAGATCTGACGTGCGACTACGATCAGCTCCAGTGGAGAGGACGATCGCACCGAGTGCACAAGGGTGTGCTTGCGTCGGCGCGCAGAATCCTGTACGGCTACGACGGGCGAGTTCTCGTCACCCTCCAGGAAGCGCTGAAGGAGTTCCCCGAGTACGGACTTGTGCTGTGTGGTCATTCCCTCGGCGGTGCCGTGACTTCGCTGCTTGGTGTCATGCTGTCCGAGCCGAACCCGCATGGTACGGGGTTTGTGACTACCACCACGGCGCAGGCCAGATACATGTCTGGCAATCCTGTCGACGATAAGCTCAAGCTTCCGACGGGAAGACCGATCCATGTTTTCGCGTACGGTCCACCGGGAGCCATGTCTGCCACTCTTAGCAAGTTGACCAAGGGGCTCATCACGACCGTCGTGCATGGATCAGACGTTGTTCCTCACCTCTCCCTCGGACTGCTGCATGATTTCCAGGCCATGGCTGTGGCCTTTAAGAAGGGGGACAATACGGCCAAGACAGATATACGCCAACGCATCTGGCAAGCATTCCAGACCAATGTCACAGGCAGACTCTACAACACCCCGGTCCCGCTGGAGGTGCCAGACACCGATCTCTTCCCGGCCCTACAGGCCCTTCGGGCAACGCTTTCTCACGAGAAGCTCCTACCGCCGGGTGAGGTGTTTGCCCTCGAGACGCAGCGCGTTCTTCGCCGTGACGCATTTCTTGTGCCTCAGGAGAACGATTTTGGCCAGCCGGCCAGGCGGATGGTGTTGACCTATGTGAAAAACGTGGAGGCTCGGTTTGGCGAGGTGAGGTTCGGAACTGGCATGTTGATCGACCACTCGCCCAAGAAGTATGAAGATGCTTTGGAAAGATTGAGGCGGGGCGTGGTCGAGTGACGCCCCCCCCTTTTGATAGATACTCGTAAACGTAGATACCCCTTTAGCATACTGAACTTCATTTTGTTACGCAACACTGGGTCGCGGAACTAAACCGTGAGATTTATCCAACACACTTGCTACTACGTAGCTACGCGCAAGTACGTATGTCCTGCGGATACGTACGCCACTTCTTGAATTAACCGACGATCCATTTTATCATGCCGCCATGCGTCGTCCAACATTGGCATCGCCATCGTGAAGCGGGTGGGTGGGGTTCACACATGCAATTCAGCCTAAACGCTGAGCGGGACAGTAAGTGAGCAACCCAAAGGCAGTGGGGTCTTGACGAACGCCTACGTCCTCTCGGACGATATATAATGCTCAGTCTCGGCTCGTCACGTCTCGGTTGAAGCAGGACGCGTTGCCCCTTCATACATCCATCTGCCCATACAATACCGTCATCATGCCGCCCCTCATCACCTCCATCTACACAGCTGATCCCTCAGCCCACGTCTTCAATGACAAGATCTACATCTACCCGTCTCACGACCGCGAGACGGACATTGCCTTCAACGACAATGGCGACCAGTATGACATGGCCGACTACCATGTCTTCTCCACGTCGGACCTGAAGGAGGTGACTGACCACGGCGTCGTGCTCAAGACAGAGGACGTGCCGTGGGCGAGCAAGCAGCTCTGGGCACCCGACGCTGCGCACAAGAATGGGAAATACTACCTCTACTTCCCGGCACGAGACAAGGAAGGTATCTTCCGGATTGGCGTTGCTGTTGGTGACAAGCCCGAGGGCCCATTCACCGCCGACCCAGAGCCCATCAAGGGCAGCTACTCCATCGACCCGGCAAGTTTCGTCGACGACGATGGCCAGGCCTACCTCTACTTTGGTGGACTCTGGGGTGGCCAGCTCCAATGCTACCAAAAGGGCGACGACCAGTACGACCCCGAGTGGCAAGGACCCAAGGAGGTCTCTGGCGAGGGCGTCGCAGCACAGGGCCCTCGCGCCGCCAAGCTGACAGACGACATGCACCAATTCCAGTCGCCGGCCCAGGAGCTGCTCATCCTGGACCCGGAGACCAAAAAGCCAATTCTCGGCGACGACCACGCGCGCCGCTTCTTTGAAGCCGCGTGGATGCACAAGCACAATGGCAAGTACTACTTCTCCTACTCGACGGGCGACACCCACTTCCTCTGCTACGCCGTGGGCGACTCACCCATGGGACCGTTCACGTATGGCGGCAAGATCCTGGAGCCCGTGCTGGGCTGGACGACGCACCACTCGATTGTCGAGTACAAGGGCAAGACGTACCTCTTCTTCCACGACTGTGAGCTGAGCGGGGGCGTGGACCACCTCAGAAGCGTCAAGGCCAAGGAGATCTTCTATGACGACAAGGGCGGGATCATTACGACGACGGCAGATTAAAGTTGATTCGTGAATAAAGTGGTCATCCATCCAAGAATATGTCGTATGTTGTGTGAATGATGATTGTAGCTTGGAGTGGGCGATGTTGTAGGACAGACAGTAGGAGGCAGATGGAAGGGGAAAAAGATGAACAAGCGGCCAGTGAGTGGGTCGACGTCATAATAGCACGCAACACGCGACGGGTGAATTTACATCAGATAAGTACTATTGCCGCGACTACAACTTTTTGATTGCCAATCTACAGAAGCGAGGTATTGTCTGGACCCTGAGAACCATGAACTCTCGCGCAGATTCCAGTCTGGAACGACCACTGCCCCGACCGCCGAGGTCACCAGCCCACGCTCAACGGATACGCAGCCAAAACCGACGGCGACAGTATCTACATCGTCACCCATCGTATTACAGCTCACTTGACCATGAGCTAACCAGTCTGTCATGTCTACTCTGTGTTTCTGTTCCAAGATAGAAATTGACATGCCCCTCAGATCCTGTGCTGTATGAGAGACTCGTGAAGCGCTTCCAAACTGCGGCGGAGAGGACGGCAGACGCAAAAGACAAGGGGTATGGGCGCACGTTGGAAGCATCGCTGCTGCGAGGTGAAGATACCCTCGCGGGGCTACGGTCCCAAGAAACAACGGCTACGGACACACCAAGCCAAGGAGCAGTGATGCCGACTGCGCAAAGCAACGCCATGCCAGATAGTGCGTGGGACGCACCAGCGCGCGACAAGGAGCACGGGTCATCGTTGTGGAGGGAGTACCTCGAGGACCGTTTTGTCCGGGGAGGCGACGAGGATTTCGACTATAGCACAGTCGACGCAGATGAGGATCTGGATGTCATGGCGAGAGACGAAGAGGAAGAGCAATGGTACGAGGAAGAGGAGCCGCAATGGGCGCTAGAGGACGACTCTGACTCGCCCAAGAAGGCGCTGTCAGGCCAGACGGGAGTACAGGATTTCTGAGCGCTGAGACAATCCAAGGTTGAAGCTCTCGCGGACGTGAGTGTTCGGCAAGGTGAACCATCGCAGCATACGTGGTGTTTGTAACGTTGCCGACGAATTCATCCAAGCTAAAAAAAAACTCAATTACTCGTACCCGCCAGTGGGCGTGGAAGCTGTCATGGTCGGCTGAATGTGAGGCTGTCTGACAATGTCGCGATCCTTGGCCCCCACCAACGCGGTCGGCGGCGAATGAGACGCGCGGCGACGCGGAAATCCATCTGCGTCAGTGATCCTTGGGGCGGATGGGAGAGCGCGAGAAGGAGGAGAGCATCGATTGACGGGGCGAATGCCCATACTGGTCGAACGGGAAGAAAAGAAAACATCAATGCAGGGCAGCAATAAGACTTGGTATGTCCATTGCATTATTGTCCCTCGGGTTGGTGTGCGTATTGGGCTCAATTGCAAGTCAAAGTCCTCTGCCTTGTTGTTGCGTCCATGTCCAGGCTTGCTGTCCAGGCTTGCTGTGCAGGCAGGGCCTGCAATGAATCGATCAGATCGGGAGCACAAAGACCGGATTCCTCCTCCAGCATCATTTCGTCCGCGCCTTGCTTGACGTTTTCTTGATCGCCTGTCACAATGATGGCTGCCAATCTAGTTCTGATCATCTCCAACATAGTATAATCATTACATCAACCGGTGCCACAGTCTTGGCGGTGCGAGGACGCCCTGAAGCAAGCACCAGCACCAGCACCAGCACCAGCACCACCAGCCGTGAACACTGACGAGCAGCGACGAGCGGACGACTCTCTTCAACATGGCGCCCGACATTGCTACGCGCATCAAGTCCAAACTCCTCAGACGTCGACACTCGTCGTCGGCAGCCCCGTCCCTGATTTCCAGCAGTCGAAGCATCGCATCGTCCACCGACAACCACAGCCTGCTAACGCCCCAGAAGCCGGCTGCGGTGCAGGCGTCGCGCGAGGCCTCGACAGCGTCTGCCGCCAGTCGCACGCAACCGAGCGCGAGTGGGCGCAGTAGCTTTCTCGTGACGAACAAGAGCGATAACTCGAATAAATGCAGTTCCGACAGCTCGAATGCGGACGAGGAGGACAGGGACGAGGATGGCGAAGGCGATGGCCCAGACGCCAAGGACCTGCACAATACCTTGGGCACTAGTGAACCCAATGCTGGCGACCCGCAGCCGGCGGCAACACAACCACAACCACAACTGTCACATGAACCACCATCACCATCGCCATCACAATCACAGTCCCTCCCGCTCCCATCACCACGGCCGCCTCAATCGTCGGCAGGCCGCCTGCAGCGCATTGAAGAGACCTCTCCCACCTCGCCCACCAGCGACCGTGCACACCAGGAGCTCGCCGCTGCCGCCACAGCAGCTTTGAACCGCAGCAAACGGCCAGGCCCTCTCGAACTCGACCCCATCCCCCGCGCCCCAGCATCCTTCATCCAACTCGATCCGCCCTCTCAATTCCCCTCGACTTCGAATACACCCAATACTGCCGCCTACATCCAGCCACCCCCTCTTCCCCGCCGTCAGAGCCTCGTCTCCCATCGCCAGATTGGCATCGCCAAGGCCCTCCTCAACGGGCCCTCGACGCATGACACTGAGGACGCGCACCTCGATCTGGACGCCGTGATGGTGAGCGCCACGCGGAAAATCTGGGTCAAGAGACCGCATGCGTCGCCGACCCTCGTGACTATCAACGAGGACGATCTGGTCGACGATGTGCGGGACATGATCCTCCGGAAATACGCAAACTCATTAGGCCGCTCCTTTGACTCGCCCGACATTGCTCTCCGAATCGCTCCCCGCGACCAGTCACAAAATGAGCGGTTCCTCGGTCCCGAGGAGCACATGGCTCGCATCGTCGACGCCTACTTCCCCGGCGGCCAGACCGTAGACGAGGCCCTGGTGATTGACATACCTCGGAGAACGCCCAAGCCATCGCCGCGACCGGCAGGCTTGTATCCTAGTGAGGATGGGCGTCCGTCGGAAGGAGGTGAAGGCTACTTTCCCCCCGTCAACGGCAGTGCACACTCACCGAATCATCAGTTCGCCGTCCCCGTCCCGGCACCTAACGGCATACCGCACTCGATATCCGTACTAGGGACCGGCCACATCCCGGCTATCCCGTCACCAGGTAGCTCACGGACGGCGCGACAGTATCGCGAACGCGCAGATCGACCTCGTCTCGGCCGTACACACACATCCTCACCCAACGTCCTCTCCGACCCCAACACTGGGGCACCGCCCGTACCGGCAGATTCCTCATCCCACGCGTCGCAACAACACGGCCACCGACCTTCGCACTCGCGGGCACAGTCCAACTCGTCGGAGCAGAAACCAGCGGTGCCTGCTGGGGCAGCACCAACGTCGCCCGTAGCCTCGACGTCGCACGCTCGAGTGGCGACTCCCCCGCCACGCATCTCCTCTCCTCGCCCCTCTGCCAACCGGGTGAAGAAGGTGAAAAAGCCGGCCGAGTTTCCGTCGAACATGCCCGGTATCCTAGGAGGCAGTGTCCCTCCCATCAGCGTCCTCATTGTTGAAGATAATCCTATCAATCTGAAGCTGCTCGAGGCTTTCGTCAAGAAACTCAAGGTGCGATGGCAGACCGCTATGAATGGAAAAGATGCCGTGGATCAGTGGAGGACAGGCGGCTTTCACTTGGTGTTGATGGACATTCAGCTGCCGGTCATGAGTGGCCTGGAGGCGACGCGGGAGATCCGGCGGCTGGAGCGTCTCAACTCCATTGGTGTCTTCTCATCGACATCTTCCTCGTCCGGCAGCCAGCCCGAGGAAGACAAGGAGGAGGTGGCCGATGCCGATCGACTGGAGAACATTGGTCTCTTCAAGAGCCCCGTCATCATCGTGGCCCTGACGGCTAGTTCGTTGCAAAGCGACAGGCATGATGCGCTGGCAGCCGGTTGCAACGATTTCTTGACAAAGGTAAGTCCTGTATCCTCTAGGTATGCGCGTCAGTAGCTAACAACGACAGCCCGTCAACTTTGTTTGGCTCGAGCGCAAGGTTATGGAATGGGGCTGTATGCAAGCTCTCATTGACTTTGACGGCTGGCGCCAGTGGAAGGACTTTTCGCAACCTGTCGAGGAGAAGGGTAAGAACACTTCGACCAAGGCAAAGCCCAGGAAGAAGTCCTCCCTGGCCGTGGAAGCGTGAGAACATGAAAGTAGGAAGGCGGGCATCCAGGGCGCGCCGCGCAGTACATGACATTGGCTCGGAACATACGGGAGGCAGAGCGGAATCCTTTTCCACATGTACACGGCAGATTGTTGTCGTTTGGCGTGGTGTAGCATTGGTAGACAACGGCTTGGGGGGTGTTGTAATGTTAGTTCCGGGCGCGACGGCGAGGCTGCCTTGCTCTCTGTACTTGCAGCATTTGGCGGCTCAAAAGCTGTGGAACACACCCAGAGGTTGAAAATACACACATCAGCCACCTGGCTTGATCTCTTACTTCCAGGCTTCCAGCTTTTGCAATGGCGATGTTTATGGGCACGCCTGGTGATCCTGAGTTGCTGGTCACACGTACCATGGGCATGGAGCTAATAACGCAAGTCTTTCCAACCATTACTCACAACAGCTAGCTCATTCAACCAGCCAAGCCAGAGCCTCAGAACATTGCAATGCTCCGAATACAAAAATATTTTATGGCGCGGATCATAGAGCCAGCTATTTGCTGCTTGAGCCTGGTGGGCCTGCTCATACAAGTACAGCGCGGCGTGCTGTGAGCGCTCGCGGCTGGAACAACTCTCTTCCGAACACCCGAAAAAAACCTGGGAGCTCCAGCCCTCGCGTTGCCAGCCAGCACCAACACCACGTCGCCCGGCCCTGCAACAACCCATCCAACTTCATCGCAGCGGGCACGAGTTCTTGGACCGCCGCATGCAACAATTGAGCGATGCCGCCTAGGGTACCCGGTGCGAGCGGCTCGCTCGCGTCTCTCGACACGGCCCTCCTCGCGTCCTCGTCGTCTACCTCGCAATGTGCGCGACGCACCTTTTCGACAACGCCGGCGACATGCATGTCGCGTCGTCGCTATGAGATGCACAAGTGGCTGAACGAGAACGCAGCCCGGCTCTATGACCAGAGCTCGCCTGGGCCGCGGTACCTCGGTGCCTACAGCGATCAGCCCTTCCCCAACAACTCGCTCTTTCGGAGTCAACCTGTCCTGTCGGACATGCTCAAGGAGGAGATCTACAACAGGATTGTGGTCAAGGGCGACGCCATCAAGAGTGTCAGTCGCGAATTTGGCGTCGACGTGAGGAGAGTGGGCGCCGTTGTCCGGCTGAAGGAGGTGGAGAAGCGCATGATTGCAGAGGTAAGCCTTGCCAGGTTCTTTTCTTTTCTGTTCCTGCTACGTGATGACACAACAAATTTTTCGATTAGTCTTGAAGACTCATACCTGGTTAAAAACATTTTCAAAACCTGACAGCAGCAAATTCTCTCCGATTCTTCTCATCTACCTCGGGTGAGGACGCACCTGCTAACATTGTTCTGCAGGGCAAACCGCTGGCTACCCCCTATGCGCGTGCAATTAACTCCATGCTCCCCCAGACGCGGTTGCCTACACCTGGCTCTGACGAGAAGCCGATTCCCCACGAGTCCATCAACGAGATTCCTGTGCATCGACACACCCGACGCCAGCTCTTTGTCCCCGTGTCTGAGTCACGGCACTTTACCCGTGCCGACGCCGCGCACGCGTTTGACGAGAACCTCCTACCTGTCGACGAGAGATCGTTCCACCAGGAACTCATCACGGCAGAGCGCAAGATTGTCACAGGCGAGCAGGATCGCGGCGAGGCGATGAAGGCGTGGGAGCTGGACGTGCAGGCCACGGAGGAAGCACACGCGGCCAAGGTGGGCGAGCAGCTCGAGAAGGAGAGGAGCCGCGTCAAGAGCTACGAGACGGGGCGGGCGGCGTACCGAATCAAGGATGTCAGCGTGGACGACGCGGGTCGTGACGGCAAGGGCCCCAGGGCGAGTGGCTGGCGGTACGGCGCGCCGCACATGGACCGCAAACGGGGTGCGGTCAAGATTCCGACGTCTGTCCCCTGATTGTCCTGTGCGTACTGCTGAGCGTGTTGTATTATGAGTGTATCACTATACTGTAGGGCGCTGTCATGTCTGATGGTGGCCCTGAATCACTTATGGCCTGGCGTGGCCTGTACAAAGGTTGTTTTTGTATATACATAATGTGTACGCGTGCCAAACTCAGATGCAGGTGATGAGTCCTCAGATGATCAGGGAGTCGCGAATAATATTCGGCTATAGGTACTCAAGGTGAATCTGATGAACAGCTGTCGACATTGGTCTATCATCGTCAACAGCCTCTTTGCCTGGATTATCTGCGCGCGAGTCACGGCTCACGGACAAACACCCCTGTCGATATCGTCCCCCCTTGGTCACGCACCGTATCGGTCCAATCTGCCGAGCGCAGCACTAGGCTACTGGACGCCAAGATCTGCCAACAAACACGCTCTACGTCATCGTGTCTTTTAGACGCCCATCGTCGAATCCAGGAATCACAATCAGGGGGGCCCTCGCCCACATTCCTGCTCTCATGCTGCATGACTGCATCACCGTGTGATCTGCATTTATAACCCCACAGACCCTGCTCTCTATTCTGCATTCGCCTTTTCTAGACTCCAATACGACTAGAGCACACGCGCACAATATTGAAATCACAATCGAGACGTTTCCAAGTGTGGTCCTCCTCACCTGCCAGCACAATCACAATGGGTCTCCCCAGCATGTCCAAGAGCTACCTGTTCTTCACCGTCATTCATGTCTTCCTATTCGCCCTGGCTCTGGCCGTTTGCGGCCTCTATGGCCAAGATCTGAAGAGGGCCATGGACAGCAACGTCGAGGCGGACTCCAAATGGGTGAGCTATGCCTACTCTCCTCGTGAGTGATCGATTTACTGACCGTGTGCGCAAAGATATTCGCTGTCGTCGTCGGCGCGCTCTCAGCTGTGACATGTGTCATCTACTTTATCCCATTCATTCTCCGCGTCGGCGGTATCTTCATTGCTGGCTGGGACTTCATCCTGTTCATTCTCTGGATCGCCGTCTTTGGCGTGTTTGGCAAGGTACGCGTCTCGCTCTGCTGTCATTTTGGAAGGATACAAAGCAGAAGTTAACCACGCCGCAGATGTACATTGGTGAGGACCCCGAGGGTGTCGGCGCCATCCGTCGCATGAAGAATGCGGTCTGGGTCGATCTCGCCAACGCGCTCCTCTGGTTCATCCTGTCCATCGGTATGGCCTTGTACTGGTGGAGGAGCGACCGCCGCTCGAGGTTCACTGGACGCGCGCACGTGTAGGATGATGCGCCACCCGAGGGACGAGCAGACGACGGAGCGGGTGTCGCAATGGGAAGCAGGACGTGAAGGCGTGCGTCGTGTGAGAGAAGCGAGGATGTCTTTGTGGTACGGGGGGCGTTGAGTGAGCAGGGCTTTTGGAGTGATCACTATTAATACCCCAGGATTCGGAGTTCTTTCTCTTCAATACCAATTCAAGTCGTATCAAGCCGGCGTCCGATCAAAGTACTCGTGCACTTGGACCAAGGGCTCCTCGTCCTCGCCGTCGCCGTACGCATCACCCCCATACTCGAGATAGCCGCTCACATAGGGCGGTTCACCAAGAGCCTTGAGCACATCCTCCCTCTCACCAAACACCCACACAGTGTTCATGCCCATGACTGCATGTTGTGCGATGTGGCAGTGCATCATCCACGCGCCGACATTGTCCTCTGTGATGCGAATGCGCCAAGCGCGCCAGCCGGCTGTGGTATGAGGTGCTCCCTCGGTGGTGTATCTGTGCAGAATGGACGTGTCCCGTCGAGCAGGGACATATGTCGAGTTTTGGAACTTAACCTCGTTCATCGCAGCGTCGTATGTTCCGTTGCCCCCGCCGAGATCGTACACGTGCTCGCCGTGGACGTGCATGGGGTGGAAGTCGAAGCCACCGGTGGGTCCGCTGTTGCTCTGCCAGACAATGTCAATCACCTCGCCCGGCACGGCGGTGAATGTTCGCGATATAGGGTCAAATCCGTCGTTGAGAAGGGCGCGCGTGTGGTTGGGTGCGTAGTATGGTGACGTGTCGGTGTAGTAGGAGATGAGGTAGGGTGCGTGACCAGGCGATGCCTGGACGTTTTCCTGCCAGGTTTCGTTGTTTTGTCTGTTAATATGGATTAGTCTTGGCCATAACTTGAAGAGAAGAAAACCTTACACCCAAACAACCGGACCCTGCAAAGTGCCGTTGACAAACGCGCCGTGTGTCAGCTCCTGATTCACTTGGATCGTGACTGTTCGGGTCACCTCCTCAAGACGAGGAAAGTTCTCGCGAACTACCGGATTCAGCGGCTGCAGCACATTCTCGAGATAGTCGTTTGTCGTTTCCGGTAGCTCCACGGGCGATTCGTCTGGCAGATCTGGCAGTTCCCCCGTGTCGTTGCACGACTTGTATCGCAACAGGGCATAGCCAGTGATACTAGCCGGGCGCTCACGCGACGCGTACCGGACCCAGAACTGCCGTTTCCCCGCGTCCCTCAGCTCATCCTTTGACTTGGTCCTAAGCAGATAGCTCTGCCGCTGTCCGGGCGCCACTTGGATGTGGTCAATATTCGCTGGCTGTGTGTACTCACCATCTGCCTCGATCACTGTAAGCTCATCATGACCCTCGATGCCAATTTTGACCAGTGAGATAGCGGCACGACCAATGGCACGGATGCGGTACGTCTTATCAGGCTTGACGTCGATGACGTACGGTAGACACGACTCGTCGGTGGCATTGTTGGATGAGGCATTGCCACTCTTGCCGTTGACGAGGACAGCCTGGGGCTCGCCGGACCACTTGAAAGGGTCCGCCAAGAGACCCTTTTCAATCTCGCCGTCTTCAGCTTCGTAAAAGTCCCCTATGCTGAGCAGGATCTCGTCGTCGTAGTCGTAGGGCGCGGGGCCGGCATCGCGGACGATGAGCGCGCCGTGAGCCGTGGATTGCTGGAAGCCAACGTGCGAGTGGTAGAAGTACGTCCCTGCATCGCCAATCTCGGGATGTATCTCGTAGTCGAAGAAGCGACCTGGTGGAATGGGCCACTGCGAGACCAGAGGTGTGCCGTCAGAGAAGGGCGCTGCACGCTGTGCTAACCCGTGCCAGTGCTAATACCACCAAGTCAGCACACATTCTCGTATGCGAGGTGTCCCCTCAAATGCCAATTGTTGCTTGGGCAGCTAGGGTGCTGGCTTACCAGGGTGAAATTCTGATCTGGGATGTTGTTGTAGACGCGGATCCAAGTGGTCTGGTTCTCGTGAAGATCCAACGTTGGACCTGGTGACGTCCCATTCACGACGATGGAGCGGCGCGTCTGGCAGTTGATCTGAATGTCCTGCTCCGTCGCGAACAGCGTGTAGTCTGGCGTGAAGTGCTCGTGGTCGTGGACGACAGCAGCTGCCGTCGCTGCGAACAGTAGAGCAGCCCTTGGTGGCACCATGGCGACAGACTTGAATCAATCTCGACGTAGCTGCACATTCCGTCCCTGAGAGTCCCTGGGGGGAGCAGCGGATTTTGTACGGCACAGCCATTCCTCAGTATGCGGCTGTCCGCGCGAACCGGGTGATCGACTGATCGTCATTTCATGTGGCACGGGGCCGTGCAAAGGCGCAGGCACTGACGTTTGGGGGAGAATAGAGGATGACGACGCATGATATGGTCGCAGTGGTTGGCCGGAGATGAAAGTAAGCGAAAGTAAGTAGCGGCCTGCAGACTGCCGAAGGATTGTTTGGGCTCTTGCGCTCGGCTCTTCAGCGCATGCAGACAGTAGGATAGAGTGACTGGAATTGTTATTTGTTTCATGTTTGCATTGGGCGCCCGTTAACGCTGTATTTATACGACCTACCCTAGACAAGTGCGGAGGAGCTTTCTATCATTCAATCAAATCACAGGGATGCCACGTCTTAATCAAGGAGGGAGATATCTGTTGGGATAGAGATGCGGTACAGATCTGCGCGAATATCATACAAGCTACTGTGACTGTCAGCAGGTCGCGACTGTTGGTGCTGTTCGATGCAGTTCAGCTTTTGAAACCTCCACCTCGAAACGGAGATTGATGAAGCAACCATGCCGATAATAACAACTCCCGTTGTTCAACCCCGCAACCCCAATCTCAACCAGTGGTTCAAAGGTCATATATACTCATTATATACTGAACCACCGTGTCCTGCAACTACGCTCCAGCAGCAGCATCGGTCAGCCCAATAATCGATCAGGTGTGATTTGATGTCAATCGTTGCCACTCGCCTCTTCCACTTAGAAGCCACCAATCTAGTATTAGATGATGGAGTGCTATACTACTGTAATTAGCGCTATGAGCAAGCTCTGCCACATTAACACATTGTAGTGGAGGAATCATCGCAGGTAATTCCCCAATCTTATGGTGTTGCTGTTTGGGCCGAGCGTGTACAATAATAATTGGTTCAACCACCACGCCTTTTCTTCTGCTCGTACAACACATATATTTTATAAACCGCGAGAGCACACATGATTCTAGAGACCATTGCTCAAGGGAAAGATTCTAATTGAATTATGATTAGCATGGCCATGTTTGTATTATTAAATAATTTGTAGTACTGTCCCGATCTTAATGTTGTCACTTGGGCGCCAAGGGACACTTGTAGACTTGGCTTCATGCACATGGACCCTTGCCAAGCACCGACTACTACACTTTGAGCCGGCGCTCTCGGTTGTAAGACAGGGAAGAGCACGTCAATGGTTTCTCTTCTATGGGAAAAGTGGCCTTTAGAAGGTTCGTATCGTTGTCGCATTGTGGCCTTCCTTGATCCATGAAGTTATTGGGGCTGCACAGTGACCTGGTATTATCTCGAGACGCCCCTGGGACATCGACTCTGACGAGTAATTGATGAGAGCCCCAGCAGGTGCCGTCACACAGCAGCAACGCGGCCAAACGAGTCTGCGTCAATCCAATAGGAACAGCCGAAGAAAAGCTTCCAAGAATCGACAATGAGCACGCTCTACGGCTCCGTAGACTCTCGCTTTACTCTAGCGGATCACGGATAGCGGCCGAATCCGAACCTCAGAGGCTCAGACAGAACAACTGCAAGCTACTAGCGAAAGTCCGAGCAGGCTTCATGTTGCTGCGCCAAACCGCCCTGGGGGCTGGCCGGGAGAGCCTGTGAGCCAATCATTTGACCACGAGGGCGGCATCACGCGCAAAGTGCCGACACGGAAAGTCGGCACCGCAGCAGCCACACGGTCACACCACGGAAAACACCTCGGCGACTTGACGACTGGAGCGCCATCATCAAAAGTTCTTGGTTGTGCTGGATGCTCCACTGTGTGTGTTTGCTGACTTTCCAAACAGGGAGTCCTGTCGCGTGCTCTTTTCTACATATACCATCTCAAGCACGGCATCGCTATGAAGCAGCGCATCGACAATCGACCTATTAATGCTGCATTGGACGCTGCTTTTTAGCAAACATGAAGTTACCTACGACGTGCGGATTGGCGAACCACAAGCGCGGACTGGTCAACGTGGTAACCTTAAATTCAACTCTGAGAGCCTAAGGGGGTGATTGTCCAACCACAGGGCCGTCCGACTGGCAAGCTTAACATTAAAGATGCCTTGATATCCGAGAGATCAATCCCATTTCCACGACAAAAAGCTCAGAAAATCAGCTTCTGTGTCTGCACGGCACTGGATCGCCGAATTACGGGGTCGTTCTGCCGGGTATTTCGGCCAAGTCAGGGCCCAGGCACACGGGCAGACAGATCACAACGCTGCGCTAGGCTTAAGTTAGACCTCGAAGCTTATCCTTGATTCTACTGCGGATGGAATTCTCCAATCAGGCTTCTAGTCCGTGATCGATAGCCGCGATTCCATCCACGTGTGTTCTGAAATGCTTCGAAGAAGCTGGTCTGGACTCTGGAGAGGGAGTTAGTTGGCTCAATACGGCAAACTCTGCCATGGGAAATGACGAGGGCCTTCTCGATCTAGATCGGCACAGCATCTATATGAAGCGGTTGCTCAGCTGCACTCTGCCTGCTCTTGGCTCTCCTTGCTCTGCAGCGGTACACAAAGACAACAGTCTTACTCAACAGTCCGACAACTGACAACGGCCTCTCGAGCACCAGTCAAGACAAGAACAGACGAGACCAGCTCCCTGGTCTCCTACCGCCACCATGGTCATGTCCCAGTTCGACTATGTCTTTGCCATTGGCACCTGTTTCGCACTCCTCGACGCCTACAACAACGGTGCCAGTATGTCTCGAGAACTTCATTTCCGTTTCAGATCCCGCTGACCACGCTCGCAGACGATGTCGCCAACTCGTGGGCCACCAGTGTCTCGTCCCGGTCCATCTCCTACCGCTGGGCCATGCTCTGCGCCTTGGTCTTTGAGTTTCTCGGAGCCGTTACCGTCGGTGCCCGCACCGCCTCCACCATCAAGGATGGCATCATCCCCCTGACTGCCTTCCACGGCAACGCTGGCGTGCAAATGCTCGCCTTTACCTGTGCCCTGGCCGGCGCCTCGTCCTGGGTAATGTTCTGCAGCAAAAACTCCGTCCACGTTTCCTCCAGCTACTCGCTCATCTCCGCCATTGCTGGTGTCGGTGTTGCTGTCGTCGGCGCCGACCAGGTCCAATGGGGCTGGAACGGCGGCAAGGGGCTGGGTGCCATCTTTGCTGGTCTCGGCATGGCACCCGTCATCTCGGGCGGCTTCGGTGCCATCATCTTCATGATGATCAAGCTCGGCGTCCACATTCGCAAGAGTCCTGTCAAGTGGGCCATTTACACCTCCCCCTTCTTCTTCTTCGTGGCGGCCACCGTCTGCACGCTGTCCGTCGTCTACAAGGGCTCCCCCAACCTTGGACTTTCCGACAAGCCTGTGTGGTACATCCTGACAGTCACCTTTGCTTGCGGTGGTGGTGTCGGAGCCCTGGCTGCCATCTTCTTTGTCCCCTTCCTGTGGGTTCGTGTCGTCAGGAAGGACGCTGCCGTTCGTTTCTACATGCTTCCCATGGGTCCTCTCCTGCTCAAGCGTCCCGTTCCCGTCGAGTCTGAGGTACCCACCGTCCCCGACTACGCCGTTATCCAGAAAGAGGACCTCCTCTTCGACGACGACTCGACCGCCTCGCCCAAGCTTCACGACCAGGGCGATGCTCCGGGCGTCTTGAGCAAGCAGCCCGTGGTGGACGAGAAGAATGCGTCCATCGACTCTGAGGGAACCCAAAAGTCTTACAAGGAGCTGCAGGCCGAGGCACGCAAGCGCTTTCACGCCCGCCTCTACCAGCGTCGCGGGCCTCTTGGCTGGGCCATGCGCTTCCTGCGTGACAACCCCATGCACGACGGCGAGTTCTATGAGCTCAAGAACCTCAAGACGGCCGTCATCCGCCTCCCCGCTCTCCTGACCGTCGCCCTGCTGTACGGCGTCAACTACGACATCCACTCTGCCCAGACTGGTATTGCCGGCACGCCCGAGGGCAGGCGCATGGAGCGCGTCTATGCTCAGGCGGAAAAGTACTCCAACGAGGTCGAGCATACCTACTCCTTTGTCCAGATCCTTACTGCCTGCACCGCGTCCTTTGCGCATGGCGCCAACGACATTGGCAACTCTGTTGGCCCCTGGGCTGTCATCTATGCCACCTGGAAGACGGGCGTCGCCGTCGACAAGAAGGCCACCGTGCCCGTGTGGCAGCTTGCCGTCCTCGCTCTGACCCTCTGCGCTGGTCTCGCGACGTATGGGTACAATATCATGAAGGTCATGGGAAACAAGATCACCTACCACTCTCCTAGTCGAGGTAAGCTACACAATCGTTGACTCTCTGCTTCCACAAGTTATTGACGCTGATTCTTCACCTTGCAGGCTGCTCCATGGAGCTTGGCGCCGCCATCACTGTGCTCATCTTCTCTCAATACCATCTCCCCACGTCGACGTCCATGTGTATCACGGGCGCCACCGTCGGCGTCGGTCTTTGCAACGGCAAGATCCGCGCCGTCAACTGGCAGCGTGTCGGCCTCTTGCTCACCGGCTGGATCTTCACCATCCCCATTGCTGGCACCCTCGCGGGCTGCCTCATGGGTCTCGTGATCAATGCCCCTCACTTTTAGACTTTGAGATGGAAAGAAGGGACGGTGATATTGGTCGCGTGGCTAGCATTTTCTAGAGTACTAGAATACAAGCGTAATATCCAGCCCTTGGCAGGCACGCCTATAACACGGAAGGGACCTGCTTCCCCGGGAAAGGGCATGTTGGGGTGATTGTTATTGCATTCAGCACACTCGAGATAGAAACCCTTCTCTTGATTCTTCATCATCGTCAGCTCCCTCTATTGACCCAGGGGCCAGGCCCCAACCACAAGCTTGCCACATCCTGCTTGATGCTTCATGCCCCTTCAGTATTATTTTCACTCAGAACATGACTAAATACGGCAGCGATCAATGGACAATTCACACTCCATACAACAATAAGACCAACTATAACAAAATCAATAACAACAACGACAACAACGACAACAACAACAACAACAACAACAACAACAACAACGACGATGACGACGACGATGGAGGACTCAACGGAAGTCATACAGGTTTCGGCGGTGGTCTGAGCTGTGTTTCTCTGGGGCTGGACTCTAGAGGCTCCAGTAGCCACCAGCATCAGCGACGGCAGCAGCAGCAGCACCGCCAGTCCCGCCAGCGCCAGCGCCAGACGCCGGGCGAATAAATAAAGGGCAAGGGGCTTGGGAAAAGAAACCCCGGGAATATGGTCAATGTCATTGGGTAGCGTGCCAGTGGTAACATTCTTCTCGACGCCTACAAGGCTACAACAGTCAACAACAGTGGCCAGCAACGACATGGCCTTATCAATATCACCCTGGCGCCAAGACTCAAGCAACTATATCCGCGTTTGGGGCCCTAGAATTCCGTCCCTTTTGCTGCATGGGAAGTAATGGACGTTGTCAACTTGGATCGGTGCCTTTGGAACATTCGCAGCTGTTGCGAGTCGGAGAGTGACACTTGCTCGCTCGACATTGAGCGCAAAGAGACTGGCTGGCTGCCTGACAGATATTGGAAAGGTCGAAATGTATCTCTGAAATCCTTTACAAATAGAACTCCAGTGGCGTTTGCATTCATCGCGCACTTTGAGGGAACCTTGTTGTCCATAATAAGCTTCGCGAGGGTGCAAACTCACTCAGAACACCAGAAGAGTCTATGAAGGACTTAAATCAACAGCACCGACTTCGTAAAATTTCTTCTCATTTCTTTTCACGAACAAAAGTTGACTAGAACAGAACGCCAAGAGCTCTTGAATCGATATCCGCCACAGCAATGTCCGCTCACTGTCCTTGGTCTGCCCATGAGGGCTGTTGCCGTGCTCATCCTTCGACGCGAGACCAACCGCCGCAGCCGCCCATTCACCGCATTGAAATACCAGAACAGAAATTGGAGCCCAGTAATGCCGCTTCCAATGGAGGTCAGCCTCCTCCTCCCTATATCGACCCCCGCTCTTCCTATGCCATTACGCCGATTCATCTGGCTGTTGAGCATCATCTTTCCCTCCAACATCTGGATTGTGTCCGTCGTCGCCTTGAGGAAAAGCCAACTCCCCAGTTGGTTCCCGAACTTTCAGCCAAAGGCAGCATTTCACGTTCGGACGGCACACGCATTGAATGGAACAGTTACGTTTACTTCGAAAGGGGTCGTTTCCTACAAAGGCAGCAGACCTTATACCTTAGGAAAGATGGTATGGCAAAACGGAAGGAAAATTTCATCAGCTGCCCTCATCACAGCATCGAGATTGATGGGCCAACATTCGGATTCCAAGATGACCGCTTGACCGCGAAAACCCTGATTGTGAATAACCCGCCACGATGCGAGGTGCATTTTGGAGGTACGGAGTGGAACAGTCTGCACGGCGATTACCTTCAGATGAACGTCTGTCAAATCTGCCACTGTGATGCAGAGTGTATCATTGCGCTAGAGATTGACAACCTCTTTGTTTGGTACACATGCTACAAAGATCTTGGCACGGGCGACGCGAGCAATCCAGACGCAAAGTGGATTGCCCTCCTCACGGGTCGGGGGACTCCATGCAGGGATACGGAGAGCTTCGAACTGTACGCTCGCGTCTGGGGAGCCGCCAAATCTCTCGACCAAAGGGGGCTCGAGGATGTGACGCACCGTAACTCTCGTGGCGTTTTCAATGTCTACAGTCATTGGATGCAAAGTCAAAATACTCAAAACCAGGAGACTACGGATCGAGGTACCTGATGTGAACAGGCCGCAAATCGGAGGAGGTTGGATAGGAGCGGTTACCATGGACCTGGAGGCTGGACCAGGAAGCTGGACCTGGACCTGGCTTTATCTTGGCACGCATGGATGCTACTGTCGATTACTCCGGATCGATTAGGAAGGAGTTGGGTTTTATGCAGTTGGTTCTGTTCAAGTGTGAACGCTGCAGCCAACACGCAGCAAGTCGCACATCACCAACATGAATTCGGACATGTCGCATTCCACGCCACTTTGGCTCGCCACCAACGAGACTCGATGGCACGAACCAACAGCCGTGTTCAAATACCTGGGCTCGACTCTCGTCTCGAGGCTAAAATGTCATTTATTAGCCCCTCTCGCCCACCATGGCTCAAGAAAAGCATCGTGAAACCATGCACTTCTCGCCGGATTTCGTCGTGCGGGCGACTGCGCGCGTGGCGTTCCTGCTCGCCCTTCCCGCCCTTGCTGTGCTGCATCAGTGGGTCGCGCTGCTGCTGGTTGTTGCAGTAGGCTGGTGTGTCAAGGAGTGGGATGAATCGCCATTGCGAGGCATTCCAGGCCCGCCCGTCGCCGCCTGGACTAGGTTTTGGCATATCATACACGTCCTGCGAGGCGATCAGAACACAATCCTTGTGGATCTCCACGAGAAGCATGGTGCGACTTGGTCCCTTGAGCAAGATACGTAGTCTTCTCATTCACTAATGCATACCGAGCAGGTCCGTTCGTCCGCATCGCCCCAGACGAAGTCTGTGTGAGCCATCCAGATGGCGTCAAGAAGATTCTACTGGCGCCACTGGCCAAGGCCTACTGGTACGAGGGCTTGACCATGCCAGACTACAGGTTTCGATCACCCATGTCCTTGACCGACATGAAGCGCAAGAGCGAGCTGGCCAGGTGTTGGTCTGCTGGTTATACGCTGAGCAACAGCCTTCAGAGCGAAGGCGCGATTGATGAGGTGATCAAGGTCTGGCTCGAGAAGCTGGACCAATTCGCCGAGTCGGGAGAGGCGTTTGACCTGGACAAGCATCTGCACTTTGTGGCGTTTGACATGGTCGGCGAGTTCCTCTTCTCAAAGCAATTTGGGTTCGTCAAGGAAGGTCGCGATATTGGCGGCATCATTGGGAATAATATTCCTCTGAGCGCCTTCGCATCGATCTTGGGGTTCAAGCCCATGCGTTGGCTGCATTTCGCAGTGCTGGGCAACCCTGTCGTAACAACCCTCAAGCTGCTGCCGGCGGGCCATGTCTTCGAAACGGCCATGAAGGCGCTCGACAACCGTATGGATAATCCCGACAGTCGCTACGACGCTCTGGCGCACTGGATGCAAGGGGTGGAGAAGAACCCGAGCATAGTCAACAAGCGAGATTTGCAAGCAAACGTGATTAGCGCCGTCGCCGGAGGCAACGACACAGTCTCGTGCGCTCTTCAGGCATTCGTATACTATATGAACCGCCATGCAGACGCCTGGTTTCGCGCGTGGGAAGAGATGGACGCCGCCATGAGCAAAGGGCGTTGTCAGGACCAAGTGGTTAGCTTTGCCGATGCGCAACAGCTCCCGTTCCTACAAGCGTGTATAAAGGAAGCGCTTCGCATCTTCTCGCCCGTGCCAATGGGCTTACCGCGTGAGGTCGGCGAGGGAGGTCTTTCCATCGGCGACCGCTTCTTCCCCAAGGGCACAGTGCTGTCCATCCATCCGTGGGTCATCCACCACAGCAAGCAACTATGGGGAGACGATGCGCAAGTGTTCAACCCAGATCGATGGTTTCAGAGGGACATTGCGTCTCGCGAGAAGTATTTTCTGCCGGTAAGTGCCCTAAGAAATCCGATTCTGTAGACATACTGACTATCCGTCACAGTGGGGACAAGGATCCGCGTCTTGTCCTGGGCAGCATTTCGCACGCATTGAGCTGTATAAAGTGACAGCGACACTTGTGAGGGACTACATTGTCCATCAAGCTGATCCGGCGCAGGGGTGGCGGTGGAAGGCGTACTTTACGGTGGTGCCGCACAGCTGGCCGTGTCGCATTCGGAGACGGGATCAGGCATCGGCGAAGTGATGCAGCATGCTCAATAACAGGTATGGTATGCTTGACAATATCTCCCGCTGCATTCTCAATAACAGATATGGTATGCTTGACAATATTGAGGGCTTGGTGGAGCTGGCTGGAAGACGTGATCATTGTTGATGAATGAGATGAGAGAGGCTTTTTTTCTGCTCTAGAGCTGGCTGGCTCACGTGACTGCACCTCCGTCACAGCCGTAGCGCTACGTCAAAATCGACGTTTCAACTCAAGTCGGGTCTGCATGTGAGCTGAGCTCACGACGACTTGACAGAAGCCAGACTTGTGCACAGTGAATAAGAAGATCCAAATCGCAGGTTTTTCCGCTTGACTTTGTATCTTCTGAGGGCTCCCTCCCAGCAGTGTTTCGTCGAAGAAGAAGTTGCTGTAGGCCCCCGGTCTTCTCGGGTTACACAACGTCTCATCACATGATCACAAGCTCCCACGCTCATCATGTCGCAGCGCATGGGTGAGTTACACACGAGGCTCAACAGTGGTCGGAGGATAATAACGCACTGACAGCTACCCAAGAGAAGCCCATCAACACTCAAGCCGGACGCCAGTATTGGCAAGCGAGCAGCGCTGACGATGATGGTATGCTGGGAGGCGTGCTTTCGCAGCAAGGCTTTTCTTCCGTCTCCCGAATTGATCTGCAAGGCTCCCGAACATTCTTGGCAAGGCTTGGGGTCGGAACCAAGCGTGGTCGCAAGTCACTGGACTGCGTGCTCGAAGGCGGTGCAGGGTAAGCCAAGAAAAACGCTGTGCTCTACTGTAGGCACGTTGATGTTGACAAACCCGTTGGCAGCATCGGAAGGGTGACCAAGGGGCTGCTCCTGAATGTGGCAACGAACGTTGACATTGTGGAGCCTATTGTCAAATTCACAGACCAGATCAAAGGACATGAAGGCGTTCGGCATATCTTCAACGTGGGCCTTGAAGAATGGGAACCTCCTGCGGATGTCAAGTACGACTTGATCTGGATGCAATGGTGCCTCAGCCAACTCACAGATGCGCAAGTAGTCAAATACTTGGACACTTGCAAGAGAATAGTCACTTCACCGTCGACCTTGGTCGTTGTCAAGGAGAATCTCAGTACAAGTGATGAGGATATCTTCCACGAAGAGGATAACAGTGTCACAAGGTATGTGCAGTCCTCTTAACAATGATGCAGAGACTGAGTAGGACATGCAGAACGGACGCGAAATGGCGTCAAATCTTCACAGAAGCGGACATGGTCATTGTCAGCACAGAGCTGCAAAGAGGGTTCCCCGAGAGTGGGGGCCAAGCGCTGCTTCCTGTGCGAATGTATGCGTTGAGGGCAAAGCAGTCCAATCTCTGATTCACTCGTTGGGGAGATTTTGAGACTGATGAGTGACTGCGGAGGTTGTTGCAAACTTGCAAAAGGAATGAGATTGAGAACATCAGATTCCTGTCGATCGCGGAGCTTTCTTTCCGACTCACAATACGACGGCCACAAATTCACAGCTCGAATACTTCGCCCCGTGTTCCGTCTGGGTCATGCGTAATTATCCCGTGCGGCTGCCCAAGACGGCGTGACTTTTGTCACTGACTCTATGTTTCATCGATTGTTATTGGTACAATAAATTTGCCCATGTTGAGGTTCGCTTTTCCGTTGACGCCGCTCGCGCAAATGACGTATCATGCGCGCTTCACTCTTCACGATATATCACTTATCGCGCCAAGACCGCCAGACCCCCCTCACCAGCGAGACGCGCAAAGGGCCGCGACTGAAGGTTGGGCCGCTGCCTTCACTGCGCAAAAGGCTTTGTCCTGGTGAGCCTGCCTATTGCGTGTCCCTTCACCCACGCATACTTGCGTATCAGGCGCAAGAGACGACGTAGTGAGCGTCTCTGGCCGGTGTGGTCAAGCGAGATAATGTGACTGGGCGGTGTCTGAGTGAGTTGCCTCTTGGCGAAGGTTTTCCTCCCCCATGCCCACTGTTTTGGCGATAAAGTCAGGTAGCAACAGGGCCCGACGCCGCGCTGTCACCTAATAATATTGCAGCAACAATGAATCTAGTGCAGTCCCTTTCCCGTCCTTGCTTCACCTGTGCATTGGATCTGCCTTTCTCTTGCCTGAGTGGAACAAAGGGCAACAGCGCACGCTGCTGATCTCGCCTCCCCACCATCAACAAGCCCGCCGCCTTGAGCCAGACCGCCCGCTCAACAACAACTGATAACGAACGAGCAAAGTCTCCAGTCAGGTTAGCTTGGCTTCAGATCTCGGTGTGCAAATCCGGATCTCTCCTTCTCACATGCTTTTTCTCTCCCACCACACGTTGTTCCGAGACACTGTGCGACGAAGCAATTTCGCCTTGACGTCTTGGGTGGTCGCACAAATTCCGATTGACGTGCCTAATCCTTTTGGTGGCGCGCGCCTGGTTGCAACCTTTGATAAAGCAATCGCCCACCCACATTGAGACGACATCGAATTTATCCAAATTGCGATACTAACAGCCCTGCGGCCGTATTTCCACCTCGGGGCCGCGCGCGCAGAGCACTGCTGCCAGCCATGTCCAGCTTTTCGCGTTCCGTGAGGTCGCCCTCATACCTCACCTCGTGCGGCTCGTATCGCCGCCCAGCCATGCCAGGACGAACCATTTCCAACTCGTCCGAGCGGTCAATCACCTCGGACGACAATATCGAGGACCGCGCGCACTCGGGCCGCTCGACCCCAACGCCTGGGTACCAGCTGCGACGATATCCAACCTCGAACAGCATGCAGACGCATCAGTCATGGCATTCCAGCGCTTTGCAAGCCCCTATTCTGGTGGCCGAGTCGGCAGCAGCAAGCCGGGGTGAGTGATCTAATCTTCTTGGGTGTTACTTTGTTTGTCCGCGCCCAGACTTGTGCCCCTCCTCGCGCTTGGCACATCCTCGTATCCCTGTCGGATTGCTCATCACACGGGGGGCTACGCATCATTGGCGACTTGGCCTCTCGTACTGGCGCTGGATTGCATTCCAGAGACTTGCTGTTCATTCCAGAAGAAGACAAGAGAGGTTCGTCGGGGCCCGGGCCAATGCTGATGTCGAGAGCATCAAAGACAATCAATACTCTGTCCCCGCATTGGACCTTTGCTAGCCCCGATCAACCGGGATCATCGTGGGGTAGCACGACTTGATGGACGCCATGGCGCATGTCACAGGTGCGTTGGCCTATCACGGTCCAAGGCATCCCCTCCTCTTCCTCTCGCCAGTGCGGCCAGTCTCGTGCCTTTGCAACCCGGATCAACATCCCATTATTCCCTTAAATCTCCTAACAACCCGCCCTTTAGCGCCAAGTGTTCCTGGGAACCCACTTGAACCTCGGACTGACCTTTGTCTCGCCAGAAGCCTTCTCCCTCAACAACCACTCTTCTACCAACAGCCGTCCCATTGCAATCGATCTACCAGCAAAGACAAGGAAAATCAACTCGGCTCCCGTGTACACGCCTCCAGAACCTCTTTCCGCCAGAGGTGACTTACCTGGGTAAGCCTCTCCTCGTCCCGATTGACGTCAGACTCGATCACTGACCGCACCAGCGGCTACTTTCCTCTCCACGAAGACCCAGGACGCAGAGTTCATCAACCGCATCCCTTCCAAGCAGCTGGAACAGACCCTTCTCGCACCCTAGCTGCGAGCGAGCCACAACCAATCCATCATCAACACATCAATCCTTCCAAGATGAGCGCGACAGACATTCCAATCGCCTCCTACTTCCCCTCGGGATACCACGACAACCCGCTACCCATGGGAAAATACTATCCGTCCAACTACGAACGGTCAACGAGTCATACCAGAAGAAATTTGTCAGCAACACCGTCATCGCCAGCCGATGCTCGATCGCCCGGCTTTTCCGGCCTAGACGGCCCCACCAGCCCGTCGTCACCCTATCGCTCGTCGGGCTTGGAGCCGGAAGCCAGGCGCCAGCTACAACTCAAGCAGTACCAGCGCGATATGATGGCGCAGGCCACTCGGGCTGCGAGCGAGGTCACGAGCAGGAGCGCAGAAGGACAAGGAGCGGGAAAGGTCCAGCCGAACGCTCCTCGGTTCGGTACGCTCACCTCACCTGGCATTCCCACAGTAGAGATGCGGTTCGCGCCGCACAAGCCTACCTCGCCGCGCCTGCAACCTCTGGGTAGCCCAGGCCCTGTCACACCCATGGAGCTCGAGTCATCTGGGAGCAGCTACCTCGAAAAAGGCAAAGACCAGGGCCAGCGGACAAGCCAAGGTCTCGCACCGCCATCAAGCGCATTTCATTAGAGGCCAACGCAAAGCCATGATGGTGCTCGACCCCGATTGAGGGTCTGAGACAAATTGGACCCTCAATTGTGCCGGGCTGGAAGTTGGGAACTTGCTGCGCGGCATCCCTAGCGTCGGAAGGGCACGATGACGACATTGTTCGTTTCGCGGGGCCGCCAAAATCCCAGAGACACGGAGATACGAGATACTTTGCATCACCATGGCTTGGCATTGGAAATTTCTTTCACTCATTGTTCATCGAAGAGGCCTGGCATGCATGTGCAGGCCTCTTCCCGGAGTACAGGCATCGTTTTGGGGGCATCGGAACATGGCACAGCGTGTTGCATCATTTTGAGGGTACCTTACTGATACCTGGAAGACCTCTGCAACAGAGGCGTCACAGCATTCGCAATTACATTCATATTTATCAAGATCTGTGCTCGCAGCGCCGTGACATGACACTGAGGAACTCGTGCCAGCTTTGCCTTTTACTAATGCGACTCATATTGGGGCTCACTGCATGTACCACCGTACTCGCTCGACAAAGTTGCTGCCAGACCCACGTGATTTGGCGCACGGAAGGCGCACCCCACCACGTCGCGCGTCGACCTCTTTACGCGTCTCCCGCATGTTTAGGCACCAGCTGTGAGGTCTACGCGGCCACGAAAGAGAGAGACCAAGGGACGATGGCGATGGTTGCCCAGCATGTCGTATCCAGTCCACCGCCCAGTAGCTCCGACAACGACAACCTCCTCGATTGTCGAATACATCTGCCTCTACACACACGATCTTAAGCGCAAAACGAAACGATGGCAGGATGGCAAGCTCAAATTCCACGCCTTCAACAACCGGATAATGGTCTACGACGATCGAGGCGGCAACGTGGGCGACGCACATTTGTCCTCCTATCAGACCTTGGACGAGGGGGAGGAAATCAATCTCGATCGAGGCGGGGCCATTGTGCAGGTCTGTAAAAGGCTCGGGGCGGTGGAAGTTGACCTCGGGGAGCTGGTAGACAAACGAGCCCGCGAGGTCGAGAAGAGGAGGAAAGAAGCTGCGACAAAAGCGCCGGCTGCCTCAAGGGCCCCCCAGCAGACACCGGGGACTGAGCGATCAAGTGGTGCCAATGTGCACTTTCAGCTGCTTCAGCGGCCACTGGGCGAGATTATGCAAACACCTGGTCGCATCGGGCGAGCGAATATCCCGAAAGAATCACCGTTTGAGCAGAGACTACAACGCGAGCGAGAGGAAGCGCCGCCGGCGGCAAAGAGGAGGAGGAGAAGCCCGAGTCCACCGAGCAAATCGAGCCATGCGAGATCGCTGTTCGGCACATCTTTGACGCTTTCGGCACGGCCGGTTAGTACGTGGAGTGGTCGTAGACGCAGCCTTGCGGGCAAGACAAATAACGAGCCGGTCGAGATAGAGGATGACGAGGACGGCATTGCTGATGAGGCGCGCGAGAGATCGCGGCAAAAGGAAGTCCGGAAGCTTAAGGACCAACCAAGCGAACCCCCGGCACCCATTTCCCGAGAGCAAGGGGCAGCAAAGTCCTCGAAGTCGACCGAAGCGCAGCCACCCACGAAGGTGGTCGACGTTGATGGCTCTGCGGAGGCGCATGGCCAAGATCTTATACCGAAACCCAGGCGGAAAGCTCCGAAGCTCACACCTGCTATACCTAAGCCTGCTGCAGAGGAGAAGGAACCCAGCAAGCCTGCAGTCACAGTCAAAGAAAAGCATCAAGTTGCTGCGGGCCGGATTGAGGATCAGTCGGCGGAAGAGCAGCTCGCAAAACCCGATCCCCAGCCTCGGACTGAGCTTCGCATCAAGTCGAGGAAAAGAAGAGGCTTGCTCATGCTTTCTGATTACAACGATAATGCAAAGCCCCACGATCATCCCATAGACGAGGTCAAGGCCAAGACTCGTCCATCAGAGGTTAGAGATACCAACGCCTCACTGAAGACAGCTTCCAAATCGAATGAGGGCATAGAGGTCGAGGGGGTTGAGAATATTGAGGCAGCTGAAGAACTGCCCGCTGATCACCATACAGTAGACGTGGACGCCGTTGTCGATTCCGGCGACGCTGCAAGTCACTCATCCAATAAGATAAGGGAGGCCACGCCTGACGAAAATCATGGCGGCTTTGAGCAGTGGCTATCTAAGGCGCAGTCTGCAGAAGCCGAGGAAGAATCTGATGGAGATCAGGGACTCTCTTTCAGCCACAAGCCGATTGACAGAGACGTCACAGTGTCGCCCGTGAGAACGCCCACAGAACCCCAAGCTGGATCACCCCTACTTGTCCAGGCGCCCGACCCTGAGCCTCGGTCCCCGAACCACAAGACTCGCAATGATACCAGCAAAGACTGGCCAGCCAAGCGCAGAAATCCATACAGCATGGTGAGCGAGAGCGAAACCGACGCGCCAACTACGCGCAAGCGGCCACAGCGCTCAAAAACCAAAGTCACAGCCGAAGAAAGCAAGGCCAAGCCCTCTGACTTGCCGAGTGACGACTCCCAGACTGAGGATGACTGGGTGGGTCCGCCCCCTGCGCCTTTGCGAAGCAAACAATCGCGACCCAAGGAAGTCACACGAGGCAGCACAACGACGACCAAAGTCCGCGTCTCTCGCGTGAGCAAAAGCTCAAAAAGCAAGGAGCTCATTGGTTTCAAGTTGCCGGACAACTTGCACTCAATCCCGGATGCCTTGGCTTGTGCAGCTACCCGGATAGGATGCACCTCGAAGCAAACGAGTGTGCCACACAGCTTCAGTACGGCAGCAGACGCCCTCGCGGCAAAGGACACTGGCAAGGACCAGCCGGCTGCCGATTCTCATGGTGACGATTCTATTGATGCTGCCGATGGTGTCTCGGGCGACGACCCACCAAAGGCTGCAGGCACACTTCGTCTCGCTAATCCTGCGACGCGTGGTCGGAAAGCGGCCACGAAGAACGATGCGGTGGGCAGACCACCCCAGGTGCTGGTGCCTTATGAGCCCGTTGTCGCGGGTCCGCCGCCACGGTTACAAAGAGCTGCGAGGCCACCAGTGACCAAGATGAACACAGAAGCCGTGGCGTCTTCCACCTCCAAGACGATAGCTGGCGAAAGGCCAGGATTTTCGAAAGCGAATGGCGGAGCCTGGAGCCATCATGCCACGGACTTGCTAGGCATGGAGCGGCCAAAGGGTAGACAACGTGCATGAATGAGATGAGATATGAAACACTATTTGCTCGAATAGTCTGTGTGTGTTTTGCATGCGTGTGGGCGCAATGAATTTGTGGTGGTGCTGAGTTCATTTCAAGCATATGCGTTCCGTCCAAGTCGTGGACATCCGACACAAATGAGGTCAACGTTTACACCACCATATACTACCATGAATCGTCCGCAAGATGAGGCCGCGATTGAAAAATTGCTAGCTATTTAAAATGTAATACTTTACTTTCTCATCGGCTGGAAAGGCGCAGGGGCGAGAGCCTGGTCAGACAGCAAGGCTCATTCAAATCTTCCGGGTAAGCATTTTGGAATTTCCCCAGATGTGGATGGGTGTCGCTGGCAACAATGCCAGTGATCTGGACCCGACACTCCATGTTCTGTCCCTCATTGCTCAGAGGTTAGCAGAGTGCCGAATGGAGTCAGAATCTTGGCAAGAGTATATAAAGTCACCGTCCCCCGCTGGAACTTGTCCTAGAGTATCGTCGGCCAGGCGTCGTATGGCCACGAAGGTCGAGAGCAAGACCTCCTCGACTGCGGTAAAGCAGCAGTGTGATCCCCAGCGTTGGACCCAACGGGTATTCAGTACTTGTGATGCCCTCATGTCTGCCTAGGATACACAAGTATTGACTAACAGCTGTTGCTGGACAGACCTTTGGTGCTGCTTTACCACAGTTGACGCACCAGCTGAGATTCGGAACCTGGGGATGGCGGGGCCGTGTCTTTCGGCGTTGACTCACATTTGCATTTGACTAGGAATTGGCCAATCAAGGGACCTGTGGCTCTCGCCGAAGCTGGGGCTCTTCCCGTGCATCAAGAACCACAAAAGAGCCAATAGGAGCCCTGCAGTGGTGTCTGGTGTGGATATTGACGTGCTCTGATTGGCCGACTCGTCATACTTTGTCTGTGACGCTAGACCACTTTGAGCACGCCGAAAGACTCAACACTCCAAAAGTGCTGCGCCATCTCATGAGGCTTTCTCATCCATCAGCTGTCAGACAGTCAGACTTAAGGAAGAGTCATCCTGTCGCAACCTCAGGCCTGGCTTTCCCTCCTTTTCTCTCGCTTTCCACATCAATTGATCCCGATACGGAGAAACACATCAAAATCACCTCTTTGGTTCTCGACTGGAGCGTCGCAGCTCGGTCCCCCGCCTCATTAACACGACGTTCGCCTCGCGAGGCCAACGCGCAGCGTACGTTGCAGCACTAGATTCGCTGGAGGACGGCCCTCACTCACACGGTAGCAGGCGCCCACCTTGATCAAAATTCAGACGTTCAAAGAAAACAGACCATTCTCCACGTGCAACAACGAAATGACGTTCACGCATAATCTTCCCCAGGGCTTCACCGTCTTCCAGACGCAATTGGGCGCTCCTTTGCAGTTCATCCCCGCCCTCGGCACCCAGGAGCTCGACGACATGGTCAGCATGTACGTCCCCGGCAGCGCGCCTCTGAGCGACAAGCGCGCCACCATCTCCGTCGACTTCCTCGAGTATGCGCAGGTCACTGGACAGGCCTTCAAGTTCTACGTCGTCCCCGGCTACGTCGCTACCTCGCCTGCCGAGTCCCCCACCACCGCCTCGCTGTCGGCCTCCTCCATCAACGCCAGCCCCGTGACATCGAACTGGGACTGGAGCTCGGTGACCGGCGGTCCTTCGCGTCCCGCCGTCGCATCCCGCAAGGCGTCCAGCTCGGCCAGTTCGCGCCGCCCTGCCGCGACGACCAGCGACTTTTCGCACCTCCCTGGGATGAAGATCCTCACCAAGGACGGTCTGGATGTGACCAACGACGCGGCTCGCGGATCCAAGACCAAGGAGCAGCGCGACCACGCTCACCTGATGCGCGTCATCAAGGCTTGCGACAGCTGCCGACGCAAGAAGGTTCGTTGCGACCCCAGCCACAAGAAGCGCGCCGCCACGACCGCTTCGCCGTCGCAGCAGCCTGTCGTCTCGGGACGGGTCGCCAAGAAGGCTCGCATCAGCCAGGAGAAGACAGTTGCCCCCGCCGCAACAACCACGCCCTCGACCACCCCTTCGTCCGATATGCTGGCCGCATCATCATTCGACACTGAGCTGGACTGGGATGCCTTCCTCAACATTCCTGAGGCCGATGGCACCTTGGACATGACTGCTACTGGCGATGAGTTCTGGAACGACCTGAGTATTCCTCACCCCGGCGGCGAGGAAGGCTACAACTTCTTCCATAACCCTCAAGATGTGCTGTCACAATCCGTGTTTGGGCAAGACGCCTTTGCGACATCTACTACCAGCTCCTTGTCGGCACTGGGCGATTCGCTGTCCTCTATCCTCTCGACATCGAGTAGCGACCAGAGCCCCTCGCTCGACGTGGTGGAACAATGGTGGTCACCGGCATCGATAGAAGGTGATCTGGGCAGTAACGGCGAGTTACAGCTCGCGACCTCGCCCGGCCTCGCCGACGAGGAGACCTTCACCGCCCCTGCTCCCATGGCTGGGTCGTTGGTTAGTCTGAATGTGTGGTCACCCGACCCTGGCTGTGCACCACTGTCGTCACCACTGCCCGCGCCACTACCCGCACCATCGCAGACCATCCTGGGCGATAGCTCTGGCCGCTCCGGCGGCCTGTTGTATTACGCAGCTATGGCAATGATGAGTGCTACGAGCAGCAGCAGCAGCAGCAACAGGAAGCAGTTAAGGTCCCATGGCCGCGTGGCGCATGGCGCTTTGTCTGGGTCCCTGAAGACTAGCCTCGCTGCGGTCGTGCCGATTGTGGCAATGTCCTTTGTTGCAGCGACGTCTTGGTTGACCTAGTGCAGCCCGTCTGGCGATGCGTGGTGGTTCTTGAGCGTTAGCGGGATTTGAGCGTTCTTTGCATTTTGACAGCATTCTAATACAACAGCAGCCCGAGCAGTGGCTTGCTATTCTACCACACTACTATGAGTTACCAGTGCTTAATGTGTCCAATTATTTGTCTCCAAGTTACCTCTGTCGCCTTAAACCGTTGCCTTGTCGTGTAACCACAAGCCATGTTCGCTGGTCATGTGACCCCGCAAACGGCATCTTAGAATTTTCAACAAGAAAGTATTTTGCCATGATCCGCATCAAGTACATTGTCAAATACCACAATACTCCCGGCGGCAAAGAACAATTGATTGATGGGTTCGTAAGGCCTGAGCTATTGTCGCGCACGGCTGAATTTGCACCTGACCAGTGTTGGACGCACAGAGTCACAGCTGCTCACGGTACCACGTCAAAGAGACCAGAGGTGCAGCAGGCCGTCATTCCTTGCTGCCCACGTTGCATCTGGGCAGCAAACAGAGTCGCATTCTCTTTCTCTCAGTGTCTACTGCCAAACCTCGTCATCAATCAAGCCTTGTCTAGCGGAATTCCCCAGTATTTGCTGATACATCGATTGCGATATACGGTATTTGTCTACGGGTTGGACTCGAGTGGCCCGCTCGAGTTCTGGGCTGTCAAAGCGGGAGAAGCGTGAACGAGGCAAATAAGTCTGCGACCCATTGATTGTCGCGATTCCGAGGTTCAGGCCCCGGACTTGTTGCCGATTCCGTATCGCAGGCCATCAGGTACTGAATCTGGGGTTGAGTCTTTCCTCTCTCCGTAGCAGACGGCTTGCACAGCACGCTAGGGCTCAAACACCCGCTGCTGCGCTCTTGCAGCTTGTCAAGATGAAAACAATTTCGTTGGCAGGTGCCAAGCGGGCGGGCGAGGCAACCAACAAGGCTTTGCGCAAGCTCTTCGGCCGCCAGAATTCATCAAAGGAAGGAGCAGCTTCAGCTGAGGGGGAACAGTCCGGGTCAGAGCTCACCCAGGACTCACCTCAGCCTGACAAGCAACTCGTACGGGATCACAACGACGATACCGGTATCAGCAGCAGCGCCCAGCTGGCCAGGGACGTGAAACCAGACGAAACCGATGACACAATGAGGGTCAATCAGAAACCTCTTCCTCCCATCGCAACGCCCGACTTGCGGCAACTGCAGAACAAGATGGCGGCATCACAGCAGAAGCCTACGCCTGTTGGCAAGGAGAATCAACCACCTGCTGCTGCGTCTGTCGTCAGCAAAGAATCCCAACCACCCGCACAGCTCATTGAAGATCTCATCGATCACACCAAGCGCCTTGGAGTGACCGAGGTGCAACAGCCCGCCCTCGAAGAGTCCAAGCCCGAGGAACCAGCCCTTCGGCCGCTGACACCCGATGAGCTGCTGTCAGAAGAGGAGAGGGCGTACCGAGCGGATAGAAGGAAGCATCTCGTGTTCATCGAGGAGGCGCTCGATATGGTACGTAAAATCTGCCCACTCTTCTGGAAACATTGTCTAACACACCTAGGCCCGGCTCGCCCTCAGGATCAACGAGACGCCCGTAGGCTGCGTGCTTGTTCACAACGGTCGGATCATTGCCCGGGGCATGAACGCGACCAACGTAACCCGCAACGGCACACGACATGCGGAGCTCATGGCACTCAACGCGCTGCTCTCGAGGCCAGGCAAGACCGGTCCGCTCACGACATCACTGAAGCCCAAGGTCGAGCGCAACGACGAAGACAGCGACGACGGCACCTCGACAGCGGCCACACTGCATTACGAGGGTAACGAGGATGGAAAGAAGGGACACTTGTATCCCTATGGCCAGAAGGAGATTCCCGACGAGACCTTTGACCGGAGCATCATCAAGGAGTGCATACTGTATGTTACGGTCGAGCCGTGCGTCATGTGCGCGTCGCTGTTCAGGCAGCTGGGGATCAAGAAGGTGTTTTTTGGTGCCGTGAATGACAAGTTCGGCGGCACTGGTGGTGTGTTCAGCATTCATGCCAACTCGCTCCCCGTTAGAGAAGATGGGCAGACGGCAAGTGCGCACCCGGCACCACCTCCCATGCGTCTACCGGACGGCAAACAAGTACTGGGGCTGTCATTCCCACCTGGTGGTGGGGATGGCGGCAACGTCGAGCCAGGGTACGAGATTGAGGGCGGATGGGGACGCGACGAAGCCGTCGCGCTTTTGAGACGTTTCTATGTGCAGGAGAATGGGCGGGCCCCGGTCCCACGCAAGAAAGAGGGCCGTGCGGCACGTCTGGCAGCTATTGAGGGCGGCGAATTAGACGGTGCCTCCGTCAACTCAGGCTCTGGCGTTGGCGGCAATGGGACAATGGCTGATGAGGACGAGGACGAGCGTGTCTCCGGGTATGGTGTTTCTGGCAAGAATGGATCCATGGAGGACTTGAACTCGCCATCTGGTGATGGCACCGCCCTCGGAGACGCGAGCGCCGGCTGGAAGTAGAGTGTCTGCGCTTGAACTCGCTCAAGGGAGAAGTGGATGGGTTGTACGAATATGGTAGAGGCATAGACGTGGGCGAGGTAGAGACGCCGAGATGGGACCCAGGGACATCCATATCTTGAGCATTGTCAGATCTAATTGAAGCAACGGCCAACATCGGCGTATGTCCTTTCGTTATCAAATGGAGAGGAAGCCAATAATGTCAGTGTCGTTCATTCAGCCCATTTCGTGATCATCGACATCCATAAATGCATGCTGTTGAGCCGCACTCCTGCCTCAAGTCGTGAGTCCTGACCCCTGACCCACCCACACTTGTTCAGGTTGACTGGGCCGTTCTTCAGGCGGCTGCCTGATATCCAACGGCAAGAGCCGACAGTGACCGGCCGAGTAAACATTAGTCCTTCCTCAGTTTCCCAGAAGACTGGAGGCAGCGACGAAGGTAATCGAAGCTTCTACCGGACTGTTGTCTCCGAATTCAGGCTGGAATTGCAAGGGGTTCTGGAGTAGGTAGTACTGCCTACCGAGATAGTCGAGTGGCTGGAAGAAGCCATGTGTTGTCTTTGAACAGCTCAGTTCTCCACGAATAACCAATCGGTCAAGGGCAGGAAGACTCCTCTTAAACTGCTTAATGCCATGACTGATGAGTGTCCAGAGGGTATTCAAGTTTCTTTGGAATCGGAGATGTACTCCTGCCTCACATGGGTTGCCGAGAATATCGAACCTTGCCCTTGCCCAAAGGCTTGATGGCTGCAGTCCCATGTCATTGTCATAATCCTACTGTAGGAAGGTTCATCTAGGCAGCCAAGTTGCCAGGCCCACCATTGACTTCGAGGTTTCTGTTCATATCGTCAGCGAGATTGGGAAATGAAAGCTTTCTTCAGCAGTTGCAGCATCCTTCCTGCTACTCCAGGCGTGCAATTACGCAATGACGATTCTCAGTATAGCAGCTCCTTGCCATCAACCCCCCCGAATTGCGGTATTCAGTACCTGAGATTCGGCGTGATTTTCTCCTTCCTTGTGGCCAAGTCTTGGTCAACATCAACATTGTGACTGCCCATAACATTAGTATGGCAGCACCCTCTCCTGCCTTGGACGTGTGAACAACATCCCGCAACCCCCCTTATTGTCAAAAGATGCTCATGCCGACCGGGGGAGAAAGATGGCTGTTTCCTCTGGCGGATGTCGCCGCGTCGATTAATTGTGCCTGTCGGTTCTGGCTCTTGTGACACCAGATGACCATGAACCTTCCTGATCTTAGATACGAAGTGGTAGAAATTTCCTAGAAGACGGCCCAAAGGTCTTGCCGCATCCAAACCATCATCGCCAGAAAGTATGCTGCCTTCCTCGAGTCCAGTAAACAAACCAAGAATCACTTCAAAGGGAACAGCCACATCGAGCAGGGTTAAATACTCCCACAATCACCTCTGCCAGTGTTCTCCTTTCTTGTTCTTCTTCTTCTCTTCTTCATCATCATCACCACTCCACTTCGAACATTCTTACATTCGTTACTCTCCTTTGTCCTTGTCTGCGTTCTGGAGTCGTCTCCCACGTGCCCCTTTTCTCTGTTTGGTGTTGATTGCTTGCCGCCCTCAAGCCGCTGTACAGCGACACCACCCACTGCTTCTTCTGCAAGACTCATGTCGTTGTCTGCATCACGGCTCCCCAAACCAGATCACACGGCCGCAGACACGCGTCAGCTTCTACCATCGCGTGGTCTCAATATGAGCAAACAGCCTGTCCCCGGTGAGTTGGCCCCGTGTGTGCAGTACTTGTTACGACCTGAAAGGGTTCAGAGCCCAATGATGAGACAACAAGACGTGAATGGGGTCCTCACTCAGCTTAGGCTGACCATACCAAATGGAATACTCGATAGGAACAACGACGGCCGCAGTCTGGCATCATGCTACACATCGCCACAAGAAGTGAGTCATGTTTCTCCATTCGAAGACGATCATCATCGGCTGACACTTGCCCTTAGTTCGCCCGTCAACCTTTGACTCGATGTTCTCCGGAATTCATCCAGACAATTTCTCCACACAAAGAACAACCACTCGATGCCTGCTCCTCAGTCATCCATCCTGTCGGCAAGAACTTCGCCTTTGTTCTACAACTCCACAGCCTCAGCGACTGTTCCTCGGCACCCATCCTTCACCTTCGTTCTTCAATTCCACAACCTCAGCGCCTGCTCTTCTACCCGAATATCGGCTCCTGTCAGATAGAGCTTCAAAGCTCTTGGAGTTCAACAGCCACTTGGCGTCTGCCACACACACTTCTGTCACTTCCATGGCTTGGAAGCTTTCTTCTTCAGACAACCACACAATGTCCGTCATCTTCTCTGACACAGTCACCAATGCAAGACTTGGTCTTTATCCACATTCGTTGGAAGCCTTTTCACGAACATACTCAAGCACTCTGGCCTTGGGCTACGCATGCCTCGATCTCAAGCTTCGGTGAGTCTCGGTGCCATGGATACCTGAACCAAATCAGACTGACACATCAGGAATGACCAGGAATACAATCGCTAAAGAATCTTTTGAGACAAACTGGGGAGAGGAGAACGGCTTTGGGTTGACCGTGAAGATTGGGCTAGGGATGAATGGCATTTGGTATGGTGCTATTGCGCTTTTGGTAGCGATTCGGATCCGGTGAAACGATCACAAGCGGAATTTCAATACAAAGCAGACTTGAAAACCCGAAACAACAGGTGCTGACTTTCTTGTGATGCGTCCCAAGGGCATGGCACTTGCCTGCTTACCTGGTACTTGGCTTCAGGAAGTCTTGATGCTGTTCTGCTGCCTCAGACACGCCTTGGCGTTTGCCTTTGCGTGGTTTCATCATGGGCAGCTTTAGACCCGGTGAATCTGAAAGGCCTGGGAGCCCTTTTGGGAAGTGCTTCAACGTGAGTACATCGTTGAAATTATGTCCATGACTCTATGAGTCGCCCCACTGTGTAGCACTATTGTAATCAGTCCCAAGGGCATGGCGCTTGCCTGCTTACTTGGCTTCGGGAAGTTTTGGTGCTCTTCTGCTGCCTCAGACACGCCTTGGCCTTGGCCGTTGCGTGGTTTCATCATGGGCAGCTTTCCTTGTTACGACTTAAAAGGTCCTGGAGCCCTTTTGTGAAGCGCTTCAACGTGAGTACGTCGTTGAAGTCATGTTTATGAGTTGGCCCCGCATGTGCAGTACTTGTTATGACTGAGAACAAGAAATTCGACAAAGGTGAGAAGAGGGAGCGACTTAAATAGGTTTTTGGCTCGCTACTTTAGCATTGGCCAGACTCTTTTTTCTGGGTTTGTGCGCGTCGCTCAAGGTGAGCCCGTGATCACTTGATGGAGAAGCATCACCTTGAGGGACTCGATTGCCCAGACAAGCTTGAATTCTAATCAGCCGCGATGGAACTTACTAACAGGCCAGTACCATACTACGACTTGTAGCCAATGTTCTTATTGAGGGCAGTGCTAATATGGATCACTACTTACAGCCTGTGAGCATCATCATACGCAAAGTCCGTATATATGCTATAGGGAGGTCTGCACCTTGGCATAGGCACTCAGCCATAGCACTAAGCCATAGGCGGCTCGATTTTGCTCACCAGCAGTGTGCTATTATAGGCACGGCTCTGATTTTCGTGCCGGACATGGAAGTGCTCGGAAGAGCGGCCGCTGCCAAGCAAAATAACCATGACCGCGGCCAATGTGGCGCAACCAGCACTTATAATTAATATCACTCTTATTATAGCGCATGGGTTACTCGAATACTGAAGCGGCCTCTAGAGTTCAAGACGCTCGACATTGATCCGACGTTTGTGGCTTGCTTGTACGCAGTGGTGGTCAGCATCGCACAGGACAATCAATGGCAGCAATACCCAATGACGGACAGGCAGCGAGTGGCACGAGGTATCTCGTGCACTGCAGTATGGAGTACTGCATGGAGGCTGGCGAGGGCGTTGTCTGCTGATGGACCAAGAAGGCGGGGATGATGAACAGAACAAGGGGCAAGCATGCGGGACCGCGAAAAAGAGGCCTTTCGTGATGTGGGCCAAAGGCGCAACCCGGCTAACCGCAGGTGGTTTGGCTGCTTGGCACCACTGCGCACCAGTCGTCTGATACCACAACCGTTACATACGGCACAACTTGGAAATGACAGAATGCGGGACCGGATAATGGAAATCAAAATACGTGTATACAAGTGGAAAAACAAGGACCGTGTCTAGAACAGGGTCCCCGTCCCTCTGCCCCCAGATATCCAATGAGCTGGTCCCTGGGACATCAATAGACTCGGCTTAGCCGTCTTGGCACTGTCTGGCATGCGCCGAGCCATCAATATTGACCAGCAAAGCCGCACAGGACAGGAGAGAACCTCAAGTCGCCGTCGCCATTGGACGCCTTCATCTAGGGCTGACTTCAGCTCTCTGGTGGCGCTACACTCTCTCGCTACACGGCAAACCCCATGCATGATGCACGCAGGCCCTCACCACTCCGTAATTACACTTGCCGCTTCTTTCCATAGGCCAAGTCTATGCAGTCATTAATTAGGCAGCGGGTTTGAAATGAGCCCTACTGCTTTAGCTCTCCTGTCAACATCGTCAGTTTCCCGTTCCATCACTCTTACCCCTGCCCATGTGTGTGTGAAGCCACAGCATGGATCCACGGGCTGCCTCACCATGTGGTGGTTAGCAGTCTCCATCTTGGGGACAGTGCCCCAGAAAGATGCATGTGGTGACAGCTGCTATAAGACCCGGGCCTCTCGCCGTGATCTGCTCAAGGGAAACTGGAAGATCACTCCAGGTGTCAGCGTTGCTCGCAGACGATCTGAGAACCACACTCACTCACTCGATTCCGCATCTGGAATTGCCTCTCTTTTACTTCCCTTCTATTACCCCCTATTTCTTCTTCGCGTCCATCACTAATAACCCTGTACCCCCTTGGACACCATGAGGGCGTCTCATGCTTTGCTGTCGGGCCTTGTGCTCCCAGCGTTGGCCGAGGTCCATGGTGCTGTCCACAGCAAGAGCACCACATGTGATCCCCCCGTGGTCTCTGAGGTCGAGGAATGGGTCACCGAATGGGTGACAGTCTCCTCCACCGTCACCGTCTGTGCCACGACCACCGGCATTCTTGCTTCAACCACCAGCGGCAGCGGTAATGGCGACGGCAACGGCAGTGGGAATGGCAGCGGCAATGGCAATGGCAATGGCAATGGAAATGGCAGCGGTAGCGGCCATGGAGGTGACTGTGACGGCGGCTGCGTCGACGGTGATGGAAATCCCATCCCGACTGCCACCAAGACTGACACCGCCACCTCGACTACCTCGACGAGGGTCACGGCGACCGAAACCAACAGCGGAAGCGGCAGCGGAACCGAACTTGCCTTGAAGAGGGATTGGGACATTGACTGGACCGACCTGAGCCAGCTCGAGCTGAAGAAGTCCTGCCGCATGCTGTACACCAAGGAGGAGGTCCCCTCTGGCACAAGTACGAACCAGACACATACCCCTGAATTCACATCGAGAGCCTGCGCTGACTTGACAATCATCTAGAGCCCGAGGAGGGTGAGCCTTATGCCTGGTTCAACGCCAACGACACCGAATATGCCAACCTGCAGACGGTCAACTCCAAGTACTTCCAAAAGGTGTGGTGCGACATTGACGCCGGCTGGATCAAGATGAAGTTCAGCAACTGGGACGCGTACAACCACGCCTGGGACAACTGGCACGACGTCTCCCGCCCGAAATGGGGCGACTATGTGATCATCACCCCAGAGGAATCGTGCCGCAACTACGGTGTCAAGGACCAGCGCAACTTTGTCCTGGCCACGGACGAGAAGCGCGATGATGGCAGCCAGACCATCACCTGCCAGATCAAGAACATTACCATTGCCGACACGGTCGGCGACGAGAACCCCGTCGATATTGAGTTTGAGAACTTTAACCAGCCTGGTGTCTCGGCGCAGGCCAACGACTCTCCCGGCGCTGACGGCTTCGATGACCTTGGCGGCGAGGTGCTCGCCGACCCCAGCGGCGACTCCGACTTTGACTGGTTCCTCGACAACACGATTGGCAAGATGGACGTGGAGACACTGAACCAGAGCGTCGTCGCCCAGTTTGGCTTCACCCTGGACGACTTTTACGGCGAGAACGATCTGCCCGATCTGGCCACCGCGAACCTCGTCAAGAGGAGGTTTGGGCGTAGGCTCAGGAGGGCGTTCAAGAAGGTCAAGGCGGCTGTCAAAAAAGCCGTGGCCGTGACCAAAAAGGTCTTCCAAGATGTCGGGGACGCCATCAAGGAGACGGCCCAGCAGATTGGCGACGCCATTGCCGACTTCACCACCATTGACCGCAGCATCTCCAAGGACATCAACTTTGACACGACGACGCTGGGCAATGTTGTCGAGACGCCCTTTGACGGCAAGACGGGCTACGAGCTCTTCTCGGGCGAGTTTGGCGAGGAGATTCGCAACGGCGCCGAGCTCTCGGGCTCGCTTGACATCTACTGTGTCGACTGCGGTGTTGAGGGCGACTTTAACATCCGCGGCAAGGTTGTCTTTGTCTTCTCACGCCTCAAGTTCGAGGAGGGCTTCGTCGAGGTCTCGGGCTCGCTGGGTGCTGGTCTGGGTCTGGGCATCGTCGCCGAGCTGACGCTGAACAAGGAGTTCAAGAAGCAGATCACATCCCTTCCCCTGACGCCCTTCTCGATCCCCAACGTCTTCGTCCTTGGCCCCAAGTTTGATCTCTCGGCCGGTGTTAACTTTGAGCTGGACGCCCAGGGTCAGCTGCTCGCTGGTGTCCGTGCCGACTGGCCCAGCATCAATGCCAGGATCGACGTCGTCAACTCGGGTTCCTCGTTTGCCAACGGTTTCACCCCCGAGCTCACGCCCATCTTCGAGGTCGACGGGACCATCAGCCTCACGACCACCTTCTTCCTCGAGGGCGCCCTGGGCATCGGCATCGACATTGCCAACGGTCTCTTTGACAAGTCTGTCGAGCTGATTGAGAAGCCAGGCATCTTCGTGTCCGCCGGCGTCGGCGCCTCCTTTAGTCTCGAGAACGGCGTGGGCGGCGCTGGTGACAACGACTGCTTGGGTGTCGAGATCGCCACCGGCTTCACCAACGAGGTGTCGGTCAACGTGTTCGACATTGACGCCCTTAGCGCTGTCATTGACACGCGCTCCTTTGACATTGCGCGCAAGTGCTTTGAGGTCTTTGGCAAGCGTGACGATGTCTCCAGCTTCCCTCTGATCGAGGCCCGCCAGGACGATGGCGGCATCGGCGCCACCACCTTTGACGGAGGCATCATGTCCAAGATCACGACCCGCGACGAGGCCCAGACGCTGCGTCTCCGCTACTCGCCCAACGGCAACATCTACGCTGTCCCAGACAGCAAGGTGCCCCAGGCGGACAAGGACAAGGAATGGTCGGGCTGGTTCGCCACCGACGAGTCTGGCATCTTCATCTATGGCGACTCGCACGCCCGCTTCCTCCACGGCTACCACGACACGCTGCTCGAGCTCGGTGTCTCCCGTCTCCGCCTGCACGAGCCCAACGCGATGCCCAAGACGTCACAGCTCATCGTCCTCGCCACCGTCCAGGACGACGACGCCACCGTCGAGACCCCCGGTGTCTCGTCCGAGGTGCCCTACCTCATCAGCAGCGACCTGGGCGGCGACATTTACTACCCCATCCTGTGCTCCTACGCGAGCGGCGACGTGTACCCCAAGATGTTCCTGGCCAACGACAGCCAGACGGGCGTCGAGCGTCTGATGAGCAACGACGCTGACATTCTCGACCAGATCACGGGCGCCGAGGTCAAGGATTGCAAGTACGCGCCCCTGACCAACTGGAAGAACGTGGACGTTGGCGACCTTGTCGAGGAGTAAGGGAGATGTCGTGCGAGGGGCTGTGCTGGCTGGAGAGGCGCGCGTTTATACCTTTGATTCTAAGCAATGTACATATACATACACTTTGGTTCCAAGAAATGTACATATATATACGTAATTAGAGGGCTAGTTCAGCCAGCCTCGGAGCATGACGACTCTATCTTCAGTGCATGATGTGAAGAATATGTTCCATTGCGCAACAAAGCTATATACAAGCGAATGGTCCTCAGTGTCTCTATGTATCCGGCACCAGGTCCAATGCTCCTGCATCTCACCCGAGATGTCATGAAGATGCGTCCACTGCCAATCAAGAGATGTTTCCGTATAGTTTACTGTCACTCCCTTATGCAGACCAGACATCAGGGCCGGGGATGGGGTAGGAGGAAAAGCTCTGGTAGAGGTTGAAGAGGATGCCAGGGTCCTGGGGTGTGTAGAAGGTGGTAAAGGGGGCGCCACCGCTGGGTGTGGCGGAGCCGGAGCCCGTGACCTCAATGTTGATGCACTGGGGGTAGAGCTGGGCGCCGTTGACCTGACCAGCGGAGTGGAGGGCGATGATCTCGTGGCGGAGGACGTACTTGCCCGGGGCGAGGCTGGCGGGGATGTCGACGGTCCATGCATTGCCATTGGCGATGAGGTCGTCCGAGGCCCAGTCGCCCGGGTTGGAGCCCGAGTTGAGGCCAGCCTCGTCGAGCTTGACGAACTGGAGGGATGTCTTGTCGATGGAGGCAAAGTCACCCGAGACGGGGGCGATGTAGTCAATGACGGGCCCGTGGTGGGAGACGGGCCAGGTGTTCCACTGGAGGGTGAGGGAGGAGCCAGCCGAGACGACGGCGGCGTTGGAGACGGGTGTGGCGCTCTTGTGGCAGATGATATCGGGGGTGTCGGCAGCGTTGGGCTCGACAAAGCCGTTGTCTTGGTTGGCGGCGGCCCAGCCGACAGCGTCTGCGGGCGCGTTGTGAGGGAGACCGCCGGTGTACTCGACGCCGTCGGCGATGATGGTGGCGACGTGGCCGTGGGCGCTGACGGCCGTGGCGAGGGCCACAATGGAGAGGGTCTTTGCGAACATGATGGCGGGATGGGACTGAAAACTGGCTGGCAGTTATGGGTGGATGAAGAGTCGAGTGAGAGACACTTGAGAAGAGAAGAGAACGGTTGAGGATGGAGAGGACAGGAGGAAGGAAGGCTGGATGAAGAGTGTCCTGGCTTCTTATATACATGTCCAAGTCGGAAGTGTCGCCCTTCTCTGGATAGTACGTGGCCAGCATAGACGCATCCTGGACGTTTTGGAACAGACGTTGAAACGAGCACCAGGAGATGCTGGTTGGCTGGGCCCGTGATGTGTCCCACCGATCACAGTAGGGAGCTTAATCTATCTGCCATCCAAACATGGACGACGGCGCTGCTTCCCGTGGTGCCGACTGCGTAAACGTGGGGATCGAGTTCCATGTTCGGGGGAATAAGCCCTCGTGCGCCGCGATCAGCCCGTCAACTGCCAGAACAGGATCGTGGATGGAGGCTCACTGCCGGTTTGGGGGCCCGCTGTGTCAGGGCTGGCCACGGCTATGCTGACGCGCTCATAGGATCGTCCTAGGAGAAGCATGGATGCTGGTGGGAGCGGTGGGTATGTTCCTTGGATGCTGTAACAGAGCCTCATGTCCATGAATTTGTGTGAAACAAGCTGGTTCTGTGTTTTGGACAAGAGAGGAGAAAGCATGGTCGATCCCCAGAACGTCTGTCTATCAAGGCAAACGACTGAAGGAAAGGAGGCGAGTGGTGAGCTCAGAGTTGACACGCTTGGGCTGGCTTGAGTGGCTTCCTGTCCATGGCATGATGTTTCTGGCCAGGGTCAAGGCAGGTCAAACAAACAAAGTTGCAGAACAATGTTGTGGGGTGCATCCCGGGCGTCTGACCTGCGATTATATCGCCTTTATGATTGGCGCGAGGCCCCTGACTCTGTGGAGAGAGCGTCGTCTCCTCCCGGCAGACAGACGCCACCATGGCGGGCGGAGCGTCTTCCTCCGCGATCGAAAACCGCCTTTGGCCTTTGAGATTCTTCCTCTCCATTCACCCGGCCACGTACTCCTGGGCCATTTTGCATGGAAACGACATGGAGGACGCCCCCGCGTCGGAGGTGCCATGCCGTCGCCAGCTCACCGTGTCACCTCATTATGCGCCGTGCTGCGTGGACGCACTACATGTACATTGCTTCGAATCCCACGGACCTGCAATATCCTGCCTGGTCAATGATGCAATACTGCGCCAGCAGGAGGACTCACGGACATCACAATACCACCAAGGCACTCGAATGCCGTCTTGGTTCGACGTGGACGCACGCTGGACTTCCCCAAGGAGCGGTGCGTGAAGCACCATTACCGATTTCGGTGATGGCTGCCAGGAGCAGAGTATCTATGTATTAGCGTGTCGCGCAGTTGCGGCCCGTGGACGATCTGAAGATCAGCGCTGTGCCTAGCTGGATGCGTGGTGCTGGGTTCAATGTCACTTGCAACTTGTAAGCCCCTCCCGCTGGAGATGCATCCTTGACGATCCTGAACATGAGGATCCGAGCGATCGTAGCATGAAGAAGCGGGAACGAGGGAGAACAGTGTTCAGCTCTACAGAGAGCCAGTGGTCGATCATCTCCTAAGCACAATGCCACGTGCTGGGCGAGACTAAAGGTTTGCTGGCGAAGAGACGAGCAGCTGAGGCGTGTCTGCCCATGCCCTTGGGCGCACAAATGCGACAAATCCAATGCGGTTCGTCAATATCTTGCTGCAATTAGCCTGAAGCTCAATGGTTGACGACGCAGACAGCGGACTCGCCGCCGTGTCTTGTAGACCTACGAACTGTCCACGTGCATGTTGACAGACCATGAATTTCTGCAGTTGCATTCCATATTCCATCTCCATCTCCCGAGCCTGGCGAAGCCCGAGCCAGACTGGGACATGGAACCAGAGGAGGAGCGTGGACTGCCACTCATCCATGCAGAGTCGAAGGCTGCTTCATCTATCACACATGGACAGAGTAACGTGATCGCCCTGTCTGGCGGCCACGAGTGCCTCTTTCAAGACGGGCGCATGAGACAGGGTTAGACAGAGTGCACGGTTGATCACAGGACCAGGCGGCTGACTAGAAATTTTCGTAAGTGCGGTAAGTTACTGTGCTTCCAAGTCATCACTCGTTGGTATCTGCACAGCCATAGTTTGACAAAAGCAAAGAAACATGTTGGCGGTTGGCATGCGTCAAGCATAGCCGTCCTTCTATTTTAAAGTCATATAACTGTCTCATAGTCGTGAAAAGCGATCGTAATCGAGCTCATAAGCATCCAACCAATACCCTCTTCCCCCTCCGCAACCAACCCCCTTCTCCTGAGTGTCGACAGACCTCTTCATTCCCAACCATACTCTCCCACCAATCAACTCGGACACCAAACTTGGCGCCCTTACTCCTCGCGGCCGATTTCCATGCGCTTCTTCAGCCTGTAGGCGATCGCCCTCTTGCGTGCGGCAGCGGGCATGGTGAAGGCGGCGGAGCCACCAAAGGGACCGGCAGGCGTAGAGTTGCGCACGCGCACGATGCAGACATTGTCCACACCTCCGGCCGAGCCGTCGCAGGTCATGCCGGCGGGCATCTGGATCTTCATGGGGAAGTCGGTGGTCGTGGTCAGCGAGAGACCGGCCACGAAGCCGGGCACGTCCTGGGTGACCTGGGCCCTCTGGAAGGCGTTCATGTCGGTCCCGCCCGAGGTGCCGTCAACCATGGCCTCCATGGGTCCAGCGCCGTCCTGGTTGATCTGCATCTGTTAGTAGTTGCTCTGAGATTGTGGTTTGCAAGAAAGGACTACCTGGCGCATGGTGACGCTGATCTCGCCACTGTCTGAGCACGTAGGCATACCGCTCGTGGCACCGTCGCCAGCCGTGGCAGCGACGCTGCTCTCGACGGAGAACTCATTCTTCTGGCCGTTGGCGTTGGAGCCGCCGCCGCCACCGCCAAAGAGGCGACCGAGGAACTGGCGGCGGTTCTTCTGACCGCGCCCACGGCTCGCGCCACGGAGGCCCGAGATGTCGTCCTCGACGCCTGTGGAGTCGGCGGCACCGTTGTTGGTCGGGGCCGAAGCGCCATTCATAAAGGCGGCAATCATCGTGTTGGGGTCGACAGGTCCATTGCCCTGGGTGCGTCCCAGAGGGCCGACTTCGCCGCTGGCAATCTCGCTGTCGCGGATGATGGATGTGTCCGCCTGGGAACCGCAGCCGTTGGACGAGCAGTCACGAGGCGTGCCGTCGGCGACTATAAGGTGTTAGTGATGAAATTGATGTATGACCATGGGCTGATCGGCAAACATACTGCTGAGTCCAGGCATGGTGACTCCGTTGGCGCCCTCGATCGAGGTGATGACGCAGTGGGCAGAGGCGCCTGCAATGAGGCCGAGGAGAGTGATAGCGTACTGCATCTTGATGTTTGTGGAAAGTTGGGATATCGTAAAAGAATTAAGTAGAGTGAAATGATGTCGCCGGGACGAAGAAAGAGATGGCTACCAGAGCGCAAAGAAGATGATTGAGAAGGTGGTGAAGGCGGTGGTGAGAGTGCTCGAGTTGTCTGTGTCTGTCTGTCTGTCTTCTCAATCCGAGCGATCGTTGCTCTTTAATACTTGTGCATCATCACGAGAGACTGGATCGTCTGCATCGCCATCGCTTCTAGTCTCGATAGTCTTTCGCGAGGTTACTTTTCCAAGGTTACTTTTCCCAGTTTCCTTCTGCCATGGCGTCTGAGACTCGGGGGGCTGTGTCGATGATTTTCAGGTCGCAAAACAATCGCGCAATGAGGTCTCGTGGAAATACCCCGTCATGGTAAACACTCGTCGTCGTGCACCAGTGAGAGCGACGGCATTCATCGAAACGAATCATTCAGATGCTCACAGGCAGAGGCCTTGCTTCACCATACGTCTCCGCGATGACTTGGCGGCCGTGCCTCCTCGATGGGGGACTCAGCCACACCGCAGCGTTGAGTCGCGCCATCTACGGTTCTTGGACGATGTTGCGAAGGCGTGAGCCCGCGTGACATTCGGTGTGGCTCCCTTTGCGTGGTCTTGGCGAGAGGAGGCGGGAGGTCAAACAACCCTGCGACACTAGCCTGGCCCTGGCGGCGATCCGGACTTGGCTTCCCGACCAATGTTAGATACTGGTTTCAAGGCCAGTGATGATTGTCAATTTTCGTCTTTAGCGACTGGCTGAGCCTTGAGGAGGACAATGTGACTCGTCAATCGGATCGTCGACTAGGTCCGCATCAGAGGCGGGAGAGGCTGAGCATAAGTCCCAGTCCTGATGAAGCGGGTGAGAACATTATGATGCGATTGGCTCGTTTATTGAAGTAGCAGCGAAAGGAGAACACCGGTCCAGGTTTCAATCATTGCCCCAGCCTCAGGGCCCGTCCGCAAATGGACATTTATTCATCATCTATGCTTAATACATGGTTAGCTCTGTCCGGCCTCGGGTGGGCTATTAATAGATCGATCAGGTCATGACACACTAATCATGAGGGTATCTTCGTTGAGGACTCTTTTACTTTCAATTGATGACAAACAGCCTGAGTTCAACAAGTGTTATGACACTGTTAATCACCGTGTCCCGTTCCTCGATCTGCAACCTGCATTACTGCATCTCGGCAACGTTTACACCCTGTCCATTCAACATGAGCCTTCTAGCAGTTTGCAAAAGCCTCCGTGAAGTACGGTGCTAGGTTTCCTGAGCCGTTGGCATCACCCTCCGCCGTGCCATTGCCCAAGCACTGGAAGCGGTTCCTCGACCTCCAAGTGATGTCGAAATGCTCTCCGCCCACATTGTCAAGACCGTTCTTGAAGTGCATTATTGATCCAGCGTAAACGCCGGTGACCTTTCCGGTTGCACGACCATTTTTATATAGAGTGCGGCAATCGCCGGACCACACAGTCCGCTTGAGGAGCTCTTGAGAGTATTCGTTAAAGTCGTCAACCGCCTCCTTCTTCACTTCAATTGTCCTGTTGCGTCGTCAGTGTCTCCAAAAAGACTGGAGCATGCACACGGCGTCACTCACCGAATGTTTTGACGATTCATCCTCATGATCCACTTCATAAGGTACGAAATGATAAAGTCCATCTCAGAAAGGACGGAGCCGTGCGAGATGGGCGGGTTCGGGCCGTTCACGATGCCGTAATTCGGAAAATTCTCGACTTGTGTAGCGAAAAAGGCTCGCGGGTCGTCCTTCCACATCTCATTCAGAGTAGCACCGTCTCGGCCGACCATCTTGAACTGCGGGATCCAAGAACTGTCGAAGCCAGAGGCACAGACGATCATGTCGAATTCTTGGATTTGGCCATCGACGGTCTTGATGCCCTTCTCCGTAAAGGACTCAATCACATCCCAGCTATCCTTGCAGTTGGGTTGCTGCAACGCCTCCAAGTAGCCCTCACCAGGGGAAAGGCGACGACAGCCAGGACGGTACTCGGGAACTGTTCTCTTCTCGAGCTCGGGCGCATTGATCGTCGACGTATGCATCTTATCCCTGCATAGGCCCTCGTAGAACTGCTGGAGAGGATGATCAAGGCTATATGTATCAGCACAAGTCCCCGACCCCAGAGGTCACTAGTTTCCCGACTGGACTTACCACATCACATAGTAGAACGCATTCACTCTGCGATGTGTCAGTGCTATTATATCCTCATGTGGCGGGATAACAAACAAACCCTTGCTCCAGCTCCTTACGGTACTGGTAGAGAGCCTTGGGGTCTTCTCTCCACGTCTTCTTTTGTTCCTCGCTGTACTTGAAATTGACGCCTGCTGGCGTCTTTTCACCCAAAAAGTTGACCGAAATCCATGTGCGCTGTCGCACAAAATTGACGAGCTTCTCGACTTTGGGTTGCATCGCCGGCACGACCTGGATGCCGGACGACCCATTACCGATCACGGCGACCTTCTTCCCGGTGTAGTCGTAGTCGGGGTCCCTAACATTGTCAGATGCTTCTTCATTCATGTTGTCATGGGTGAGCATGATCCTACCACTTGGCTGTGTGAACCAGCTTGCCCTTGTACTCATCAAGGCCCTTGACATTTGGCCACTTCCACTTACTACAAGGACGAGCGTTAGCACCGCATCCACAAAGAGCACACATCAACGTACTTGAGGAAACCTCCGCCATTGATCAAAAAGTCCGCTTCAACCTCCTTGACCTCGCCGCCCTGCTCCACCTTGAGCTTCCATGCCGCAGCATCCTCATTCCAGATCGCTTCCAGGATTGTCGTGTTCAGCTGCACGTACTTGCGCAGGTTGTACTTGTCGGCCGTACGCTTGATGTATGCGAGGATCTCCTCCTGGCCAGCATAGAACGAAGACCAGTCCGGGTTGCCTTCGAAGGGCAATACGTAGGTATCTACAGTCGTCAGGATGCATTCTCCCAGAGCACTATATTGACACTTGAGGAATTGAGCGAACGTCGGTGATCTTACGAGAAGGGATATCACTAGGGTCAGGAGTCAATACCGAACTTCAAATAATGATAATGGGGTGTAAATTGAACTGACCATCCAGCTCCAGGGTACGTGTTCTCCAGCCACGTGCCACCAATGTCATGGTTACGATCGAAGATCGCCAAGTCAACTTCATCCTCGAGCTTCAGCTCATGCTGGACCTTATGCGCAACCATGAGACCTGAGAACCCAGCGCCGACGCAGACAACGCGCATCTTCCTGGTGGGGGTGTACGCCGGCTGCTCGAGTAGCTTGAAAGCGCCATGTCCATTGATGCCGTTTGTCGCCATGGTGAATTGCAGTGTAGTCGAGGTGGTGGCCTGTATGTCGTTTGTAGGGAATATCCAGAGCAGCTCTGGAGAAGGTCAGAACAGCCAGACACAACGTATATACCGAGTTCGCGCCGTGCCGATTACACACTCTGCCTGCCTCTTCTGGCCCTCACATGCGCGACGTCCTCAACCAGCATGAACAGGGCAGAGTCCGCGACTCCGCCAACACTCGCCATCACAACGGGAATCGTACATCTCATTGACAGTGTTCAGACTACCGGCCAGGGATTTCCAGCGAATCGGATGCTAGCCTGTGAGCCGTAGTTGGAGATAGCCGAGCTTTTCTGCAATTAGAAAGGTATCCAGATCGTGTGCTTTTATCCCTGCGACGCACTGTAAATATCCTTGCCTTGACATCTGCCACCACCTGCAAGTCCAGGGATTCAAGCTCCGCATTGACCATATCCCCTCCCGCGGCTGTGGATGTAATGCCGGCGGTTTGACCGCATTCGCATTTATCAGTCTTGTTCTGTTGGTTCAACCAACTTGGTTGAAGGAGGCGCGTATGCAAACACAAGGTCTGAAACTTTGCGAGCCAGTGGCAGACCCCTTTTTTTTCTTATCACGGCAGTCACAAGCCGAGTGAGAATATGCCCACGATATCTGGGTCACAATGCACCCCTCCTTACCGCTCTGGCATCCTCCCGTGTGCCTAAGGGTTGCTCCCGCGTCACTGCACTATGGAAGAAGGAGAATACTTAGGCTAGCTTCGTCTGGTCTGTTGCTCTTTCGTACACTGGTTTTAGCGAGGCCAGACACTTGAAGAAATGTAGTTCATTGACAGAACCGAGTCCCAGGTAGCGGCTTCTATGTAGCCTTTGAGTTGGTCACCCACGTATCTTTGACCACAGTAATGTCGCGAGCGCCATAGGCAATGTCCTCGTCGCTCACTTCGCCGCGAAGGACACTCTTCTTGCCTCCCGATATTTCGTTGGTAAGCTCAAATTCATCGTCGCGCAGATTAAGGTTGCTACTGTGCAGGCGCCGGAATTCACTAAAGTAATCACCACAGTTAGCAAGGAGTGTATATCCCCATGAACCACACGCAAGAGGCAGGCGTATGTCATACCGTCTCTCCAGGTTGTTCCGGACATGGGTGTTCTCCAGATCAATACCACGGCTCCCAGAGCCACTGTTCTGTTCGCCACTGCCGACGGAGGTGTTGATGGTTTGCCACCATTTTCGAAATAGGGGGCCGTAGGTGGGCAGACAGGCGCAGACAATTCCGATAAATGGCTCGCAGCAGGACCAAATGAAGACTTGTCCCATGGCCCACGTGAAGTCTTCGGCGTTGACCAGATGGTCCATGGATACGATTCGAAGGATGCTGGCGATGCAAACGCTATTGAAAAGTGTCAGTCGTCTATGGCGCAGTTTTTTCAGGAGAGGTAACTGCACGTACAAGGCGCCTAGTAGGAGGATACCAGAGACAGCGACTTTCTGAGAGCGGCGCATTCTGAGTTTGATGACTTTTCGCAAATCAGCAAGTGCATCGAGGTTGCCGGCGAGGCAAGGCTACTCACTCGTTGGGATCGGCACCAAAAGAATCAAGATATCAATCAGCATGGCGCAGATTCCGTTGACAAAGTAGAACAGTGAAGTATCAATACAGGATCCCTGCGCGTCTGGCTTCGTGAATTGCTCCCAGAAGTATGACGCAGGGCGGCATCCGCTCAGCCATGCGATGATGATAGCCACCCAGTAGCCAAGGACTAGTGCCATGTTGATCTTCCAGGCCAAGTTGATACCGAACAGTCGTCGATAGAACAGAAGGATAGAGGCCTTTGTGAGAGTAACGCAAGTCGCGTAGATCAATACAAAGGCGTATGCCATCTGCCAAAGACGGGTAAACTCTTCGAAAGTACTATGTCCTACATTAGCAATGTTCATTCACCACGACAATCAGGCATGCAGACATAATCCACAGGTGCTTCCCTCCTCCCTCCTGAATACTGGTAAAGCACAAGACTGCTGTCCCTATAGCAAAGATCTTTTCGGTTATTAGTCCAGGTTGCATATTGACCCTCTAGCCAGCTCCCTAGTTGCTTCGCTGCGAGTTGTTCCGTTGACTTACCAAAGCCAGCACAATTGTGTAGTCGTCGACAGCAAGGCTGTTTCCAGATTTAAGGCGAGCCACAAGCCTGAGGATCACGGAGAGGATGCCAAGTGCCATGATCGTAATGACAGTAACGAGAATGCTCATCGTTTGGTTTTCTGTCAGGTCCATGCCTTTGGGCGTCGGGCCCCAATCACCAGACGCAGACATCTTGGTGCGAAAGCGAGAGAATAGGGCAAGAATAAAGTCGAGGAAACGAGGAGAGTCGTCAAAATCAATTTCCATGCTCTGCAAGCCCTCGGGCAGCCTTCCACTTCTTCAAATGCCCCGAGAACCCAGCGGTTGCTATTAAATTTTCTGCTCCCCTTTTGCGAAGTGACCAACAATGCGGCAGTAGAAAGCTACCAGGGCTCCTCGTTTCGAAAGATTCACTGCTGTTGCTGCAGGTGTTGACCCTTGACGATTTAACAGGGAATCTTGCTGTGTTGGCTCTGTCCTTGTATTGTCCAAGTGGAGCTCAAGTGTGTATGTTGGTCGAAGACGCAAACTTCAAGCACCAGGGCGGATATCACCTCGGCTATGGGAAGGCACTAGACCAGGGTTGACGCGAATCACATGGGCCCCTTAAAGAGGTAGATGGTATCCCTTGTAAATGACGAAGATTCTTGCTGGTATTTGTCAAGGACTCAAGAGCGATGTTGGGCCCTTCAGACACAAACGATTATACCGCTAGCTGCGGACGATCATGCCTTCTGAGGCGACAACGAAGATTCCAAGGTACTGAGATAGGACTGTGAGCCTCCTATACAACCGTATGTCAATTCGCGCCCGGGATAGGGTACTGCCCCTCTCTACCAGACATACAGGCAGCATTGGGGCAACAGCCACTGACCTGGTTTGCCCGCTCCAACAAGTCGTGGTCCGGGAATGAGGCAGGCTAAGCAGTATCATGTTTACCAGGAGCACCTGAGCGCTGGGCGCTGGGTACTGGTTTCACTGTCCCGCGACCAGGTCGGTCAGGGGCTGTTGCCCCAACGGGCCAACACTGTGTGAGACTTCTATCAGAGCGCGGATTACCACAAGGTTATACAGGAGGCTACTAGTCTTATCTTAGTACCTTAGAAATCGGGGAGCAGTAGCATGTTGGCCACGGACTAGAGTTACCAGACCTGGAAGGGGTGTACGGTGTACTAAGCCTCGAGCGCCACCTTGGGGAACAGGGAAGACTAAGCGACTCTAGCCCACTCTCCGGAGAAGACATGGCCAAGATATCTTCCGACGCCTGTGGGGAACGGAAGCCTGTTTCCAAGTGATATGTCGCCTGTTAGACACATCTTCGGCCCTCCTGGCGGCTGCCAGTGCCGATCCCTGTTACTGGTCTGCGAATGGACATTTATTCATGGCCTATTTGTGCTTGCTGTGTGCATGCACAGTATTAGGTTTTCTTTTCAGTCTGGAGAGGCTAAAAATAGACCAATGTGATCGCAGCAAACTGTCCGTCAAGAAAGCTTCTAGTATCGACGACTTTGCTCGCGTTGAATTCATAAAGAACAGTCTTCCTGGTGAGTCCAATGGCTACGACACTGCCAACATGAGTTGTGTCGTCCAACCCTGATATTTTGTTTAGGGTAGGCCAATTGGTGTTCGCCCCGACGGTCCAGGCATGAAGTTCTTTAACAAACTCTCAAACGACGTGTCGTTTGCCCTCGTCACACTGGTTTGTGTCTGACAATTACTCGGAGCGCAGTACGTGGCCCTGCTTTAAAATGCTTTGTGGACAGCAAATACCACTGCTAACGAGTGCATTCTGAGGAATCGAATGCGTCTTCGCGTGCCGAATCTCGGGCCCGAGCACGCGCGCCCGTCCGAGTCAGACAAGATGGCAGTTGCAGCTGCTCGGTAATCTGGCGATCGCGGCAAGGCATTTCTAATTCGCGCGCGGCAGGCGACTGAGGTATACTCGTCACCAGTCAACCAAACAGCAACACCAGCCTTGGCTTCAGCCTGAATAACTACATATAGCTGTGGTCGGATCCATCGTATTCCTGTCCAGCAAAAGAGAGCCCCCATTGCCTCCACTAACTTTCTTTGAGCAGTGAGCACCCTCTCGAGTTTCGAATACTCAACTGTCTCGTCATGTCCCTGTCCGCCAAGCCTGTCCTTATCTCCGGGGCGGGGCTGGCCTCACTGCTCTTCGCCCAGTCCCTGCGTCAATCCAACATCCCGTTTCGCATCTTTGAGCGGGATGCGTCCTTTGTCTTCCGCGCCCAGGGCTACCGGCTGCGGCTCTCCGACGAGGGCCTCGACGCCATCGAGTCCGTGCTCGACCCCCCGACCTGGACCAAGTTCTGGGACGCCTGCGGCCAGACGGCGGGTGCGGGATTTGCCGCCTGGGACGCCGTCACGGGCGAGCAGACGGATCACAAGATGCCTGAGAAGCTAGCGTCACGCGGCGGCAAGGTCGTCGGCATCGCCAGAGGCGACATGCGCAAGGTCTTTGCCGACGGGTGCCAGGACAAGATCGAGTGGTCCAAGCACGTCACGGGCTACGAGCTCACCGAGGATGGCGTCCGGGCCCTCTTTGCCGACGGCACAAAGTCAGACGAGGGCTGCATGCTGGTCGGCGGCGAGGGCATCTACTCCAAGGTGGCTAGACAGCTCTCTGGCGGCAAGCTCAAGGTCTTTGACACGGGCGCACGCGGCATCCACGGACAAGCCCCCGCGACGGCCTTCCAGGGTCTGGGCGAGGGCGTGCATAGGTTGCTTGACACAAGTCGCGGACCTGGAAAGGACGTCTCCATCATCACTAATGTGCGCCCGGGCGAACTGGACGATCCGACCGTGCGCTTCGGCTGGACGATGGCCACCCAGCCGGGTGCACTTGTCGCGCCCAACAACGACTTCAGCCAGATTGGCAAGCCGGCAGCTGACATGGCCAAGGAGTTGACGAGACACTGGGCCGCCCGATTCAAGCCGCTCTTTGACCAGATGCAGGTCGAGGACGCTGCGTTTTGGAAAATCACATGCTCGTCGCCCAGCGGCGTGCCCGTCTGGCAGAACGAGCCGCGCGTCACCGTGATTGGCGACGCCGCGCACTCCATGACGCCCGCCGGGGGCATCGGGGCCAACACGGCTGTCCAGGACTCTGCCTTGCTGGGCAGGTTACTACGGGAAGCCGGCGGGTTCCGGCCTGGGGTCACCGAGGCGTACGAGAAGGAGATGAGGGTCTATGCGAGCGAGGCTGTCAACGCGAGCTATACCCTAGCCAAGGGAGCCTTTGGCATTGAGATTGATGAGGAGAGCACGCCTACGGTGTGAGGTATTTTTGGAGGATGAGTTCATGTTATTATGGCATGATACTGCTATACTTAGACAGACGAAATAGAACCGTGGACCAGACAAACAACAGCATTGAACGAAGACAGCCTAGGATTATTCGGTCATTGCAAAAGAGAAACAGCGTGCCAAGAGCAAGCATGTGCTCGGAAGGATGGCCTACCATGCTCGCGTGGACAATTAAGCTTCCCCCTACTTAACTCTAACCTAGTTTCGACGCGTCCACGTGTGTTCCCGAGAGAGTCTAAAACCCTGAGAACTCTATTCACAAGCGCTCAGTCCTCCCTTGATCCCCCAGATTTGATGAATATACGCCCAGAGCCTTGAGGGAAAGGGCTGACTACCCTGATGATGGTTGATCGTCTTGCAGGAACAGAACTGGACAATACTGCCATCTCGTAGCCACCCGACTGTGAGTTGGCGCTACCTAGTTAGGCTTTGTCTGAACCATAACCCAGTACAACGCGTGATGTTCGCGTACAAGTCACGGCAACGCCGGGAGACGTCACATCAAACGCATATGAAGACCTCGTCTCCCCTCCAATCGGCCTCGCTCGGCTTTCTCACTCATCACCACACCATCTATCTTGTTCACTCCCTCACTCGCTACCTTACAATGCGTCTGACACTCGTTCATCTCATCGCCACGGTGGCCCTTGCCGCTGCCAACCAGCGCCTGCTCCAGCACAATCCCGTCCACCCGTCCAAGACAGTGGACAACTGCCACTCCCCCATGCTCTTCAAGGGCAAGTACACTCTGGGGCGCCACAGTCTCGGCTGTGGCACCCACGGCATGGAAAGGCCATGTGCTTGCAACGAGATGGATCCCTTTGAGTTCGCCTACGAGATGTGCGAGCAGGGTGACGGCGTCTGCCACGAGGCCATTGAGTTGGCCATGCTCGTACAGGCCCAGCTTGACGAGGAAAAGGCCGCCTACTGGGAGAAGGCGCAGCAGGTCTGCGAAGACAAGGCGCACTGCCACCACCACAAGCATGAGCACCCCAGGTTCGACCCCAAGCGCGCGGAGGCGGCGGCCAAACACGCCCACCGCAAGTCCAAGCACGGCCATGCGTCCATATAAGGCGCCAAATATCGTTCTGCAGGTGACCGAGAAACCTGCGTCTCAAGGACCATGCCGGCACTTGAAGATCTGGGAGCGGCGCCGTGAGATGAAGGCGGACATTTGCCACTGGCCGAGGGGGTGGCCGGCGGGCAGGGAAGATCAGGATGGCTTGATGTTCAAAAATGGGTGGTGGTAAATAATTGGCGTGGACATGCAAGTTTCGATGTACGGTGCTGTTCTTTCTGTCTTGATCTTAAATGTTGCAGAGTTCTATAGACACGGTATATTCGATTTCTTATGTTACGGGGACATGGACTCAAAGATTGAGATTTCTTGCCGCTGCTTCACCAAGCCTTTCTTGGTGACTACAACAACATCAGGCTCTCGAACTTGTTAAGGCCGTCGTAGCCGTGTAGAAATTGGCCATCCAGCATTCCGTGACAGATGTGACCTGGCAATCTCTAATAGACAACGTTTGTCATTTGGATAAAAGGGAACGAAAACGTGGGCGACAGGGAGAGCGCCTTTTGTAGAATATGTATTTTCATGATATCATGCCAGACGCCTTTGGTCCTAATCAAGCCCCGATATTTGCAAAAATGCACACGAGATAGGATGTAATGGTGTTTCTGCGGCTACGAAAAATATGCGACTGGATTCCTGGATTGTACATACGTCTGTTGTGTCGTGTATGGAGGCCAGGGTGGGTACATTGCGGCTATGGGGAATCTTTCCCAGTACGCACTGGCAATTATGAGAAGACAAAACATAATGACATCCAGTTTCCAATGTCCCAAGTTTCCCAGTCCAGGAGAGTCTTACCTTTGCGTGGTGCTCGATACGAGGGTGTCCTAAAACACAAGTCATGTCCAGGGTAGGCGATATTGACGGGTAGCGCCAAGGTGATCCAGCGACAGCCAAGCCTCCAGCCCTCCACAGCGGGCATTCGGCAGCTAGGGCGATCTCGCTTGGCACAGGACGGGTGCTTTTCTTGGCCGGCAGACACGGGCCTCTCACATTCGAGCCAAGCGCCGCATCGAGCAGGCCAGCGACGACAATGCGTCACTCTTGGACGACATGGGATGTTTGTAGGGAAGAGACACTGGAGAACACTTGATGTGACTCTGTTGGTAGATAAATTAATACCCGGGGCTTGATTACTACTCAGTGAACAATGGAATGCTCACATATGCCATCCCCCGCCCGCTCGTCGACAGTGTCGGCTTCCCTCTTCTTGTTCGGCAGCTGCGGCAATTGTGAGGTCGCTGGCGGGTGGGCGGGGAGCCGGCCATGAGACTAGCCAGAACTGACCAAGGAGCTTGGCTCATGCGTGACCATGCTTATTTTCAAGCTTGACGGTCGCTTTATTTCCATTCTTCGTCGTGTGATTCTGCCTTGGGAATCGGGAGGCCCAGACCTCAATCTGCTGGCCAGTATGTGCACATTGCGCATTTAGGCAGACTGGCTGGGCGCACCACGCCTTGGATGTGGGAGGCCTCGTGAAGGATGAAGGTGTGATCAGCGGCCCTCCGTGTGTTCCGGCCCCGTTTAGCTTGCTTGTGTTCTCAATTCTCGAGGCCGTGACTAAAATGATGCTTATCGCGCGGCTCTTTATGGTGGAGGCTTCCCATCTCGACGGACATCGTTCTGGACCAGACAAGTGGAGGTCTCCTCTCATGTTGATTCGATCACAATTTATTCCAGAATATGGCATCGAACAAGTGTTGGGCCGACTCGGGCCGGATTCCCTTCGCCAACGAATGGCTGTTGGAAGTGTCGGAATATTGAGAGTGCACACTTGGGCGCCAGACCTGGCCCGCTAGAGTCGAGGCCTTGCGTGCAGCCACGGGCTTTTCTAATGTCCTCTTTCATTGGCGTTGGCGACGTGATGTCGGCAGTGTGACACAAGTGCAGAAAAGAGGCCATCCGGCAGCCGGCAGAGACCAGTGTCTCACCATCACCCGCGTCCCATCCGTCAGGCTGTCTCCTCTGCAAGCGGCCTACCCGCATTCCTCGACCAGTCTCAGACACGACTCACCCTGGGGCGAAACAGCACCTGAAAGCGTTGGCGCCGTGGAGAGTTGCTGGGGCGATAATTAGGTATCCGGTAGTTTCGACGCCCGCTATATCCCGAACCCTCACTTCTCCACGATGAGCGTGGATTCTTGGGACTAATAAGGAAAAGGTAATGGCGGCATTTCGCACGGTCGCTAGCAGCCCGCGACACTGCATCTAGTATCCGCCAGGCTGATCGCCTCTGTCTGTATGGATGCACATCAACAGGCAGACCCATCACGGGATCTCGAGGGCGCAGTCTGCCCTGGGGTCTCAGAAGTGCGCGCAAGCAGGCAGACACCTCTTCTTATCAGCATCTTGGTCCCCTAGTGCGGGCCACTTACACGAAAGCGGACAAAACTTGGGGAACATGTTCGTTGGCCATGAGGTCCCTCCTACATAGTATTGCATGTAGAAAAGGATGTGCCCCCTCTTCTCGGATGCGACCTGAAGCGCTTCCCTCTCTCCCTCTTCATCCCACCTGCTTGTGCGTGACGCGAAAGGAGTGCTTCCCAGACCTCACCTCAACATCCAGCACATAGCACCACCACAACCATGGGTCGCTCGTCGTCCTCGTCCATCAGGACGCCTGATGTTTCCGGTTCGGGCGCCGACAACGAGAAGCACCAGCCCGGCGGCGACTCGCACGCCAACATGGACATTCGCGGTCTCGAGACATCCGAGCACACGTCGCTGCACCGCGGTCTCAAGGCGCGCCACATTAGCATGATCGCCATTGGCGGCGCGCTCGGCACGGGCCTCATCATCGGTACCGGTGCGGCCCTGGCCAAGGCTGGTCCCGGCTCGCTCTTCATCTCGTACACTTTTATCGGCGCCATTGTTTTCCTCGTCATGGCGGCCCTCGGCGAGATGGCGGCCTGGATGCCGTTCTCGGCTGGCTTCACAGGGTACGCCTCGCGGTATTGCCATCCTGCTCTCGGTTTCGCCCTCGGATGGACCTACTGGTTCAAATATGTGATTGTGACGCCCAACCAGTAAGCGACGCATACGCGAGACTGAGAACGGATAGCCAACTGACATGACCACACAGACTGACCGCAGCTGCTCTTGTCATCCAGGAGTGGTGCCCACCAGACAAGGTCAACCCGGGCGTCTTCATCGCCATCTTTCTCGTGGCCATCATCTGCATCAACTATTTTGGCGGCATCAAGTTCTTTGGCGAGTTCGAGTTCTGGCTGTCCTCCATCAAGGTCCTCGTCATCCTGGGCATCATCCTCTTCTGCATCGTCATCGCAGCGGGCGGTGGTCCCAACGGCCAGGCGACTGGCTTCAAGTACTGGCGCGACCCGGGCGCGTTTGCCGAGCTCAAGGTCAAGGGCAGCGTGGGCCAGTTCCTCGGGTTCTGGTCCGTCATGGTCAACGCGACGTTTGCCTACCTGGGCACCGAGCTCGTGGGTGTGACCGCGGGCGAGGCGCAGAACCCGCGCCGCAGCATCCCCAAGGCTATCAAGCTCACCTTTTACCGCATCGTCGTCTTCTACTGCCTCAGCGTTTTGCTTGTTGGCATGATTGTGCCGTACAACTCGGACAAGCTGGCGTTTGCCAACGACGTGGGCCGCCCCGGCGCCAGCTCGTCGCCCTTTGTCGTGGCGGCCAAGGAGGCTGGTGTCCAGAACCTGCCCGGCATCATCAACGGCTGCATCCTCATCTTTGTCTTCTCGGCCGCCAACTCGGACCTCTACATTGCGTCGCGCACTCTTTACGGCCTCGCCAGCGACCGCTCTGCGCCGGCCATCTTCAAGCGCACCGACAGCCGGGGCGTACCGTGGCCGTCACTCATTGTGGCCTCGCTCTTTGCCCTGCTCGCCATGATGAATGTGGCCGATGACTCGCGCGCCGTATTCAAGCACTTTGTCAACCTCACCACCATCTTTGGCCTGCTCACCTGGATCTCCATCCTCATCACGCACATCTGGTTCTGCCGGGGTCGCCAGGCGCAGGCCATCCCCGACAGCATCATGCCGTACCGCGCGCCCCTCGGCATCTGGGGCTCCTACGCGGCGCTGTTCTTCTGCATTATCATTGCGCTCACCAAGAACTTTGAGATCTTCCTCGTCACCGGCGACGAGCCCTTTGACTGGCGCACCCTCATCACAGGCTACCTGGGCATCCCGCTGTACCTGCTCCTCCTCTTTGGCCACATTCTCATCAAGAAGTCGCGGGGCATCGCGCCCAAGGATGTCGACTTTTACACGGGCAAGGATATCATCGACCGCGAGGAGGAGGCATTCCTGGCCAAGAAGGAGGAGATGGCCGCGAGCAGGACTGGGTGGAACAGGTTCTACGATCGCTTCCTGTCGCCGCTGTTCTGAGGTTGGTTGTTTCCATGAATGTAAATAGATGTATACCCTGGCGTGTTTATGAGCGATCAAATGATTTCTTACAATTGGGAGTGGCCTCAAGTAACGAGTGAGTGGTGAGTGATGTGCATTGTGATACTGTCCGTCTCCATCATGACGCGATTCCGATCACGTGCGCAGCGCTAGTGCCTGAGGCCAAATTACCCCCCTGCAGGGTAGGCTCAACACCACTATCTCTCGGCTCCAGTCTCCTCTCCGGCTCTCACCATCGGCATCCTCCTCCAATCTCCACACATGGCGCTCAGGTCCACCCAGCCAGCTCAGCTCGGTCGTCTCCGCGCGTGTGCCGTGCTTGGCCTTTTCGCGGTATTGATCGCCTGACTCGCAGTCTCGCCCTTGTTACGTACCAACAACCTATCCTCCTCAGCCATGCCCCGACTCTGGCTGCAGCCGTCTGCACTCTGCTCGTGGTGCGCACGCGGTGACAAGAGGCTAGTCCAGCCATCTCCAAAGCACTAACGAGCAGATGACAGTCCTCCCCAAAGACTTGGAGCCGATGTCCCGGTCTTATCGTTCCAGGAGGGATGCACCCCGCAGCTGGGCATCAGCCTCGCGTCCCACCCCTGGCATCGCGCAGATACCGCAGATAAGAGGCGTGCGATCTCGGCCTCTCCAAATAAGAACGACGACCCCATCCGGTCCGCCTGCCTGAGAGAACAGTCACTGCTTCGACGGTCCATGCGATGCGACGTCACTCCTACAACTCGGCTGCGCTTTGAAACTGTCACGACTCTTCTCCTACAATTGAGCGATAGCTCACCTACGGTCACCGCAGAGCCGCCACGACGCTTACCACCACCACCGCCATGGACGCCTCCAGACGAGGTTCCGCGATGCAGGCGGACCAGGCGCTCGCGCGTCTGGGCTACAAGAGCGAGCTGCCGCGCAACCTCAGCATGCTGAGCGTGCTGGGCCTGTCCTTTGCCATCATGGCCGTGCCCTACGGCCTCTCGACGACCATGTACATCACCCTGACCAACGGGCAGGCCGTCTCGGTCCTCTACGGCTGGATCTTTGTCTCGCTCATCTCCCTCTGCATCGCCGCCTCCCTCGCCGAGATCTGCGCCGTCTACCCGACCGCCGGCGGCGTCTACTACTGGAGCGCCATGCTGAGCACGCCGCGCTGGGCGCCCCTCGTCAGCTTCATCGACGGCTGGCTCACCCTCGTCGGCAACTGGACCGTCACCCTCTCCATCAACTTTGGCGGCGCCCAGCTCATCCTCAGCGCCATCACCATCTTCAACGAGGACTTTGTCGCCAATGCCTGGCAGACCGTCCTCTGCTTCTGGGCCGTCATGATTGTCTGCGCCCTCGTCAACGCCTTTGGCTCCCGCTACCTCGACATTATCAACAAGCTGTGCATCTACTGGACTGGCGCCAGCGTCATCATCATCCTCGTCACCCTGCTCGTCATGGCAAAGGACCGCCGCTCGGCCGAGTTTGTCTTTGCCCACTATGATGCCTCCGCCTCCGGCTGGCCCGAGGGCTGGTCCTTCTTTGTTGGTCTGCTGCAAGGTATACAAGATCTTGACCTCTGATTTCATTCCCCGCTGACATGCGTAGCTGCATACACACTGACCGGCTACGGCCTGGTGGCGGTCATGTGCGAGGAGGTGCAGAACCCCGAGCGCGAAGTCCCAAAGGCCATGGTTCTGTCCGTCGCGGCCGCCGGTCTTACGGGCGTCCTCTACCTCGTCCCGATCCTCTTCGTCCTCCCGGACGTCCAGATGCTCCTCGAGGTGGCCAACTCACAGCCCATCGGACTGCTCTTCACGATCGTCACCGGCTCCAAGGCAGGCGGTTTCGGACTCCTCTTCCTCATCCTCGGCATCCTCATGTTCGCCGGCATCGGCGCCCTGACGGCCTCCAGCCGCTGCGCGTACGCCTTTGCCCGCGACGGCGCGATCCCCGGCTACCACCTGTGGAAAAAGGTCAACCCCAAGCTCGACATGCCGCTGTACGCCCTCATCCTCTCCACCGTCGTCGACTGCCTGCTCGGCTGCATCTACTTTGGCTCCTCGGCCGCCTTCAACTCCTTCACCGGCACCGCCACCATTGCCCTCTCCACGTCGTACGGCGTGCCCGTACTCGTCAACCTCGTGCAGCGTCGCAAGGCCGTCCGCCACTCTGTCTTCTCCCTCGGCAAGTTTGGCACCGTCATCAATGTCATCTGCGTCGTCTGGATCGTCTTTGCCTGCGTCATCTTCTGCCTGCCCGTCTCGCTCCCCGTCGACGCGAGCTCCATGAACTACGCCTCCGTCGTCTTCTCTGGCTTTGCCGCCATTGCGTTTGCCTGGTACTTTTCCTACGCGCGCAAGAACTTTACGGGCCCGCCCGTGGATAGGGAGGCCATGGACACGGTCGATGGGGTCATGGCGGCGCCGCACTCGCCGACGGAGGATCTGGGCGACGAGAAGGTCGTCAAGAGCAATGGCTCTAAGTCTAGGTGACAAGTTATCGTCCGCTGTACAATATGTTCGCCCATAGCCTTGAACATTCTTCATTGCATATGCAATGTTACCAATGGAGTTTGCTTGGACACCAGTGTGACGAACCAACACCACATCAAACAGGATCAGTTGGCATAATGCTGTATTGTGACAACACTCTTTGTAGCCACGGAAATGTATCTTTCTCTTTCACAACAGGAACAGACCTTCCAACAGAATCTATCGACAACCTCCATTCCTTTGCCCACCACTCGACATGACAATCACTCAAACGCACGGCACGTCGGGCAGAGGATCATCCGAGCCAATGTCCTCTCCTGTACTCACCAGCGTGAGGTGCTGACGTACCAGCTGAATCTGACTTGTCAGCTCGGGCGAGTTCTCCGGGTTGCCGTACGACAGGGTGAATCCGTCGGTGTGATTGACCCATTGCTGTCGCTGTTAGTATCCCTTGTCTGTCCAGTGCATGCAGTCGTCTGCTTACCTGGCAGTTGGGGGAGTTCCGCCCGAAGAGACTCCAGAAAGCATCACCAGTCGCAATGGGGCTCTCTCTCAGAACCTGGAAGAACTCATTCAAGTCATCCCCTGAACCACCAGTCCAGTCATACTCGCCAGCAAAGTAGGTACGCCCGGCGTCCGCCACGAGGTCGATGCCCTCCTGTAGTCTCGCTACATCGGGCCCGTAAAAGTGATCGGAGAAGATGTCGACCTCTTCAACCGCAAAGTGGTCCGCGTTGATGCCATATGTTCCGTCAACATAGAGCTTCTTGGGGGCCAAGTCCTTAACAAAACGACCAATGTCACGAACCCATTCCGTCGGGCAGTTCTTGTCGCCCCATTTATCACCGTACAGCTCGTTGCCACTCTCGTAGGCGAAGATGGTCGGGTCCTCCGCATAGGTCAAGTTGGTGAGCGGGTTGACGTGCGTGAGGAGACGTTCAATGTACCACTTGAAGTCGGTGACGATGGACTGGTTGTAGTAAAACTCCATGATGAGCGGATCCTCGGGGTTCTCAGCAAAGGTGAGGTTGTAGCCTGCCCAGCGGAGGAAGTTGTACTTTCCGCCGTGGTAGTAGTCCTGGACGAACATGTCAGATATCGATGCTGTCTCCGCGTGCAGGTGACAACGTACATAATGATCTACTAGGGGCACCATCAGCCGCACACCGTGCCTGCGAGCTTCAGACACGACCCAGTCCATGGTCTCAAACGCCTTTTCATTGATGACTCGGTTGCCCGGGAGGAGCGAGAGTGGGTTTCCAATGTTGCTCCCGAGGGTGTGGACTCGAAGCATTGTGCCGCCCATGGCGCGGATGATCTCCATAGCCTCGGTGATCCGTCCACGCGTTGGGTAGCTGCTGTTTGTCCTCGCGTCAAAGGGCTCGCCTGGAGGTGGCGGCACAATGTTCTCGTCCAGACCCAGCCAATACGCATTGCCTCCAACGGGACGCCAAGGCTCGCCGCCTAGCGAGAGCTCGGTGCCATTGCGGACGACGTGTTGGTTCTGCGTGCATGCACCAGAGGCCACACCGACGAGACAAGGGAGGATTTGAGAGGGCTTCATCGTGAAATGTGTGCTCGCTGTTGGTCAGGGCCGATGAGATGTTGAGACCGGGCGTAGTTGCTTTTGTACCTCCATTTTCCCAGGTCCCCGGAACTTTGAACGCCCGCTTGTGAGGACGTCCAGTCTTTCTCCAGGTGAACTGACTGCCGACCCCACTCCATTGCTGTGTTAGGAAGTTGGACAGAGGTATGGCGATGATGATTTGGCGCTACAGGAGGCGTCACAGCCGATCTGTGAGCGGGCTTGGCGAGGAGACGCGCGAATCGAATGACCGTCCTAGCGCGGTCGGTAGCTACAGTTGATTTGATGCACGAGGCCGTGGCGTCGAAAGACAAGATTTACCCCGACCTGGGGGAGGTCGGGGTAATGCAGCTGATGCCGTGATTGGTGACTGATGCCACCGAGGTTTGAGCTCTAAAGTCTGGACACCATCTTCTGGCGGTATTACAAAAATACTAGCTCATTATGGATTCGATATACTCACCCAAAAAAAGCTACCGCTAGTGAGCTAAATCTCGTTGCCTATGGTTTAGTGCTATGGATAAGTGCATGCTGAGCTACAAATCTTTTTATAACCTTACACGGACTTGAGGCATCATGGTACCATACATGGTGCTCACAGGCTATAATGCCCGAAGTTAGCACCACTCTTGACAGGGCTATTGAATGTCGTCGGTCAATAATCTAAATAGTAAAGACAGCCACGTTCATAACTTCATATTGGCATCAAGCTCACCACCAAAGCTCACCCCTACCCTGCAGGGAGTTCAACATTTGCTTCAAACTTTGTCTCTCACTCACTCACAAACTCAAACTTGACTTGCACCCAATTGACAAGCAGAATGGCAACTCCGCGCCTTTGTGCGCCACGTCCAACCCCCCTATCGCTCAAGCTGCTCGTGCTCTGCTGACCGGGTGGGCTGACCTACCCTATACGAGTACGCTCCACGATTGACCGTCTCGACCTGCGATTCCTCTTCCACCCACAGCAATCTTTCCACTGCCACAAACGCGCACAACAGACCACGGCCCCCAAAGACAATGACGTCTGCCTTGGAGAGCCTTCCAGTTGAGATTCAATGGAAAATCTTTGGCCTCCTCGACCCAATTGGCCTCATTGCCGCCAGCCAGACCAGCAAAACCTTGCGCGAACAGATCCGCCCCCAGCGCTGCCACTTTCAAGAGCGCCTACTGGCCGTGGAATGTCTGCTCGAGTACCACGCGGGATGCACATTCTCTACGGCCAAAAACACACCCTCGCCGTGGTGGACTAGTCCCGAATGGGATCAAGCTCGCTTTGCGTGCGGCGCGTGTCTCAAGCTTCGACGCCACACCAGCTTCCAGCACAAGTACATTGCCCAGCTCCGATTCAAGAAACCGTACCTGGGGTCACCGCCCACCCTCATGCGCACCAGTTGGACACCAAGCAACCGCGGCAAATCGTGGGGACGCGCCCAATGGCAGCGAGACAAGCAAAATGACGCTCTGGCGCCTCCTTTATGGAAGAAGCGGCTGCGCTGGGCGACGGGTGTATGGCTCGCGGCTTATAACCTTGCCTATCGTGAAGATAGGCGCCAAACCCATTTGGAATCCGTCTTGACTCTTACCGAGCTAGGAAGCCACGCCATGCCAGAGCAGGGAATCGAAGCATGGCCCGAAATCACCACGTCGGATATCGGCGAGGTGATGCAGAAAGAGATCGCCCGTATTGAATATCAATACGCGGGCTACGACAGGGCTCAACGGCTCTGCAACTCTTGCTATCTGACCAAGCATGGATCGAAGGATGCCGGCCCGCCCACGAACTTGTTTTCGGAGTTGAAAAGTCGAAAGCTCCCGTATGCTACAGCAATCGAGCGATGGTTCCCAGGACTTATTGGTCGCGGTGCTTCTGACGGGTCATCTATCTTCCCAGACGGGCCTCGCCATCGTCGAAGAATCAGCAGATTGACCATAGGTACAAGCGCCACATGGGATCTGAAACACAAATTGTGCCAGATGTGTCATATTCCCAAGGAAATCCGGTCGTTTGCACACAGTAGCGTGGATGTGAGGAGCTTGAACTCGCCGGCAGGTGGCGAGATTGTCGACCGCACGCACGTCACCTGCCATCAATGCATTGCAAAAGAAGAGGGCGGCCGTGAACAGTTGAGCGAGCTGCTGAGGGAAAGGGCCCTCAATATCTGCGAGAGAGACATGCTCAAACTGCAGTCGACCCTCTGCGTTGTCTATAAACCACCTCTCGCGTTATCGACGGGTGAGTTTCCCCTGATGGAGGAGGATGCGCCTGTAGGGCCATACCAGATACCAGCCTATGATCAAATCTGGAGTCTTGATGAGCTCGAAGAGATGGTGCGACGCTACAGATACTGTCTTCATTTGCGCGAAAAGGACTTCTTCACAGACTGGCTTCCGCGATTTGCTGGAATAGAGAAACCGGACATGGATTGGATCCTTGAGCTGTGGAAGTGGTTCCGTGACACTGCCAACATGGCGAGAGAGCACCCACACGTCTTGCTCGACTGGGCACTGTCCAGGCATGGCGCGGAGCTTGATGATGTCGCTTGAATTCGCTGTATAGACTGTCTATCTATAGATATATTTAAATCAACGCCTGCGGCGGGTACGCGTTGCCCTCTCGCAGACAACGGTCAACGTGATCCTTGATCTTCTCCGCCACCTCCTTCGCCTGATTATTCAACGCAGGTGACTCATCGGAGAACCTCAACCAGCCGCCTCCAATGGCGGTCGCATATTTGACACGGATCTTAGGGTTCGCTGCCTGGTCCCGGGAGGAAGAGGTCGCTTCCTGCGCACCAGTCTTCGTCGGGTCGAGGATGACCGAGATGAAAGGTGACCCACGCTTGCGCGCCGCAGCCTGAATCTCCCTCTTGATGGAAAACTCATGCGCGTCAGAGGCGCGACTGTTGGCGAAGATGTATGTGAGATGGGGTTGGGAATCTTGCGTGGCGACGTACTCCAATGCCACGCGACGCTTTGGTATGGTCAGTTTGGCTTCGTCATGCAGGGGCTGGGGACCATTGTGGCAGGGTCTCTTATGGTACTTACGCATTCCTTGGACACCTCCAACAGATGGTCGTGGTGCGCTGCTTCTTTTGTTTTGTCGGCCTCCAAGCCTACGGTCATATTCATATCGAGGACCCCTGACTGAGGGATCAAGCGGCTACACCTGGTCAGACCTGGTGGCCACGTGTTTCGGTGAGAGAGGATTCATAACTTACTGGAGCTCCTCGGCCACCTTCTTTTTGTGTTCGACGGGCTCACCGTTGATAGAAATAAACGGGTGGTCGGCTGGGTTGTTCTTTGGTTTGGCCATCGCTGCGGATTTCGTTTGCTTGTCCGTAGGATTACTTTTTTTTCGTTGGCACGAGAATCAGGGTCCCAGGTTTTACGGTAACCATCTGCTACTTAAAATAAATATGCTGGGTGCCATGTCAGTTTCTTTGGCGCCTCAAAGCTAAAGGGGCCCTCCCACAACATTAAGTTCGAGAAAAGGGGCCTTGCCATCACATTAAGTTCAAGATTAAGTTCCATCGGGCGACGCACCAAAGACCTTAGCTCATAGGCACTCTCTTGGCATGAAATCAATCATTCAAAATCATATCTCATGTTCATCACATGCGTCGCACATCCTTTCGGTCCCTTCTCCCCGTCCTTACTCACGCGGTAGGCTCGGCAGTAGGCAAGCAAGAGCAGGCAGATGACACGCGCGAGACGACGTTGGCACCGCAGGCCTTGGAGGCGTACTCGGGAACAGCAGCCACGTCAGCAGACCAGCCATCAGTCCAGTCCGCGCAGAACTCCTGCGACTCGGCCAGACGGCCGTTGACCGAGGTGGAGCGCATGGCACGCAGGCAATTGTCGGCGTTGCACTTGTGCGTCTTTGGACACGACTCGCGCTTTGTCATCTTGGCCAGGTAGGCGCCGCGCTCGATGGTGTTGATGAAGACAAAGCCGGAGTCGAACATGGCGTAGTGGGACCAGGAGCCGAACATGTCGGCAATGCCACCGCCAGGAGCGCTGTCGTCTATAAAATATTAGTCATTGCCACAGTCTAGTCGAATCAGACGGCTCTTACCCTCGGGATAGATGTCCAGGTAGGCAATCTCGCAGACAGAGTCCCCAGTGGGGTCCTCGGGGATCGACGAGATGTCGTACACCCGGTATCCAGCCATGTACGAAGACTGGTGGGACAGACCGTCCTTGATGTATTGGTTGTGGTCGACACTTCTAACACTTGCCTTATACAGGCCTGTGAGCTTAGGCAGAGTAAGGTCCTTGATGTTCCAGATGTAGGTGACAGCGTAGCCATCGGCAGCCATGCCGGTCTTGTAAATCTCATCGAGTTCGTCGTCCATCAGGAGGTACTCCTGGTTGTTGGGATCAAGCACCCACCCCTGGTGAGTATAGGCGGCCCCCTCGTAGGAGGTGACGGAGATGATCTTGTTCTTTGTCTTGTCGGACACGTCGTAGCTGTCATGGTCAGCGTTGGCACCCATACGCCCCACACCAAGAACTTACATAGTCAGAGTGTCCTCGTTGAATCCGTAGCAAATATCCTTGCCGTCGTATCTCTTATCAGGGCCACGGTAAACAAGACACTGCGCGTCGTGGACATAGCCATCGTCGCCGTTGCAGCCCATGTAGGTAGGGTTGGTTGGGTCACTGAGATCGAAGAAGATGAGGCCAGCCTTGCAGCCAGTCCTACGGGGACGCGAGCCGACAGCGACACCGTAGCCGAGCTCCTCATTGATGACCACGTTGTGCGAGGCACCCTCGGGCAGCTCCTTGAAGTGCGAGGCAACATCCTTCTCCACGTCAAACACCTTGACCTCGCTACCATCCAGGTCAAGCAAGGTGGTCATGTCAAAAATCTGGATACCGTGGTCGCCCAGCTCTGAACCGATGAGCATGTAGTTCTTGTAGCTGCGAATCTCCTTCCAGAAGGCATCGTCGTTGGTGGGAGCAGGGCAAGGCAGAAACCCCAGCTGGAGCAGGCGACCCTCGGGCAGAATCTCGAGGAACGCGGTTCCGTCGTACATGCCGTTGGCGACAAACTCCCGCTTACTCTCAGGATCAGTCCAGCCCCATGAGGAGCTACCAGTAAGGAGAAGGCCGTTACCGCCCTCATCCCAGCCGTTGGGCGAGCCTAGAGTGGCGTGGTTGATGAAGTCGTAGAGGTCCATGTTCTTGCAGCGGAAGGTCTGCATGGGGTCTCCCTTGACAGCCTCAATCTTGCCATCGATGCACTTTGTGTAGTTGAGGCGAGGCCATTGCGTCGAGTCGAGCAGACCGGCGTCATACTCGGCCCTCCAAGCAGCCTTCTTGCGTGCCATGCTCTCCATGTGGACGACGCCGCTGTCGTAGAGCCCTGTTCATGTTAGATTGTCCATGCCTTCCAAGCTTTCTGCACTACGGTCACATACTCGAGGCTTTGATGTCGTCCTTGGGGAGTTCCCTGGCCACGGCCATGGCAGTCATGGCCGCACCGGCTGAGAGAGTTGAGAAACGCATGATGCTCGTGGTCATCAACGATGCCTTTCAAAGCAGAATACAGACGAAACACGAGGACACGAGCACGACAGCACCCTCGGCTTAAATACTTGCTCGGGCATTGGCATCCTGGACAGGCGTGCCATCGCCAAGCTGCTTATAAGCAAGTCCAGTTACTGCCAGCCACCCATTGTTACCGATAAGAGGCACAATAATGCCAATGGGCACGAGCGTTTCCCATTGTTGTCGGCGTCTGATAATGGGAAATTGGGAACTTTGGAGAAGCAGCAGCCTCTTTCAGGATCTTGGCTGGTCACTGCATGGAAAACGCTTATCAACTGCCTCTTCAGGCAGGTCGACGTCGGATCTAGACGGTGAAGGCTCCAATCACGCACTTTGCCGGACACAATGGACCCCGCTGCCCCAGGCGAGGCTCACGAGGAGACAGGATCTTGGGCCTCTTTGTCTGGACGCTCGTTCCTGCGCGCCAACGACTGGCACAAGCTGTCTGTAACTGGGCAAAGGGCGGGCTGCTGTGTCGCACTGCATGTGGCTTGAGCCTTGAAGAAAGGTGGTGCTCTGGCCCAGGCCTTGGATATTAAGGTTTATTGCTTGGCTCGGGTAGCGTGCCAACAAGATGCCGCTTGTTTATGCTTGAGCTATGCTTACACCGCGTGCGGAGTCTGGACCCCTGACAATTTCACTTGGCTTGGCGGGAGATGTTCGACAGGTGCGGCTCCTTGGACGCCTCTGGCTTCATTGGGCTCACCAATACGTATTCAAGAATTAATGAACTGCAGGACCAAATAAATAGTCTTTTGTGGGATTTGGACCTGAGCCAATTTGACTCTGAGCCTTCTTACTAAGTGCGCTTGGTTAACCTTTTCGGCGTGGCCCATTCCTCTCACAACATTTGCCGTGGGAATCGGCCGGCGCTTGAACTATCTCAAACAAAAATTGATAAATTGTTTCTCAAGGTCTATCTGACCGTTCACTCGTGAAAGCTCGCGGTGCTTTCGCTGGCTGACAGCACAATGTATCTTCAGAACCCGATTTTGACACCTCACTCCTGGCTCCTCATCAACTCCATATTGAGATGGCTGTGAGATTATCTGTGGCCAAAAGATTTCTGTCTCGAAGCCTATTTATAGCGCGGTCAGTGGAAAACACCAATGAGTTTTAAATGGACTCGTTTAGATTCCAATGGGCTGCGTTAAAGTCGACCTTGGTGGACATGATAGCGCGACCATGAGATGGGCACTAACATGCCTAACGATTTATAAATACCGAGGAACCCAGCTTCTGCCAAATATACTGAGCATCCGCCATCGTCATCATCAACTACTTCACTCACATCGACACATCACACCACATCCCCGTCATGTTTGTCTCTTGCTGGATCGTTGTGCTCACGCTGGCCATGGAATTCATGGTAGCTTCGTCACCGGTTCCCGGTGCCTCCCCGAACAAGATCTCGGAGCCACGGCCCACAGACACTACTGGAGTGTCGCGCGACTCGCTACTTGATCTTCTTCACATTGCTGACGTCGAGGACTTGCCAGATGACGACAAGATGGCTGGAAACATCGGTAGCGTTCTCGCGATATTTGCGAAAGCGTTCGAGGAGCATGAGACGGCTCCTGGGCTGGAGCAGGCCAGCCTGGAGGAAGTCAGCCGAGAGAAGTCCAGGCCTCTGGGGAGGATGGAGCTCGACTACGCGGGAGCTGGCGTCCCTGCTCGCCCGTCTAATATGACGGACGATGATATGAGAGCGACCACGGACGAGTTGCTCTACGACATGTCTGTGAAAGACTTCCTCAAACGCCGCGCAGCAAAGGACCCCAACTGGCTGCTATGGACGTCAGATGGGTGCACAGGGTCCTTGGACAAGCCGTTTGGGTGGCCCTTCAGAGTATGTCTTTGAAGTTCCCTTCTGGCCTATGATGACTTGCATACTGACTTGAACCGCCAGCAAGCATGCTTTCGACGCGACTTTGGCATCAGGAACTACCGGCTTCAGAAGCGATCTGGGAGGGCAGTAAAGGACGATCTCGACAGGCTGTTCCTATATGAGTATGTTCAATGACCCAGCACAGTTCTCTGTGGGTGGCATCTGCTGACAAGTGTGGACAGTACGAGGGACGTCTGTGCCAGGACGGCCAAAAGCCTCACCCGGCCCTCGTGTAATATCTTGGCAGGGATTTACTATGCAGGCGCACGCCACTTTGGACGTAGGTTCCAGTAAAAGTCGGGTGCCACTGGCCAGTTGTATGTGTGGTGAGGCTGGTGAGGGTCGTGGAGCAGTGTCAAGCGTTGTTGAATATGAAGCCAGCTCTTGCAATCTTGCATAACACCTTTATGATAACCAGATTCATTGCGTCCCCAAGCAGAGGGCCCCTATACCTTGTGCAAGTTCTGTCCTCGAACAGCTTCTATCCCTGGCACAAGGTCTTTCAAGAAAGACCACCGTGTCCTTTGCTTCCATCCCTTGTGCATGAAATCGTTCGCTTTTTGAGGGTACAAGTCGGCTACCTCCAGGATTGCCGGGTCATGTGCTACAGCAAGCCAGACGTTGTCGAGCGCGTCAAGCTCTTGTACCTTGTCAATGGTCTCCTTGGCAATGGCGGCGTCGGCGTGCGCTCCCTTGGACGTTGGCTCGAAGAAGGGCGAGCCGCGGTCCTTTTCGCGACAGAGAGCATTCACAGCATCAGCCGGACACATCCCACTGTCCTGCAAAGGATTTGGGGATATATCGTCCTCAAGGGGCGTCCACTTGTTCGGACGCAACTGGCCCATGTGGTGAACGCAGTCGGCGCCCAGCAGGATGAAGGAGTCGGGCTGGCTCGTCACGCGCGCCAGCGCACACATGTGACCCTGGCAATGGCCAGGTACGTCAAGGAGGTAGAAACTCTGGTCTCCAAAGTAGTCCATGGCCGGCATCCGGCCAATGGTTAGATCGAATTCGTCCGACGTGATCTCGCGCACGTTACGACCGGCAAAATCCGATTCCAGCACGCCGCTCTTGTCGTCCGTCGGGTAGCCGGGCGTGAAGCCAGCTTTGGAGCCAGGCCCAATGACCAACTCGGTTCTGCCTTCAAATGTGGATGGATCGCCAGTGTGGTCAAAGTGGCCGTGGCTCCAAATGATAGCCTCAGTGGCACTTGTGTCCTGTCCGTGCTCCTCCAGGATATCACGGACACCCTTCTCTGTCTCTATGACGAAGCCAAAGTTCTTGAGACGGGCGAGCATGGGTGCTGGGAGGTTCTGCCAGTCCTTCCGCACGCCGAGGTCAAACAGCACGGCGCGATGGGACTTTGTGTTGCGGACCATGAAGGAGAAGGCTGGAACGACCATGGTCTCCAGTCCGAAGTCAATGGGTTCCATGAACGCCGCTGATGGACAGATGATATTGGACGTGGTGTCGATGATGGACACGTCGACCGTTGCATCCGACATGGACGCAGGCAGCTTGGGCAGTACATATTCTTTGGTTGAAGTTGTCGATGCCATGGCGGACGGTTGGGATTGCGAATCTCATGCGTGTGACTGATATAGGAGGAGTCCTCGATCACAGGTAAGTGAGCAAGATTGGGATTCTTTATAGACTCTTATACATTTGATGTGTACATATATCTGACCTGCGGAAGTCGGGAGTCGGACATTGTGACTTGTGACTGTCAGATTTGACGTCATGTCATCACGAGCTGCACCAGCGGCGGGAGTCGCGGGAGTTACGGGAGTCGCGCGGAACGCCATCAGACTCGTTGTATCAACGCTGCTATGTGCAGAGTCCTTGTGAGTTTTCTTGTTCCTAGGAAGCAATTATGTTATTTGGAGGTCTGTATAGCCTGGCTTCAAGCCCCTTATTCGCCTTCATATTGCATGTGGTGTCGCTGAGCAGCTCCCGGTGTACAGCGCATTAAGTGGTTGGGGGACGTTGCGAGTGCGAGGCTGCGAGCCATCAATCACTCTGGGGATTATGCATCTCGGATTATCGGCACATATGATCGCAAAAAACGAGGAATGATAAAAGAACTCACTATATTTCGTTCTAAATTTGGAGCCTGATCACATCAGTCCTAAGCGCCTGGTGTGGCCCTGCCTGTGTTTGGACAACCCCTATGCCATGTTCGTCGACACCACGCAGCGCAATAACTTGAATGAAATCGGGTTCAAGATAAGGTACTCGGATTTCTGGACTCTGGGCCGTTCATTTTTTTTGTCTCTCCGCGTCGTCGTCTTCAAGCCGATCATCTGGCTCACAACCGGGAACTTGACACCTGCGGCCCCCAATCCCCAGAATTCGAAACTATCACCATTTCCCACAATCGAGCCCACCAATGTTGAACTACGTGGCAAGGTCTGTCCACAGTCAGAAGCCGAAGCCGTCGATTCTGCTATGAAGATGGCGAGATAATACTATATGGAGCTCAGCCCCAAGCAGCCCAGGCGCATCAACGTCATTGCACCTGAAGTTTCTTATCACGGCTCGACTCTGGGGTCCTTGTGATTGAGTGGCCACGTCGGAAGACGGAAGCTTCTTCCAAGACATGCTGCTCAAAAATATCCACCGTGAATCGGCTGCGAACGAGTACAGGGGCACTGCCGCAGACCAAACAATGCAGCAGTACGTGCAGCAACTGGCCGCCGAGCTGGCTCAAAAATTTCAGGATATCGGTCCTGATACGTTTGCGCATTTGCTGCTGAGCCTGTTGTTGGGGCGGTCAGCATTGATCTTCTGCGCGTTCATGCGCTCTGCTGATTGTGTTGTGCTCCAGGCCATTGGCACAGTCCCTGTCCCTGTTGGCGATTTCAAAGCCATGAAAGAGATGTGCGACAAATATGGAACACTCCTCATCATGGACGGTTTCTACAAGACATATTTGGACTGAATAAAAATGATTGGTCATGAGCAGAGGTTATATCTGGAATGGGTCGTGTGGGATGGCTTCACGCGTGGGAGCAAAAAGAAGTCGTCCCAGACATTGAGACAAAGGTCTGGGAGGAGGATTCGCACCAGTCGCTTCTGTGCTCATCAACCACCGCGTGGCAAGTGCGTTGATAGATGGCAGCGGTTAAGTGGTGAAGTCTTGCGTCTCCTTTTTCTCGAGTCTAATATCCGCACCAGGACTTTCTCAGACGGACACACGTACCAAGGCCACCGTGTGGAATGTGCCACCGCATTGGAGGTCCAACGTATTATAAAGGAAGACAATCTGGTGGACAATATTCGCGAAAACGGCGAGTATCTCGGCAAGCTTCTGCACAGACACCTAGACAGTCACCCATATGTGGGTAACATCAGAGGCAGAGGCTTCTTCTGGTTAGTACTTCTGATAACGCTGTTGTATCTGGTTGATTATGATTTAGAGCTAATGGATTTGAAGCTTGGATTTGTTGCGGATAAGAAGACGAAAGAGCTATTCTCGCCATCAGCAGCCATCGCGAGCAAGGCTCACTCGACCGCGCTCAACAACACAGGCATTAGCTTGTGCCCGGAAACGGACACCAAGGACGGTGTGAATGGGGACCATGTCCTGCTCGCCCCTGCTTACACGATCACGAGCAAAGACGTTGGGAGGATAGCTGGCAAGGTGAAGGAGGTGGTGGTGACTCGGGCATACGAGAAGATTTGATAAGACGGGAAGATGCGGTATGTCTGCATGTGGTGAGTCAGTGCCAAGAGGCTGCTTTACGGGAAAGGCTTCAGCATGGTGTTGTAACTTGTATCCGTAGAATCGACACATATCGCAAGTAAGAGACCAAGCGAGGCGCATTTCTGGAACTCAAGAGAGTTTTCTCGCCCAGTGTGCGTGAAGGCGTACTATCAGTATCTGTGATCCTTCATCCTGCTTGTGTTCAAGAATCAAATGATGAATCTCTCAAAGTTTGGGTGCCTGCAATTGTGCTCATGGATAAAAATAGTGCACATTCAGCCTTATGCTTCATTGCGGCTTAGCGTTCTTGGCAGCACAGGGGCCTGTGGGGCTCCGGGTCCACGTCCAATCACATCGCCAGCGGATCATCAAAGGTCCGCGCTTGCAGGGCTCAATCGCAGCCCCCTGCACGGAGCTTTCCAGTCTGGGTCTAGACCCGTGTGACGCTGTAGGCTAGTGAGTCACCCGGCTACGCGACTGGCTGGGCCGAGATAGGCTGACTTATTCCAAACGCAGCTCTTCCCCACGCCAGACAGCAGTACTTCTGCTTTAATGTGTCGACCAGCCCAGCTGAGCGGTGCCAAGGCCCAAACCACCCCTAACCGAGCATTCTGGGATCGTGCAATTTCACGAGATCCTGCAGCAATCTTTGCGTGAGTTTTCTCTCGCTTGAGCCATGGCTGCGATAATAAGAGCCCGGAGCGCGCTCCCGCGCGACTCACCCACTTCCCCATTTCTACGCTGATCACATCCGCCCCGCGCAGCATCACCCACCAGTGACCAGACCAGACAGCGTCGCGACTCGCCATTGAAGATGAGGCTCACTCATCAACTCGCGGCTGCGGCTGCCTTTGTGCTGCCGGCCGCTGCGACGCAATGGACCGTCACGTCGTACTATGTGGCCACCGAGACGACGTCTGTCTGGACCATGTACGATGAGACGTACACGGACGTGATGACCTTTGGGCTCCAAAAGTCATACACGCCCGACGAGGATGCTGCGACGTCGACGTCGAGCTATATCTATACGTATGATGATCTCAAGGTTGTCGAGATCTACGTCGACCCTGCCAAGATCGAGGAGGACCAGATTGTGACCTCGACATCCTACGATGATTACTCCTACGACGACCCAGTCACCTACTACGTCCAGAACATTGTCTACACAGCTCCCACGTCGTGTCCCACGGCCTTCACCGTCACCACGCAGTCCACCTTGGCCATTCCCACCGAGGTGCTCGACGGCGTCAGCTTTGAGTCCTTCTCCACATCGTACTACACCGACTACTATGGAGACAGGCAGACGTACATTGACGCTGTCGTGCCCGACAGTCTGATCCCCACGTCGTCCGGCGACTTGGCCACCGACTACATCTACTCGTACTTTATCGCCGACTGTCGCAACCCTACCGCCACGGGTGATGCGTACTACGGCCCTACCTACTGGGGCAGCGACGACGAAGACAGCGGATCCTCCTCGGACAGCGGCAGTAGCAGTGGCGATTACTACGACTCCATCTGGGGTTACCACCCCCTGCGGACCTACGTGATCGTCGTCGCCTCGGTCCTCCCCGCCATCTTCCTGCTCGGCTTCTTGGAGAACTACTTTTGGTTCCGGAGGATGATGACTGGCAAGTACGTAACTATCTATGACTCCTCTGATATCACCGTAACTAACTCTCCCCAGATTCTCCCTCCGCTTTGGTACCTGCTGCTGGATCTTCCTCCTCCTGCCGGTCATGTGCTTCACGCGCCAATGCCCAGCCCGTGACCCCGAGACGCAAAAGACCCTCAAGGCCCAGTGGAAGCAGACTGGCTTCGGCAAGGCCCTAGGCCTATGGTTCAAGCATGGCTTCCGCCATCGCTACCCGGTCGACCTGCTCGGCGTGAACCCGCTGTACAACAACCCAGCGCAGCCTCAGCAGCCCCCCATGGGCCAGCCCTTCCCTGGTGGTCCCCCGCCGCCCGGTGGCTACATCTACTACGCCCCTGGTCCGCTGCCGGATGGCTCCATGCCTCCTCAGGGCGATGTCAAGGGAATGCCACCCCACGGTATGCCGCCGCATGGCATGCCCGCGCCTCCACCAGGCATGGTCATGTACTATCCTCAGTATCCCCAACAGGCGCACATGCAGCCCCAGCCTACTCCTGCGCCCGGTGCGTCGCCCAGTTCGCCGAGCGTAGTGTCCGACGCAACGCAGCAAGCCCAGTACGCGCCCAGCCAAGCGACGGCACCGAGCCAGGACGCTTCAGCGCCACAGACAGTTCCTCAGCCGCAGCAGCAGGAGCAACATCCTCCCCTTGGGCAACCGGGGCCCTCTGCGCCTCCGGCTACTCACCAGCAATGATGATTTTTGGCCACGAGCATGAGACATAGGGGCAATGCATACTCTTCTCAGCATGGGCGCGCTGGAGTTTCTGAGCGTTTTGGATTCAGCATATACCAGATCACACTAGATCATCTCATACCGTACCATACTAGCATAGCATAGCACGCTGGATTATCATCCACTCTTAATATGTATTCACCACCTCTATCTATCTTTCATTCTACGACTGACCATTGCGAAACGGGAAGCTTTCCACTTGCCGCCACCAACCGCGATCATATCTCCACAGGATCAACCCCTCGACCTCGCCACGACTTTCCGTAAAGTCACGCCTCACCTCGTCCATACACCGTCCCACCCGTTCCTTGTCATTCTCCTTGTTCAAGATCGTATATTGGCCCTTCCATTTCGCCCGTCTGTCCTGCTCACTCAGAAAAGGCGCCCATCTATCCCTGAGTTCCGCGCGTATTTGGCTCGCCTTTGCTTGCGCTGGCTTGGAGATGTTGACGCCCACCCCTTTTCCCATGGGATACGCACCCTTTCCTGAGGCGACCACGTCAAAGGGCGAAGTGTGCCCTGCCACGCCCGCGACGTCGTCTTTGACTTGTTGTAATTTTGTACCGGGCAGAGCGTGGAATAGGGTGACGTGCGCGTTGACCTTGAGCAGCTTCTTGGGGAACCACTGCCTTCGCAGCGCCGTCATCGCCTGGTGGTGGGCCTTGTCCGTCCACAGTGTTAACACATAGTGATCATCATCCTCTTGTGCCTGCACATTGGGTTTGTGCTCATCGCGACGCTCGTGTATTTGTTGCGGATGGTCTATGTGGAATGAGGCCGTCTGGGCGTGCGACGCCGGTGATGGGCTGTGGGAGACGGCTACCCTGGAGGTTGGTGAGATGGTGGTCACAGTCATGCTTCGTGGAGCGCGATGCAAGGCTTGAGCGAGCCGGAGATGTTGCATCTTTTTGCTAAGGTAAGCTGTTGGAAAATTTAATACAACAGCAAAAGATCCAAAGCCCGATGAATTAGTTCCTAACATGAAGTCTTGACGTCACTGTCTCCAAGCAGCTCACCTGGAACGTCTCCACGGCAGTCTTCACTCAAATGCGACAACAATGTTCTGGCTGAACGCCAAACTTGCACTAATATCTATCATTACTGCGTGTCAAATGGACGCATTATCTATGTCTATATCCAATCTAGTGACTCTTCGGCCATCTCATGACCAAGTCAAACACAACAGCTCCAAGCGATGCCATGATCCGTCATCGCCGTCATCGCCGTCATCGCCGTCATCGCCCAGGGCCCTAGAGGCTAGGCGCCTCCCTTAGGTGCAGTGAGCGGTGCCATCAGCGTGCGTGTGGCAGTTCTCACCACCAGCATCGCCATCGTCAGCGTCGTCCCCAGTCGCGGTAGGCGAGGCACTAGTGGTCGTGGCGGTGCTGGTCTCCTCGTCCTCGTCCTCTGTCTCCTCCTGGGTGCCCGTGCAGCCGGCGCCCGGGACGGCAATATCGTAGGCCCAGGCGTCAATGGCAAACATTTGCAGAATATCCGAGTCGTAGCCAGTTAGCTCGGGCTCCTCCTTGGCCAAGCGCAGGGCGTCGTTGTAGTCCTCGGCATAGTGGTGGACGAGCTCCTCGGAGATGGCGGGCACGTGTAGGACGCGGTGCAGCAGGTCGACGGCCCAGTAGGTGTTGAGGGCCGAGTTGGCGACGGTGAAGCCGTGGGCGCAGACGTCGAAGAGGTTCTTGCGGATCTGGAAGGACAGGTCGCAGATGACGGTCTCCTGTGTGGCATTGTCGCCGCGCCAGTGCCCGGCCCACGCTGGTGTGTGTTAGTCTCAAGCCATCCAGCGGTCAAAGCCTCTCCAGAAGTGACTGTACTTACCATCCTGAGTGGCGCAGTTCTTATCAGGGTCGTCGCAGCGGAAGGTCATGGCCGACTTGTCCGCAGACACGACACGGTCGAACCAGCCAATGGGCACAGCCGTCGACGAGTTGCCAAAGTACTTCTTGACGAGGTCGCTCTTGTCGCCGAAGCGGAGCAGGTGGTCGCGAGCATGCTGGGCCAGCTGCATAGTCTCGTCGAGGGCAAACTCGAGGGCGGCATGCTTGGTGGCGTTGCAGGACTCGTGGATCGGGTACTTGGTCTCCCAGCCTTCAGACCAGTTGTAGACGCTCTTGGACTCGCCGCTGGTCTCGGGACCACTGGGGAGGATAGAGGTGGGCGCCTCGCGGGGGACCAGAGGCGAGGCGGAGGCCGTGGCAGCAGCCAGGAGCAGGGCAACTCGGTACATCATGTTGATGATTGGGTGAGATGGGCTGGATGGAAAGGCTGAAGGAGTCTAAGGGAGGTGTAGGAAGGCAGGTGAGAGGTGAGGTGAGAGGCTGGCTGATACTACCTCAGGCCGGCCATGCGCAGCCTTTTATGCATGCCGTTAAGCTTGATCGTAGCCTTGCCATCAATGGCTCCAGTCTTCCCTTCCCCTCTTCCGTCACCAGCAGAATTTTCGACTGTCCATCTTGTTCTCCTCCTCATCATGACCATCAAGCTCTTGGCAGCCCGCAGGCGATAGGGTCGCTTCATCGTGGTCCAAGTCGAGAACCCTGCCCACGCCATGTGCCGAGTAGTTAGCCTGGGGGCTACCATGTAAGGTTATAAGCTTAAACAGTTTCTCAGTGGTCGAATTGAGTTTTACGATGGAGATTCCGCAACTCAATGGACGATAGAGTTGGTCATCCGGGTTCTCGCACCTCTCCACAGGCGGCATGCATATGTTGTCCATCAAGGGACACACACGGACGCGCCGCGATGGCTGGCTTCTTCTACCAACCAGCTGGCTTCTGCCAACGAGGGCAAGTGGCCAATAATGTCGCCGTGACAAGGAAGATTGCGTCTTTTTCTTCAGTGACGTTATTTTGTCCTCGTCCCTCGCTCATGATCACGACATGGAGTCTTTGCTCCCTCTCGTGTTGGGGTTGCCGTCCCAGATGCTCTCCCACGGCCTGTTGCCCGACACGGTTGTGAGAGCACTGTCTATCGGACTGCGTTGCTGTGTCCAACTCGAGGCGCCCGTCGTCGCCGTCGCTGGTGGTGCCAGCGTGTCGCTGTCCAGCCAGCCTTCTCTCCGTCCGTCCAGCGAGGTGGCGCGCTGCGTCGCATACAAGTCATCGGGCGAGTCCGTGTCGTCTGGATCGTGGCCCGTGAAGAGGGCCAGCTCGCGGTCAAAGTCCAACGTCGTCGACGCCTGCCCCGGCTTCGGTGTGGCGGTCAACCAGGGAGCGTCCGCTGCCTTGTTCTTTGCGCGCAGCTTGGGCATGTTGGCGGGTTTGTCCTTCTTATGCGTTTTGCGTGTCGTGTACGGCGCGACCCCAAACCAGGCCGCATGTCGACTTCGTTCCCAAATAATGTTGACAGACGGTAGGCAGGAGCACATGAGACCGATGCTCAGCTCGAGGATTCTGTTTTGTCAATGAGAGACCCAACACCGGGCAGGGGCGTCATGAGATTCCAACTTACGTCAGGATATTGAGAAGCCTCCAGCCGGCCGTCGTGTCGTGGGAGTACTGCGACTCGACTATCTTGACCAGTCGCCAGATAGTGACGGCGATCGCCACGCCGCCAGCCCCGAGAAGCCCTATGATCTTGATCTTCTTGGCCAGGCTCACGCGGAGCTTGGTGGTCACGATGATGGGGACCGCCATGATCATCACATCCGAGACGACGGCCAGCGCCGCGTCGGCCACAAAGATCCTTCGCTGTGCCAGACAGGTACCCTGGATATCTTGGCGCCAGAAGGATGGAACTGGATCGCAGATGCAGATTTTCAGGATCATGAGGGGGATGAAGGCGATGAGCAGGCCCCAGATGAAGGCGTAGATGACGCGGGCTACGACGCGCTCGACAGCGTACACGCGCGCCGTGAGGAGGAGGAGTGTGACCTTGGTGAAGTAGGCGGCCGGGCAGTAGATGACGGTGTTGGCGTAGAACCATTTGAGAGCCTCTTCATACTGCTCCACGGTGAGATTCCACGCGTGACGGCCAGCACCCGCCTTGATTGCTGTGCGTACGTGTCAGCTCTGGCATACTTGGACAGGGGGATGGAAATCGACGGGGAAGAAAAAGCACACACCCATCGAGCTCGAAGTAACAAAGACCATGGTGGACAAGAAGGCCGCGAGATACATCACGTCCTCAAAGAGGATGCGCTTCATCACGCGCACCCTGACCCATGCTCGCGCCGCAAAGAATATGGCCATCAACCCAGTGCACACGGCCAGGAAGCATATATGTACTGTCTTTCCAGTACTGTGCGAGTTCGTTAGATCAGGTGTCACGCCCGGTGGCGGAGGAACCACGCCTGGGTAATCCGCCCGTATCGTCAGACGCAGGTCGATGACCCCCATTGTGCATCAGCACAGACATGGATGATGAATATGTTGTCGCGTATGGGGAATACGGGGAAGCATTCAATGGCTGGTGATATAGCGTATGGGGGGAAGGGGTCGATAAGGCTGAGGGGACTGGGCGAGTCAAGCCGCGAGAGAAAGTCGTATGAGAATGGGCACCACGGCATGATGAGCCACGATCCCAATGGATTGCCATATCCTCTGTATCGAACTCTTCCCAGGCATCCGGGCACCTGGAGGACGGGCAAGCCTCGAACACGCGGCATGAGTCAGGTGTTGGGCGGCCGTCCCGTGGCGCAAGGAACTGGAAAAGGAATGCGGATAGCGTGATCTCAGGGATCCCCACCATACAAAGCTTATTTATTGTACGTAGTCTTCATAGAAGAATCGCAGGCCACAAAGTACATGTACAAAGGGGGGGAAATGTTCGAGAACATGAGCTGACAGCTGACAGCCCAGTTCGACCGTTCCACGCGTTGCCACCACGTGCAGGACTCGGACTCTGTCTGGCCTATCGCAAGTGGCAGTAATACACTGCGGGCACACTAGTGGAAATGGAATCTCTAGGCTTGAACCTAGATTATGCTGTTAGTGAACACGTGCGTCTCTACGGATTGGCTCTGTGAAGAGTGCAGTGCAGCTACGTACTTTTGAGGGTGTCGTTGACCCATTGAGAACTCATATGAATCGTGGTGAACAAGAGAGCATAAATCCCAGGGCGAGCAAATTATCAATGAGTAAAAGCAAGTGAACCGTACTGTCAATACCACCGACAACATGTGTTTATAGGGTAACCTGGACTTCCCAGGGCATGACGCCATAGTCGGATGGAAATTGGATGGACGGCTCCTGGACTCCAGTGACCAGTCCTTCCATGTCCTGACTCCTGTCCACAGACCTCAGATCATGAGCAGCCTCCACAATACCCGCAGCGCTCTGAACAGTTGGTATAGTCATCCTTCCCATCATCCAAGGCCAATAGACGTGGATCCGAGCTACAAGAGGCAAACTTGCCAGTGGCACTTGCAGGCGACTCAACGCCCACAGATTCCCACCTGTGTCTCAGATCGGCAGGCAGTACATCCCCAACTCCCTCCAGCTGCTCGTAGACCTTCAGCGTTCCCTCGCCATCGATAAGGATCTCCAGCTTCCCATCTCCCGGCTTTGCCGGCTTGCACGCGTCAATGATGTAGTGCAGCAGTGCCGCCAGTCTGCCGAGTGCGGTCTGATTCTCCGACTCCCACGCTTGCACTCTGTCGCGCACGTCGTGAATGCCGACGTCCGCAACGCGGAACCGGCCATAGTCGTGGAAGGCCAGGACAAAGTTGGGAATCTGGGAGATCCAAAGGCGTGGCAGTTCAGCTCCCACGTGGTCATCATGGCGCCTGTGTGCGCCCCGAGTCTTGATGTCGAAGATCTGGGACTGGTCTGGGGCGTGACCGGCCCGCTGGACATGGATCTCTGTCCCAACGACGGGGACTTGCGAGGAGGAAAGCGAGCCGCCAATCGACAAGGCGGCTGTGAGGGCCTCGACTGCGGTAGACGAGGACTCGACGGCTTTTGGCGAAGAAGGCCCTCCTTGATCCGAGTTCGACATTTTTTCGGATTCGACATTCTTGTCCTTTGTGTCTAGATATCCATCCGCTTCGTAACGAACGAGGAGCTTCAGCCCGCCAAAGTTATACGTGATCAGTCGCTGGTGCGATGCAGAGCCCTTCACCACCGGGTCCCACGTGGTGAAGGCCTCGGGAAAGGTGTGCCCATGACCGCGCACATCGGGAATGAGCTCTGTCGGCGAATTCTCTCGACGGACAAGAAAGACGGCATGGCCAACCTTCTGCACAAGCATCCTTACCTTCCTGTCTTCGCCTCGTACAAAGCGAAGAAGGTTGCCTAGCGTGCTTCCGCAGCCGACGAGGTCGACATTGGCTAGCTCAGAGGGCGAGGAGGCTAGGCAGGCTGCGATAGCGGGAGCAAAGGGGTGTTTCGGGAATCTAGCCGCATTCTTGTCGCGATAGAACTGACCAGAGTCTCTTTCGAGTTTTGTATCGTGTCGCGAGGGAGTCCAGCGAGGTGGCTGACCTTGTCGGTGTTATCAAAGGTTCTAGGCGACTCTCTCTCGTTTACTATACAGACCAGGAACGATGATATGGGCTTCGGCTGCCCTGTCGAGCCAGTTGTAGGAAGAGACATAGCGCACATCCGCAATATTTGTCTCTGAGACTTGCTGTCTCTGAACAAGCTCGTCAATGTCTGCCATATGCAGGAATGCCAGACACTCCCCGACAGGAAGCTCTGGTGTGGGCAGAGGAGCGGTTGCACGCCACTCTCGCGAGGAGCTACCTCTGTAGGCTCCTCTTCCTCGATTTGTCCATGTCGCCATTGTGTCTGGGGTCAGCTGCAAAGTCTTGGAACTTGGGGTGCCCAGGCCGGTGTAGATAAGGGGGAGAAAAAATTGAGAAGAATTTGAAAGGCTGGCGAGGAGGTGTTATTAATGCTTTGGCCCTGTTATACGCATGTAGTGGCGGAAATCCGAGAACTTCACTTTCGTCTCACAAGTGAATGAGGCGACCGGCCTCCTGCATACAATTACACGCACATCACAGCCTGGCTGCACCTTTCTGCACATTTGTGCCAACGAAACAGGGTCAAACTGCATACGCTCGACCTACCAAATCAGTTTGATGCACCAGAAGCACATCCAGTCCGTCGTCTTGCAGACCGTTGGTTGGATGCAGCGTTTGGCCAACACGACGGTGAATCAGCCCCTTTGGAAGCACAGTGCAATACGCAACATCGAGGTAGCCCACAGGTCTTTATCTTTCTGAACAACTCGTCAGGCGGAGAGGAGACTTTCTTCCATCGAAAAACCTCTAGCTCATGGGCTGTGCAACACCTAGACACTTACCATGAAAGCTGAAGCCATCACCACCCAGCGCTCGTTGCGCCTGCAGCAGTTCTTTCGCGATGCTCTGTCTGGCAACCGGCCGATCGCCAATTCTCGAGACGCTGGCTTGTTCTTGGAGGCGATTATGGATCAGAGTTCACCAGATTCAACCGTGGAGCGAGTCGTCGGGAGCAACTCTGGCCTCGCGGCGGTGCGTCTCGCTGTACGCGCCGACCTGTCTCTCCCCTTTCTATCTTCCAAGACGCTGCCCTTCTTACGATACCTGTCCGCTCCTGGACTCAAAACCCTGGCGAATGGCGAAATTCTAAGCAGAGCCCTCGAGGTGATTGTCAACCCGGTCACCCTGTGGAAGACCCTCTTCGGCCACTTCGAAGCTGCCGAGCTGGGCACGGAGCAACTCCATGGTTTTATCTGGCTAGCATGCGAACTCGTGGCCAACCGGACAATGACAGAGGAAGACATTCACTCCGATCTATGCCTCATCGCGGAGAGCCCACAAGTCAAAGACTCGGAGGACCCAACGTTGCGTCAGCTCGGCTACCGCATCAAGCATGCCCTCGATCTCGGGGGCCAGCCGCAGACGAGCATCCACGCGCAGATGGGCGGCCCAGGAGGACGCCACGACAATGACCATGCCGATTTCCGCAAGGTTCGCATCTACCCCTCGCGTGACGAGCTGCTTGCGCACTCCCCCCCCTTTTACTTGACAGCCGACGAGGTCCAGCAGGCCGACACGGCCAGCCGGGCCCACGTCCACCTCGACAATCAATTCCGCCTGCTGCGCGAGGACATGCTCGCAGAGCTTCGTCAAGACCTGCAGTCCGTCAAAAAACCCAACGGTAACCCTCGACGGAGCTTGGTACTTGGAGACCTGGTAGCCCACGGAATGCACGTGGGAGACACTGGCGCGGCACGTTTCCGTTTCCAAAAGTGCTCCCTTGCTGTCAAGTGCTTCAAAGGCCTCGAGTTTCTCAATAAAAAGTCAAAGGAAGAGAGAAAGAAATTTCTTAACGAGGAGCACGCGGTCCTTAAGGACCAGTCATTCGGTGCCCTCTGCCACAACGGCGAGATCCTGGCCTTTGCCTTTATCAGTCGCAATGTCGACATGCTGGCACAGAGCCCGCCCGTGGTACTTTTACGATTCACAGACAGCCAGGCCCTCAAGTCAGCCCTTATATCGCTGCAGCCGGGCCTGGGGTTGTCGTCCAATATCAAGTTTATGCTGGTGGACACTCCTGTGTTCGCGTACGAGCCAGTTCTCGATCGACTGCAGCAGATCTCCGAGATGCCCCTGCGAGAGCACCTCTTTGATGACCCTGAGTGTGTGTCCCATGTCGCTCCAGCCTCGGACAGCTTGGAATTCAGGATAGCGCAGATGCGAGAAATGACGGAGAGCATAGCTGATGATCAGGTCGCTAGTTGGCCCCGCAAGAACGCAGCGGATACGATAAAAGTCGATCAAGCTCAACTGAACTCCATCTTGAACGGCTTGTCGCAGGCTGTCGCCCTGATTCAGGGGCCTCCTGGTACGGGCAAGTCATTCATCGGGGCGGAGATTGCTCGACTGCTACATGACTTGTCCAAGCAGCGCATCCTCGTGCTCAGTTACACCAACCACGCCCTCAACCAGTACACGGAGGACCTCCTGGACGCAGGGATTCCCCCACAGCATGTTGTTCGACTGGGTTCCCGGGGAAAATGCACTGATCGGACTCTGCCCCTGCTTCTCTCTAATATGGGCACTGGAACGAAGCTGAACCAGAGTTCGTGGGCCAATGTCAACAGCCTCAAGAGCGAGGCTGGTGATTTCGCAGAAGATATCGAGGAGGCGTTCCAAAGATACATGGGCATATCCTGTGGATGGTTCGAGCTGTCTGGGTACCTCGAGTTCGCGGAAGAGGACAGCGAATTTTATGATGCGCTGCGGACGCCAATGCGCCCTGGCGAGTGGAAGAAGGTTGGTAAGAAGGGCAAACAAATCGGTCCAGACTACCTCTACAACCGCTGGATAAGTGGTCAAGACGCAGGTATTTTCAAAGACGCCGTACAATCCTGGCCGCACATCTGGGACCTACCCAAGACCACCCGCCGAGAGCATCGAGATCGATGGGTCCGCGCCATGCTCACAGAGGTGGTGGAGGGCCTCGCGTGTCTCGTCAATATGTTTGACTCCAAGGTGGCCAAGATCGAGACCTATTTTCGAGAGGGCGACGTGCGGACCGTCCAGGACAAGCGTGTCATGGCCCTCACAACCACGGCCGCAGCCAAGCACAGCAATCTGGTGCAGTCTTTCAAGCCCGACATTATCATCGCAGAAGAGGCTGGGGAGATCCTGGAAAGCCACATCCTGACAGCCATGACGCCCAGTGTCCGCCAGCTGATCCTCATCGGCGACCACAAGCAGCTGCGGCCCAAGGTGAACAACTACAGCCTTTCAGTCGAGGGAAACAATGGGTATGACCTGAACCGCTCGCTCTTTGAGAGACTGATCCTCCTTGGAATGCCCCATACTGTACTCCGCAAGCAGCACCGCATGGCCCCCGACTTGTCCGTTTATGCGCGCCACCTGACCTACCCCGAGCTGCTGGACGCGCCCAAGACACACGATCGCGAACCACCACGGGGCCTATGCAACCGCGTCATCTTTGTAAGCCACGACGAGCCCGAGAGTGCCGAGGAGCGCGTTTCGGACCGGACAGACGCGGGCTCCAAGGGGAGCAAAAGCAACGCGTTCGAGGCGGAGATGGTCATGCGATGCTGCAAGTACATGGGCCAGCAGGGCTACAGCTCGTCGCAGATTGTGATTCTGACGCCCTATCTCGGGCAGCTGCGCGCTTTGATGGATGTTCTGCGGAAGAACAAGCACGATCCGCAGATGAGCGAGCTGGACAGGTTCGAGCTGCTCCGCGCTGGGCTCTTGACGCACGCCGAGGTGAAGGCGGACAAGCAGCCGATTCGGATATCTACCATTGGTCTGTTCTTTTGGGTCTCGTTATTTTGTGACTCGCTGACTGGGTATTAGACAATTACCAAGGAGAGGAGAGCGACATTGTGATTGCGTCCTTGACACGAAGCAACAGTCGCGGGGATATTGGGTTCATGTCGGCCCCTGAGCGCCTCAACGTCCTGATCACGCGCGCGCGCCACGGCATGATCATCTTTGGCAACATGGGGACATTCAAGGCAAGCAAGCGAGGAAAGGCTGTTTGGGAGCCGTTCTTTGATATGCTCAAGACACGGGGCTGTCTGTACGATGGCTTACCCGTCCAGTGCGACAGACATCCGGATCGCAAGGCGCTGGTGCAGAGTGCGGCTGATTTCACGACAATGTGTCCCAACGGTGGCTGTACGGAAGTGTGGTGAGTTGACATCCAGGCAGCTCTGCATTGGCGAGAAGCTAATCAAGATTCTGCACCAGCGACTCGTTGCTCTCGTGTCAAGTCCACAAGTGCAAGTCACGCTGCCATCGTGTGTCGAACCACGCGGAGGTACAGTGCAACAAGCTAGTGCGCAAGACGTGCGCCCGGGGCCACGAGACCAGGACGCCCTGTCGCAGGCAACGTGACGGCTGTAGCAAATGTGCGGAGGAGGACGCGGAGACAGAGCGACAGATACAGCGAGATATCTCGCTCGAGTCGGAACGCCTCAAGAAGCAGGACGCGTACCTGAAGGAGCTGAAGGAGATTGAGGATGAGTTGGATCATCAACGACGCGCGATCAAGTACGCCACAGAGGAGGATAAGCGGAAGATTGTCATTGCTCAGCGAAAGAAGGACCTCGCGGTCTTGCAGAAGACACAGGCACGGTTGCAAGCGCACAAGGAGCAGCAGCAACAACAGCAAGCGGCCTCTGGCTCGGGGCCCGACACAGGAGGTTTGACTCAACAACCCTCCGAAAACTTGGCTTCATACGATGCAGAGACAGCCAACGGCGAATGGGAGCGCATGAAGTCAGTGGAAGGGGCACAGAGCGCGGCGCTGGATACGCTAATGGGCTTGATCGGCCTGGAAGAGGTGAAGAAGGAATTCATCAGCATCAAGACAAAGGTAGACACGGCCTTGCGACAGGGCGTGTCTCTCAGTTCCGAGCGCCTCAGCTGCTCGCTACTGGGAAACCCAGGGACAGGTACATCTCTACGGGAAACGTATGAACATGAACTAACTTGGCTCCAGGGAAGACGACTGTCGCACGCATCTATGCCGACTTTCTCACCAGCATCGGCGCCATACCAGGCGCTGCCTTTGAAGAGACGACTGGTGCTTCGCTCGCCAACAAAGGAGTGACGGTCTGCCGCAAGATGATTGACAGCATGCTCGAGGACGGTGGCGGCGTGGTGTTCATCGATGAAGCCTACCAACTGAGCTCGGGCCACAACCCAGGGGGCGCGAGTGTGCTCGACTTTCTGCTGGCCGAGGTAGAGAACCACCGCGGCAAGCTTGCCTTTGTCCTGGCGGGCTACGCACGCCCGATGGAAGGGTTCTTCTCGCATAATCCGGGCATCCCGAGTCGTTTCCCAATCGAGATGCGCTTCGCAGACTACACGGACGGGGAGCTCCTCCAGATCTTCAACAGGGGCATCCACAAGCGTTTCAATGGCAAGATGGCATGCGAGGATGGGCACCAGGGTTTGTACTGCCGCATCGTGGCGCGGCGTGCTGGCTACGGTCGAGACAGGGAGGGCTTTGGCAACGCGCGTGCTGTCGAAAACACCATCAACGTCATCTACAAGAGACAGGTGAACCGCCTGCGAAGAGAAAGAAGCCAGGGCAAGCAGCCGGACGACTTCTTTTGTACCAAGGAAGACCTCATCGGCCCTGCTCCGGACGACATCCTCTCCGAGTGTCCGGCGTGGAAGAAACTACAGGACCTGTGGGGGCTCCAGTCTGTGAAGCGATCGGTCCTATCACTGGTGGACAGCATCCGGGAGAATTACAAACGGGAACTGGCCGAGAAGCCTCGCGTCGAGTACTCACTCAACAAAGTGTTCCTCGGCAACCCAGGGACGGGCAAGACGACGGTGGTCAAGCTCTACGGGGAGATATTGGCGACACTTGGTTTGCTGTCCAAGGGCGAGGTTGTGGTCCGAACGCCGGCTGATTTCATCGGGGGTGCGCTGGGCCAGTCGGAGCAGCAGACCAAGGGTATACTGGCTGCCGCGCTGGGCAAAGTATTGGTCATTGACGAGGCGTATGGCCTCTACGACGGGTCAGGACAAGGAGGCGGCAGCTCCAAGAATCCTTACAAGACGTCTGTCATCGACACTATCGTCGCTGAGGTACAGAGTGTACCCGGAGACGATCGATGCGTGCTGCTTCTCGGGTACAAGGACCGGATGGAGAGCATGTTCCAGAACGTCAACCCAGGTCTGAGTCGACGATTCCCGCTGGCCACGGCGTTTGTGTTTGACGACTTTTCCGACGCGGAGCTCAGCCAGATCCTGGACAGAAAGCTCGAGCGGCAGGGTTTCCGCGCGACAGGCCAGGCGCGCGACGTGGCCATGGATCTGCTAGCGAGGGCGCGCAACCGCCCCAACTTTGGCAACGCGGGCGAGATTGATATTATCCTGGACGCGGCCATGCATCGATGGCAAGCTCGGAGGAGCCAAGACAAGTCTAACAGGGCGAATGACCTGCTCGAGGCGTCTGATTTTGACGAGCACTTTCACAGGGCTGAGAGTGCCGACACGAACATTCAAAAGCTGTTTGAGGGCACTGTCGGACAGGACGCGCTCGTGGCGCGCCTCCTTGGCTACCAGGCCACGTACAAGTCTGTCAAGGCGCTGGGTCTCGATCCCAAGGAGAGCATCCCCTTTACCTTCCTCTTCCGGGGCGCACCCGGCACGGGCAAGACGACGGTGGCCAAGAAGATGGGCAAGGTATTTTACGACATGGGGTTCCTGGCGACGGCCGAGGTGGAGGAGTGTTCGGCGACGGATCTCGTGGGCCAGTATGTCGGGCAGACGGGGCCCAAGGTGCAGCAGATGCTTGATCGGGCCTTGGGGCGCGTGCTTTTCGTGGACGAGGCGTATCGTCTCGGGGAGGGCTCGTTTGGACGCGAGGCGTTAGATGAGCTCGTGGATTGTCTGACCAAGGCGCGGTACCAGAAGAAGCTGATTGTGATTCTGGCCGGGTACGAGCGTGAGATGAACCGGCTGATGGATGTTAATCCGGGTCTGACGTCGCGGTTCCCCGAGGTCGTGGACTTTCGGGACTTTGCGCCTGTCGAGTGTTGTACTCTACTCCACGTCCTTCTCACAAAGCGGCAGAAGCTGCTGGCGAAGAAGGGGGTCGTCTTTGACCTGGAGATTCTGCGTAATGCGTCTCACGCGCTGTGTTCTGCGATGACAAGGGGGTTCGAGACGTTGATGCAGCAGAGCAGCTGGGCCAACGCACGAGACGTCACGACGCTAGCGGAGAAGATCTTTAACCGTGTGATCCAGTCTGCGGCAGGCACGGAAATACGCCATCTCGCTCTCGAGGAGAATATGGTCGTGCAAGAGCTTCAAGCGATGCAGGATGAGCGGCAGAAGCGAGTCGACTGGGTGAGGCAGGCTGTGCCCCAGGTTGATCCTGGGAGGGTGACGCCGCCGCAGTCTGTTGCAGAGCGAAACAATGAGCCGAGGACTATGCCTGCGACCAAGACGACGCTCGAGACGACAGTCGCGCCGGAGGATGACAACGACCAGCCCCAGGAGACTGAAGCTGAAAGGGAAGAGGATTCTCATGTCTCGCCAGCAGATGACGAGGGTGCACACTCTGCCCGCCGAGACGCTGGTGTAAGTGACGCCGTGTGGGCGCAGCTGCAACGCGATCGCGAGGCCGCGGTGGCCAAGGAAGAGGCGTACCAGCGTCTACAGCAAGAAGCCCGCCACGCGCGAGGAGAGGAGGCCCGGGATCGGATACGGAGGAGGCTCGTCGCGGCGGAGGAGGAGAGGCAGAAGATGCGGGCGTGGCAGGAGAAGCTGGTCGCGCACGGTGTGTGTCCGGTGGGCTATCAATGGATTCCGCAGGCGGGAGGTTTTCGATGCGAAGGGGGCAGCCACTTTGTGTCTCGAGACGAGCTGGAGGCGATGTTTGGGTAGGGGAATGAGGAACCAGCCATTATGCTGCCACTCTGGCACAGACTTGGGTGACAGACTGTGTGCCACGCGAGAGGCCTGAGCAGCGTACATGACAGACTGGTGCGTAATTACTGCGTAGCAAGGTAGGCTCGCGAGCGTGCTGAAAGGGTTATTGGAACCTTTGTGAGTCTGTGACCAGACTGAACTCGATCCCTGCAGGCTGCAAGCCAAGTGCTCGTGATAGGACCCAATACCGTTTTGAGTTGCTACTTTAACTTTGCGTTGGAAACGCCGTGCATGAGACTGCAGGGCAGGCCTTGGTATCGCGAGATGCGTCAAGCCAATAAACAGCTCATCGATGCCTCGGATGGTCCAGTGACCCCAGTCGCGAGCTGATCGTCAAAGTCCCTCTGGCTACCCTGGACATGCGACACATGAGGGTCGAGGACAGAACATGAATCATGTGTCCGTGACTCCGTGATGTTCAGTCCTCAGAGACCAGCGTTGTGCGAGCAGCGCAATCATCTGGCTATGAGCTGCCGGGCCTCTTCACATGTCATCCATCTGCCAAACGCACTGGCGCTGGGTATGACCTGAGGACATGGAAGTTGAGAGCTGGCCTCATTCGATGCATGACCCGGCGCACGCGACCTGAGCGCATTTGCGGGCCATTCCGCCATCCAGCCCAGGAGAGGCTGGAAAGCCCAGGGGCCAGAACCCAGATTACCCCGGCGCTAGCTGATTAGAGTGCGCTGTGCCGCCGTCCTTTTGTCTGTTCTCACTTCTCCTGCAGACCAGAGCCTCCTCCTCGGCAGACCCAGTGATTAATTAGCCTAGCCTCTCCCTGAGGGGGCTGCCAGCCAGCTGGGGGCCAGCCGGCCGCCACCCCGCTCGACGGGATCCTTTGCTGCGCGCGTATTCACACAAGGTCCGGCCAGATCTGGGTTGAGCACCGTGGAGGCGCCGCGAAGGACGCTTGGCGTTGGCGCACCGGGCAGAGAGACAAGACTGCTGGGAGAGGGCGACACGCGAGGGCGCACGTCGAGCCCGCCAAGGCGGCACACGGCTGACTGATAGCCTGAACTGATGCGAGCGGATGGCAAAGATGATCAGAGGCGAGAATGTGCTGATGACAATCCAGAGGCGATACTCGTCCATCCATCCACCACAAATGGGAGGCGAGGGCACGGCCAGCGTCGGTGGTACAGAGCATGTACGCGGTATGACCATCAATGTCTCGGGCCAACCAGGCGCATGTGGCCACAGGTTATCGCCTGCAGAGGTCCTGTTGGTGGTAGCACCGATGGAACCCAGGTGAGTGAAGATGGTGTCGAGCCGATTATGCATGATTTCTTTCCGCCTCCCAGGCCAGTCCAGTCTGTCTGTTTTTAGAGTCTCTGTCCGTACTCCGTATCGGTAGACAGCATCGTCCAGCTGCTGCTGCGCGCGTTTCCGCGGTGGACCCGCATCCCGGCCATGAATGATTGTGACAGATGATTACAGATGGACTGCCGCCATGTGCGACAGTTTACAGTTTGCAGGAGAATGTGACGGTGAGACCCGCCACCAGTGTGGAATCTGTGGATGTTGGACCACCTCCAGGATAAGGACAGTCAGGGAACCCCCAGAGTCCAGTCTGCGTGAGACACAAGCATATCTTCGACAAGGCCAGACCAAGAACCAAAAGTCCATGGCACCATTCCGCATGCGCACCAGGCCCGGGAGCGGCTGGGCTTGGCTTACTGCTTTGGGCAGCCGGGACGATCTTCACTGGTCTCGCTCATTCGTTCGCTGGTGGTGGCTTATCGGGGATGCTGGCCTGTGGCTGCTGGCTGGCTTGATGATGGCTTTCCTTGATTGGCCTGCGGTAGTCTGCAGTTGTCCGTGATAGGTCTGCGGCAATGGCGCCCAGAGACAAGTGCCGGCCTGGCCTCCTGGAGACGAGGCCTGAAGACGAGTCTGCTCGACGAGCTGGACGACTGAACAACCTCCAACGTTGGACGAGCTTGAATGAATCTCCGACTAGTACAAACGGCCGCAGATAAGAATGTCCATGTCCATGTGCGTTGGTCACTATCAGTCCAGTCCGTCCGTCTATCAGTGGCGAGACGGTCCTTTTGGCGAGCTGGCGCTGGGGACGGATCGGTCGGCACCGCGGCCAGCCAACGAGGAGGACGCGCCGACGACGAGGACAAAGGTTCCCCGGCCGGACTCTGGACTGGGAGTCGAGGACCCTTTGTCCAGTCCAGTGACACCCATTGCAAACGGCCAGGGCCAACTTCCTCTTGCAGCATGGAGGGCACCTCCTCCACGTTGCTCTGATTGATGGTGGAGGCATAGATTGCTGGATGGATCGACAAACGTTCCATCGGCTGGTCTTGGGGGCTCTTTTGCATGGGCCGGGGGCGACTGCATGTGGCTATCGGGCAATGTATCCAGCCAGTCGAGGCATCCGGATATATAGATCGGTCCCTCGCCAGACTGGTGTCCACGTTCCCTGACAACCCGACCAGATCAACAACCCCCGATCACCAGCCAGCACAATGGAGGTCACGCAGATCCCCACGCACGAGGCCGAGCGCGACTCGATCGGCAAGGAAAAGGCGGCGAGCGTCGACGTCGACGTGGACGCAAAGTCCAACTCGCCCTCGTCGCTCGAGGATGAGCCCATCACCGACATCTTCGTGCCCCTGCCGACCATCAAGGGCATCCCCGAGGAGCACAGCCCGTTGACGGTCCGCGCCGTCGTCACGGGTATCTGCTTGGGCTCCCTCGTCAACGCGTCCAACGTCTACCTCGGCCTCAAGACCGGCTTCACCTTCCCGGCCACCATCTTTGGCGCCATCTTTGGCTTCGGTGTCATCCGCCTGCTCTGCAAGGTCTTCCCCAACGTCCCCGGCGTCGGCGGCTTCTTTGGCCCCCAGGAGAACTCCATCATCCAAGCCGCCGCCACGGGTGCCGGTGGTATGGCGGGTATCTTCGTCGCCGGTCTGCCGGCCATGTACCAGCTGGGCCTCATGGGCGCCAACCCCAAGGAGGACTTTGGTCGTATCCTGGCCATCACCGTCGTCTGCGCGCTCTTTGGTCTCTTTGCCGCCGTGCCCCTGCGCAAGTTCTTCGTCATCAACGTCGCCCGTGAGCTCAACCTCGTCTTCCCCTCGCCCACCGCCACCGCTGTCGCCATCCGCTCCATGCACGCTGTCGGTACCGGCGCGGCCGACGCCATGAAGAAGATCAAGGCCATTGGCTTCGCCTTTGTCGGTGCTTTCACCCACATCATCGTCTCCCAGTACGCTGATGGCATCCTCCACGACTGGCACTTTTTCGCCTGGATCTTCTCGACCACCGGCTACTGGAACCAGACCGCCCTCGCCGCCGACAACTGGGGCTGGTACATCCAGCTGACACCCGCCTTCTTCGGCTCCGGCATGCTCGTCGGTCTCAACGCCGCTCTGTCCTGGTTTGGCGGCACCGTCTTCGCCTGGGCGCTTGCGGGTCCCCTGCTCGTCAAGTACGGCGAATGTGCTGGCCAGCCTCTCGTTGAGGAGGGCAAGTGGAAGGGCATGATCAGCTACAACTCCATGGGTGGTATCTCGGAGCCCGGCTACATCCCCTCCCCTCGTTACTGGTTCCTCTGGCCCGGTGTCATGGTCCTCGTCGTGTACGGTCTCGTCGAGTTTGTCCTCCACTTCAAGATCATCTGGACCGGTCTCCTCATGAGCATGCGTCGCTCTGCCGCCACCCTCAACAGCCGCCTCCAGGCTCAGGGCAAGTCCAACGCCTGGGTCGAGAAGCAGGCCGCCAAGGCTGTCGACCAGTCCGAGCTCGTCCAGGACTTTGCCACGGCCGACCAGCAGGTCCCCGTCTGGATCTGGGTCACGGGCACCATTGTCTTTGCCGTCATTGGCGCCGTCATTGTCCACGTCCAGTACGAGATGAACGCCGGCCTGGGTATCCTCGCCTGCATCCTCGGCTTCCTCTTTGCCTTTATCAGCATCTACGGCGGTGCCGTCACCGACACCACGCCCCTGACCGCCTCCTCCAAGGCCTCCCAGCTCATCTTTGGTGGCATCACCCACAACGGGGGCCACACCATCCCCGACGCCCAGCGCATCAACTTGATTGCCGGCAACATTGCCTCCGGCACCGCCAGCGTCGCCAGCGACCTCACCAGCGACTTCCGCGTCGGCTTCCTCCTCCGCACCCCGCCGCGTCTCCAGTTCTACGCCCAGGCCATCGGTGCCGTCGTCGCCGTCTTCCTCGCCCCGGGCATCTTTGTCCTCTTCATGTCCGCCTACCCCTGCGTCTGGGACCCCAAGCTCGTCAACGACCCGACCACCGTCTGCCCCTTCAACGCGCCCTCTGTCTTTGCCTGGAAGGCCGTGGCCGAGGCCGTCACCCAGCCCACCCTGCCCATCTCCCGCTCCTGCGGTATCTTCACCATTGTCATGGGTGTCGTGTCTGCCCTCCAGGCCGTCCTCAAGCACTTCTTCCTCACCGGCTCGCGTGAGAAGTACCGCAACTACCTCCCCAACTGGATGAGCATCGGTGTCGCCTGGGTGCTGGGTGCCGACTCTGGCTATGCCAAGTATGTTTTCTCTCTTTCTCTCTCTTGTCGATCGTTGCTAACCAAGACAGTGCCGTCATGATGGGTTCCATTACCGCCTGGTGGTGGAACAAGTGGTTCAGCAAGAGCTTCGAGTCCTACGGCATCGGCATCGCTGCTGGTCTCATTGCTGGTGAGGGTCTCGCCGGTGTCGTCAACGCCGCCCTCGAGCTCGGCGAGGTCAGCGGCAGCTTCAAAGGAACCAGCGTCGGTATTCCGGGGTCGTACTAGTCAAGTAATGGAGAGTTGGTGCTTGTGGAAAGGGCTGGAGAGCCAGAGATACCCGTACATAGTGAATGAAGCGTTGTTGCTTGATGCAAAGAGCTGCTGTGTGCAAAGAAGCTTACATCCATTTCTAATCAGCTCCTTACATAGCATCAGAACTTGAGCCTCCTGGACCAGGCAGGCAGCTAGTGCTTACGACGTCGGGTTCTTCTCCCGAGAGCGACATCCGAGGCCATCCAGGCTCCAGTTGAGCTTCCCACTGCACCGTTACGCGCCCTCTAATTCGACGATTGATCCTCGAGGTCTGGAAATCCAGGGGTCCGGCTCTAATTAATTAGGCATCAAATTGCCCTCGCGGCCTCGCCGTGTGACTCAACTGGCCGGCGTCTCTGTTGCCTACCCTGGAGCATGGTATCACAGCGTGAAGACGCGTTCACGCAGCAGTTGCATGTCGATAGATGTAAATGGCAAGCTGGATATGAATGAATATCTTAGTGCGTGTGGTGCTGCAAGAACTATTGTGTTGCTTAATTAGTAGACAGCACTCGCGACTAAAGTCCCACGAACTCACATTGGCAACTGTGGGCAGACAGAACAATACAAGCATTACTGAAACAATATCAAAACAAACAAGAATGACGCGCGTAATCAACCCTCAGACCATCAGAAGTCAGCCCAATCGGCTACTCACACCAATTATGTCGTCTATGCTAGTCGCTGTCGTGTTCATACAAGTCCTTCAGAGTAGATACGTGGCAAGTTAAGTAGGAACGGATATCTTGATTGAGATGATATTATAATAGTAGATCATGGCATCTAATAATCAGCATCCGTCGGGCTTTACCATAGCGCCACTAGGGAAGAAGGGTACAAGCAACACTGAAGCCACAGCAACACAAACGTCAGCATATACTCATCAGCTCTTCGCTGGAGCCTGGCTGTAGAATTCATCGAGGTGGCACCCGACATAGCACACTGAGCCATCGCTCCTGAAGAGCGATCAACACAGTCCCATAAAGAACACGAGCTCGAAAGCTAGTTTACCGTCTATCCACATACAATACGACACAGTAAGAAATCGCAATACTTCATGAGAAGGCTGGCTACAGCATGACTTGCTGGATACTCCCTCCCTAATCTACAACTCCCAGCGGCAGCACAGACACATAATCCAAAGGCGCCTGCTCCGACCCGTCCGCCATACCCGTGACCACCAGCTCATCCCCCTTTTTAACATGCACACCCTCAAACGTGACGCGGATCGCCGAGTGCCCATCCAGATACTCACTCGGGAACTTGCCCAGCCTAAACTCCGCATCGCCCTGCCACGTGCCCACCGTCTTCCCATTCAGGGCCACCGTGTACGTCGCGTTGCCGCCCACCACATCATAGTAGTTGACGGCCAGGTTATACGTGCCATCCGGGAAATTGAGCGTCGTCGTCGCCGTGCCTGTCTCGTTGGTGACAACAGCCCTGTACTGCGATGCTGTCTCGAATGGCTCCACGTCGACGGGCGCGTAGCCGTCGAGATCCATGTCCTCGGCCTCGATGCGCCAGGGGTGGTTACGCACACGATCTTGCACGTCCGCGATGCCCGACAGGCTGCGGTAGAACTCGTTGATAGCGTCGCGCCAGACGAGGGAGTGACCGGCCTGGTACGTGAGGCGGTACAGCTCGTGCTCAAAGCGCTCGTCGTCCATGCGCCCACGGAGTGTCTCCCACCTCTTTGGGAACGTGGCAGCCGTCTCGGCGCCAGCGTAATGCGCGTTGTAGAAGTGCTGAATCACCGTCTCGCCCGAGTGCAACTCAAAAGTGTAGGGCACGTGGTGGAACCACAGCATGAGGTCGTCGGGTGTCGTCTCCGTCTCCTCGAAGCGAGCAGCCACCTCGGGCTGGTACTGGCCTGCGTTGCCGGTGCCGTTCCAGACGGTGCGGTCCATACCGATGCCTTCACCGTCCGCGCGCGTCCACTGGCCCCAGCCGTTGTTGTCCTGCGAGGCCGGGTTGGGCCCGTAGTGCGTGTAGAGAATGTCCGTCAGCGTCTGTATGCCCAGGTTGCCCGTATAGTTCTCATACGCCGGCCACGACTCGAGGGACATGGAGCGGATCGTCTCGCGCACGCTGCGGCCGAGGCCAAAGGTCAGGCGCGTCCAGTCGTCGAGGATGGCGCCCGAGTCGAGCGTCGGGTTCCACGCCAGACGCCCAAAGGCGTACAGGTTCGACATGGACAGGTGGCTGCCCAGCCAGGTCTGGTCCATGCCAACGTTGGTCACGGCCGTGTAGCCGCCCAGCTTCTTGTCAAAGACGTTGCCGTTGAGCACGTCGCGCGTCCTCGATTCTTTACCGTCCACGCGCAGGTCAAAGTCGAGGATGGTCTGCCACAGCGGCGGCAGGTAGACCAGGTGGCACTGCTGGCCGAGATACTCCTGCGTCACCTGCAGCTCAATGGCCATGGGCGTCTCCCTGAGCGTCGAGAAGAGCGGCGAGACGGGCTCGCGCACCTGAAAGTCGATCGGTCCGTACTTGATCTGCACCACGACATTGTCGTCAAACTGCCCGTCCAGCTCGCCAAAGAACTCGACCGCCGCGTTGGCCCGGTCCGCGTGCCAGTCGTTCCAGTCCAGCTTGTCGTACACAAACGCACGGAACATGACAACGCCCCCGTGCGGCGCAATCGTCTTGGCGAACATGTTGGCCCCGTCCGCGAGCGTGCGGTTGTACGTGATCGGGCCTGGCTGACCCTCCGAGTTGGCCTTGACCAGGTAGCCCGCAAAGTCCGGCACGCGCTCATACATCTCGTCCGAGATACCCTGCCACCAGTCGATGACCTGGTCGTCCAGCGGGTCGAACGAGTCGAGCCCCCCAAACGTCTGCGGCGACGCAAAGTTGAGCGACATACCGATGCGTACGCCCCAAGGGCGGAACAGGTTGGCAATCTCCTCGACGCCGTCCCAGTTGCGCTGGCTCAGGATCGTTGGGTCCGCGTTCACGTTATTGATCACGATGCCGTTGACGCGGATCGAGGCCAGCAGGCGACCCAGCATGGGCACACGCGACAGGTCCTCGCGTACGTGGCCCACGCCGTCGTAGAAGATGGACACGCCTCCGTATCCGCGCTCGATGCTGCCGTGCGTGCCGTTGTCCCAGAGGTTGTCCCACTGGTTCGCCCACCGGATGGGCGCGTCCGGGTTGGTCGAGTAGGCCACTTTGCTGAAATCACCCTGCGCCAGCATCGAGAGGTACTCAAAGGCACCGTACAGGGCGCCGCGCTCGTTCGAGCCGATAATCACAGTGTCGTCGCCCTTGTTGCTCAGGTAGAAGCCGTCCTCAATGAGGTCGACGTCCTCAGGCAAGCTGCCAAATTCGTCCTCGTACGCCTGTGCTGTGGCGACGATGATGGAGGATGTGTCCTTGTCCGTCTTGCTGTCGCTGACGTCGAGCTCGAGGCCCAGGATGCCTTCGATGCCCACCTGCAGCTCGTTGGCGGCCGTGTGCAGCGGTGCGCCCTCGGTTGCGTTGAGGGCCACAATGGACGTGGCAAAGTTGTCGAGCTGCCCGCCCGTGTGGCAGTCGGACAGTCTCGCGTAGCGAAGCCAGCCGTCGAGGCCATCCTCGGCTCGCACCACGGCGAGCGCAGACGCTATCCAGAGGAGTGGTCGCATAGTCAGTAGGAGTGAGTGACACAGTGACAGACTGACAGTGTCGAGTGACCGAGTCTGCACCAGCCCTCGAGGCGCATGGCCGCCATTATTATGTTTGACGTCCTACGTGATCTCCATGTCCACTGCCTGGATGAATTCGATTCTGCCGACAGACTCCAGACTCCAGGGGCCCGGCTGAATGCAGAATTAGCCTGAACGGATGCCGTCGACGTCGGTGGGACGATGTGTCCATCACTGGATAATTACCGACAAGGATTCGTGGAGCCGGAGCTAGTCCAGGGCCAGGTACCGTTGGAGTCTGGAGGGGGAGACTAATTAGAGTTGTCATTGACGGAGAGCCCTTTGTCTTTGTAGCCGAGAAGTGTCCGACAAGACGTCTGTCTTACTCTTCAGTCTTCACAGATCACATCGACCTTCCTGGCTTCTCTCCCATATTTACACCAAAGTCCAGCCAGGCAGATGAACTCCCCCCGACAGACGTTCAAGACCGCCCGAGGGCACACATACTCCCTCGTCCACATCCCCCCCAGGGACAGCCGACCAACCCTGCTCCTCCTGCATGGCTTCCCCTCCCACCTCCACGACTGGGTCCAGCAGACCGGCTACTTGGCCGCTCACGGCTACGGCGTGCTCGCCCCAGACCTGCTGGGCTATGGCCAGACGGACCAGCCATCGTGCCCCGATGCCTACCGGCTAAAGCTCATGAGCGACGACATCGCGGAGATGGCCCACGCACTAGTGGTGGCGGGCAAACCCAAGCGCAGCACGCTCGTCGGCGTCGGCCACGACTTTGGCGCCACGCTGCTCTCGCGTGCCGCCGCCTATTACCCCGAGCTGTGGCATCGCCTCGTCTTCCTGGCTGTCGGACCTCCCAGGCTGGGCACCCCATTCGACGTGGATTCCATCAATCAGATGACGAGACAGGTCTTCGGGTTCGAGCTGTTGGGGTACATCAAGTGGCTCGCGACAGATCCGCAGGCCGCCACCACGCTCGAGAGTCACGCCCAGGCGGCCATGCGTCTCGTCTTCTGCGCCGATCACGGCGTCTGGGACGAGTGGTACCGCCCGCTCGGTAAGATGAAAGAGTTCTGCGAACAGAATCGTCAAGTGGCCATGGGCGAATGGTACACGACTGACCTGCAGCGGCACCATCTGGAGTGCTTTGCACGTCCAGGGGGGTACCGAGGTGCAACCATGTGGTATAAAATGTGGACAGACAATCTGTTTGCAGAAGATGAGCAGGGTCGTGAGGAATTTCGCATCCAGACACCGACGCTATTTGTAGGGGCAGAGGGATTTGCTCAGCAGCGCGACCTGCTGGCTGCTTGGTGTGAGGACTTGACCTGCAGGGAAGTAGACGGGGGCCACTGGATCCATCTCGAGCATGCGCACAGGGTCAATCAGTTGATAAAAGACTTCCTGGAGTGATGGAGAATCTGGGGCAGGAAATAAGGTTGTTCAGCACCCAAGTATGTTTCGAGTAGATTGCACATGGCTCTCCGCCTCGGCTGCTGCATGGACAAGTGACATGAGCACGTCATATAGAGACGGAGTCTCATAATGCCGAGTAAACAACCTTGATGCGGGCGCGCGTCAATAAAGTCCGTCTTGGGAGGCAGATGCATTATTATCACATGGAATCTTCGTCTTTCTGTACCCGGTCCCCTTGCCTAGAAGAGGGACGGCGCTTCAGGGTCCGAAGAGAGTATAAGACCTCGCCAGGGACTCACGCAACACGTAGCATGACCACTTCCACTGGAGTTGATTGTTCACAAAACGCAACTGCATCATGTTTCTTCAATCCAAGATCGCGGCCCTGGCGCTCTGCATCGCCCAGGTTTCCGCTGCCCCAGCCGCGAGACAGGCTGAAGGCTTCGTGACCACCGATGGCGAGAAATTCATGCTCGACGGGAAGAACTTCTACTTTGCCGGTAGCAATGCCTACTACCTCCCCTTTCAAGGCGTATGCCCACCTAAGCTCATTGACTCGTCCATTGCTAACGCGCGCTAGACCCAGGCCGACGTCGAGAAAGGACTCACCGCCGCCTACGACGCTGGCCTGCGCGTGATGCGCACATGGGGTTTCAACGACAAGAACGTGACCTACGACCCCAGCGGCCTGCCCCAGTACAACGGCGCTGACCCTGGTGCCGATGAAGCCGTCTTCCAGTGGTGGGACAATGGCGTCCCTACGATCGACGTGACCCAGTTTGACAAGGTCGTCAACGGGGCCGAGGCCGCTGGCATGAAGCTCCTCGTCACTCTGACCAACAACTGGGCTGACTACGGCGGCATGGACATGTACACCGTCAACCTGGGCGGACAGTACCACGACGATGTATGCCATTCTACAAACGCAAGACAAGCCAAAGAAAACCCCAACTAACACCTCGCCAGTTCTACCACGTCCCCGAAATCAAGCAAGCCTTCAAGAACTACGTCGAGCTCTTTGTCACCCGCTACAAGGACTCCCCCACCATCTTCGCCTGGGAACTCGCCAACGAGCCACGCTGCGGTGCCGACGGCACGCGCAACCTCCCACGCAGTCCCGCCGGCTGCGACCCGGACGTCATGAGCGCGTGGATCACCGAGATGAGCGCCTTCGTCAAGTCACTCGACCCCAACCATCTCGTCACCTGGGGCGGCGAGGGCGGCTTCAACCGCGTCTCGGATGACTGGGCGTACAATGGCGCCGACGGTGGTGACTTTGACGCTGAGATTGCCCTGGACGATATTGACTTTTGTGTCTTCCACTCGTATCCTGACTGGTGGTCCAAGACGGTCGACTGGACGGACCAGTGGATCCGCGATCATGCCGAGGCTGCTCGCGCGGCGGGCAAACCTGTGGTGCACGAGGAGTACGGCTGGCTGACGGACGAGGCGCGACTGGAGTATGTCGGCACCGTCAGCAACATCTCCAGGGTCGAGGCCATGGGCGGCTGGCAGGAGATTGCCGTGGAAGAGAAGATTCCGGACATGTACTGGCAGTTTGGCTACTCGGAGTGGTCGTATGGTCGCAACCACAATGACGGGTTCACCATCTATCTGGACGACGAGGAGGCACAGCCGCTGGTGTTTGAGCATGCGGAGAAGATGAATGCGCTGAATGGGCGTGGGTCAGGCTGTAAGCGTCATTCGCACTAGTTCAATAGCGAACAGAGCGGCCGGCTTTTGGGTGAATCTTGACTCATTGATCTGGACTATTCAGTATATGTGACAATGGACTTCGCTACGGCTACGAAAGAGTTACACAGCCCCCATTTTCACGTGCGGGAAGGTTAGCGACTTGCCTCTCGACAAGTGAAGACTACAAGGTAGTTCATACATCGTACCGGAGATACACTATCTGTGGCAAACTAGTGTTGTCCCCAGATCCACAGCTCAGATATGTAGATAGATCACCATGTGGAGTGACATTTAATATCGCCCACGGCGAGGCGACCGAAATGCCGCTAGATCAGACATAGAGGCAACTTATGACGGCCTCGTGCGAGGCCATGCGCAATCGAGGAGCTGCTCCGGGAAGACGGCTAGGGAACCGAGGACTGGACGGTTCAAGAAGCAGAAGAGACGTCAAAGACCGCTCTATAAAGCACGCGGGATAGTAAATCGCGTATCTGCCCAAGGCAAGGGCGCCAACCCATGCTGCAGCTATAGCACCTTTCCATGTTGAGAAGGGGGCTTGCAGTAGCTGGACTGGACGCAGCGGCTGACCATTGACAATGAGGCATCCCCGCGATGTCCACGAGGGTATTCTCCAAGATCTTGGCCTCGATGAGCACGTTCTTGTCCAGAATATAGCATCAAACACATGCAAAGGAATTATATGCCTCCGTCCAACGTTCCTTCCCCAGATTCGATCGCCGAGACATGCCCGGGCCGACAGATAAGTGGGTACCCGGCCCGGAGGTTCCACATGTTTCGCCCCGGGGCGCCTTCCCCAGACTTGCCTCTTTCGGACGATGCGGACCTTGTGCCCCCGCCAGCATCGCTCACTGAAGTGTGATGGTCAGTCAGAGAACGACTATATAATTTGGCGAGTCTCACGTTGATCTGGTCGATATAGACATCGCAGCAAACAAGTGATTCACATCGACAAGATGATCTTTCCATTGTTCGCACTGTTCGCCTCGAGCTTGGCTTTCCCCACGGTGAAGCGCTGCGGTGCGCAGACGTATGAGGCGGAAGACGCTGCTCTCAGTGGCACCCAAGTTCTGACGGACTTGGGTGGATACAGCGGTAAGCCAAGTCTAGCTACAAGACGTCGACTTCTGCTGACTTTCGACGCAGGCTCTGGGTATGTCGGTGGCTTCGATCAGGCCTCCGACAAGATCACCTTCTCCGTGGATAGCTCATCCGAAAAGCTGTACGACGTGACCATTCGCTATGCTACACCATATGGAGAGAAGACAGCGACCCTCTCTCTGAACGGGGGCACCAACAGCGACATCTACCTCGCAGCGACCGACAGCTGGAAGGACGTCAAAGCTGGTCAGCTGCTGCTCAACGAGGGCTCAAACAGCATCGACATTGTCAGCAACTGGGGATGGTGAGAAATCCTTTATGAAGAATTAGTCTCATTCACTAACTGTCAAGGTATTTGATCGACTCCCTCACCTTGAGCGAGACAGCGGCTGCTCCTGACCACAACATCAACCCCACACTCGTCAACCCAAACGCCAACGCCGATGCCGTCGCCCTTTATGACTATCTTCGCTCCATTTACGGCAAAAACATCCTCTCTGGTCAGCAAGACCTCGAGTGGACCGAGTGGCTCGCGCAGCAGACTGGCAAGACACCTGCCCTCGTGGCGGTGGACCTGATGGACTACAGCCCCTCCCGTGTCGAGAGGCAGGGCCAGGTCGCCACGACCGTCGAGGACGCCATCACCTTCTCCGAAAAGGGCGGCATCGTCTCCGTGCTGTGGCACTGGAATGCCCCCGCTGGCCTCTACGACACGTCCGAGAACCCCTGGTGGAGTGGCTTCTACACCAGGGCCACCAGCTTCAACGTCGCCACGGCCCTGGCGGATCCCAACGGCAACGACTACAAGCTCATCATCAGGGACATTGACGCCATCGCCAAAGAGCTGCTTCGCCTCCAGGACGCCAACGTACCCGTGCTCTGGCGTCCCTTGCATGAGGCTGAAGGCAAGTGGTTCTGGTGGGGCGCCCAGGGTCCCGAGCCATGCAAGCAACTCTGGGAGCTCATGTACGATCGTATGACCAACCATCACGGCTTGAACAACTTGATCTGGGTCTGGAACTCGCTTGCCCCTGAATGGTATCCCGATCCCGATACCGTGGACATTCTGGCCGCCGATGTCTACGCCCAAGGCAATGGAGTAAGTCTTGCCATTTCTTCTACAAGTGATATATTGGGCGTTGCTGACAGCTCATACAGCCCATGTCAGCCGAGTACAATCGCCTCATTGAGCTAGGCAACGACCAGAAGCTCATCGCCGCCTCGGAGGTTGGTTCCGCGCCGGATCCTGATCAACTGCAAGCGTACCAGGCCCACTGGCTGTGGTTCGCCGTCTGGACAGATGGCTTCATCAACAACGCCGACTACAACCCGCCCGAGCTCCTGAAGCAGGTGAGTGCCTTTGAAATTCTGGACAGAGAAGACTTTACTGACGCGTCTAGATCTACAATGACGAATATGTCTTGACGCTGGATGAGATTTCGGGTTGGCGGGGATAGGAGGATGAGACATGTCTGAAATTCGAGTGCGGGTTCTTCTCCAATAACATCATTGTTAGAACTCAATTGACTCGAAAGTACCATCCTTCAACTGGTTGTTATATCTGTTGAGGATTTGTGTCCAAGACTAACACCGTTATCTCCATCGTAATCTCCAGACATTGTGAGCGGGGTCTGCTTGTCCGGCTGTCAGCCCCAGAGTAAGACACCATAAGCACGCTGAAGAATCAAGCCAATACTCCCCAACGATCAACATCCCGCGACCATGAAAGTCATCATCTCAGGTGCCACGGGCTTGGTCGCGACCGCAGTTGTCCAGCAGAGCCTCGCCCATCCCAAAATTTCCAAGGTCATCGCCCTCTCGCGGCGAGCCGTCGAGCTCCCCGACAATGTAAACAGCAGCAAGCTCAAGCAGGTGCTCATCAAGGATTACAACGAGTATCCAGAAGACATACTCGAAGAGTTGCGCGGCGCCCACGCGTGTATTTGGTAAGCTTGCGGACCGTTCTCGCTGGGTACGTTTGCGATGCTCACACTATCCAGGACTGTTGCAATCACACCATCAAAGTCGATGACCTACCCGTGGGAAGATGTGGTCAAGATATGCCAGACGTCCACCACAACGGCTCTCCACGCCATGATCGGCGCTGGCATGGCAGAGCCATTCCGCTTCTTGTACGTGAGCGGCGATCGCGTTGATCCCGACAGTCCGCCCAAGCCCGGGCCGATGGGGCGATATATACAACTGCGGGTAAGTAGCATCGTTGTATAGTCCATGCTTTCGGTGGCTGACCTGTTGATTTCAGGGCGAGACAGAGAACATGGTGCGTCAAATCGCGGAGCAGTACCATGGCAAAGTCCAGGTCTGCATCGCGCGCCCCGGCATCGTGACGAGTGACGCAACCTACACGAGGGCCTTTTGGGGCTCAGCCGTGAGGACGCTCAACCCCGTTGCCAACGTCAGCCGTGACGAGCTCGCTGCTGCAATGGTCGATCAAGTGGTGAACGGGTTCGACAAGAAGGTGTTGGCAAACGCAGACTTGAAGACGAGGGGCCGTGAGGTCCTGACGCAGCAGGACCAGGGGTAAGAGCCATATCAGTTGTGAATAAGTTCTTTGGGGTTGAGCACGTTCGACTGTCACTATAGAGTAATGTGAGTATGAAACGTAACATTTGATTTTGCCAGCCTACTAAAACAGGTTGAGAGTGTCAATCCAACGTAATACATGCGGTTGGCGCTTGAACAATGATCACAGCACCGTTGGACGGTGATAGCTTCTCATCCCAGATTCCCTTCCAATGCACCTTGCCACAGGTACTAGCGGCCTCTCTTTCGGATTTATTGTGACTGAACATTGAACCTGATGTCAATCAGAGGGACCCTGAGCATCGACGACTACAATTGACTCAATGCTAACCCACAGCAGCATGGCTCATGGACGTTCTCCCCTCAACTTGCACGCCATGTATTCTAAAGCGGTTTCACGTATTTAGAGATTCTCACTGTTCTTGTCCTCGCGTAGCAGATGTACGAGGGTAGTTCCCTCTTGTTCAGAGCCCCCCTTATCTAGTCTGGCCTAGTACAACTGTTCACAAAGGAGTCTGGTGCAGCATGTCCATCAAACATGGCCTTGTTCACTTGGATGAATCGCAATACCTCGCAACAAACAGGACAAAACGTCAGACAACCAAGAACACAGAATCATCATCATGTCCGCGCCCTCCTGTTCCCGAACACATAAATAGGACCTCTCCTCTCCCATCGTTAACCCTATTCGTATCAACACACATCTCTACTACTGCTCTCCCATCACCAACACCATGGTCTTCGTCGGCTGCACAAAGTGCGGCTCCCATTGCCACCACAGCTGCTACTTCGACCACCACGGCGACTTTTCCTGCCACAATACCAAACGCCCTGCCACAACGAATCTTGGGCGTATGAGCGCGTCGGCTACAACGACTACGGGAAGCCGTACATCTGCTTCTCGGAGGACGGTTGCGAGGAGTGGATCGTGACCCCGATCATGTGCATGGATCCCTTTATCGTGTACAAGGAGAAGGTCCAGGATAACGGGTCGCTGCGCATTACCATCTGGAAGCCAGGCCCTTATCCCGGCCACGGCGGCTTCACGGCGGAGGAGTTCATCCCGCCTTCCAAGAGGCCTCCCCCTTCAGGCTCTGAGGAGAAGGAGGATTCCCTTCTGAGTTGAACACAACGTTGGGAAGCGCGTGTCTACGATGGGATAGTAGATCTTGTCCTGCGAAGGAAGGGGGAGGGGGTATCTAGCTGTCTCCATTCAAACGTCTCGTCGACTACTACTAAGGTCCCATCTTCCACAGCTTGGGCGCCTACTACTCTTCCCTTTTGTCCGATTCCTACAATCCCAGCTCCCGGGCGGGTCCCATAGCTCTCTCTCTCTCTATCTCATCAGCAATACATCCATCCATCCATGCCACAACCTGAATTATAACCCGCCAACTCCTTGTGAACTGCCCTCGGGAGGCTCATCCATATATATACGGTCCTCTGATTAGAAGTGGGTCAAAGTGCCAACAGAAATAGACAAGGAAGCCGTTTTCCCAGCGTAGAATAACAATACAATAAGAAATGATGATTGGCATGTGTGCCATGTTCGTAAATGGGACGTGAGTAAATGAGGGTGAATATGCGCAAACGAATCAAACGTCTGGTAAAATCGCAAAATTAGAATGAGTGCTTCTGCCAAGCGGTGACTTGGCGCTGGGCCAAGTCCCCATGCTCGTGAACTTGCTTTAGGAGGAGTTGACCCTCGGATCAGCAAAGTACTGCATCATGCCCCATCCATGTTGGGCAGCCGGTTGCCCCGGTGTGGCCTCGTCTATGTTTTGACTGTGCATGCTCTCCCAATCGTCGAAAACGACGGGTGCAGGCGAGTAATCAAAGTCCACCACGCCATCGCTCGACTCCATCGACTGCGCCGCCGAGTGCGGGTGCTCTTGCTTGATCGAGTGTGTCGAGGGAATGGGTGAATGGTTGGCGGTCATGGGTGAATGATTGGCCGTCATGGGCGAATGACCAGTCGAATCAGAGGGCGACGGCCCATTGGGACGCGTGAATTGTTGTGAAGGCATCATCATCGGTGTTTGGTAGGCTGAGGCGTACGATGTGTGGGCGTTCGGGCTGCCATTGGACATGACTTGCTGGGTCGGCGGCTGAGGTGGCATGGGGTTGAAGGACACACGCGGATCCTGAAACTGCTGCATGCCCTGGGGCTGACCAGGGAAGGGAGGGGGCGTGAGCTGGATGTTGTCCATCACGATATCGGCCAGGTCATACGCGACGCTAGCAATGAACTCAGCCTCCCCCTCGTTGCCGGAGAAGAACTCGAGCAGGTCCTGCAGCTGCCCTGGGTTCTCCTTCTCGAGGAAGCCCTGCGCCCGGCCCGTCTTGCTGGGGTGCCAACTGAAACGCGGTCGCCTGCCAGAGTAGCTCGACTGCTTGCTGCTGATGAGAGAATCCCAGGCCTCGCGAATCAGAGGTTGGTGGAGAAGACCGTACACGACCCGCGAGTGCATCCATTCTCCCTTTGTCATGCCAGACTCGAAATGCCGGGCCACGTGCTCGACGTGGCGCTCGCGAGCGGGATGGAGCGCGGAGCAGAAGCCGCATGCCCAGTACTTGCGCTTGCGCAGGAATCGAACGACCTTTTCGGCGTGGGGACAGGTCGTGCAGCCGTGGCATTGCTTGTGGTGCTGGTTGAAGGAGTTGGACCCCCAGAAGCTGCGGTTGCACCCAGGCTCCGGGCAAGGGTACTTCCTCCATCGCTCGTGAAACTCGTCCTCATGGCGCTTCCAGTCGTACTTGCGCTTGAAGCTCGTCTCGCACGACGTGCACCAGTAGATATTCTGCTTGTTGAGCGACCCGGGGGCACTCATCTGGCCGCCCGTGATCACGGGCTGGCCGGTCGGGGAGGTGATCTGCGGCGGCATGGGCAGCGGGGCCTGCGAGCGTGGGCCATTGGTGCCTGCCGACGCCCAAGACATTGCGGAATGTGACGACATGTTTGAGAAGACGGAGGCGTGACCCGAGGAGCCGGAGCTGGTGGATGAGACAGAGAAGCGTGGGCGGTGGACAAAAGGCGCAGTGGGAGGAGGGTACGAAAACAGGGTTGCTAGATCCTTGTCAGTTGAGGTGTTGGAAGGAATGCGCCTGCAGTCTGACGACACGGCGGGGGACCACGGACCAGTTCCATCATCCGTCATTGGCAATTGGGGCTTCATGTCGCTCCGTAGAATCGAGCTGTTCGCGGGCGGCGCGATGGGCGTCGTCGAGTTCTGCGAGACGGGCGAAAGCACCGCGGGTTGCTGTCGTTGCTGCTGGTCGGCCTGGCGAGCAGCAGTGGGAGGAGGCGGAGGCGGGCATTGCGGCGCTGGAGGGATCGCGAGCGCAGGGAGTTGCGATTGAAGCTGTTGCGGTTGTATCGACGAGTGGTCTGGCGTTTGCTGTTGATGTGGTTGCTGTTGTTGCTGCTGCTGTTGCTGTTGCTGCGTCGGCTGTTGGTTCGGATCAGCGAGGGTTTGCAGCATTTGCGTGTCGAGTAGCTGATGGAGCTGATCGCGGGAGAGGCCAGCCTCCATCAGCATCTGCAAGTTCTTGCGCGCCTCGGCGAGAACATCTTGCGGTTGCTGCTGCTGCTGCTGCTGTTGCTGTTGCTGTTGCTGAGGTAGGAGGTGAGGCGATTGGCTCTGGACCGTTGGGTCCATGGTTCACATAGAGGCGCCGCGAGACTGGGATGTAGCGACTGGAGGGTATGGTATAAACGAATGGACGAACGCGATAGCGCACTGCATGCAAAGGCCGAAGCTTAGCGGGATCGAGCGAAGGGACGTCGACGATGGACGACGAGAGCGTTGATGGCGGTTGTGGCAGTTCAGGTGAGAGTTGCGGATGGCCCGAACGGTGAGATGGGCGGGAGCTGGAAGGACTGGGCTGGACTGGACTGGACCTGGCTGGGTTGGCTGGCTGGCTGGGCTGGGCGAGGGCCAGGTTGTTCAGCTGGCTGGGTGACTGGGTCCAGTCGAGAGATGAGCAGATCTCCCCCTGGTCCAGCATGCAGTGAGTGCCTGGCACTGGCAGCACCGACGCTGCTGATTAGTGGGCAGGCCCCTTCCTTGGCGGATACAGCATTAATTACGTCCGGGATACGCGGGTTTGCCTACTGTACAATAGGAATTGGGATGGGAAATCCGTACTCCGTGCGCCATGCTCGCTACGAGAATTGACTGTTGCACGAGCGGACTGGAGGCTCATGGCTAGAGGCTCGCCTGCTGGGACAGGACGCTGTGGTACTGTAGCAGTGGTAGCTGGTGGCCGCCTGGACATGTAGATCCCTCCCCCCTCCATCACCACCGCCAAAAAGGAACCTGTCCCTCGGTCCAAAATCATTGCAATCAATGCCCTCAATGCGCGCTGTCCGGGGGCTGATCATTGACGAGCAACGACTGGAACGGCTAGCCTCCAGGCTACGTTGTACATAATTTAGAGAAGCGCCAGGGGCAGCTGGCAGGCCGCAGCACATCGCCGTGGCCGGCGCTAACGACATGGAGGCGCCATCTTCCAAATAGGTTATCTGCTGCAAATCTTCTGCTGCTGTGGTTGGCTGGCCCTGGTGCTTCACTGCTTCTAGCTGCCGCGGACCCCTTTTTGCCGGGCCCAGCTGTCGCGCTTGCAGTCAAACTTCCGACTGGAGCCCCTGGAGTGTGCACTGTAAAAATAAGTAATACCAGCCGACGATTGGAGATGACGATGACCCAGTCCGTCATCACGTCCATGTCGCGAGTCGTGAGTCCAGGATATTTGAGGAATTCGCACCACCACCAACGCCATCATGATCAGGCAGGATTCAATTCCCCTGCCAGGCCTCCCGCGAAACAAGCTCCTCGACAACCCGAATACGTGCTTGCATGTCAGAAGGAAGATGCCTGCCTGCCTGCCTGCCTCCTGTCAAGCCTTTTCTCCAGGGGTCAATCGCGAGGCTAGCCACCCCCCCAAGCATCATCATCACACAGGTGACAAGGCACAAGCGCGACAAGCCGACAGGCGTCTCGGGTGGGTCAGGGGAAACCACACTGCCTGCACGGCACCTTGTGTGGTGCATTGATGGTATTGGCGACCACTACCGATGTTTTCGCAGCAATTAATTATTATTATCGTGTTGCCGGATCAGATAATAATAGATGGACGTAAACCAGATGCCGTCAGTGTGGGTTGGGCGCCTGAAACGACTGGATGTTGTCTGCCAGGTCGTCACTTGCCAGCCACTGTGAGATGGTGCGCAGGATCAGAGCTAGGACCATCGACGCCGGGTGTTGCGCAATATCAGACCATGTTCAGACTTCAGACTTCTTCTCCTCATCTCTCCACTAACAACAGCAAGTACGTACTCACAGAAAACCATCTCTTGTGCGTGCAACCCCGTCACGTCACCAGCAAGCCGACACGGTTCACAGAGCGCGTCGTGCACGTAGCACGTAGCACGACCAGGCTTCAGCCACTCGGAGCGCTGCACGATGCATGGCTCTTCTGTCATCTCTCGGCTTGACGAGGAACAGGCTAAATGGCGGTCCTGGTCTGGTCTGCGCACTCATCAGCGAAAAGACTTGTGCTTTTTCTTCTGCTGGCTGCTTCATGGCTCCCACTTGCGACAAGCCTCCAGCTGCCACTTCGTCACATGCGCAGCCCCTGAATGCGGCTTTGTTAGTATTGATCTTAGTCCAGTCCCTCCCCCAACTGGTCTACCTATCCCGATACGTCAGCTACGGTATCATAGCCTCCTGATCAGTCTAGCCAGTTCCAAATTTGGTCACGTCAAACTAAAGGCTCCTTGTCGACGGGGGGCGCTGCAAGGTTGAAGGTTGTGCCTGGCAGCCTGCACTTGCAGGAGTAGGAACGTGTCTCGCAGCCTCCCGCAGCGAATGCGTGACCTGAAACGAACGACTCCTTGAAAACACCCGATTTCCATTTTTTCCACTTTCGTGGGCTGCTGGACTTCTCGATAAGCTCCATGAACCATCGTCGCTAGCGATGCTAGTCTACCACAGTAGTGACGGCTCATGGCGATTCCGCACTCCAGAGTCCAGTCTCCACGAGTCCACGTTGCGGGTTCCGCGATACGGGCTGCAGCCCACCCATCCGCATCACCCAGCGTTTCGAAATACCGGCACACATGTGTCATCGGTGTACGGTTTACCGTTCGTACTTGTATCGGCTACTGGCGCAAGATCTGTACGTACGTAGGGCTCATGGGCAATTCAATAGTTCATTTTCAAAACAAAAGCTCCGTAGTGTCTACCGTATCGCCGCTAGCCAACGTGCTCCGCGCCGACGCCTGTCGATCGCCAGCCTGGAGATCACCAGTGCACCACAATGGCGCGCAGGCTGGCACTGGAGCATGAACACCTCAACACTTGGCTCAAGCCCCTGACCATGCTTAACATCCTCCACGCTCCCACTCGACCAAAAACGGCGTTCAGCTGTGCCTTTGGGAGCTCTGCTGTTTCACTGCATCGGATCTGTGCGGTAACAGCTCAATGAACGGTCGAGCCAAGCAAGTTCGGCAGCAAGCGAGAATTGCGCCTCGTGCCTATTTATTAGTACACGTACTTTGCTCTACGCATACGCAGCCCGCAATCTCCACTTGGAGTCTCACTGGCACTGGCAGTCAGACTTCAGTTTAGCTCCCAGAGCCGAGGCGAGGGGCATCGGAGCACTAACGTCAAAGTCAATCTCAACAGCTCCGCATGTGGATGGCGATCTTGCGTCTTTCGTCACACTTGCAGACCAAAATAAGTTAGTGCTCACAGTCTCGCAAGGTCACACGACTGGACAGACTCGTTAATTAGGTCCTGATGTCGTGTATTCCTCGCCCTATCCTTACCTGATTGCCATGGCTGGCTCGATCACTTAGCAGACGATATACGTGTAGTACCAGGAGGCGACTGGAAAGAGGAGCACCCCAACCATTGTCAGAATGACAAAATTGTACATATGTATTATTACGGATGAGCTTCTTCATGCCTTCGCTTACACCAGCCTCGTGACGCCACTCGCTTGCGCTATTAACGCCGACTAGCGAGATTCCCATGTTGTCGCCCACTCTTCCCATCGGCCAGCCCTTCCTCTCCTGGGCGTCTGGGACCAAAGGGTTTCGAGCCAAGGGTCTTGGCCCGATGCACGTGGAACCTCATCCAGGTACCATCTCTCCACTGCCTGATAGCAGCCGTAACTATACATCAAACACCGGCCTGCGAAGCCATCTCACCGAGATGGTAAGCGCGAAACACTTTGCCATCGTATCGTGGTCGCCACGGGCAAAGTTCCGGCCTTGGCGTTCTTGTCAGCGTTCGAACTTTGCGCGCGCACAGGCAGTGAATTCCCTCGTTCTCCAAGCGGGCGGCGCGTGATTGCCGAAAAGGGGGTTCAACCATCGAGGACCGACCCGTTTCAGCGCCCAGCCGCCAACATCTTAGGCGATTGCACGACTCACGACACGCTTGGAACAAGGAGAGGCAAAAAAATGAACAGAAAAAAACGAAAAGGAAAGCTCAGACGGCGGCGGCCCATTGTCGACGCCGATGACCGGTAGAGGGGAGGAGACAGCCCAGCTCTGAAGTTTCTGCGCCATGTAATTAATATCCCGTATACGAAGGATACGCATCGATCATCTCCGAACTGTTGAGATGGATACCCTCTCCGCACGATACTTGATAACAGTCTGTCGTTCTCTCTCATTAGGCGCTGGTGCTGAAGTAGTAATTCTCCCACAGGTACTCGTAGTCCTCCAGGATGCCGGCGATGAATCCAGGCATCCGCTGCGTCACGCCACCGACCATCCCCTTTGTCACGTTCTCGTAGAAGGCGCCACGCATCGCCCACCAGGCCATGGCCCAGCCACGCTTGTTCCACTCGTCGCGCTCCAGGGCCGTGGTGCGCAGGCTGCGGTCGCGCAGCTGGCGCGCAGCATACTCCACTGTCAGACCAACGACCCAAGGCGTCCATGACTTGCGGTTCTTGCTCGAAGCAAGCGCCGATGCGTAGATCAAGGGGGCCAGGATCTGCAGAATCTCTGCTGCCTGACCTGACCCTTGGAGCTGGTTCAGTAGGTTCTTTGCAGGCTTGATGTCGTCCGCCGTGAGGACGCGACCCAGCAGGTAGGAGCTGATATCGCCCGAGTTGGGTAGCGAGGGCAAGCTCATCCCCGTCCGAGGCATCCTCCACTCGCGCTCGTACGGTGCCTTGCCTTCGTCCTCGTTCAAGATATCCCTGGCAATGTCCCCGTTGAGCTGCACCTCGTCCATCAGCTCGCTCTCGCTCTTTGTGTCGTCTTCTGCCTCCTCTACCGCATCCGCCGGTATGGCCTCTCTCTCAGGCAATACGGGCGAGACCAGCGGACGTGATCGTGTTATACGTAGCAGCAAAAGGCGGCATATAGCCTTGATCGCCTCCAGCAGCACCACGACCCGCCACCGCGACTTCTCCCCTCCTTTGCGTTTCGCCGTCATCTCGCAGAGCAGCTCTGTGTAGACGACCATCTGCAGAAGCATCGCCACGCGACGGTATTTCGTGTTCTTCTCGCTCCAGAACCGTGTATACCGCGCATGCGCTGATGGTGTCGGCAGCGCTAGTCGAGAAACAGCGCGCGTGAGGAGGGTATCGTGGTAGAGCGACAGGAGCTGCACGCCCGAATGTATCGACTCGGAGGCTATCTCGGCATCGCGGAAGCGACCTTGTTCCCAGTCAGCAGTGCAACGGCTAATGTAGTGGATGGATGGAAGTGTGTGTACCTGGGATGATGTACGTGAGACTGCGCAGCGCGCTCTCAATCTGCGACACCTGCCCTGCATTCTTGGTGATAAAGTCCTCGTACATGCCGAGCCACTTTGGCGGCAGCGACAGAAGCTGCCCAGCCGTCGGACGCGTCGACCTCGCGCCCGGTCTGGGCATCGCTGATGGCGCAGACATGGCGCGCGTGCTTCTGGGGGGATGCCACCAATTGGCGTTGGATCTCTGAGTCGTCAAGCGCAAAGCTGGATGCGATGGGCACAGAGCGCAAAGGTGAGCGCAGTCGGAGGTCGCGGATTCGAGGCTCGCACGTGCAGTTTGTTGATTTTCGATGGAGCAGCGTCGTGGTGAAGTTGGTCGTATGGGATCATGTATGGAGGTGGTAAGTACTTACGTAGCCGAGGCATATTCGACGAGTGCGGCGGGCCGAGAGCAGCGGCATAGATCAGGTGGAGCTAGTCTGGGGTAAGCTGCACCTGGGCCGCACATGGTCATCAACCTACCCTGTGGCTAGTGGTATCAATATCATTTCCATAGGTAGTTGCTCATGATCTAACTCACTGACTAGACTAGAGAGACTTGACAGAAGATCTCTCGCATATTCTTATTCAGTCCCTTAGAGATTTTTGTATATATGTGAGGTCCCAGCCGCTCGCCACGTCCATCGCCCACTGCTCCACACGCTGCCTTTTCCATTCTGCTCCGGGTGTCTGCTCGAGTTCATCATTGTCAGAATCTGAGAACAGCACTGAGTAGTCAATTGGGCCGATCGGTTGGGCCATCTGTGAATGTCTCCCAGACATGCTGCAGATGGTTGGTTGGAAAGGCATGAGATCCCTCTCCAAGAATTGTGGTGCGGCGTATCCTGGTCTCTCTCGCTGCTGCTGCTGCTGCCGCTCCTGTTGCGGGGGCTCGTCGTAGCCTCGCACCCAACATCGACATTTCCTGTAGTGGATGGCCATGGGTGGTCCGAGGACGAGCGTGCCGACCGCGACCAGCCAGCTTGCGCCTGTAAATCCGTCGCCCATAGCGCCGTGGAGTGAACAGTGTATGCCCCAAACCATGCTCCCTAGAATGAACAACCCTCCAGCAAGGAGCAGCATGTAGCATACCTTGACTCGCCGTTGCAAGGGGCGTTGTCCCGACTCTACCTCCGCAGCCACCATACTTGTGTGGACTGGTCCAGACGCAGGGACAGCCTGGCAACTTGCGTCTCGTGGCGCCTCTGGAGGTTGAATCGTATGCCATGCTGCACGACGCACTTGAAATGCCCTTTCCTTCTGCTCTTTGGACAAGGGAGCTCTTCTGCCCCTGAAACCCGACCTAGATACCTGTTCTCCCCCAGTCGCTGAGACGCATTCAGGGAATTCCACCGTCTTTCTCTCCGCCGATGATTTGACCATGGGGGTCCCCAGCCGCCGGGGCTTGTGATCTCTGGGAACTCTGTGTTAGTCAAAGACGACCGAAAACCTGAAGGCATATACATATGTATACGCACAGCTCAAAGGCCATCAAGCTCATCTCAGCCCCCATCGCAATCATAGATGTCTGCACCAGCATGGCATTCCTGTCCATTTTCGGGTCGCTACCTCGCGATAGTGTACATCTCTCCACAAGTATCTCCTTGTACGCGCGAACGTTCCTGATGAAACTGTGCGCTCGCGCCTCTGCGCTCGGGGGCAGGTCAGCTTTCATGAGTCGTTTAAGAAGCCTCATAACAGCGACCACCTGGAGTTCGAGTTCCCGGGTCAAGGTAAGGGGCATTGAAAGTAAGCCATCTATGAGCGTGGTGATCTCAGCACGCAAGTCGGATGCTGGACTTGCCGCTGCGCTGGGCGGTTCCTTGGGCGCCATCGCCTATGCGCTCTTGGTTCTTGCCAGAGATGGGCACGAGACAATGAAGCACGATTGTAGCGACCAGTAAAAGGTGTAGTTATCCCAGGCGGCTGGGGAGTTGGCTGCAGGCAAGTCTGCAGCATCACGTGGACCAATGTGAACAGGCTGACTGCGCCTTGTTGATGCAACAGCCACGGCTCTGAAGAGAGAAAAACGCCTCGTCACTGCACACGAAGAGGCTGCCGACGGCTGAAAAGCGATTTGTGCTTCTACCGACAAGACGTGCGTCATGCAACGTCTATAATACATATAGCATCCGCTCTGCAAGCAGGATCTATCCAGGCATCGTGGCAGTGCGCCGTGGGTTAGGGCAAGTCGACGGCCACGTCCTGCTCTTGTCGCTTCGAGCAAGCCGCCTGCCTGTAGAATTTCCGTCCCCTGTTTTCTCTGCCATCCTAACCCGACAAGTCATTCATCTCAGACTAGCATCTTGCCATGGGACTATAACCAGGCTGCGGTTCAAAGCCGGGGGCCGCTTTCACGACCAGAGGATCTGCGTGGCGCATTTCAGTATAGCGCTCACGAAGCGTGTACCACATCTGTCCGTCGCAGGCACAGGGCTCGCGCGCTCCGAAACCAGTTCTGCGATTCGGGTCGACGCGGTGATGATAAATGTAACAACAGCCAGGGTATCTTCCCCCCCCTAGCCGATCGCTTTCGAACCAGTATATCAAACTTTTCGGTGTCCGGCGATACAGAACATCTTGTACGCTCAGCTGCGTAAAGTTTCGACTATCTCGTCCAAATCGTCTCAGAGTAGCTCGAATCCCGCCTGTTCTAGCTCCGAACCCCTCGCTAGGATAGGTCGTCCCTGCAAAGGGAAAGGCCAGAACAGGGGGTTGTCCATCTTATCACCCGAATACTTGGCCACCTTGCCCTCAACCTGCGAGGCGCCGGAGCCGGCGCTGCCCTGGAAGAGTCCGAAATCGCAGTCGAAATCCGTGTCCACGACGTTCGGGGCGAAAAAGTTGAGGCTGTTGGTATACGTCTTGACAAGGCTGCCGTAATCCTCGGGTGGCGTCTTCCCGTCGTCCACGTCGACATCGATTTTCCACTTCTTGGCGAGATACCGCAGGATGTTCAAGGCCTGCTCGGCAAAATGGTGGCAGGGCGCCATCTCTGCCAGGTCGGAAATGCCTTGTTTCAAAGCTTCCGATACCCGAGAGTCCAGCTTGGCTGCTTCCGCCATCTTGGAGACCTCGTCTGACGTGCCAGACCGATTTGAAACTGTGGTGGCGCCGACGGCGAGGTGCATGATAGCCGATGTCAGAACAAAATATGGCACGAACGATGGTGTTCGGCGCAGGGTGTATAATTGCGAGTAGGAGCGTAAGAGTCCTTGAATGGCGTCCGCAGCTTGACAGCATACGTCCCGGGGTGAAACTTTGGAGCCAATGATCCGCATCTTGATGAGCGGCCTGAACAGGAGGAGGATGGCAAAGTGATAGTACATGCTGTATCAAGGTCAGCTCAAATGTTCCATGGGTCGACGCAGGTATCCTTACTGAGCGAAGAGAACGGCCGGGGTGAAATTGTGGCCGAGTCGCAGCACCTCTGGTATCCGATCATACCAATTCAAATATTGAGTATATATACTCAGCAAGTCCCTCGCTGTCAATGGTCGCCCGGGAGAATGCAATATGTACAGTGACTGGTGAACGAGTTCGCTCAGCTCACAGAAGCATTTGTACACCGAGCGCACATTGGAGGATTGCTCACAAGAGCGTTGCAATGGCGCTCCGTCGTCAGTATAAGGTACCCACAGGGATGCCTCGACATCATCGATGATAGCGGGTTTGGGAGGCAAATGGGGGAAGCAGGAACACTGCGGCAATGACCCTGTTGCCAAAGACCAGGCACTGGTAGCAACATTAGTCAAGGTGGCACCAGTCACAATCATGAAAACTCACTGATCCAGTGCAAACGCTCCCCAGAAGGTCGCGGACTGCACAGCCAACTCGTCTTCGTCGCCTTCGTCGTGTACCCGGTGAAGACCCATCTCGATGGCCAGACGTATGCTTTGCCCGGCATAGTACCAGCTTTCCGAATCCCGACCACAGCTAGCCTCTCTTATAGACATGATACCCAGTGCCTGGATCGTCGTCAACGAGTGGTGATTCGTCTCTTGGTAGAACAACCGCTGGGACTCCTTGAAGAAGTGGTCCCCCGACGTATACGGGTCGTTCGGATTCGCTCGAGTCATGGGCTGCGACGAAAAACGGCAACCTAGCGCAAGCAGCGCATTGACGAGCATGGGCGAGCAGTATCGATATCGGCCGTCTTGAAAGTCCCGGAGGAAATGCTCCTTGCTGAGGGAGGCAAAAGTGGGGTACTCCCAGCAAAAGTATAGCGCCAGTAAATGCTGCACCAGATTGATATCGCTCGTTATGCTGGTCCAAGTGCCTGAGGCGGACTTCATTTCAGGCTCATCCAGAGGCGACAAAATATGCTCGAGTCCGCGAAACCGAGGAAGCCTAGTCGATCGATCGGTATCTCGCTGGCCCGACCCTGGCTTGTCAGGCAACCAGTTCATGGACTCTGTTTGGGAATCGCCGTGGTTGGAGTTACTGTGGCTCCGCTGAAGGAAGTTCCAGGAGCCGTTGTTGTTCTGCATGGCTGGAGACGGCTGCGTGCCGGGCGCGCCAGCAATCCCAGGCAGGCCCAAGTTCAGGGCCGCCAGGGATCCGGGGATGGGGCCAATGTAATTCGACAATGGCGGTAAAGTTGTACCCATGCTGGACTGTTCGTGACGGGAGTTAGAGGGCAGTGACGCTGTACCGGACGGTACGTGGTCGCTGAGCCATTCCCCAATGGCTTCGACCGTCTGGCCGTTGCGTAGGCGACTGAGCACATCTTCCCAGAGGCCAGGCCTCACCAGAGCAGCCAAGACGCTATCGCTCGACTTTTGCCGTGATCGTAGAGACTCGATCTCGGTGCGTAGGTTCTCTTTTGACTGTCGCACGGGGATTTCATATTTGCACTCGATTTCTTTCTGGCCCCGGCAACGGCTACAAGGCTGCTGCCCATCGCACTTGGTCTGTTAGCAGATGACTCCGCGACGACGTAGGCACTACTAACCTTTGCTCGCTTCTTGCGGCATTCCGTGCACGCGTTGGGCGTTACAATACCTAGACCACGCCTGCGCTTGGCATTCTGAGTCGAGACGGTATGGGGGATAACGCTGGCAGCATTCGTTGTGGATGAGGATGCTGGCGTCGGGTGACTTTGCGCAGGCGTGCCCGAGTTGCCTGAGAGCGAGGTTGACGTGCCCTCGAGTTGAGGCGTGTTAGATGTGCTAGACTGGCCCGGCGCAGACGGAGTCTGGCTGCGACTCTTGTCTTCGTCCATTGGATCCATGCCAATGTCAGTGTTCGGGGCTTGTGGAGTAACTTCGTTGGGCAGCGTTGATCAAGGCGTGTCGAGCGGATGACCTGATCTCTACTGGCCGTAGGAACATGCTGTGAATGCGAAGGCTTCGGCGCGTCAGCAGGCCTGAACGGCGGGGGAGTCGGGTGGGTGGAAGCAATTATGCGCCTCTCATGAGCATCGACAGTTCAAGTTTGGGAAGGGGAGAGTTGAAAGCACGATGTTGGGTCGGTGGGGGGAGTGGAGGGGCGCACGAGAAGATTGGACAAGCCTTTTGAGCTTGTCGCGCGGCCTGGCCTTTTGACCGATCAGATCGCGGTTGTGGGCGAGTATGCGCCGTGCATGGTCAGATTCAACCCGACGTGTCGATTGCGAAGTATCGCAGGCGCGACTCGATGGAACCGCGAAAGGCTAAATCTCGTCTAGATAGGCACGAAGAGGGTGTATTTGGGTCTGTCTGGGGATTAGATCGCACGCGCGACAAATTATGCGCCCTCGATGATCCGGTGACGGTGTTTGCGACGACATCGCTCGACTCCACAGAGCGCGTTATTGCTAGTGCACCATGAGGTCATTGCGTCGTAGGTCCATCGGGTGAATTCCAGCAAATTGTCACAGAGGAGCATCACACCTGGTGGAGGCGGAGAGGAAATACCACAGATCATGCAGACAATCGCATCCGCCACACGCTGGCGAATGACACAGCAGTGCAATCGGATTCTGGGTACTAATTGATACATAAGCATTACTTGATAATGAGCACGCTGACGATTTAATAGCCACTGAGAGTCAGAAGCAAAGTTCGGGGCAGGCCCAGCCGCCCAGTATGCGCCTCCACGGGAGCTCAGACTCGGGACGGATAAAATGCCATATTCCGCGGCCTGAGCCGAGCCTTATCGATAAGGCACCGGCCAAGCATTGACCAGCGCTCACAGCAGCGGCAGAGGAGAAACGAGAAAAAGGAATGTGAAAGTTTGGCTTCCTCAACATTAGCGAACGACTCGAGCTCAGTCTAGCGCTTGTGATTACAAGTAGAAATCGCTAAGCGTGCAACTTTCCCAAGGTACAACATGTCCAAACGCCTGCAATGCGGCTTCCAAAACGCCTACACCCCAACCCCAACCCTTGACAAAGAAATCCCCCCGGTGTACATATCCATCAAAAGTCGCGCTTCGACGCACTTCGCGGATACTTGATAGGGCTCATGGAGCGGTGGCCTCGACTCGGTGTCCAGAGCAACGGAGGTGGTGTGTGGTCGGTGTCCGTGTCGTCCATGTGTATGGCCCGGCGCCTGTGCGCTTGAGGTGTCTGTACGGGTATCCAAGTGACATCGCCTTGTCGAATAGGGCCAGCGGCATCGTCAAAGGACCCTGTTGGGATCGGTTGTCGCGGTGGCTCGGGGGCTGCGGGTGACGATGGGCGTCTGGTCATAAAGTAGGTCAAGGCGCCGATGATACCAGCTCCGGCGGTCTGTATGATGTTAGTCAAATTCTTGCGTATTTCAAGCATGGAAGCCAAAGACGCACCCAGGTCTGAAGGGAAAGCCCGTTGAAAAACTCATTCAGAATGTCGGCTGTCCCTTTGATCATCTGTTTGACCTTGCTGATTGCCTCCGGGTCCTTCATCATGCACTGGAACAAATCATCGCAGGTCTTTTGAAAGAGCGGCCCGACCCCTTCGTTGCACCTGTTCAGTTGATAGTCCTGGCGACACTGGGACTTCTGAGCCCTGATGACCTCTCTGGCTTCCTCATTGAGGTTGTTCATGTCGGACTGGAGAGCGTGAAGAAGCCCGATCCCGATCCCCAAGGCCGAGCAGGTGATAAAGACATTGACGCCCAGCCAAAACCATCTGTGGATGTTCTCAGGGGCAGTGTGGTGCTGCTCCATCATACTGAACAACGAACCCACGGGATTTCCGCTCTGGGCTGGTTTCTCGGGTCTCCGTCGAGATCTAGAACGTCCGCTGCGCCAGTACTCGGCGCCTGAATCATCGTCGTCGTCGTCATCAGTCACCTCTGCCGATCGCCTCATGTATCCTGGCACCTTGTCATATTTCTTCCGCCGTCCATGGTCGCGTCCCGACGCGATCTCTCCTTTCCCTGGGGCATGCTTCTTGTACCGAGTAGCCTTGTCGACCCGTGATGGCCCCACCGGACTAAGATGGATGTCCATGCGATCCGCTTCAGGTGTATCGTTGGGGTAGTCAGACGCTTGCGCTGGGCTGTCCTCGGCACCCGAGGCCTCGGAGAGCATCTGCTCGTCGAAAGGTTTGCGCGGGGTCGTGAAAGCAGGATTGCGGAACGGTGGTGCCGGAGGTGTAGAAGTCGCCTTCAATGGTGTAAAGAGCTTGCGCTGGGGTTGAAGAGGCTTCGAGGGGGTGCTGAAAGGTTTCGGCGGGTCGGACCCTTTAGAAGGTGATGCGAAACCTGCAAGTCAGGGTCAGCTCAGATCAAGGACATGACCATACGAAGATCAAGAGTCCGCCTACCATTGTTCAGCCTTCTGTTCGCTGTCGCCTTGACAAATGGGCTGCTTTCATCGACCGGTCCTGTATGGCCGTCGTATTGCCAGTCCATGTGCCCTTCATAAGTACGGCGTTGCATGTTGATTAAAGTATGCGGAAAATGGAGAGAGCGTGGTGTTCCGACAAAAAGACATCAAGGAAGGACGAGAAGTATTGCAGACATAAGAGCGGAAGAACGTAAAGGGAAGTAGACAATCAACATCCAAGAATGCTGGTGTTTGGACAGTCACTGGTGGCAACAGCTGCGAGTAAACAAACCTGGATTCACTGTTCACTGGCATTTGCGCATGGCGGGTGGGGCCTCTATGCCCGCCAAGATGCTAGTTCTGGATTATGTAATCTTGATTTGGGGGTTCAACCACGCCAAAGCCCAAACCAAGTTGCAGCTTTCTTCCTGCGCTACACAATCAGTGCTGCCAGTCGCGACATTCAATCCCTTTAGCGTCAAGGCAATCGACGATACAATCTGCTTGGGCAAACAACACAAAAACATCAACACTTCGTTGTATCATCAGCACTGCGCCTCGCTTGCCCCAGCGAAAACGAAACAGCCACGCGCTACACCGCGCAAGCATGTCGGACGCAGCGTCGCCCGTTGCGGAATCACCCGTCGCACCACCCGGCAACGAGGTTGTCAACGATGGCCAAGAGGAGGAGTTCCAAGATGAGCTGGCCGCAGCCGACTCAGATCGCGACTCCGATGCTCTCTCTGAAGTAGACGAGAATCTCATCGAAGACTACGATCCTGCGGCGGCGAGTATCGAGGATCGACCTGTCGAGATTGACGAAGACGTCGCCCGGACACTGAAGGCATCGAAGCGTAAAACGGCCGATGGCCCAGCAAAGAAGCCTCGGGAAGGTCGTCGCGAGAAGAAGAAACGGAACGATGAGGAGGACATGCAAATTGATGGCGATTCGTACGGACAGAAACCTCGCAGGCAAAGACGCACAGCTGCTGAGGGCGAGCGACGATCAAAACCCCAGGCTGCGGAGCCGGAGCCGGAGAATGAAGATCATCTGAGCCCCGAGGAAAAGCGAAAGCGCGCCATCGATCGTGCGTTGGACGCGGCCATCAAGAAGCCTGCCGGCAGCCGGCGGAAGAAGAAGGATGAGATCGATCTCGAGGACGAAATCGATGATCTTCTGGCCGAGCTCAAGATTCGAATGGAGCATGCCTGCCAGGCCGACAATGAGGCACGCGAACAGGGCCAGCCTGCGCTGCACAAGTTGAAGCTGTTGCCCGATGTGACAGGCATCTTGAACCGCAACAACGTTCAACATGCCGTGTTGGATCCCGACACCAACTTCCTCCAACACGTCAAATTTTTCCTGGAGCCCCTCAACGACGGCTCGCTTCCTGCCTACAACATTCAGCGCGACATCTTCCAGGCACTCACGAAGCTGAACATTGAGAAGGAGACGCTGCTTAGTAGCGGCATTGGAAAGGTTGTCCTATTCTACACCCGCAGTAAAAAGCCCGAGGCGAGCATCAAGCGCATGGCGGAGAGGCTACTGGGAGAGTGGAGCAGACCTATTCTCAAGCGCACGGATGACTACAAGAAGCGCCACATCGAAACGCGCGACTTTGACTATCAGTGAGTATCATTTATCAGCGGTTCAAGAGCCTCGACTAACATTTTGACCAGGGCTGCCAAGATGGCACAGCGTGCGAAAGCCAACTCTCAGTTCAGCCTGACCCAGCGCCCAGCGCAGAAGGAAGACGGCAATCGTGCCCGGGCTGGAGGGCTGCCATCCAGCTACACGATCGCTCCACGCAGCACCTTTGAGGGCACGGGCGGCACGGATCACCGTCCTCTTGGTGCGGGCGGTATGGACGCCTTCCGCAGAATGACACAGAAGAAGAAGAAGGCTACCTAGTGGTCCACGTGTACCATAGCTGTATTGACATGGGATGGGTCGGCGTTGGGGATCAGGCGTCACTTTCTCTCTTTTCGTACAATGCATATCAAACGAGTGCAGCAACTGCTCATTGAAAAGCTGCGCGATATTACTGTGCATGCATTACCATTTTAGGCTGTCAGGATGCGACCTGGTGACTGTTGCTATGCGCACCTTACCCACCCCACGGTCACGTTCCGGCACTGATGTCGTGCGACGTTCTGCAGCCGCCAGGGCGGCGGCTCTGACGTCAGGATTCTTTTGCTTACCCTACGACATGGAGTCTTTGTCTCGAGACCTATCACATCTTCGCCTGTAGAGGTTGTTGTACAAAGATGAAGCAAGAGAATGATCAGCTTCACGTTGGTGAATAAATCAGTAAAGTTCGCGATTCAGCATTGGAGCACATTGTGGCTCAAAACCAAAATCGCGGTGATTCTATGCCGCAAACTGTCCATATAAACAGCACAATTTCTTCAGCGATCTTGGGTACCATGTTGCTTCTTGAGCCAGTGCAACTATCTAAAATCCGAATTCAAAAGCAGTAGCTATTGTATTTCAGGCGAATAATCCTTCGTAAGTGCAATTCAAAAGCCCATTGACTGGTGGTCATCAGAGAACCTACCTCAAGGTAAGGCTGGGGTGAACTTGGACGGTTCTGGCGGCGCCAAGTCAACAGCACGTTGCCAGCCCAAACGAAAGCAACCCCTCGATCCAGCGTCCGACCTCTCCCACCTCGGAAACAGAAATTCCCTCCAACCCACCTGAGCGACATCCAAACATCCCATCCGCTCGCTGCCGTTTGAGTTGTTGTCGCTTCCTGACACGTATAGCTTCTTCCCGAATCCAAGCTCAGAGGCGCGATTGTCGTTGTGGGATCATCTGGTACGTGCAACTTGGCCCCAATCCGCTCGCGACGTGCATACAGAGAGTCGGGCTGGTCGCAACGAGCGCCAGATGCTGTGATGCGACCTGCACCGAGCCACCCCGACGCGCGCATCGCTGCTACATGATTCGAGGCATCGTCTTTGAATCTACACACTCGCTTGTTCAACGAAATGTTACTATCTTCAAGTGTCCACGTCGCTGACGCTGATTCCAGCTACTGGCTGCCATACAAAGACCTACTGGCACTATAGACCTCGACATCGTTCACGAATAGACTCACCGCAACCATCATACCCGTCCTTGAGCCGTCTTATATACATTGTTCAGTTCCAGAAATATTCCGTTCTCACGAAAGCTGCACTGCACGACGTCCTTTCGCCAACTACCGCGCTGTCCCGCCGCCGCCGCTTCAGCTGTCGCGCGTCACAAGACCTCGAGTACATCGACGACTACGATTCCGACCGATTTCATTGTCAATCTCGCCTCGCACTACGAAAGACGCCTATATCGTAGCGCCACTTGCACGATCTGAATCCGAATCTCCCGAATCTCCGCGCCGGACTTGTCCATCTCGCACAACAAAGACATCGCCAAGATGAACGGCGAACAACCCACCGACGAGCAGAAGCCGCCTCTAGCGACGCCTGCCGACAGCACCAATGGCGAGAGCCTCGCCGCGAAGAAAAAGAAGAAGGAGGCCTTGAAACCGATCGTCACAAACGATGCCCCGACCAAACAAACTGGGTATGTGAAAATCTTCCATTGCCGTTGAGGATTGCCTTTTGCATGGAGACTTCATTCCTCACCATGAATTATCACCCCGCGAACAGCCCAATCCGAGATCCACCCTGATCTAGCGAGACACGAGGCTGCATCCATCCACGCAAATGTTTCTGGATTGCGGCTTGCGGCTTGTGAAGATTTCCGTGTCTCAAAAATGGCGGGCGGCTCCTCGAACCTGGCCTTTGCCTAGTGCATTTCATGGCGACAGCAGTTGCATCGCATGAGTGTCGTCCAGTGACGAGTGCCCAGCCAACACCCCTGCGAGCTAAACCTGAGATAGTGTCTGTGATGGTCTATCTCTCGCGCAAAGCACATCAGGCAGTGTCCAGGCAGGATATTGCCATCTCAATTCATTTTGCTATTGAGCAGAACACCGAGGATGGCGAAATCGTGCACTCAGCTGGGGCGCTAAGTGGCGCGCTGAATATTGATTGCATATTGCTGAGGGGACTGGAGGCGAGCGATCGCATGCGGGATTGGCTGGCGCTGCCCAAAGTCGGTCCCTGTTTCTGCGTTACAGAGGCGCCGATTGCGCGGACCTTTTGCCCACTGCTCAAGTGCTACACTACCTTACCTTACCTTACTCTTGACGACTCAATTACCCAGCCCTCTCCCAGTCCTTGCCATTACGTTGGGCATCGCTGGCATCGCTCGTCTTCACCTGCTTCATTTCCTTTTCTGCATAGACCTTCTCCCTATGTTTTTGGGCCACTGTCACGACAGCGACATTGTACTTGTTTGAAACCGCTCTCGCTTCGACATTATAGCGACTGTCAGAGTCTTTCCCGGGACAGCACGCACCGGACCCCCAAGCGCGCACCTCACCTTCGGCTTGCCGTCGTACGCCTCAATACCACTTTGCTTCTGCGACATCGCTTTGTGCGAAGAGCACCCATGTAAATGGGCACTATGAGTTTCCTCAAGACAAGGTTGCCAGGCCACCTCTCATGAGCTACACAACAACCCTTCATGGCCCCTCCCATACCCATCAGCCCATGATAGGCTGGCTTCTACCAGGACATGTCGCTTGTCCGGCATCATCTCCAAGCGGATCGAAGTCGGTCTTGCGAATGCCCTGCGCTTCATGGGCGACGCCCCGCCACCCCTCTTTGGCGCCCATGCCCCACCGCCACTCGCGAATTGTTCAACGCGGTCAATGACAATTGCACATTCATTCACAGGGTCCTCGTTGCTAATAATTTTTCTTGAAACTGCAGAACACAGCAATTTGCTCAGACAATGGCACAATCGCCATCTGCATCATCCGTCGACGAACCCGCCGAGGCGACTGCGGACGAGGAGGATTCCGAAGATTACTGCAAGGGTGGGTATCACCCTGTGCAAGTAGGAGAGAACTACAAGGATGGAAGATATACGATTGTGCGCAAGCTGGGCTGGGGCCACTTCTCGACAGTGTGGCTGTCGCGGGACAACAACAATGGAAAACACGTGGCCCTCAAGGTGGTTCGGTCCGCGGCGCACTACACCGAGACGGCAATCGACGAGATCAAGCTCCTGAACAAGATTGTCCAGGCAAAGCCACACCACCCCGGCCGGAAACACGTCGTCAGCCTCCTCGACTCTTTTGAGCACAAGGGTCCGAACGGAACCCACGTCTGCATGGTCTTCGAGGTGCTGGGGGAGAACTTGTTGGGTCTTATCAAGAGGTGGAACCACAGGGGTATTCCCATGCCACTGGTCAAGCAGATCACGAAGCAGGTACTCCTGGGGCTGGATTATTTGCACCGCGAATGTGGCATCATCCACACGGATCTGAAGCCAGAGAACGTGTTGATTGAGATTGGCGATGTTGAGCAGATTGTCAAGAAGGTCGTCAAGAACGAGCCCGCAGAGAAGGAGAAGGAGAACAATCGCAACGGGCGAAGACGACGGAGGACGTTGATCACAGGCAGCCAGCCCCTGCCATCGCCTCTTAACACGGGGTTCAACCACAACAACCTCTTCCCCCAGTCCAGCGCCCAGGCGAGTCTGGCGGGAATGCTCAGCGACAGCAAGCCATCCGGTTCGTCGCCAAAGGGGGCGGAAGAGGCACAGAAGCAGCGAGAGAAGAGCGCGTAGGTTGGATCCGTGGACGCATGTATGCAAATGTACTGACATGTGCTTTCTACAGTGACGTGCTCTCACGAGAGGTCTCGGGGATCTCGCTCGACAAAAACAGCTCACCATCAGCGGGCGACAAGAGGAAGGCAGATGATACTTCACTCGAGGTGATCAGCGTCAAGATTGCGGATCTTGGCAACGCGTGCTGGGTGAACCACCACTTCACAAACGATATCCAGACGAGGCAGTACCGGTCTCCAGAGGTCATCCTGGGCTCAAAATGGGGTGCCAGCACAGATGTCTGGAGTATGGCGGCGATGGTAAGCTTCCACAGGATCTCGCTCGTTTGATCATGTCCGCTAATTACAGCAGGTGTTCGAGCTGATAACGGGCGACTACCTGTTCGATCCGCAATCGGGCACCAAATACGGCAAAGATGATGACCACATAGCCCAGATTATTGAACTGCTTGGGCCGTTCCCCAAGTCCCTCTGCCTGAGTGGTAAGTGGAGCCAGGAGATATTCAATCGCAAGGGCGAGCTGCGCAACATTCACCGGCTGCGACACTGGGCACTGGCCGACGTCCTGCGCGAAAAGTATCACTTTAAGGAAGATGAGGCGAAGCGCATTTCGGATTTCCTGACGCCCATGCTCGAGTTGGTGCCGGATAGGAGGGCCAATGCTGGCGGCATGGCAGGGCATCCATGGATGGAGGATACGCCAGGCATGAAGGGCATGAAGCTGGAGGGGCTCGAGGTCGGCGCCCGCGGCGAGGGCATCGATGGATGGTCGACGGAAGTGCGGAAGCGTTGAATGGATGAATATACGACGGTGAAGCTCGCGCGGAACAGATGTCAGATACTAGGCTGATGTATGGCTTCCATTGTGCAATACAGCATCTGTTACGTTTCGTGCAAGGCGGTCGTGGACGAGAAGTGCATAGATGCGTATTGCTCGGCCTGCGTCCCTGGCTCATGTTGGAAATAATCATGATTAGAGATCCGTTCTTGCAAGAAGCCCCTTTGCCTCGCTTTTCCCTAGTCTATTACTCGTATCTCGTCGCGTGACGCTCTATCCTGACCAACTCACTTGGACGGCCTGCTTCTCCGTTTCTTGACCGTGGCAGCGGGACTATCCTCCGCTTCTACCTCATCATCGCTGCTCTCGCTGACGGGCCCTTCCTCTACAGGCTCCTCCGTCTGCTCGCCAAGAACTTCCCGCACGATCCGATGCCCTTCGTCCTCAGCAACCTCGCCATTCATGGCACCACATGCCATGCACCTCCACTTGCCCATCTCTGCGAGCGTCTTGACACCTGGCGGTGCTTGCCCGTTCACAAGCCGACATTGGCTGCAGAGGAGGACGATGCGATTCTTGGGCGCCGTCTCATCCTCACCGAGCAAAATGTCGAAAACACGGTCGTACCAGTGCGACTCGGGCGGTTGATGTGGTAGCTGCTGGTGCTGGTGGGCCAGGGGTGGCATGTGGGTGAACTCTGCATTGGGCGCGAACTCGGCGCTGGCCTCCTCCATCCCCTGCGGTCGCGCGTGCTGCTGCTGAGGTGCGTCCGGGCGTCGCTGAATGTTCGCGGTGGGAGGCGGTGGCATTGTCGTCCGGCTGGGTGCAGGACTTTGCGGATGCTTGCCCTTTTTGCCATCGTTGGCCTTTGCCGTGTCGTCTCCGCCGTCGCCAGCGGCCTTCTTCTTGCCCTTGCCAGATCTGCCCTCTGCCCCGCCGTACTTCTCAATGAGCTCCATCGTGGAGTCGTACTTGGTGGCGTCTTTGAGCTTCTGGATCGTCTTTGCTCGTTCCTCTTGCTGCTCCTTAAGCTTCTGAGAGAGGGAGTCGATCCGCAGGTTGAAGTACCCGGTTGTCAGCCTTCTAGTGGCATAGATCCTAGTCAAGTTAGCTATTGCCCCGGAGCTGCTTTTTGCGCACGGGGGTTCTTACAAGACGGGACCGCCTGCCATTGCTGTCCACTCGTACGCGCCCATGCGGTTATATCCCACGACAGCAAGCATAACAACGGCGTAGACGAGGAAGGCAAAGGTCATGTAGAGCGTCCATAGTACTTTGACACGTCGTGCGCGCGAGCGCAGCTTGTCAAGATGCGCTTGATTGGCGGCAATCTTCGTGGAGAGGTTCGAGAGAGTCTTTTCGAACGATGCCGTGTCGGAGGACTCGCCCTGTGGGAGAAGTTAGAAGGCAGGCACATTTGCAGAAAGGCGGGCAGATGCGAACCCTCCAAGGCCAGAAGGAGACCATGACAGATCAGGGACTGTAGGCGTGCGCTACAGGATCTGGCTTGGTTGTGTTGTGTGCAAGTCGAAACGCTCTCAGGATGAGCGCTGTGGCCAAGCGCACAATTGAAGCAGCTCTGCGTGCGGCGGTGACCTCACAGGTGGGCTCGTGACGTGTGGCTAAGACCTCGAATTGAGCCACGTGTAGATCTGAACAAAGCAAGCACCAGCCACACTTAAGGTCCCGCTGGGCTGCTAGCTCAGTTACCTGGGTCCGGTCTCCCTAGGAATCCGTCTCCGAGTTCAATTTGATTCACACTTCACACACTCCTTATTGGTCGCAAGCTCTGCTTCACAATGCTGCGATTGCTGTTCTAAAAGCCTTTTGTTATTTCCTTGGTACTAGTTCCCTTCTGGCTGGTGTGTACCAGCGGTCCTTGGTCGTTGCCATTGAGCGAGGCGTGAGACGGATACTACATCATGTTTTCGCGCATCCGTGGAGCGATCGACCGGACCATTGCCGAAGAGCAGGCGCGCCAGAAGGATCAAACGTCCCAAGGCGTCTCTCGCTCCGGCTCGACTTCCTCGCGAACGAGCGCCGGCGGTGCAAAACGTCCAAAGCCAAAGTCCGCGAGCAACGACGCCAGCAAAGCGGACGACGCGCCCAACCCCGATCCTGCAGTCTTCGAGGCAGCGTTTGTCATTGACGATAGCGACGATCCGAGTCGCGCAGGGACACCGAAGCCACAGACGAGCGAGGCGGGCGGAAATGGCTTGGATGGCGTGAAGGACGAGCGGGAAGAGGACAAAGCTGCCGAGGGTGCAGAAGGCAAGACTCAAGATGACAGCGAGAAGAAGGAGGGAGAGAAGGATGAGAGCGCAAAGGCAAAGTCAAAGGCAGCCGACGCTGCTGCCGCGCCTTCGACGGAGCTGCCTCCAGACATCAAGCAGAAACTACGAAAGCTCGAGAAGCTGGAAGCCACCTATCCCGAACTTCTACGATCGTACCGCGTTGCGCATCGTCGCGCGACCGCCATCGAGCCATTTGAGCGAGCGCTCCGTGAGAACACGCCCTTGACTTCCATTGGCGATCCGAACGCTCTGACCGAGTATCTCAACCAACTGAACTTGCGGGGCGATATGGTTATGCAAGAACTGAAGCGCGTGTCAGCAGAGAAGGACGAGCTCAAAAAGTCACACGACCAAGGCGAGGAGAAGATCAAGAAGCTTGAGGCAGATCTGGAGGCGGCAAAGGGCGGTAAGCCCGTCGAAGAGACTGGCGAGCCACAGGTCGAGGCTCTGCGACAGTCCGTGGATGACAAGGCGGCTGCGCCCGAAAAGGTCAAATCGCCCGTGCTTTCCGTCATGGGCATGTTCTCCCCTAAGCAGAAGGCTGCCCAGCAGGAGGCTGCGAAGGAAGACGGTGACCTCTTCTCATACGACGAGGAGCTCCCGCAACTACAGGCAGACTTGGCTTCCAGGGACGAGGAGATTCAGACCTTGCGCAAGGAGGTGGACGGTCTCAAGGGTGAGCTGTCTGTTGCTAAGGAGAACAGCACAGAACTGGCGAACAGCTTGGAAAAGGCGGAGAAAGAGCTCACCGGATCCAAGGATGCTGCTAGCTCGCACGAAAGCTTGCAAAAGGAACTCGAGGCGCGAAACAGCGAGATTGCCAGCTTGAACGAGCGCCTGGAAGCGTCGCAATCGCAAATCAAGGCGTTGGAAGCTGACCTGGCATCCGAGACCAAGGCTCTATCCGCCAAGGTGAAGGAAGTCGAGGCGTCGCTGGCTACGCAAACAAAGCAGGTTGCCGACTCGGAGGCTGAGGTGACCAAGGCGAACCAGGCGAAGACAGTCACCAAGAAATTGATTGACGACCTCAATACCCAGATCAAGGTCTTGGAAAAGGAAAAGACCGAAAGCGAGAGGAAAATCACTGAGCTGACCAAGAAGCTCGAGAGCCAGCCCGAGACTGCGCCCAAGCCTGTCGAGCCAGCCGCAGCACCCAAGCCAGCAGCTCCTGCGGCCCCGGCTGCTGGCGGTGGCAACAGCAAGAAGAAGAACAAGAAGAAGAAGGGCAAGGGTGGCGCTGCAGCTGGGGGACAGCAAGCTGAGGAGGTGTCCGAGGCCCCTGAGCCGGCAGCCGCCGCTGCTGAAGCTGTCGACAGCGGTGCTCTGGAGGCTGAGATTGCGAAACTGAAGGACGACGTGTCAGTGAAGGATGCGCAGATCGAGAGGCTGTCCAAACAGCGCAAGACGGAGGAGGACCTCAACGAGGAGATTGAGTCTCTTCGAGATGACCTCCTCAACATCGGTCAGGATCATGTCCAAGCCAAGGAGAAGATCAAGACGCTTGAAGCCGAGAAGGCAGAACTCAAGGCCGAGATTGCCGAGCTCGAGAAGAAGATGAGCACGTCTGCTGCCTCTGATGTCAAGGCCAACGGCCAACACAAGGAAGAGATGGAGAAGCTCCAACGGGAGTATGACGATCTCAAGGAGAAATCGTCGACGCTGCAATCTGATCTCGGTGCGGCGCAGCAGTTGGCGCAGACTCGCTTCAAAGACTTGAGTGATCTACGTGAAGTGCTTCAAAAGGCACAGCCGGAGCTGAAGACGCTACGACAGGAGTCTGCTACCCTGAAGACAACAAAGGAAGAGTTGGCGACCAAGTCCAAGGAGCTGAAGGACGCAGAGAAGAAGGAGAAGGATCTGAAGCGTGATCTAACGCGAGCGCAACAGCAGGCCTCGGAGCGCGAGACGGAAGTCAAGAGCCTGCGGCAGAAGCTCACGGCTGAAGGTACCGCCAAAGCCCGTCTGGAGGATGAGAAGCGTGCCGCAGGCCGTGACCTCCGCGAGGTCGAAGGGGAGAAGGCAGAGCTTGCCACACGCGCAGAGGCCGCCGAGAAGGAACTGGCCAAGGTGCAAGAAGAGGTCAACCAGCTGCGACCTCGGGTGAAGGAACTCGAGGAGCAGATGCACAAGCTACGCAGGGAGAAGACAGCGGCGCAGGAGGAAGTCGACTTTAAGACGCAGCAGTACTCGAACGCCCAGGGGTTGCTGAGCAGCATGCGGGACCAGACGACGGAAATGTCCGTGCAGCTGAAGGAGTCCAAGTCGCAGGCCGAGGCCCTGGAGGAGGAGCTGGCCGAAGTGCAGCGTTTGCTGCAGGAGCGCAGCCGCGAGGGCGAGACGATGAGACGTCTGCTCGCCGACGTGGATGAGCGCGCGGACGCCAAGGTCCGGGACATGCGATCGCGGATGGAATCTGCAATTGAGGAGAGAGACCGCATCGAGGACGAGTCGAGCACCCTGGCCAGGCGCAAGGCGCGCGAGACGGAAGAACTCAAGGGCAAGATCCGCGAGATGGAGCGCGAGGTCAAGACCCTGACTCGCGAGCGCGACGAACTCGAGGAGAGGGAGAAGGAGTGGCGTCGCCGACGAGAGGAGCTGGAGAGCGTGGAAGAGAAGGCCGAGGCGGAGACGGCCGAGATGCGCTCCACCGTCACGCAACTGAGGAGTGCCCTGGACGCGAGCGAAAGCCAAGTGCGCGACGCCGAGAAGCAGCGCACCGAACTGAGGAAACTCCTGGACGAGGCGCGGCAACGCTACGAGCGCACGCAGAAGGAGCTCAAGGGGACACAGGCACGGCTCATGGCCGGCGCCGGGTCCAGTCGAAGCTCGATCGACTCGAACAGGAGCGGACTGACGGCGAACGGGGGAGGCAACGCGTCGCCGGGTGGCGCCGACTTGATGTACCTGAAGACGATTCTTCTACAGTTCCTGGAGCAGAAGGACGGGAAGCTAAGAGCGCAACTGGTGCCTGTCCTCGGGAAGCTTCTCAAGTTTGACAAGTGAGTTTGATTGAGTATCCGTCTAGGGTCTTGTCACATGATACTAACAGCGCGGCAGAACCGATGAGGCGAAATGGCAAAGCGCAGTGCAGCATATCGAGGTCCGGTGATAGAGAGTGTTGGTTTGGGCCATATGTACGTATAGAGGACCTGCCGTTGATATCTACCACGAAAGCAGTGCATTGCAAGTTGAGTATTGGCACGGCGGGCTATTAACTAGCATTTGCATTTCAATTGTCGATACGTCTCAATACCTATCCTGTGCCTCGATTCACACACACGCCCAATGCCTCCCCTTGCGGCACGCCGCGCCGGGCAGTATCCATTGTCCTCTGCGAGTCGTACGACGCCTCGACCTCGTCTGTCCGCATGATCCCCCTGTCCATCGAGGCGCTGCCTTTTTCCGGCCTGGAGAAGTTCCGCATGCTCCCAATGCCGCCGCCCGCCTCGGCGTCGCCCGTGGTGGACAAGGTGCTGCCGTCCCTCTTTCTGATCCGCGGCACGAGCTCGAGGCTGTCCGAGTCGACCGCGGGGTCGGCCATGCCTAGGGAGTGCACGGAGGTGTAGGTACGGCAGGCGGCGGAGGCATCCAGATCGCGACGCTTGCTGGGGTTGGACTTGAAATAGCCGTCCCTGGTGGTGCGCCTCACCGAGGAGCGGAAGGGGTTGCGATGGAAGAGCCACTCCATGAGCGGGGAGAGGACGGGGATGGTGCAGGCGATGATGATTGTGGTGCCCTCGATGATGGTCCAGATGATGAGATCTGACGAGTCGTCTGCCAAGGTGTCAGCGATCTGTGAGAACAAAACCCAGGGAGAGAGAGAGATGTAATTACACGAAAAGTCGGGACTCGCGAGGCCGCTCGGTATGCGCGTCGTCTTGAAGATGGCCACGGCACCGGACACGCAGCCGATGCCGAGGGCGACGACGAGGGCAATCTTCTTCTGCAGCTTGAGCTGGAGCTTGAAGAGCACGACGGCCGGGTAGACGGCGAGGTAGACGTCGACAAAGGCGGAGAAGGTGCCGGCGTAGAGGGAGAAGTCGACAATGATCTTGGGGTCGACGCAGCGGCCCTCGATATCCTGGCGCCACAGGGACTCGGTCGGCTGGCACTGCCCGAGGAGCGTGCCGACGGTGGCGCCCAGGGTGCCGAGACACCAGATGGCCAGGAACCAGAGGAAGTAGCTGTGCCACCTGGACGGGTTCATGAGCCTGGTGAGCAGGCGGACGACGGCCAGCTTGGGCAGCCCGAGGCAGAGGACGGCCGGGCAAAAGGCGGCTGTCGTCCACAGGATGACGCGCTCCCTCTCTGACGACGTGAGGAGGGTCAAGTGTCGTCCATTACCGAAACCCACGGCGACGGTGGTCAATGCTGTCGACAGAATACCGCAAATCTGGCAGGGCAGGACGTGTCAGTCTGGTCTGGTCTGGTCTGACCGCGTGCGTGTCCGACCACGAGGGAGACTTACCGTACCCGCTACGCACCAGTAGTCGTCGCTCCGAAGCTTGCTGTACATTTTGAGCCGCACGAGCACGCGCGCGGCCGTGAAGAGGAGCGCCAGGGCCATAAAGAGCCAGCAAGTGGCGAGGATGATGGGTCCCTTGTCCTGCGCGGCCCAGGCATCGTACTCGTCTGTGCCGACGGGCGGGTGCGCGATCTCTGGCTCGACCATATTACTGCCTGTTGCCCATAAAGGGACCTACGTACCTCTCCTCTGCTGATGAAGGAGGAGTCGATGTTCCAGTCCTCAGTTGGGGAGGGGGCAGACAGACAGCAAGGACTGTGCCACGCAGGCGGTGGGTGGCCTCGCTGATGGGTTCTTCTTATCCATGCCATGCCATGTGGCAAGACTGGGTCACTGCCAACTGGTGACTGGGTTATGTTGGCAGAAGCTGTCGACGGGCCCTTGGTGGCTTGCTTGCTTGCTTGCTTGCTTGGTCATTCTCTGCGGCCGGATACTGAAACCGGACGTTCAGTAGTCAATAGTACAGGGGTCTCTGTCGGATTCAGGGGATTATCATCCCCACAGCCGCCGCGAACCGGCCGCATCGTGATGAGCCCTGGCCCCTGGTATGTATGCCATAACCCCGTATGCAGGTACAGTACGGAGTACTCACTCCGACTCTGCATAACCCAACTGCCGAACCGTTTCACGTAATCGGCACGGGATGTCAGACGCAAGGCGTATTGTTGCTACTTGTATCTGGGCTCGAGCGCGCGACACATAGGCCTCGTTATCAATGGAGCTATAATACAATCGAGGGCGCTGTCTATAATATGGAGGCCCCATCTCCCCCATGTGGTCATTGCTCCGCGAAGACCAAATTGTGTGCAGACTCCCAGCGAACAATGGGGCTGTCCGATATGAGGTGTCATTGGGGACGACGCCAAGGGCTTGGTGGCACCGGGGGTTGGAGCCCCTGACCTTGAGGTGCCTTCTTGGCAGGTAATAATTACTGTAATTCAACTTAGCAAGCCTCATGACTCAGACAACCAACCAGACGGGCCTGGTGCTTGCGGGGGCCCCAACGAGGGCGGCACTGCGGCTCAACTAGCTTGCAGTTCAATCCCACTATCGAGATAACGTCGTGACTCGTGCAAGCAACTGCATGGTGGCGTCGACATCGGCAGTTCTCGCCTCTCGAGTCCAGCCAATTTGGACCCGGTTCGTGGAGATGACATGACGAGCGCGTCCAGCGAGCATCACATACATGCACGACATTGACGAGGTGCATGCAGCCTGTCAAGACTCAAGGGTGGTACAGCAATCATACATACATGTACTGGATGCATTCGCACGGCAGAGCAAACTAGCTTCGGGATGCAGCCGAGAGCCGCGCCCCAGAGGAGACCGTTGCGGCGACCGACCTTTTCGACCACGAAAAAGGTAAAGGTGCACATGCCCAGGGTCTTGAAGCAGCCGTAGAGACCCGTGGAGAAGAGCTTGGTGCTGGTGCCCGCGATGCCCAGCGTCTCAAAGATGCGGGGCGCGTAGTAGGTGATAATGTTGACACCAGTAAAAGACTGGAGGAACATGAGCAGCATGCCGACGGCCATGCGGTTGCGGGTGCCCTTTTGAAACAGCTTCTTGAACTGCTGCTTGCGGCTCATCTGCATGACGGAGCGCTGCTCGACCTGGGCACGGATCTCGCCGAGCTCCTGGCGGATGTAGTCGTGCTCGGCGGGCAGGTTGCGGATCATGCAGAGGACGGACTCGGCCTTGTCGAAGCGGTCCTTGCGGGCGAGCCAGCGGGGGGACTCGGGGCAGAAGAAGATGCCGCTGGCGAGGAGGACACCCGGCAGCAGCTGGAGGGCGAGGGGGATGGTCCACTGGGCGAGGGAGGCGTCCGGGATGGTCTGGGAGGTGGCGTAGTTGATCCAGAAGCCGAGCATGCCGCCGCCCTGGGAGGCGATCTCGAAGATGCCGACGAGGCGGCCGCGGATGGAGGGCGGTGCCGTCTCGGAGATGTAGACGGGGACGCACATGGAGGTGGACCCGATGCCGAGGCCGGCGATGGCGCGGCCGGCGATGATGAGGTTCATGTTGCCGCGCGCGGCGGTCATGAGGGTGCCGCCGAGAAGGAAGACGAGCGAGGCGCAGAAGATGGTGAGGCGACGGCCCAGGCGCTCGGCAAAGGGGAACGTGATGAGGGCGCCGAAGAAGCAGCCGGCCTGGAAGGTGGACACAATGTTGCCCTGGATGGTGTCGATCTGGTTCTGGGGCCGCTCGTTGAGCTTGAAGTCGTCGCGGAACGAGTTGAGGGCCATGGTGCCGCCGATGACGGCCGTGTCGTAGCCCACTGGTCATGGTCAGTACTTGTGAGGGAGGGAGGAGGAGAGTGAGCGAGCGAGGAGGACAGAGACGTACTGGCTAGGGCGGACATGGAAGCCAACAGGGCGATGAGATGGATCTTCCAGTTGCGGACCTCGGGAGGGTCATTGGTCCCGGAAGCGTGTGTGTTCCACCCCATGATGGCGTTTGGTCACGTCGATGGCAAGAAGTGTGGTGATGACTCTCTTGAAAGTGACTCGAGACAGCACTTGACTGTGTGGAGGTGGATTGTTGTCGAGAAGACGCGACCTTGCTGGTCCTTGTGGATGAGGAACAGGATGATCGACCCAGGCGAGGAAGAGAGGTCCAGGGAGGGATGCTTCGAGTGAAGATGATCGAGAGGGGGGCGAAGGAGGATCTTTATACATCGAGGCTCAGATCCATGGTGGCAGGCTGGATACAATACAGGACCTAGGCCAGTACAGAGAGACCATGGGCGATCCACCGTCATGGAGCATGGAGTGCATGCAGGCCAGGCATCCCGCATGGTCTTGTGGTGCTCTGGGGGAAGAGGCCTTGAGGAGGAGGGTCCAGGACGCCAGAGGAGGGTCCAGCTTGGGCTCCCACTACCGAGATGAACGATACTTGACCCCGCACCAATCAAGAGAACGATGAAGAACAGATTGTACGCGTGTGGAACGAGTCAGACGCGGCCCTGGCCGACCCCGTGGGGATGGATGGATGGATGATGGATTCGCCTCTGGAGTCTGTCGGAATACGGGGGCGGAGTCTGGGATACGACGTTGAGTCGAGACAGCTCAACTGCATCCGAGACCAGTATTGACGGAAGTTGACCGTGGCGGCCTCACCAGTGAATTCTCCATTAGTCGTGTGCAACGACAGGCCCAAGGCTCTGCTTGCATCGCAGACTGACCTCGAAGATGTTGGCGGGGGGTTGGTTGGTCACTCGAGTGACTCGACCAACGACGGATAGCCAATTTAGCATCAGACCCCTGTTCCTCTGTTTTTAAGCTTCTCCGCACGCGCACGAACAGGGCGATCAGCGTATCAACTCGCGCAGAGGCGAGCTCCTGTCGATGCTGGACACGCGGAGGCTTCTTAGCGCCGACCTTCTTTTCCTCTGTTTAACTCCACCAGAGGCCCTGAATCTTTCTCGTCGGGCTGGACGCGAACCTCTTCTGCGTGCTTGCCAGCTATCCTTCAACATGGCTGGCTAGACTTGGTCTGCTGGTCGAGTATTCCGTGAGTACTGACTCAGTCAGTCCCTCCAGGGCCTCCACGACGCGTCCACAGACAATCAACGCCCAGAGAAAGAAGAATCAACGCCCAGAAAGAAGCCACGCCCGCATGCCGGTGCCAGAGCCGGCCTCGGGACGCCTCATTCTGGTCCCGCCTATCACCAGCCAAGTAAGTTCCCGGCTTCAGACGTTTGGCCTTTGACCGAAGAATCCGCCCTCCCACATAAATGGCGCCCCGGGTCCCCCGCCCTCCCCCAGAGACCCCTGCCCCGACATTGCGCGCCCAGGGACGACGGGGAAATAGAGTCGAGGCCTCTTTGCCGACTCCAGTCGGGTGGTGGGTTCTCAACTTCTGATCCGTAGTCCGTATCCGTGCTTGTACGCGTAGGGGAGACCACTGTTTCCGACCTTATATATAAGCTTAAATGTCGTGGATACGGAGACCAGCAGCAGCTTCACTTGTGACATCGCCACAGTCCAACTTGAGGACCTGAATCATGAGCAGCCATCACCGCAAGACACGATCAGTCAGATGGTTACCAACAGACAATTCGGCCCCTAGTAGTACGCGCCGACTGTCCATCTCTGGTCTCTGCGCAACTGCATCCCCACATCGCCGTTGGCTGCCTCCCCGAAACAGGAGATTTCCCCCATCGCACAGCTGACCGACGGCATGTCCCTCCTCCTCCTCCTCCCGGCCAGCCCATCCCTTGGCACACTCGGCTAAGATACAAGGTCCGCGCTCTGTCCTTCGGCTTCCGAGCATATATCTTCGGAGCTCCGATCTTGTCTGCCGGCGGGACGACCCACACTCGACTTCATCCGTGTGTTTTGGTGAGGGAATCGCGAGAATGTCCTTGGAATCCAGTCTGTCTGGTGGTCGCATCGTCCACTTTTCTCCTGTCTGTCCCTCTCTTCTGCGTCTCCTTCCTGGGCCCAACCATGCTCCACAGATCAAATCCCCAGATTACCCCGGATCAGCTTGAAAGTTACAATAGATTTGTCCTGGTCCGGAGGCGGGGTGCCGTACCGTCCGCCTGCTCTGTCCGGGTCGGTCACGGGCGTCAAAGTACGCGTAAACCGGGATGTGGCAGAGGATGCGTATCTGGTCATGGGCAGTATCATTAGCCAACGCAATCGTAACAAGTACCGTTCACGCCATGGGTAAGGACAGCCACATACAGACAGAATCAATCATCAGCCACTGGGCCCGTGTGGGTATCCATGTCGTCGTCGACAGGTCGATACTGCACAGCAAGTCGCACCTCCTGGACATCCATCCATATCCGGCTAAAGGTTAACCGAGAAAGCAAGATCATGCAGCAGAAACTGCACTAGTTAGTACACAAGATCAAGGATCCCAACTTCAGAAAGCTTTCCCTGTTAGACGCCGCTGCCGCTCGTGCTGTTCTGTCTGTATCGTTGGCGACCGTCAGCATCTCACTGTTCCACCGCACCAAGCTCGCTTGCTAGGCCTTGCCTGCTCCCAACACCTTGAAGAGTATGATTTTGTATTCGTTGTCGCCCAAGGTGAGCAAAGCACTGGCATTCTGCGTTCTCGTGAAGCAAAACGTTTGTTCATCCGCATCTCATCATGATGCCCCGACCTCCCCCACGATTTCATGCCTCCATGCACATGCACGCACTCCGCAATCTCAGAGCACCATCCCCTGCTCGAAAGGCGTGGCCTATGCCCTCCATCGGCAAAGTTCCGCAATCTCTATTATCATCTTTATATGCATCAGATCCGTAAACATCCGATGGACCCTGCAAAGTTCATGTCTGTTGAATCGAGACCCCAATATGGCGTCCTGTCGTAGCAAACGAAATAGCCTAGACGGATTAGCTTCGCAATAACCAGCTCGTGAACGCTTACAAGCAATTTTCAAGGCTTCGCGGGCCTGGTCTTCAGACGCCACTGGCCTCTCTATTCATCACGTGTGGACACTTCCATAGCATTCATCAAATCTCAAGTAGCAGCCAGCTACCAGTGACCTCTCTGGGCAATAGCAATCTCGTCAACCACAACCTGAGTAGGGGCCGGCAGGGACTGCCGATCCAGGCGGTTCACGACATGCCAGTGCAGCAGGTCCCTGCAAGCCCAGGCATCCTCCAGACTGTCGTGGCCCCGCCCCGCCATCTGGATCTTGCGCTTGAGGCGCGTGTCCGTCAGTGCCTTGAGCGACGATCCCTGAACTGCAGGCGGCGGCGTGAGGTGGTCCCATGGTTCGCCACGCTCCTTCAGGGCCTTCTTCTCCTCCTCCATCTTCTCCATGGCGGCCTCAAACTTGGCCCTCTCCACGGTGGCGAACGGCTCCTCGATCAGAAACGTGTCCACGATGCGTGGATGGATCCAGCGCAGGGACGTGAAATCATTGTTCGACCCATGGCCTACCACGACCGTGTCCTGCCCGATAAACTTCCACATCTCCGCCCGCGCACTCGCCCTGCCAAACAAACAGGTGCGCCGTCGCCGCGCGTCGTTCATCATCTGGCGCGTGATGCCCGAGAACCGGGTGTTGAAGTGCTGCATGGGGCAGTCGGGCCACACGAGCTTGTCCAGCAGCACTTGGCCGGTGAAGTAGTCGATAATCGTCAGGCGGATGAGCTCCGTGTCGCCGTACTCGGACGTGCCCATTTCGCAGTCAATGGCCACGGCGTCGACGGGCTTGATCGCGGGGACTCTACCTCCACGACGGCGGCCCTGCATGTTAGGCGATGGGGAAGGCGTCGGGTGAAGCTGCCACTCGAGCTCCAGCTCATTGTGCGCGTAGACGCGAGGCGTGTGCTGCGCAGACTCGACACAGCCTGGCACGGCAACAAAGCCACCACAGCATGTCCAGTGCTGGGCTCAGTCAGCAACGTACTCAATTGTGTCCAGGCATTCCATCCTCATACCTTGGCTCGCACCGCTCCGGTATGGTACCTGCAAAGGTCCTTGGGGGGCTTCCCTTTGCCTTGAGCCTTGCCTTCAGCCCTGGTTTCCAACGACGCCCCACCCTCAGCGTCTTCCGGCTCCGCGACAGTCAATATCTCCACAGGACGTGAAATGCCAGAAGAGGCATCCTGACCAGCTTGACTCTTCGCCCAGTGGATCTTGTCCTTTTTCTTGAGAACTGGGTACAGGTAGGTCAGCATGCATCACGCGGCGCCTCGAACTCTCCCCTCGCCACACCTTTAGAACAGTGCAAGCATCGCTTCTTGCGCTCCAGATCATAGCTCGTCAGCTGCGCGGTCAGGTACCCTTTCTTGTTGAGTACGTGCTCTGGATGCGCGAGGCTCGTGATGGTCTGGAGGTAGTCGGGTGTCTTCTGGATGAGCTCGGGCCGGTGCAGTGGAATGTTCATCGTGAAGGGTTGCGCTCTGCCGAGATTTGAGGTGTTTGTTGTGATGAGACGGTGAACTGGGTTTTGGGCCTTTGCTTAAGATGGGATGATCACGTGATGATGTGGTGATTCAACGATAGAAACACAGCGCGCACCGATTGCAAAGACAGAAAATGGATGATTATTAGCCCCCTTGATCGTAAAGAATGGAAATGGTTGTGCAGCTAGGTCTTTCGGGTGCTACGCAAAGCAGCACGTCTGGTGAAGCTTTGGTGTTGGCCGCTGGCGTCGTAGCATCAGTATGTTGAACTACCCTGTACTAGAGATGAAGCACTTCTGTTAGCATCGAGTTGAGTCAAACAGAGCTTTGACGGTGAATGATGTTGACAATAATACGGAGTATGGCAGTATGTTCAACCTCGCATGTAAAGCCAAGGACAAACAAGGAAACTAGGTCGTTGCACTACTAGCTGTGATTTGCCCAAAGACAAAGGCAACCCTCCCGTAGCGTCAGATAAGGTACGGAACAAAACGCGACTCGCGGTCCTTAACTCCTTGACCAGATCGATATGGACCCCTGTATCATATCAATGCTTTATGTCCGATTTCTCATAGAAGCTTGGAGTAAACCTTGTTGGACCCTGCGTCCCTTGTACGTCAGGACCCAGACGGAGCGAATGGTCCGCCCACATCCACATCGGAGAGGTGCCCCGGCTTTCGTCACTGCTGAGGCAACGGCGGCAGCCATTCTGACCTCATCATTCCATCTCACCTTCCACATCACGCCGTCATCGCGATCTCACGGCGCAACAATCGCGCCTCGACGTGTAATCAGACGCACATCATGTCGTTCCTACCCGCTTTGCGCACGCACAAAGACGTGCGACCCCTCTTCTATGATATAACGCGGCAAGCTCAAATCGAAGCTCCCCGTCCGATAAAACTCACCGTGCTGCCACCATGCTCTCACGACGCTTTCTTCTCATCACCACCCGGCATACTAGCAAATCCACTCGAGCATCTACTGCCCCGATCCTGACACGTGTATCAACTGCACGGCCACACGCTACACTCCTCACACAACCCATTCCATCGCGAGCTTTCTCGTCTACACCCGCCAACATGTCGTCTCAAGAGAAGAAGGACAACAGCATCTTTACCCGTGACAACCTGTTCAACCTCCATGGCAAGGTTGCCCTCGTGACAGGCGGCGGCTCCGGCATTGGCCTGATGGCCACCCAAGCCCTCGCCGGCAACGGCGCCAAGGTCTACATCACGGGCCGCACCCAGGAGAAGCTTGACAACGTCGCCAAGACGTACGGCAAGAACATTGCCGGCGAGATCATCCCCATTGTCGGCGACGTCGGCACCAAGCAGGGCGTCCAGAAGCTGTACGAGGACTTTTCCCAGAAGGAAAAGTGCCTCTGCATCCTCGTCAACAACGCCGGCGTCTCGAGCGCCTCGTTCCAGACCGAGGCCAAGGACGCCACCGAGATGCGCAAGAACCTCTTTGACGCCGAGAGCGCCACCTTTGACGACTGGAACACCACCTACAACACCAACGTCACAGGCCTCTACTTCACCGCCACCGCCTTCCTGCCGCTGCTCGAGAAAAGCACCGTGACCCACGAGGGCTGGTCGTCCACCGTCATCAACATCACCTCCATCTCGGGCATGATCAAGGGCGCCCAGCATCACTTTGCCTACAACGCGTCCAAGGGCGCCGCCATTCACGTCTCGCGCATGCTGGCCTCCGAGGTGGCCTCCAACGGCCTCAAGATCCGCATCAATAGCCTGGCGCCGGGTGTCTTCCCCTCGGAGATGACCACCGACGGCAGCGACCAGGACCAGAAGAGCCACATTCCCGCCGAAAAGTACGCTGAGAAGGTGCCTGCGCGCCGCCCCGGCCGCGACGAGGACATGGCCCAGACTGTGCTCTTCTTTGCCGCGAACCAGTACCTGAACGGGCAGAACGTGGCTGTCGATGGAGGATACACCCTCGCTGCTGGTTTGTAAGATGATGAACGGTTTATGTAGCGTTTCAATCAAGTTAAATTAAGTAAATTGGATTTTCGCAATTTTAAGCAAGGGTGTCATAGTTCTAGAGTGCCAAAATCTGTCCAAATTAATTACTCCTTCAACATACTCATTACCGGGTAACCTGTTCTACCCATCCTTGTGGCTGAAGCACTCGCCATCATCAGCCCCGTCATTAAAAGCCTCCTCACCGTCCCACACCTTGCCCGCCGCGCTCACCGCACACCCCGCTGCAAGAACTGCATCGGCACAGAATGCACTCCCCCCTAGCTGGCTAGCGAGGGACCCTGGGCCGATCACCGTAGGGCTGAAAGCGGGCCGCAGATGTGTGTGATCGGGTCGCTTTCCTCTTTTCCCTCCCGCAGCATTCCTCCGCCTTGGGGGATGGGGTTCGCCTGGCTTGGCCTTGATTGTGTGCGGGCGGTCCTCGTCAAGTTCTACCGCGTACGGCGGGACGCACACAGAGTTCACATGTGGAATGAGAAATAGCTGTAAAAGAAAAAAACTTGTCCAATTGTGAAGAGGACGCGCCAAGTCATCTTTCAGCTACCCAGGCTACCTGACATAGTAATCCAAACCGGATATACAGGCCATTTACCCGTCCACAAACTCGGCTCCTGGGCCCCCAAGGGGAAAAAAAAGACAAAACGCCTGTCATGCTCGTCCTACACAACCCTTGTGTACCGCATGTGAAAATAAATAAAACGCCGCTGTGAAGGTGTGGAATAGAGTGGAGTTCAATGGGGTATTCTGCACTCCGGGTATCGTTGTGAAGAAGAAGATCCCTTCCTTATGCTGATTGTTGTATGATGCCGTGTCGTGTGTGTGTATGTGCTCGTGACCATGCTGGAAATGCGAAACCGCTCGCTGATGCGCAAAGATACTGATAACCGTGAAAGCCAAAGAAAGACAGAGAGAAATGAATAGTGCATGTTGAAGTGCGCCATAGGTAGTCGTAAGGTCGTGTTTGTCCGTCCAGCCAAAGTCGTCATGGAATGCCCGTCGTTCCGTCAGGGTTTATCAAGATGTTTGTCCATCCAGTGCTCCTGTAGCCAGCCGACCTTATCGAATGCCTGCCAAAGCTTCGAGGCTTTGTTCACGTCGATCTTGCACGCCTGCTGCGCATCGGTCTTACGGAACTCCTTGGGCTGCTTGATGCAGGCCAGACGGCGCTCAAAGATGCGGCGTTTGCTAGTGAGATAGGTCGCGCAGTCTAGGCGCAGATTGCTTGCGAGAGCCAGCTCGGCAGGATGCAAAAGGTGGGCGTGGGGATCGGCGGACAGGTCCAGAGGCTGGCCCTTCCATTCCACCTTGAGCGCGTTGCCGCCGGACAGCGTCTCCCAAGGATCTGGCCCCAGGTCGGGGATCGACTCGAAATCCTTGTCCTCGCGGTTCGGCGCGACTGTTCTGCGTGACGGCTCGGGCGTGGCGCTAGCGCGGGAAGTTGATCGCTTGCTGGGGCCGGGGCTTGAGCGGGTGGGGCCACCAGCTGTCCGGATCACACGTGGGCCTGCCGATGGCTTGGTGACCCTGTCTGCTCGTGGTGCCCGCGCAGCCCTGGGCACCGTTGTCATGTTGTTGTTGATCGTGGGCCTCGCTGGCATGATGTTGGGGTAGCGCTGGGCAATGAGACTGTTGTCGTGCCTGACCTGCGCCAGGTTCTTCAGAAGCCAATTACGTGGGTTCTCACGGTAGCGATCCATAATCTTAGACCGGAAAGATAGCGTGAGCAGGTAATCGTGGTCGCTGGGCCCACTGAGATCTGATTCCAAAGGATGCTCTCGTCGGTGTTGCTCAATGGCCTGGCGATGGGTATGCTCCAGATCGTACATGAAATTCTGAGAACCCCGCAGCGCATTAGACGGCGGGAGCATCGAGTCTGGACGAGGCGACCGTGGAGGATCAAGCGTTCTGTGTATTGGCGAGTGGGGAGGCGACAGTAGCGGGGGAGGGTGAGACGAAGATTTGACGTTCGCGGGGGTGAAAAGAGGGCCCATCGTGTTCTGCCCTTCCTGAGGAAAATTGTCGATCACCTGGTCGGGCGGTGACATGAGCGTGGGAGGATCCATTTTGGCCTGTGTTTGCGTGGCTTTGCCTGGAGGTGCGGCAGCTGCGTTTGCAGGTGTAAATGATATGGATGGCGCTTGCGCGTATGACTGGGATGCCATGTTTTCGCCGTACGACGCCAGAGACGCAGCAAAAGGGTAAGGCTGTGCTGGGGCACGAGTATGTAAGGAAGAGGAATTGGCCTGGGCAGAGGCAGGGGAAGGACGTGAAGAAGAAGAAAAAAAAGACGGACGCCTCGCAGGCGGCAGCATAGTGCCTTCTGGTCCCTTTGAGGTAGGCATTGGTGACGGTTTGTCAGCCATGGCGTGGATGATTCCAGGCGATGATGACTGGTGTGTCATATGCGCTGGCACGGGTGGCGACAATGCCTGTCGGGGTTCGGGTTTAAGAGAAATGGTATTTCCAAACTCGATCTTCTCCAAAACGCAATTGCGATTGTGCTTGGGTGCAGTCACGAGCTCAGACTCGGGTGTGCCAAAGTGCGGCAAGCTGCGACGGAATATGAAAGAAGATGAGGGAAGCAGCTGGATGACCAAGGGGGCGAAGCAAGAAATCCAGAGCCATTCACTTCCAATTGATTCACCAATTGACGAATGGTCGATGAGTCCAGATGGATGACGGACTGATTATCCCGTTGTCAGTCAATGAGGACCCGATTCGTCAATGGGAGTACCGGACGCTATTGTCCCTGGGTGCAAGGCTGTGAGTGGTGGTGCTGTTGCGCTGCTCCCAGCTGACCCGGCTTGGTGCGAGTCTAGCCGTGTGGTTGACGTTAGGCAGACGTACGTGTGCGATTCTGCGTCCCTTGTGGCGCAGGCGCTGCTGTGGCGAATAATGGTTGACTCAACCAGATGGCACTCTTTTGGTGGGTGTCCTGAACTTATAGAAATTCTGGGCAGCGGTGAATCGTTGTTGATTCCAAAAGCCGGCGGCCAGCAGTTCCGTTGCTATTGGATTGGTGGGTGGGTGCCTCCAGGGCCAGGCTGCCGATGACTCTTTCACTGCGGTAACCGTGAGTGAGCACAGGCTGAGGCGTACGGTGGCGCGGTGACTGGTTTTCTTGTTGTGCCTCCAGGCAGCAGAGGCTGACGAGTATATGACCGCTGACTTGCAAAGTGCAATCAATTGGGACAAGACGTAGGCAGCTGGAAAGCAGAAGGTCCTCGCCTTTTCATAAGGCGGCGGGCGAATTGGTTCGTTTGAGAACCCCTCTCACGGATGGAGGTTATTCTCCAGTAAAACAGGCCTTTACCGACAAGTCGTACCCACACAGATGACGGGCGTGCGAAAAAGTGCAGTGTTGAAGAAGACAACAGAGGGGAGCAAAGCGATGGGCAATCGCCGTTGATATGTGTGCGTCCGGCGGTCAGGGCGAAGCGCAGACATGGGCGTGTGCGCAGCGCAGTGTTGCCGAATGATCCTCTGTTCTGGGGGTGGTCCCGGCCCTGCGGAGTTCAGTCACGTCTGCTGCAAGATAGGCCACGGACACATCAGTTCGGGGGAACCCAGATGACCCGGATGTGTTGGCGAGACGGGCGAATGACTGGAGTGTAAGGCTGCCTTGTGATGATACCGTCAGAACGTGGAGGTGATGATGAGGCAGATACGAGGAAAGGACATGCATTCTGGATCTTTTTAACTTCATTTATCCCATTGACTCTGCAGTGAACACATCAACACTTTAAGCTTTAAGGTAAGAGCGAAGGGTTCTGATCCCTTGTTTGCTGCTCGAAGGAAAGAAGAATGTCGCCTTACATATGCTGGATGTACCTTCATGGAGTCTGATAGAGACACCCCCCTCTGATCACGGGGGTCACAGCATGCGCTTTTCTGTCTAGGGCGCAAAAATAGAACCACCACAGCGCTCTTCACCCCTGAAAGTCAATCCGCCTGCCACTAGCGACACCTACTATTCAGCAGAACTACAAATAACATGAACAACTGCCACCTGCTGTCGTCATGTCTCATCGACCCCCATCCTCGACCTTCATGTTAGGGCACTCGCGTCCTCGTGATATCGTCAGATGGTTCTATTCATCAATTGGGTTCTCGTCGGCCCCAATTGGCGTGCTTCACCAAGATGCTTTGGACATGGCGCTGTCAATGGCTCCAGGCCTCATACAAAGATCTTGGGCTTTGACTCACTGAAACAGTTCACGACTGGGCCTGCCGCATTGACGACGCATTAGTGGTCAATGGCTGGGGCTGCATGGACAATCGATGAAACGCTGCCTAAAGGGCCGTCCGTCCACCTGGCTCTGGACACGGCTGGAACCTGGGTACCTGACATAAGGGCCTCACGATCCTGGACGCTGCAGGATTGTTCATCTTCGCGAGGAAACGTCGTCTGTACTGCCACGTACGCAATACTTCATGATGCGCTGGTCATGGCGATGTCTGTTCGGGTACGGGAAGAGGAGGAGATGCTCCAGTGTAGTGTTGGCGCGCCCATTGTCGACACCCCTCTTCCATCTTGTTTGCGGCTTTCGTTCAGGCGGAGGCCTGTGACCACCAGTCCGCACGTATCGATTATGGTTGTCAACAATTCCCACCGCGTCCGGCGCCTAGGTAACAAACATGCTGATCCCCTTGCGTTGCCCCTCTCGGGGTTGCACAACACCGTGGGGTGAGGGAGCCTCACGACAAAAGTAGGGGACAAGTCCACGGCCATATTACGAGTCTGCCCGTAAATTGTCCTGGAATTTCCAAGCCTCCTGAGGCTCAATTTATTCCGCGAAAATTGTATGTTTAAGCAGGACATGCTCAACTACGTACCTTGGACCTTGAATGCTCTTTTCTGGTAAGGATTGAGTCCTACTGGCAACTTGCGACGCATATTGAGGGGGGAGAGCATTGCGCTGAAAAAGGAGGGGCTTTCTTCACCCTCACATTGAGGCCTTGTACACACCTCCTTTTTCATCCCACGCCCACGAGCGCGACTGGCACGCTTCAGTCCTATCCTATCGATGCCCGAAACGCCCATCGCGATGATGCCCAATCACAAGACATGGAGATGGGACTGGGTCTCAGTCCAGTCGGGACAAGTTCACCAACAGGCAAGCGCAGCAACAGCCAGGAGACGACCTCAGCGCTTCGCTCGGGCTCTTTTTGTCGAAAAGGCGCGCAGACGTTCGGAACGCCAGATATGATGGCACGGAAGGGCGCGCGCGCGCCGGAGATAGGAGACCACCACCATGAATCAACCACCCAATGCGACGCGTGACACTCCTTTGTCCGTTCGGCCTTGGTCAGCCCCTTCTGCCTGGGAACGCCTTTGCGTCGCGAAGAGGGGTTCTAGGCGCGTGCGTGTGAGTCACAGGGTCCCCCCTCAATTGGCTTGGCTCCATCTCCTTGACCGACCCGATGCAGCCAATGATGAGCGGGCTGTGGACACGTCAGACAGGGGTTTGTAGTGTCAATGACGGAGGGGGATATGGCATTTGGATTCGCGCCTCTTCTCAAGGTGGCCGTCAACTTCGCGGTACTATCGAGATTGCAAGTCAATGCAGTAGTCTAGGTGGTCACGGAGGCAATTGGCAAGTCTCGCCGCCTGAGATTTTGTGACTGGATCAGAATTGCTCGCGCAGACGAGGCAAGTCGCACACATTGACGTGTCTTGGGCGACGGCGGGATTGGGTGTGGAGCCCTCCCGCACCGTCTATCCGTCAGCCACTGGAGGATCCATGAACCCACTAAATCCGAGATGCACTGAGATGCCCACTGAGATGTCGAGTGTGTACGCAGCCAGGGTAAGCAGCCGTCAGATGTTGTCGCCGAATAAAGTCCGCGACTCCGTGCGTAGGAGGAATTCGCGAGAGATGGTCTCTCGAGAGACTGCGACTTATTTCTGTCAGGGCAGTGGCTTATCGGGTCACACGTGTGGCTCGAGGATGCGACGGTGTGATAGCGTCATCTGCCTCCATGCGCGGTCATATGACAATGGGTTTGAGACATGAGTGCCATGTTCGCCACCACGGACGACCACCTCTGGGGCCTCTTCATGGAAATGCATCTTCAGAATGTGCACAACTCGCCGGGGCTGTCTCATTGTTACGATAAGACTCTTGAACACGTTGTCACATGCAAGATGGCAAGATCCTGTAGCAACCCCGCGGTGGGACTGCCTTATCGGTAAGGGGCGTGCCGTTGAAAGCCGTCGACAACCGTGGGGACTTGTTGAGTTGTAGACCGCTCAGGCACCATTGATGTGTGCAATTGTTATGCTTAACTTAATAAAGGCACGCATGGCTTGATTTCATCGTGAGTCATCTAAACTATCAACTATGGAGGTAAATTATAGTCTGGTCATGATTTGCTTCAGTCGCAATACCTATCCTATAGTTGTACGGATTGCGGCTGATACCTTGGTAGCCTAGTCTTGGCTAGTCGTGGCGAATTGGTGTAAGATGAATGGCTAGTATAGCAAATAGCTTCGACACGGCACAGAGTCAAAATTATCATGAAAGATTTTTACTCAATTTAATACAAGTAGAATGAGCATGAAGATGCATCACTGGAAGTAAGCACTTAAACCTGGGCTGTTCTTCCTCCTTCGACTTGATGACCGTGGTTCACATGGAAGCGTGGTAGCTTTAGGACTTGCGGCAGTTGGTTTCTACTCATCTTGGCCAATAAGGTTGGCATCGCGAGAAGAAGAGAGGAACATGCAGTCTCGAGATGACGCGAACATTCCATGCCAATTGGCGATCTTGTAGTTTTCGCATTGCCTGGGCCAATTGGCATCTGATCGACTCTCTACCTTACTTCGGTGCCGCCGGGAGTCCAGGTGTCAAGGGTCAACCCGAGATCACCGGCCCTGGAATAACCAATTGAAAGTCCACTCCCATAATACTAGACTGAGCGCGGTCGTAATGCTGTGAGGGGCCTCGGCCACACCTCTCTGGCAATACTGAATCAAACAAAGGCTTCGGCAATCCATGTCAACGCACGATTGACACAAGTGCACACGGCAGTCGACACAGGAGCGTGAGCATGAAGCCATGTCACGACTCTGAGCAGTGCCACGTGTGTTCACACTAATCCTCTAACTCAAATTCCTAAAATTGTGCTTGGCCATTCCGAGCCCAAGGGCCAAGTTGCAAGCTGGAATATGTAGTCCGTGTCCCTTGCTGGGCAAAGTGCCTATGTCTCCAAACAGGATACATGCTCAGCAGACATTGGATAAGGTGACAGACGTCCTTATTCTCGGATGCAAAAAGGGCCAATCCGGGCCTTCCGCCTCTCATTGAATGTTTTATCATGTCATTCCCGCTGCAGCCTGTCTTGCCAAGGCTTCAGCTGCTTCTGGGGAGGGAGTAGCTGCCGCATAGTACCAGTTATTGTCAACCTCGTGCTAGCCACCGCGGCGGATACACTATGTTATCTTGCTCGACTTTGCAAAAGAACACGCAGAGCGTCCTCACACGCAGTGCAGGCACCGTCATTGACCATCTAAAGTCAGAAAATCGGTATAGGGCCGGTTCCGACATACGCTTTCCCAGCAAAACTAGTGGTGATCAGGTGCCAGCGCGTAAGTTCCCAGGAAAGTTGAGCTGTGGCCTGGTAAAGATAGGCAAGACGCCTTCCGCGTTGAGCCTTGAATAGACAGCGTACACTGTCCACCTTGGATCGATCCACCGCTTTGAGCATCGCGGAATCCCAAAGCTGACGGGGTCTATCCAGCGATGACTCAGAGGACCAAGTCCTCTCCCATTGATCGGCAGCGGATAATGGTCTTGTGCCCATGAAGTATCCATGATCAAGCAGAACATCGCATCTGGTGAGAGGCCACTTGAAGATTGGCATGTGCTTTCTTCGCGAGGGGACCCTGTCAACGCCAGTGCGTCAGGAACAGGGCCCACGAGGCCAGGATCGAACCCTTGGGCTGCTCGTGGATATCCACACTGGCCGGGCTATGACAGCGCCAGGAAGCCTTCTCCAACGTATCTGCGCTGCCACCACGTCAAACCCTGGGCGGTGACTTTGCTCCGCGCACCTGCGGTCGTGGCTGGCTTCTACCCGAGCATCCCCTGCACCTTGATTCTTACCAGCGGTCCGAGAGCTTGTCATTGCCCTCGTAGGGCATGTTTGAGTTCCAGGGCCTTGCTCCTCTTCATGTTTGTACTCTTGTTTGCCTCCGATGTACCTCTCCAAGTGCCGTGTTGGTTTGTGTTATGTCGACCCCCTTACGCGGATGGACATGACCTCATCTGAAGTCGTAGACCATGAGACTTTCCCGTCCATCGCTTTGCTCCTTCAGCACGATGACCATCTCCTCGTCAAAGCCGACCTTGTTCTTCATCTCCTGGTCCAGCACTCCGACTGTGCTTGTTGCCGCTTCTTTGTCCGACAATCGTGGTCGGACCTCAATGCTGCGGCCGCCCAGCCGGCCTTCCAGCTCCCAGACCCTGATCTCGTTGCCTTTAGCACTGACGCTCACAGCCTTGCCCCGGGTGGTGATTTCGGCGTCGGATATGCCGGATGTGTGTCCCCATAACCGGATGCCCGGACTGATGGTGAGCTTCGCGGCTGTTGCTGTGCACAGATGCAACAAGAGCGTGTTGTCTGGCAAGGTTGCCAGCAGGTAAGGGTGGCTATAGCACAGGCCCCTGGGCCTGCCTGCTATCCCGCTCGACGGACTGTGCGCAACCCTTGAGTGGACAACTTCTGGTAGAATATGCCCTGGCCTAGACATGATATCCAGATCCTGCACCCCAAGAGACCAACCATCAATGGTGTCGATCGTATATGCCATCGATGCCACCACTGACACCCCGACGCGCCGCATGGACAAAGCGGTTGGCGATCGGACCGTCTGCGACCTCAGTGACCGCAGTAGATGAGGCTGGTGGTGCTTTGAATGGTCGAGCGTGTACAGAAAGATCTGCCCCTTTCCCGACGCTGCCAGGATGAAAGGATGGCAGTACGCCACCCCTTCTATCCCGCTGCATTTCTTCTCCGTCGTTCGGCACGTGAGCACGAGGCAGTTTCGTTCGAGATCGGTCTTCCACACACCCAATGTACCATCGCCAAAGCCCACCGCGATGTCGACCTCCCCTTCCGACAACGCCTCCTCGTCCACAGCCAGGCACATTGGCCGTGCATCATGACCCAGCTTCGTTCGCGCAACTGGTAGCCGTGTTCGCAGATCCCATATAATCAGCCCAGACGCCGCATCCGCTGTGATCGCCAGACCTTCGACAACCTTGACTAGCGTCTTTCCGGTGTTCGGTTGCTGGTGAAGTTCAAGTTCGTCGACTTCGCAGCGCCCCCGCGCCCAATTATGCAGTAGCTTGTACGCATTCTTCCAGTCGACGCTCTCCTGCTCTTTGCCTCCGCTCTTCTTTCTCGGACTCGTCGATACCGTCGGAACGGCCGTCGGACTTTTGCGAAAGCCAGGAATCAGATGCGCGCGTGGAAGGATGAAGCGTCGATAGTAGTGTCCCCGCCATAGCTGCGCATCGCTCGTGACGCGGTGGAAGAGCTTGGAGACCGGCGCGATGGAAATGAGCGTCGATTCGGGGAGGTTGGAGAGTATTCTGACGAGGAGTTCGGCTGGGAGCTGCGAAATCAGATCATGCAAAGGCGGCTCGTAGTAGGGACGGGCGCGTTTTCGCCGGTGCTGCGGCGTGGAGCTGGTTGTAGCGTCGGGGGTGCTGCTGGGTCCAGGGCTTGAGCTAGAGCGACGACGTTTGAGATGCATCGTACTCAGTTGGCGGGCGTTGCAGTCGCAATGGTTGGACGGCCGTTGCCCTCTCTGAGAGTGTGTCAGAGAAAGTGGTGAAGAGAATAGCAGTAGGTCGCAGAGAAGTGGCGGATATGGGTTTGTCATGAACCACATCCGTCAGCTCCAAGGTTTGCGGTAAGGCTAGCTAGCGATTGGAGGTGTTAGGACCGCCACCTATTCTGTATGCCTGTCTTATCGCGAACCATCACTTTGCTTGACCGACATATAGCGTGCCTCAACGTATCCTTTGCATTTCATACACTGCCGTACCTCACTCCTATTTAGCGTGGCACTCCGAACTGTGCGCTACATTTTTTGCTCAAGTGGCCCAGCATTTCCTGCATGAAAATGTTGACTATTCAGATTCTGCCCTGCAACGTATATACAAGACGTAACCCATAGGCGACTCCCTGACGCCATCACAATGCATGGGTATCCCATAGCTCACGCTCCGATCCTCATGAACATGTCATCGTACAGTTTCCCAACCCAACCATCGCTGGCGCCCGCTCTGGCAACAACACCCAGACCCCCGACAGCCCAGAGGCCAGCTACAAGCGCCGCCACGCCTTGCACAGCGAGCCACTTGCGCCGCCTCTCCTTGCGGGTCTTCTTGTCTACAACAGCCGACGCATCTGTTCCCTTCCGCCTCTGCAACCAACCCCGGGTGGAGGGTGCGACATTCAGCCACTTGGCCGACCCCCAAACAATGTGGCCCGCGCTCAAGCCGATCAGGCCGGCGTAGAAAATCCCCGATACCCAGGGACTTCTGGCAAACCCGTGCGCGACGTACGCCAGTCCAATATTCGAGCTGTCGCCCTCCACGGCCAGCGGCAAGATGCGATTCACGAGCACGTGCGCCGAGTAGAAGAAGCTCAGGGCGTACCCTGATAATGAGATGTAGCTCATCTCTGGCCAGGGGCTCATGCGCTTCCTGTGGCTTCCCACGGCCCAAAAGCCTGGGGTCGTCGTCCCGTATCGTTGCACGTTCTGCGATCTGCGTACCAGACGCAATGCTATGCCGGAACCAATATGTAGGATTGCAGGTAGGGCAACAAGGAGCGGCTCCGTGATGGCGGTCTGGTAGATTTCGCGCGTCATGAGGAGATACGTCTCCGAGGCGTCGGTGGAGCCTGTTATCGCTGGTAGAATCGAGACATTTGTAATATGGAGGGCGAAGAAGGTGTTCATCGCATACGACGAGTACTTTTGTAGGCGTGTCACTGCTCTGGTCAGCCGCCGTAAACTAGGCGCATATGTCGAGCCAGAAGGAAGACGTACAGTAGTAGATGGGGCCACGCCCTGAGCCACTCAAACCAGGGGCTGATGCTGAGCCTTTCGAGGGCAGTGAGGCGCTCGGGCTCTCTAGATCTTCGGAGGATTCATCTTCAAGCGGCGGAACTGGGCGCTCGACTTCGGGGGAATCTATGGGCGCCGGGTCGAGCTGTAATAGCGACACGTTGGTCGACAGAGAGTCGCGTCGGTCGACCATGGCGTCAGTGTACGCTGTAGCTGTCTGGGCTACCTTGCGTACTGACGAAGATGTCAATGGGAGGTGAAGGGGAAAATGTCGGTGTTGAACCCGGTCGTCAGCGGGCGCTTGGTGACGTCTCCAAATGCTGGTCCGGGGTAATTAAGGTACCCTGCACCACGTTGGCCAACCACAATACCCCAATTTGATGTCCCCGAGCTCCAGGGCTTCACTCTACCATCAACATCAGCGCCATGCCACCTGTAAGCCGCCGTAGCACTTTTCCATCGTCCAAGGCTAACTTGAATCACACAGCGACACCAGACCCTGCCAGCGGCCGCCACTTCGTCGGCGCGCGAGGCGCGACAGGCTTTCCACTGCAGTCTCTGCAACAAGGGCTACTCGCGCATGAACGACTACGAAGCCCACCTCTCGAGCTACGACCACTCCCACAAGCAGCGACTAAAGGACATGAAGGCCATGGTGCGCGATCCCGCCGCCGTCGAACGAGCGAGAAAGGCCGAGGCCAAGGCGGACGGCATGGTCAAGGTGGTGCCGGCCACCGAGGGGACAGTGAAGAAAGGCGGCTTCAAGAAGAGTGGTTTCAAGAGCGCTTTTACGAAAATAGAGGGAACTCCCGAGGTCCCCAAGGCGGTGGTGGACAATCGGCCATCACTGGTCAACACGGAGCCGTTGGAGAGCGATACGGAAGATGAAGGCTACGAAGTCTATGATCCGCGATACCCGACAGACTGAACATGGAGGGCTGTTCCAAAAGAAAAATCCGATAATGACATCCTACATCTGCTGGTCGACCGGTGCCATGTCTTCCGACGGCATGTAGCCCAGCGTATTCATCTGCGACAGATCCTCCTCCATCAGGCCAAACATGTTTCGATTCCCGGAGAACCAATCCGCCATTTGCGTCTGCTGTCCACCCATCACAGGCGTCTGCATCATGGGGGCGCCCGTGGAGGGGTGGGACGCCGCCATGTTCTGGTCGAGACCGGGCATGAAGCCCAGCTGCGAGAGGTACATGTCGAGCTCGTCTCCAATGGGGACCATGGTCTGGTCCTCCTGCTGTTGCGACTTGGCGTCGACGTAGACCATGGCCACGTCGCGGTAGACCTGGAAGACGCGATAGAGCTTCTCGACCTGCTCAGAAGCGTCCCGGAGACGATTGATCGAGTCGACAAACTGCTGGAGGATTTCAAGATCGTGGCTCGACAATGATTCGATGACGTGGCAGAAGAGCACGAAGAAGGGCGCAAAGGGTGTCAGCATCAGGTTCCAGTGTACGTATATGCTCTTCACGTAAGCGCCGTGCGTCAGCAATCCCATGCCTGTCTGATGCGCTGTGATGCACTTGCGCGCTGTCTCGAGGCAGTCCTCGTTGAAGCGACTCGGCGACCCCGGCGGGGCAGGGATGGCGCGGTACACCATGGTGAGCACGGATAGGAACTGGATCTCGTCGCCTATGATGAAGATGTCGACGAGTTTCGAGGTGTTGATGGCCCGGAGATACGTGATTGTCTCGTCGCGTGACTTTTCCACTTCGTCCCAGAGTCCACGGCAATTCACTGCCAGCGACTGGGCGCGACGGGAGAGCTCTTCTTTGGATTCTCTGAGCGCAGCGGGCGAATATCTGTCAGATGTCAGCAGCGCATAGTTAGGCGGTCTCGGCCAAACGTACAAGTCTTCAAACGTCTTGCCCTGGAACTTGGAGATTGTGAGCCATAATTGGGGCGCATCACTCTTCTCGAGATGCTTGAAGCCCTCATAGCTGGGCCCTTCGGGAATGCTGATATCATAGTCCTTCATGATACTCGACCTCCCAAGCCGGAGCGAGAGACCCTTGTCCCAGGTGTATACCTGCCAAAAGACAATGGCCTTGACCTGGGCGACCTTGGGCGGGTCATTGGCGAGCACCTCGGCACGATGGAACCCACCAGCCTGGCAGAGCAGGGCGGCCATGCAGTTGAGGTGCCATGCTACGCTGGGGCGACACACGTCGATTGCGTATTGGGCCTACAGTACCATGCGTCAGACAAAAGCGAGGGCCAAGGATGACTGTCAGACTTACCCCGAACACCAGCGCTTGCACGTTTTCCACCTTGGCACTTTGGAACAAGGGCAAATTGGCCAGGAACGTCTCCTGGTTTGCTTGCGCGACGAGCCCATACTCGTGGTACATGTCCCGCTTGGCCACGTCGTCGGCCAGCGAGTACTCCTCCATGAACAGATTGTACAGACCCGCGTTGACAATCGCCCACATTGCTGGGGTGACGTCGTCCGTGGGGAAATAGACATTACGGCAGAGACTCGAGAAGTCGCGGATCCCAGCCAGGCCGCAGCTCAAGGAGAAGAGAGACGGTGCCGAGTGCTTGGATGACTTCAAAAGGCTGACGACCACGTCGAGAGGCGGCAAGGGGAGCTTCACCACGCCACCCGGCGGAAGGGGCTTTTGGTGAGGGAATCTTGGGCCATGGCTGATGCTCTTCCCTTTTTGCACCTCGACAAGCTGCCGAAGGTTGTTCAGGGCGGCGTTGACGTTGGGGTTCACCTCACGCAGGGATGTGCGCTGCACAGCGTGTTCGATGAACTCGGTCGCAAAAGCTGTCTGCGAGGCAAAGCCCGCATCGCCACCGACGGAGTCGTCATCGTCGGACTCTTCGAGGTTGTCCTGGGAAGAGGCTGTGGGGTGCGACGATGGGGTCGACACGTGATGGTGGACGGAGCTGCTGCCCGAGGACGAGATGTTCTTGAGCAGACTCTCGATACTGCCTAGCCGGGACTCAATCTGATCAATCTTTCTCTCACTGTCATCCCAATGTCAACAGAGTGCAGGTGAGAGAGGGGGTGTGCTGGGTGGAGGAGGTGCATACTATTGCGAGGAGATGAGGACTCGTTGTCTCGGCTCCTTTGGTCGCTGTCCTAGACCTGTCGATGTACATGGGCGCTTGGCGGTACGACAGTTTGCGCACGGATAGTCCTTGTCACAACGGACCTTGAAAGAGTCACTATCATCAGCTCTCGTGTCTTGGACAACGGTGGCCAGCCGTCCTGCAACTGCAAGACGGACGTACCTTTCGCATGCGGCATTGGTCACACTGCACACGTTAGTATGGTCTCTCTCAGCATCTACAAGTACAAGCCCATGACTGGCACAACAAGTCGTCCCTGTACTCGGGCAAAGGCACCAGAATGCATGCACCTACCGCTCGTCGATTGGGGTCGTCGGCGCCCGCGGACATGGAAGCACCATCACGTCCCCCTCCAGCAGCTCCTCCAACAGAAGCGTCCGAGGCACTCATTCGCAGTATGCAGTAGGGCTGATTGTCAGTTAAAGTACAGTACACATGCGGCGTTCCTGAATCCTGGCGATCCGCAGCCAAGGCCAAGTCTATCAATCAGACAGACCCCAGTGGAGGCGTACAGAGTCGGGTACTGACTGCGTATCCACGGGATGCCGTAGGACGTGAAACAGTTTCCCCCTGGCCGCGAGAGTGAAAAGGCGAATGATCTCGCTTTTCTACCTGGCGAGACAAATGTCGTTTGCCGGACCAAACAAACTCTGCGCCACTTCTTAATGCTCTCAAGGCGGCTGTGCTTGCTCCCGGCGATTCACTCAACTCTCACGAGTTAGTTAGTTACCACGCGGCTACCGGCACGAGTCGCACGATTCAAGGTTGGCTTGCGTAATCGTCGCCAAGACTGTTTGAGGATCATTTGTCAGGCCGTGTCTTTTGCTGTAGGCAGCCTTGTGATGATGTGTGTTTGTTGAGCAGTGCGTGCATTGTACTCCGTATCTTCTATCCTGGTCGTCGCAGAACTCGCGGACGTCCGCGGACACCGAGACGCTAAAACGGGTCAGAGCTAGCCTCGACTGGGGGATGAAGTGTGGGTCGCTAACCTCGACTCCCGCTTCCGAACCAATGAAAACCGCATCCTCCACGGTATAAGCTTCGAAGCGTCTCAAGTCGGCCTAGCGCAATTGGGCGGAGCTCCAAAGCGATCGGATTCGGTAAATTGTGTCTTGTGAGTCTTCGGCGAAGGAGTCCAGGCTGCATCTGTTGACGACGTGGATCCTCATGCCATTTAAAAAAGAGGTCGTTTCGATCCAGGTAACACATTGCTCACTTTGCGTCGCCATGCAATTCCACGCTTCGACGAGATGAGCGAAAAGGAGAGAAACGAGGCGCCTGGGCCTCCAGCACCGTCAACCACAGCTCTCGCCTCGGCAGAGCCAGCGCAGGAAGAAGTGAAGGCCAGTGATTCGAGCTTCAAGTTCTTTCTGGTAAGTGGCGTCCACGGGGAGGGTCTGAGGGCCCCAATTCGTCGGTCACACATTGACAGCATGGGTCATTAGCGTGTCTTCACCTACAACGACGCTCGAGGATGGACCCTGAACATCATTGCCGTGTTCTTCATGATCGCCTCCGGCACGGTCCTACCCCTGATGGATGTTATCTTTGGCAAATTCATCAACGTCTTCAACAAGTTTGCCACGGGTCAGCTGTCGCCTAGTGGCTATCGTAGTGAGGTCGACAAACACAGGTGTGTTGCTACTTGTTACATCTTGTTCCGCAGAGACACGCTAATCACGGGAGCAGCCTCTACTTTATCTATCTCTTCATCGGCAAATTCATCTCCACCTACATCTGGACCTTCTTGATCAACCTCACCGCTATACGGACGACCAAGGAACTGCGCATCGCCTTCGTCACGTCCCTCCTCCGCCAAGAGGTGTCCTTCTTTGACTCACCGAGCTCTTCAGTCTCCGGACAGGTGACCACCAATGGCAATCTCATCAACAATGGCATCTCTGAGAAGCTTGGTCTCACCATTCAAGCCATCTCGCAGTTCGTCGCCGCGTTTGTGGTGGCCTTTGCCGTGCAATGGAAGCTCACCCTCATTGTCATCGCCATTGTCCCTGTCAATATTGTCGTCACAATCATTTGTGTCATCTGGGACACGGGCGTGGAGTATCGGATGTTTGACATCTATGGCAAGTCAGGCTCCCTCGCCGAGGAAGCCTTTGGCACAATCCGCACAGCCCATGCCTTCTGGGCATTCCCCAAGCTCACACGTCGGTTCAACGCCATCCTCGAAGAGGCGGCGCAGGTCGGTGCCGTCAAGTCCCTCATCTATGCTATTCTCTTCCCTGTTGAGTTCTTTTGTATCTTTGCGGGCTATGCCCTCGCCTTCTGGCAGGGCATAAGGATGTACTCCGAGGGCGAGATTACCCAACCAGGCACAGTCGTCACGGTCATCTTCGCCGTGCTGGTGGCGGCCCAGGCGCTGACGCAGATCGCGCCACAGACAATCGCCATCTCGAAGGCTACCGCCGCGGCCTCCGACATCTTCGCCATCATCGACCGGAAATCAAACATTGACTCGCTTTCGACAGAGGGTGCCACCATTGATGGGTTCAAGGGTGATATCAAGCTGCGAGATGTCAAGTTTTCGTATCCCACCCGAAAGGATGTCCCTGTTCTACACGGTCTGGATCTAGACATACCCGCTGACAAGACGACCGCCCTGGTTGGTGCCAGTGGTTCCGGGAAGAGTACCATCTTTGGTTTGCTAGAGCGATGGTATACGCCTTCTGCAGGGAGCATCACACTCGATGGGCAGGAAATCGAGAGTCTCAACCTGCAGTGGCTGAGGACGAATATCCGGTTGGTACAGCAAGAGCCCACCCTCTTCAGTGGGACAATCTACCAAAACATCGTCGACGGCTTGACTGGCACGCCCCTTTCCACAATCTCAGATGAAGACAAGCGCGCCCGCGTAGAGAACGCTTGCCGGTCCGCGTTTGCCCACGACTTCATCTCTGATCTCCCACAGGGTTACGATACCGTGATTGGCGAGCGCGGTGCCTCCTTGTCAGGGGGTCAGAAGCAACGCATCGTGATTGCAAGGAGCATCATATCCAACCCCAAGGTCTTGCTGCTAGACGAAGCTACGAGTGCTCTGGACCCCAAGGCCGAGAAAATTGTGCAGTTGGCGTTGAACAATGTCGCCAAGGGGCGGACCATGGTCGTCATTGCGCACCGCCTGAGCACAATCAGGGACGCGGACAATATCATTGTCATGGCAAAGGGTGAAGTGATCGAGCAGGGGAGCCACGACAATCTGACCGCACAGAATGGAGCATATGCGCGTCTCGTCAAGGCGCAGGACCTGGGTTCTGGCACTCTTGAAGAAGACTCGGGGCCAGAGGCGGACGCTCATGAAGATGACCTGGACAGACCTTTGACGACCGTCTCGACAAACGCCAGCGCAGGCGGGCCTCTCGGCATCAAAGATGAAGAATCATACTCCCTCTTCCACGGCCTCTGGTTGATCCTCGCCGAGAATCCCACACTCTGGTGGGCGTACTTTCTCGTGGCCATCGCCTGCATCGCAGGTGGCGCGACGTATCCCGCTCTCGCCGTGCTCTTCGCCAAGACCATGCAGGCTTTCGAGACCATTGACGTATCCAGGGTCAACTTCTTCAGTCTCATGTTCTTTGTGGTTGCGTGCGGGAACTTGGTGGCCTACGCCGTGGCAGGGTGGCTGTCCAACGTCGTTGCGCAGCATGTCATGAAACGGTACCGGGGTGAGCTCTTCAACGACACGCTGCGTCAGGATATGCTGTTTTTTGACCAGCCGGAGCACTCGACGGGTGCGTTGGTATCGAGACTATCCGCTGAGCCGACGAGTCTGACAGAGCTTGTGTCAATGAACATTGCGCTTCTCCTGATCAACATTGTGAACCTGCTGTCGAGCTCGATTCTCGCCATTGTCTACGGATGGAAACTGGGACTGGTCCTTGCCTTGGGCGCGCTGCCGGTCCTCGTCGCCTCGGGGTATGTCAGGATCCGGCTGGAGTTCTCGTTCGACGACGACACGGCGAAGCGTTTCTCGCGTTCCAGCGGACTTGCGTCCGAGGCTGTTCTCGCTATCCGGACTGTATCGTCACTGGCACTCGAGTCCGCCATCATCTCCAGGTACCGATCGGCTCTGGAGGGTATCGCCGCAAAGTCCATCGGAGGTTTAGGGTGGCGCATGCTGTTTTACTCCCTCAGTCAGAGTATCTCTTTCCTGGTGATGGCGCTCGGTTTCTGGTACGGCGGACGCCTCGTGAGCACGGGCGAGTACTCTACGGGGATCTTCTACACCGTCTTCATTGCCGTCGTCTTTTCGGGCGAGTCAGCCGCCCAATTCTTCCAGTACACCACCAGTATCACCAAGGCACGCACGGCCATGAACTACATCTTCGCCATGAGACGCAACCGTCTCCTTCAGGATGCTCCGGACGACGACGAGGGCCAGGACGCCGAGAAGAGCGCAAAGGGCACGCACGTGGAGGTGACAGAGGTCGCATTTGCATACCCGTTGAGACCCAAGCTGCAAGTGCTCCGAGACATTTCCGTGGACATTGAGAGCTCGAAGATGGTCGCCTTTGTCGGCGCGAGTGGCTGCGGCAAGTCCACCATGATTGCCCTTTTACAGCGGTTCTACGACCCGACCGCAGGCGTCATATCGAGTGACAAGGATGACATCAAGACTCTCAACCGACGCTTCTATCGAAAGGACGTCGCGCTTGTGCAGCAAGAGCCCGTGCTCTACCAAGGGTCTATACGGGAGAATGTCGCGCTGGGCATCGAAGACCGGGAACCGACAGATGACGAGGTGATCGATGCATGTCGTCAATCGAATGTCTGGGATTTCATTTCTAGTCTGCCCGATGGCCTCGGTACCCCCTGTGGCAACCAAGGGCTGTCCCTCTCCGGAGGCCAACGACAACGTATCGCTATCGCCAGAGCATTGATCCGCCAACCGCGTCTTCTCCTCCTCGACGAAGCGACTTCCGCGCTGGATACGGAGTCTGAGAAAATCGTCAAGGAGGCTCTCGATCGCGCCGCAGAGGGACGAACGACGGTGGCCGTGGCGCATCGGCTGAGCACCATTCGTGATGCGGATCTCATCGTCGTCTTTGAGCGCGGAAGGGTGGTGCAGATGGGCACGCACGAGGAGTTGATTGCCAAAAGGGGTATTTACTGGGAAATGGTGCTCGGGCAGTCTTTGGATCGGGAGGCCTAACGTTAGGTTTAATTACTCGCGCATTGCATGGATACAGGGCACCAAAGGTATCGTCACACTCCATACTCATAATAATTTTCATCTATGTATCCCCTCGCCATCTATCTGCGTCGTATTTTCATCGTAAAGTAGCCGCTTAAGCAAGAGTCTTGGCGTCACCCTCCTTGAGCTTGCCAGCCTCGACAAGCCTCTTGACCTCGTCGCTCCAGACACTCTTGATCTCACCCGAGACCTTGAGTCCGTTGAGCTTGTTGGCAAGCGCAGCAATCTCATCAGGGTCAATCTTGCCCTGCACGAGGTCGACATCGTTGAGCACGGCATCGACCTGGGCGGCGCTCGCGTCACCCTCGGCAAAGTAGTTGGCGTCCTTGACACTGCCCTTGAGAACACGCTTGTTCTTCTTGACGGCATTCTTGGCCGCCTCCTTGGCCTTCTTGGACGACTCGCGCTCAGCCTTGGCCTTCTCCTCGGCCTCAGCCTTCGCCTTTTCCTCGGCCTCCTTCTTGGCCTTGGCGTCCTCAATGGCCTTCTTCTCGGCCGCCTCACGGTCCGCCTTCTTCTTGTTCTTGGCGGCGTTGGCTTCTTGGCGGAACCTCTTGATGCGCTCGTCGCCGGCGGAGGCGTCGTCGAGCAGCTTGCGCAGACGCATGTTGTCCTCGGCCTTCTTCTTCTTCCTGGCGTTGGCGTTCTTGCGCTCGACGTGGCGCTTCTGGTCGCGGTTCTCGTTGTCGTCGGGGACGTCCTCGTCGAGGTACTCAAAGGTGCGCCACGAGTCAAAGTTATACCAGAAGTTGTAAAAGTCCTCGACGTGCTCCTTGGAGGCGTTCTCGTCGCCAAACGTGGGGACGGGATGCTCCTTGCTAAAGCGCGCCTCGGCCTTGAAGAACTTGCTCCACGCCTTGTAAAAGTCTTTGCCGGTGAGCTTCTTGGTCGGGGGGTCGACGTCGGCCTCCTCGTCGACCGAGTCGTACTGCCTCCTCTTGACGGGGTCGAGCAGGACCTCGGTAGCCTTCTGGATGCACTTGAAGAACTGGTCGTCCTCGGTGGAGCCCTGGGCGGCCTTCTTGTCGGGGTGGTGCTTCAAGACCTTCTTGCGGTGAGCCTTCTTAATCTGGTCCTCGCTGGCCTTCCAGCGGTACTTGCTGAGGCCGAGGATCTTGTAGTGGTCCTGTGTCTTCCAGTCCTTGGCCTCGCGCTGGAGGTCCATGGGGTCCTCGGGCTCGGAGATCTCGCCATCGTCGACATCCTCGGTCTTGCGGGCCTTCTCTTGGGCCTGGATGCGGTCGTCCTCAGAGAAGGTGCGCTTGTGGCGAGCACGGCGGGCGTGGGCGAGGAAGTGAGGGCCAACGGGCTCAATGGTGCGCTCAGAAGCGGAGGACAAAGCGTTGAGGCGCTTGAAGTCCTTGTCCGCGGACCAGTCTGCGGGGAGGAGAGGGAGGGCCATCGTGACGGTTGATGATGGTGATAGTGATGAAGACAGGACCTGGGCTTGGACGAAGAGCCTGAGGCTTTTGGAATATTTTTTTAGGTGGGGGTGGGGGCGGATGCTGGACGGTGCGTCATTCTACCAACACTGTGTCTAACCTTGTTGAGCCTGTCTCATTCACTCACTAACACGACACGGAGGCTTGAAGTGAACTTGAAAGTCAACCCTCGACTTATTCAAATCGATTATCTCAATTTTTTGGCGGCTTGTTTCTCCTACGCATAATGGAGCACTGCCAGCAGAAAGTCCAGTCACTCCTCGATCGCTTCGCTGCTGCCAAGATAGACCTCGTGGAATGGGACCAGAATGCCCTACGTCGGTTAGGATGTCCTCTCACCACTGGCCTGGTAAGTTCTCCCGAGAGCTTTCATCAGCTTGTTCTCTGACAGACTCAGGATTTGACCTTCCTGGTGCCAGATCACCAGCTTCCTCTCGTTCGGACGATCGCCTTAGAAGAGGGCTGCAAGCTAGCGGACGACCTCCATGTATCTCCTGGGTTGACCTGCGAGTACTCCGACTGTGCACTACGATTCATCATAGGCGACCTGTCTAAATCCCAGAGCCGTCATAGCAGGCTGGTCGTACTGCCTACTTCGTGGGCCCATGTCGATCTAGACGAGTTGGAGCGCGACAGTATTCCCAGTCTTCGACCTTCGTCGCCACCAACGCCAATATGGACCGTTCCTCTTGACGTTATGAGCGCGGCTCTGGTGCGAATCGCATCAGAGACTACACGTCTCAGCCAATTACGAAAACAGATTATTCGAGACTTGGCAGGCTTAATGGCTTATGCATTGTTCGACTGCTCCTATGAGGGTGATTACGAGGAAATCATTCCCAATGATGTTCCCCTGTCAGAAAGTGAAAAGTCTGAGCTGGCGCATGCACGCAAAGTCATTGATTCCTGGAGAATGCGACCAGGAGAAGAATGGATCGCGAGTTCTTTGGCGGATGTCGTGACAAAAGGGGTGCCATATAAGTCTCTCCGTGCCAAAGAAGACAGCCAGCCAGCTGCAAACGGATGCGCGCAGTCGACTATAACATCAAATGAAAATGAAACAAGAGACTTTGACTGAACATTGCGCCTGGCTATTTGGATCAGACTCTGTTTTTCAACATTTACCATTGCTTCAATTCATGTGCGTGGTATTGCTTAGAGTGGTCTGGTATAGACGACTGCCCTGCCGCGATGACAATGTTCCTGTCCGCAGTTCACCTTATACTTTCAATATTTCTCGGTCCTTTTGTGACAGTGTAGCTTGTAGCAACTCCATCTCCTCGCTATAGGCATCATCTTGCCAGTAGTCTGCAAGATCTTTCACCGCCGCATACAAACGCCCTCTATTCTCGTCAGGGGTGTTGTACGCGTCGAAATCAACCGTCTGGTTATGCGACTTGAGCCATCCCAGCAAGAAGACGATATCAAAAAGATCAAATTCAAATTTTCGGATAGATCTTGGTCGAGTGGAACCAATGTAGTGAACGCAGCGCTTGATCTTCGTGAGAATCAGAATATCGGGTTGCAGGATGGGTATCATATCTATGCGGTTAGCATTTGATCAATACTTTTCCCCAGAGGTAGCCAAGTCATCACTAACGTTCGCCGACTTGAATCGTCTTGATCTCGCGGGGTAGACCCAACTCTCCTGTTGGTAGAGTCTCAATAGGAATACGATGTGTACCGCAGGTGAAGGTGAGCTTGTAAGTCACTAGAGAGAATCTCGTGTCTGCATCCAACAGAAGTTGGGCCATGTTTTGGAGCGCTGGTTTGTCGTTTTCGATATCGATCAAGATGTCAATATCGTCGGTCTGGCGATCGTGGCCCAAAACGTTGACTGCATAACCGCCAATATAGGCATGCCGGATGCCATGCTGTTCAAGGATAGGGGTCACGGCCGCGGCGGCCTTATCCTTGGCTTCAAGAATGCTTGAGTTCATAGCGATGGTGTTGTCAGGTCATGGCAAAGAGAGTCACACACGAGTGACACGAAATAATAAATTAATGAGCACTTAGTGATGCTTCCACGAACGAAGGGCTAGGAAAGCCTAACGCATTCATCTGATGTTGTACATAGTAGTATCATCACGTGAATTAATATTCCGCTATTTATAACAGTTGAATTTGATGAGTCAATAACAACGGCATACCCCCTACATGATGTTATTTGCATCTTCTTCCCATCAGGGGATACATGTTGACTGGCGGAGTTGATCAGAGAATAGGGGCGTTCCCTGTTGCTTAAACTTTAGCCACCCAATATGACCCAGACCCCGATAAATGCTAGGGTTCTGGCTAGCTAGAGCTCCAGTCCTGGCCGCAAATCGCACTCTATGCGCAAGAACAGTTCTCGTGTCCGTGACATGACCGCCGGGTGCTTTCTGCGCATGGTCAGCAAGCCCCCTTGCTGACAAGGCCAACAACGCCGCCAACACTGCATCACGCGCGTCGAGAGGATGTATCCTGGTGTTGAAGGTTTCGGCGCGTGATGTTAAGGGGAAGACTATGGCCAGGACACGGATGGTGTGGAAATCTTCGAGACAGTGTGGTATAGCGATGGCGTGGGTGATGAGCATCTGGAAAATCAGGGGCTGCGCATCATTACTGAGATTGTGAACCTTTCGACTCAGGCTCGGAGAGACATTGCCACTGGGTGACAAGTCTCTTGCTCTCCCGTCGTAGAACTAGAGTTATTGTGTGTGACTGGGAAGTTTCCTGAACTACAGGCAAACCCACGATCGCATGTGTTTCAACATAACCTTACCTGGCAATCAACCAAATCATGCTACAATTCTTGTTTGAACTTTTTTTTTACCAGTGATTTCATGATTACGAATTTTCAATGCTGTCTAGCATCTTATGGTCATAGTGAGATATATTTATTTACTGCCTTCCGCACGCAAGAGCATGCGCCGTACAGGGTAGGCCAAAGCGCTGCGATTAATGGCAGCCGATAACTTTTCCAGCATTACGAACTTAACCTCTGGGTACTCTATCAATCCAGCACCTTCACACCAGCGCCATGTCACTCGCCGCCTACAGAAACTTGATGCGTGCCGCTCGCATCGCCTTCCAAGGTACGAACAATTGCAAACCGTCATAGACTCCCGCAGCTCACAATACAGGCGATACGCCCGTGCTCTCGGCAGCCCAGACACAGATCCGCAACGAATTCCGCCAGCGATCGACCCTCTCCGAACCAAGCGAACTCCAGGCCGCCGTTGATCACGCCCAGTCTGTGGCGCAGATATTGAGGCAGAACATTGTGCAAGGAAAGCAGACCGAGGGCGACGAGAACAGCTACAGTAGGTTCCTCTCCAGGGACGGCCACGTTACGGAAGGCTAACCAGCAGAACTTCGGATACACAAGGACACCGAGCGAGGCGACAACGAGAGCATCAAAACGGCTGGGAAGGGCAAGACTGGTGGCGCCGGGTGCTGCCAATCTCAGTAGTAGCCACCCGTGCTTGTATAACATGTACAACATCACGATACCCATGCCATATCTCGGATAGACATACATCCTGTATTACAGAGGCCAAACGTTGCCATGCTCCAAATTCTCTATGTAACCCAAACGCCCTGCGCCATGCTTCACTCTGTTGCGGCCTAGTCTCCAGCCAGGCTCGCATATTGCGGTGTATCTTCTGCGCCCGGCGGCGCGGCCACCGTACTCGGGATAGGATTCGCCTGTGACGACGATGACCCTCCCTCAATCGTTTTCTGTTGGCCCCCCTGCCTTGCCCTGGACTGTACCCTCGCATCACCGAGCATCTGGGCGCGCTCCTGCTTATCCATGTTGCCAATGGCCTTGGGCTGGCCCCATCGTATTCGGAGAGGGCACCCAGCAATAACGGCCCGTCCCTGACACGCTGCCGCCGCCTTCTCGGCTGCTTCACGCGTCTCGTAGTTGATGAATGCGCAATGCGACATGTGCGAACAGACCAAACTCTTGATCTTGCCAAAGGCCTTGAAGAAGTCTCGGATCTTGTGCTCCGGCAAGTCGTCCTCCACACCCGTGACGAACAGCGACATGATCTTGGGATCGGACGGGGGCATGTAATCGCGAGGCGTCGGAGGGAGCTGCGCCGCGCTGGGGAACGCTTGTCGACTCCTCCCCGACATGGTCGTCTTCGCACCCGCGGCTGCAGCTGCGCGGCTGTCTCGTGTTCGGATCGGACCTGGTCCACCCATGCCCGCCCCCACAGCAACATCACCGCTCCTCTCGGCAGCAATGTCGGCCTCGTCCACGGCGCGTCCCTTTTTGAAATACGGCTTGCTCTGGGCCAGCTTCCGTAATAGTTCTCGTGCCTTATCATCGGTCTTTTCGTATTCCTCCGTTCCTTGGCCGTCTTCGATAAGCTTCTCGTTGTTTTGGGCAAAGTATTCGCGGTTAATTTCGGACTGTGGGCCTGGCGCGACCATCTTGAGAGCTGCGTCACGGATGGCAATGGGAAGGCCGAAGGAGAGGTCGAGCATGCAGCACTGGCAGCAGTTCTTAAGGCGGGCGCATGTCAGGCAGATATTGGTTCGTTGCTTGCGACCGGCGGACCGCGTTGCGTTCCACCCGAAGACTGTGAATGGTCGTGTGCACTGGCTTGTTAGCAAATATGTCATCAGACTTGCAGACAGGGAACACCTACCAGTTTGCATTCTGCGCCATAGTCCTCCTTCAACATCTTCACGTAGGGGTTGTCTGGTAGACAGTTTTCACACACGGATGGAAAGTCGGTCGACTCCCATCCTGAGCGATTCAGATCTTGCTTGATTTGAGGCGGCATCTCGACGGCGCGCTGATGCTAATGTTGGCGACAGAAAGTCAGTCTTGCGCAATGTGGCGTGCCCAAAGACTTCAGCCCGACTGACGTTGTTTTGTGATTATTCAGCAGTCCCCAGATGATCGTGGCTTATCGATAAGAGCATGGAAAATTGCAGACTCGGGGCATTCCAACACTCAATTTCCACAGTGCATCGTGGTGGGGGCGGCGCGTTCACATGAAAACGATGCAGCCTGATTCGCGTTCGTATTCGTGTACGTCTTGACCGCCTGCTACAAAGGGGCGGAGTTGGCAGCCACTAAGCTAGTTAGAGGCTAGTGTCTCGGCAGAGTCCCAAGATCGAACGAGATCCAGGGGCCAGAAGGGGTCGTCTGAAATTGGTGTTAATTCCCAGGTTGCAAGCGACGCAGTAATAGATAAAAAGTCCGGGTAGCCTCCTGACAGTGCCATTGACCACCAACAACTCTCACACCCCCATTCTCCCCTTTTTGCATCAACTGCACAACTCTATATCTCCGCTGTCATCATGGCTTCCTCCACAATGTCCAACCTCGAGAAGGAGAACCACCAGCGCGATGCCGATTTCAACAAGGCCCTCCACGGCAAGTCGGCCCAGGCCAGGGGCGGCATTGCTGCCATGTTCTCCAAGGGCGCCTCTGCCAAGGGCGCTGCTGTCGACGAGTACTTCAAGCACTGGGATAATAAGGGCGCTGCCGACGAGACTGCAGAGACCCGTGCTGTGAGTCGTCCCAGACCGCTCGATGGAGGGGTATGCGCTAACATGCCTCGATAGCAACGTCAAGCCGAGTACGCCACCTTGACCAGGCAATACTACAACCTGGCGACCGATCTTTACGAGTATGGATGGGGCCAGTCCTTCCACTTCTGCCGCTTCGCCTACGGCGAGCCCTTCCACCAGGCCATCGCCCGCCACGAGCACTACCTCGCCCACGCCATTGGCATCCAGGAAGGCATGCGCGTGCTAGACGTTGGCTGCGGTGTCGGTGGGCCTGCCCGTGAGATCGCCAAGTTCACTGGCGCTCACATCACTGGTCTGAACAACAACGACTACCAGATTGAGCGTGCGACGCACTACGCCCACAAGGAGGGTCTGTCAAACCAGCTCCAGTACGTCAAGGGCGACTTTATGCAGATGTCGTTCCCCGACAACAGCTTCGACGCCGTGTACGCCATCGAGGCCACTGTCCACGCCCCCACCCTGGAGGGCATCTACAGCGAGATCTACCGCGTGCTCAAGCCCGGCGGCACCTTTGGTGTGTACGAGTGGCTCATGACCGACCAGTACGACAACGACAACCTGCACCACCGCGAGATCCGTCTCGGCATCGAGCAGGGTGACGGCATCTCCAATATGTGCAAGGTCGAGGAGGCCCTGCAGGCCATGAAGGCTGCTGGTTTCGAGCTGCTGCGCAACGAGGACATGGCCATCCGCGATGACCCCTTCCCCTGGTACTGGCCTTTGTCTGGCGACATGAAGTACATCCAGTCCGTGTTTGATGTCTTCACCATCTTCCGCATGACACACGTTGGCCGTGCCGTGGCCCACAGCTTCGCCGGCTTGATGGAGACCTTGAGGCTGGCGCCTGCTGGCACCAAGAAGACTGCCGACAGCTTGGCGTGGGCTGCCGACTGCCTGGTTGCTGGTGGCAAGGAGAACCTTTTCACTCCCATGTACCTGATGGTTGGCCGCAAGCCCGAGTAAAGGGTGCAGGGAACTAAGTTAAAAGGAAAAGGATTGGGAAAAGGGTTGCATGATTTAGAGCGGATGAGACATGAGCTTGTGTAGACGGCTTGCAGCATACATACTTTAATCAATGATAATTACCTCTTTTCTGTACAACAGCTATCCGTCCTTGCTGCTTGAGCAAGCCTACGAAGCACAGTACTCGTAGATACCGCAATCGGAGCCCCTGAACGCGTGAAGCTCTGTCTGGATTATCGCTATCGATAAGCGCCATCTCGCCTGCTTCAGCAGAGATTGAGGGACCAAAATGCACCGACGGGATCTAGCTCATCCAGAGTCGCCTGTATGGGCATCAATGATACCATTCCTGTATCGATAATGCACCAACTTTACGATCCATCTGCATGAAATCCAGATAGCCCAAGCGAAGACTGCTGCTCGTAGATGTCCCAACAATTCTCGGCCGGGATTCAACCGACATCGTACAGGGCGCTCCTCCACTAGCACCAAGCAGCTTCAGCGCTCAAGGCCCCTAAGCTCCACGCACGGGCCCCCAAGAAAAAAAGTTGAGAGCGCCAATCACGAAGCTCCGACTCTGCCCTGCCCGTCCTCCGGAAATTCCCTCCCAGCACGACGGCGAGCGACAAACGCCAGCCAGACAGGTCCTTTCCATCCTCAACCTCATCGTCAATCCCCTCATCTGTCTTCTCCCACCTCCCCTAGACCCGCCGCTGCGTTCGATTGACGCTCCTCTCGCAGCATGTCCCGCATCCTCCGACCGGCCGCGCGCCTCACTCGGGCCGCCGCTCCTCGCGCTCCCATCGCCCCTTCGACCTCGACGCTGGCCCAGGTTTCGCGCGCTGCCCTCGCACGCAACGCCTACTACGGCGCCTCGCAGACCCGCGCGTACGCCGATGGCTCCGGCGTCAAGGAGTACACCGTCCGTGATGCGCTGAACGAGGCTCTTGCTGAGGAGCTCGAGGCCAACCCCAAGGTCTTCATCCTGGGCGAGGAGGTTGCGCAGTACAACGGTGCCTACAAGGTCACAAAGGGTCTCTTGGATCGCTTCGGTGAGAAGCGTGTCATCGACACCCCCATTACCGAGTCTGGCTTCACTGGTCTGGCCGTTGGTGCCGCTCTCAGTGGCCTGCACCCTGTGGTATGTGTGGACCTTATCAGCGCCCCCAGGAACACATTGTCTAACGATAGCAGTGCGAGTTCATGACCTTCAACTTCGCCATGCAGGCCATCGACCAGGTCGTCAACTCGGCCGCCAAGACCCTCTACATGTCGGGCGGTATCCAGCCTTGCAACATCACCTTCCGCGGTCCCAACGGTTTCGCTGCCGGTGTCGCTGCCCAGCACTCGCAGGACTACTCTGCCTGGTACGGCAGCATTCCTGGCCTCAAGGTCGTCTCGCCCTGGAGCGCCGAGGACGCCAAGGGTCTCCTCAAGGCCGCCATCCGCGACCCCAACCCCGTCTGCGTCCTCGAGAACGAGCTCATGTACGGCCAATCGTTCCCCATGTCCGAGGCTGCTCAGAAGGACGACTTTGTCATTCCCTTTGGCAAGGCCAAGATTGAGCGTGCCGGCAAGGACTTGACCATTGTGTCTCTGTCCCGCTGCGTTGGCCAGGCCCTGGTTGCTGCCGAGGGCCTGAAGAAGAAGTACGGCGTGGAGGCTGAGGTTATCAACCTGCGCTCCGTCAAACCTCTCGATGTCGAGACCATCATCCAGTCCATCAAGAAGACCCACCGTCTCATGGTCGTCGAGTCTGGCTACCCCATGTTCGGTGTGTCGGCTGAGATCCTGGCTCTGTCGATGGAGTACGCTTTCGACTACCTTGACGCGCCTGCCCAGCGTGTCACTGGTGCTGAGGTGCCTACTCCTTACGCCCAGAAGCTCGAGGAGATGTCGTTCCCCACGGAGCAGCTGATCGAGGACCACGCCGCCAAGCTGCTTCGCGTGTAAGAAAGGAAGGAAGTCGAAGGGTAATGGAGAGGGTTGAGCGAAGAAGAATACATGGCGAAACGGAAAGCCATTAGTAGGTCAGGCATACCAGTCTGTTATTTTTTCTTTTTTTATATAGACGGGAAAGGATGGGACCTGTATTTGTATTCCACTGCCATGTACACACATCAACATCCGCCTATGTCTACTGTGGCTCACCGACCTTGTATCGATGTCATGTGCTCCCAAGGTCTTGCCAGGCCCCATCTGAACCAGATGTGAACTGGAGTCTCTGCCTTGTCAGGCTGTTCGTGACTGGCCATCAGCTGATGCCAAATTCCACCCTTCGCCATCAACGAGAGCCGACGAGCCCAACCAGCCCTTTGCAGTAGCAGGATCTTGCTACGCCCATTCTTACCGGTACGGACGATTACGGCCCCGATAGTAATTTTGTCGATCGGGAAGCATTGTGTACTAAGGAGTTGATTCAGGCTTGTACATTCTCCTTGCACATAATATCGAGACATCCATGTCTATGAGTCACGGTAGAGGCCAAATGGCTGGGGAACTAGACTCCTGGGGGGAAGTGATGAATTACGATTGATGTGGGGGGGAAAGCATGTCCAAGTGAATGCACCATTCTCACTGTGATAAAGGACAGTTCTTTGTAGGAATGTGTGGCTCAAGTTGCAAAAGAGAGTACCTTACGTACTAGAATACGTCACACTAGTACTTCCACTGTGGTAAAACCCAGAACCTCAAGTTAACCTCAGCTCATGGTGGGGCAGCCTTTCACTTCTGAACCTCAACTCACCATTACACTCGCCTTCCCACAATTTCCACTCTGCCGCAAGACAGGTATTTGGTTGTTCTGCGACCGGACGAGATGGGGTCCATAGACGATCTCCTTCTTGAGGAGCAGTCTCTCGAGAACGGCCCACGATCGGCGCCCACATCCTCGCAGGATCCTGAGCAGCTCAAACACCGGCTAGAGGAAACGTTTCTCTCGCCCTCGACAGAGTTTTCGGAAGAATGGCTCAACAAATTACAGCAGCGATGGGATCATGAGACAGACTACTCGTCGCTGTTCAAACTTGCCCCCACGCAGAGTCGGACTGTCACTAGATTTCAGCGACATGGGTTGGAAGGTCGAGTCACAGGCTATCGCAACGTCACGGTCCCCGCTTCAGGTGCCACGGCCAAGAGCTCAACCTCTTTCTCGCGAAAGCCTGCCAGCAGAGCTGAATTTGTCCGGGGTGCGGCTGGCTTCTTTCCCTTTGCACCCGGTGGTCTAGAGGGCATCGAGGCGACGGCCGCTTTAGAGGACCAGATTCACAGTGGTGGTGCTACTGGTGAGGGCAACGACGGCAAAAGCAAGCTCGACAGGGTTATTCAGTTTGGAGCTGAGGGCGGTCTACTATCGATCCCACCGGGGTTCGACAGAGGTATCGACTTTTCGAGAAAGAAGTTGGACCAAGGTGACGCAGACGCTGTGAAGGAGGTGCTTGAGGAAGATCCTGAGGCTCTTGACGACTTGAATGAGAGCAAAGACGATTCGGAGACGGGCACGCCCAGCGACGACAAGCAAGATGCCGAGGACGAAGACGACGACATTGACGACATCTTACCCAACGAGTTTCCTTCACTTGAACCTCATGGGGTCCTCGCCGCCTCCAGCGCTAGAAAGGCCGGGAGGGAGTGGGCGCACATGGTGGACATCAAACATTCTATGCCCAACTTCCGTGAGCTAGTTCCGGACATGGCGCGTGAATGGCCATTCGAACTCGACACTTTCCAGAAAGAAGCCGTCTATCATCTTGAAAGCGGGGACTCTGTGTTCGTGGCAGCACATACATCAGCTGGTAAGACTGTGGTGGCAGAATATGCCATTGCGTTGGCGGCAAGACACATGACAAAGGCCATCTACACTTCTCCGATCAAAGCCCTGAGTAACCAGAAGTTTCGCGACTTTCGGCAGACTTTCGACGAAGTGGGTATTCTCACAGGTGATGTGCAGATCAACCCCGAGGCCAGCTGCCTGATCATGACCACGGAGATTCTGAGGAGTATGCTGTACCGTGGTGCGGATCTTATCCGCGATGTCGAGTTTGTTATCTTTGACGAGGTACACTATGTGAACGACTACGAAAGAGGCGTTGTTTGGGAAGAGGTCATCATCATGTTGCCGGAGCACATATCCCTAATCTTGCTGTCAGCCACGGTGCCCAATACGTACGAGTTCGCATCGTGGGTGGGTCGAACAAAACAGAAGGACATTTACGTTATAACGACACCTAAACGTCCAGTACCGCTCGAGCACTATCTGTGGGCCAACAAAAACATCCACAAGATCGTCGACCACGAGAAGAAGTTCATTGAAAAGGGCTGGAAGGACGCCCATCACGCCATTCAGAGCAAAGACAAGGATGCGAACCAGCAGACTGTCGCCACGCGAGGTGGCAACCCGAGGGGCGGACAGCGAGGCGGACCACAGAGAGGAGGACCGCAACAACGTGGAGGACGAGGTGGTCCACCGCAAAGAGGCGGCAACCAGCGTGGCCGAGGAGGCGGCGGCCCTCCCCGAGCCAGCCATGCACCAGGCCATATGGGCCGCACCGGACGACAGGGTGGCTTCACATCTGCTGCGCAGGACAAGAACCTTTGGGTACATCTCGTTCAATTTCTGCGGAAACAGAATCTTTTGCCAGCATGTATCTTCGTCTTCTCCAAGAAGCGTTGCGAGGAGAACGCGGACGCGCTGAGCAACCAGGACTTCTGCACAGCCAAGGAGAAGAGTCACATCCACATGATCATTGAACGGTCAGTTGCGCGGTTGAAACCCGAGGACAGGGTATTGCCCCAGATCATCAGGCTAAGAGATCTTCTGGGCCGTGGTATCGCCGTTCACCATGGTGGACTGTTGCCCATCGTGAAGGAGATTGTGGAGATCTTGTTTGCAGAGACTCTAGTCAAGGTGCTCTTCGCAACAGAGACATTTGCCATGGGTCTGAACCTGCCCACGAGAACAGTCGTCTTCTCCGGATACAGGAAGCACGACGGACACTCATTCCGCAACTTGCTTCCGGGCGAATATACGCAGATGGCTGGTCGAGCCGGTCGACGTGGTCTCGACACTGTCGGCTCTGTCATCATTGTGCCTCCGGGAGGTGACGATGCGCCACCCGTCTCTGATCTGAGGAACATGATCCTGGGCGAACCGTCTAAGCTGCGGTCACAGTTCAGGCTGACCTACAACATGATCCTCAACTTGCTGCGCGTAGAAGCTCTCAAGATTGAGGAGATGATCAAGCGGAGTTTCTCGGAACATGCTACACAACAGTTGCTGCCCGAGCATGAGAAAGATGTAAAGCTGGCCCAGGCTGACTTGGCCAAGGTCAAGCGTGACCCGTGCAAAATCTGCGACGAGCACATGGATGACTGCCATCAAGCCGCCCAGGACTTGAAGCAGCTGACCTTTGAGCTATACAAGGGCTTGCTGGGTATTCCCATCGGACGGAGAATGTTCCAGCAGCAGCGCCTCATTGTCTTCAACTGGGATGGTATTCGCACTGTTGGTATCCTTCTGCAAGATGGGGCCAGCATGAAAGGCACTACCGAGGACCCTACTCTCCATGTCTGCGCTGTGAAGCCGAACCGCGAGCGTCGTGACGGGACGGACAGTCTGCCCTTCCTACCGGGCTTCCGCAAGATGTTTCACAAGCTACCGCAAACCAAGCGACAGCTCAAGACCAAGACGCTACACGTGCCCATGAGCGATGTCGAGTGTCTCACGCGCTGGGTAACCAAGGACATTCTGCCCTTCATCTTCCAAGGAGGTGAAGCTAGAGAAAACGCCGAGAGGAGGCTGATGGACTTGTGCAGCTCGTGGGACGATCGCTGGGACGAGATGGATTTCGGCAAGATCAAGAGCATGGCACTGCAAGAGTTGATGGAAAAGAGAGTCGCGTTGGTGGACAAGATCATGAACTCGCCCTCCATTCGCTGCCAGGCCTTCCTCCGTCACTACGCCATGTGTCACGACCAGTGGCTCATCAAGGAGCACATTTCTCAGCTCAAGCAGTCGCTCTCTGATCAGAACCTGCAGCTGCTGCCCGATTACGAGCAGCGTGTCCAAGTGCTGAAAGAACTGGGGTTCATTGACGATGCGACACGTATTCAGCTCAAGGGCAAGGTTGCGTGCGAGATTCACTCTGGCGATGAGCTAGTCCTGACAGAGCTGATTCTCGACAACGTACTGGCGGAGTTTGAGCCGGCTGAAATCGCCGCGTTGCTATCCGCCTTTGTCTTCCAAGAAAAGACAGACGTTGAACCTGTTCTGACGGGCAACCTTGAGAAGGGCAGGCAGACCATCATTGCTATTTCCGAAAAGGTCAACGATGTCCAGACGAGGCTGCAAGTGATCCAGTCCACAGAGGACAGCAACGACTTTGTCTCGCGTCCGCGCTTCGGCATCATGGAGGTTGTCTACGAGTGGGCGAGGGGTATGTCCTTCAAGAACATTACTGGCTTGACGGATGTCTTGGAGGGCACAATCGTGCGCACAATTACACGACTGGACGAGACGTGCCGTGAGGTGAAGAACGCAGCGAGAATTGTGGGCGATCCCGAGTTGTACCAGAAGATGCAAACGGCGCAGGAGATGATCAAGAGAGACATCACTGCAGTGGCGAGTCTGTACATGTAGAGGGTCTGTTGAGATAAATGAAGAAATATCCTGATGCTGTTCTTCCACCACTGCCCAGTCCATCATGTTGACAGTCACGAATGGCTGGCTGCTTCGATAAGCCATGCGGCATTTCCAGTAAATGCCTATAAAAACACAACCATGTTGTAATCATTCACATACACAAACGTTATACGCAATCATTCCCGCAATGTGCAATCCAATCCATTCAAACCTAGGCGCCTACCCGCTGAACGCCGTTGTGTCCCAGAAAATGATGTGTCTATGCCCTCAGAGCGCGCAACCTCTGCTGCAGCTTGTCTTCCTCCTCTGCAGTCGGCTCCGCGCCGGCTGGCTCTGCATTCGCGGGGGTCGCCTGGTTCAGCTCCTTGCTCAGCTCCAAGCCCGCGTCGTCGGCCAGCTTGCCCAGGAGCTCGTGTACAGCATCCTCGGGAACCTGCGCCGAGGTGGACTGCGTCATGGCGTCCGAGTAGATATTGTTGCTCATAGCGTACTCCTCGTTCTGGTTCTTGAACTGCTCGAGAGTGAGGAGAGTCTGCATCGATTAGCGATCCGTCTGAGCGTGGTATCCATTCGCCGGCCACTGACTTTTTCCGGGTTGGCATTCTTCTGCGCCACATTCATCACCTTGGAACTCTGCCCCATCATGTGCGTCATCTTGTTCATGGCGTTGTTCGCTTGGATCTGGCTGGCGTTCAGCTCTGCCATGTCGGCGATCTGGTCCATCTGGCTAGCGAGCGCCTGCTTGCTGAGCAGCATCTTGGCCTTCTGGTAGGCTTTTTGCGTCTCGCCCTTCTTGAGGAGTTCTTGAATCTGTTTCTTGAGGACCGGATCTTGCTTGGCCGCCTTTTGGGCTTCGCGACGGGCTTGCTTCGCTTGGAAGCGGGCCTGGAACTCGACGTTCATGTCGCGAGCCATTTGACGGTTCGACATTGTGGGTGGTGGGAGGGGTGTTGGAGGCGAACGGGTGCTGCGTATTTGTGAAGTCGCGACCTGACGGATGCCGGCGACTTGATGAGGCTGATATTAATGTTGCGAGCGATTCTCGATGAGGTGAAGTCGATCGTTGAAGATGGGGCTCGTAGGTGCCAGTGGGGAGGAGGATGGGGAGCATGGTGGGATGCACATGGAGAGGCGCCACACGGGTGACGCAACTATCATCAGCGCCAAGAATAAGGTGCCACAGCCACTGCTCACTACCTTGTCAGCCACACTTGCTTTCACTTACCCTACATGTCCACATTTTGATGAGTGTGCATTCAAGAGTGTGTTCCTGGGTATTTCTCAACGATGCATGTGAATCATTTGTCTTTATTCAAGCGCAGTTAGAGAATATAATACAGACAGTTGTGTGGCTTTTGAGTTGGCCATAGTGGTGAATGCACGATGATTCATGACTCCCCGAGTACATCTACACCCTCCTCATAATTATCTGCGGACCAACATGACTGCCGCCAAACTCGTGTAGTTACCTCCAAGTTCTTCATGCAATGCTGAAGAGATTCGCCAGAAACATGTCTTCGAAACCAACCATGAACGTGCAATCATTTCCTCGCCCCCCAAAGCTCGAGAAGATCTCCAGACATGTACGAGTCGTCTGGGAGGGACAAGACATTGCCGAGACGAACGAAGCATTCTGGGTTCTAGAGACGCATCACCCCCCGAGTAGGTACTTGAGAGAAAATCCTGTGCATCTTTTAACGAATGAGACAGCCTACTACTTGCCTCCTTCAGCCATGAAAATCCCCTTGACGAAGCTCAATCGCAAAACATACTGCGAGTGGAAAGGAATGGCTACTTACTACTCTGTCACATCCCCGAGCTCCGGCACCACAGTCTCCAACAGGATTTGGTCATACGACAACCCCACGAACGGGTTTGAGAGCATTAAAGGATATCTGAGTCTTTATGCTGGTCCCTGGGATTGCTTTGTGGACGGCGAGAAGGTGCAGGCCCAACCCGGAGACTTCTATGGAGGCTGGGTCACTAGCGAGATCCAAGGTATCGTGAAAGGTAAGAACGGCAATTGGGATCCTGTGCTTTGACGTTATGGACGCATGGCAAGTGTATCCTGTTGTATGGCACGAGACGAGTGTCAAGTATTGAGGCTGGCAAGGCTAGACTGTTGACGCCTGATTTCATGGCTGGCTAATGAAGGATTGTCAATGATATTTCTCAGAACCTAGCTCCAATAGTTGCGCCCTTTTTGTCAGTGACTCTGGAACCGTTCGCGCATACATGTAGGCAAATTGCGCTGGACGTTCACTTGGTGAGAGTGATGGTAGCACCCCGCCCGACCGGCATTGATTAAGGTTACTCTCGATGACTGCCTCCTGAGTACCGTTTTCAAGGTTCTTCCCCGGATCTTCATCTTGGAAGGTCTCTTTCATGCTCGTCTCACGCGGGGGAGAAGAGCATGGAAGACTCCCCAGCCCCAGAGATGGGGCTTTGCCCGAAGAGGCAGCAGCGAACATCACGGAACGAAGAGAGGTGACATTGCCTGTTATAGAAGGTCGGCACATACTACTAGGCAGCCCCTCGAGCGATACGACGGAGCGACGTTTCGAAGAGACGATCAGGGTCCAGCCCTCGTTTCACTACAAGAAAATTGTAGCCTGGTGGCTCTGCCTGGGTTGCACAGTGGACTGCACTGCTACTGTACTCCGTAATAGGGTTGTAAATACTTGAACAACCTGAAGGACGGTCGCTCGCAAAATTGGCAACGTGATTGATGGACAATCTAATTACGGAGTATCCTGAGTGGAATGAATCAACTTGCGACCGCGTCTTGAAGCGCGGCAGCCGGGCCTCCTCCCATGTGGAGCATTATTGACGGAATGTCAGGGCGCTCGTTCCAACTTCCGTATAGTGGACTTGTTGGTGGAGCATCGTGAATCAATCAATAGCGTTGAATCCGACGATGAACATCAGCCTCTTACGTCCTTCTGTCATGAATGAACGGAGGATGATGCCTATAATTACAGCTTAGGTGCCTGATCTTAGGTGCCTGCCTAGCAGGCTTCAACTGTGTAATGCTCAGTCGCAATTACGCTACGTATCTCGATGGTTGTCATACTTGGGGGACTTTTTGTTGCGTGGGAGCGTCCTAGCGATCCTGAGACCTGTGGGGTGATGTCTACGTGCATAGCGCGGAACGTGTGTCCTTGCTTTGGACGCTGTTTGTCGTCGACTCGGACGACTCGTGCGTAGCATCCTGCGCCTCTATGGAGAAAAGTCATAATACCCGGGTCGTATCTCGCCGTGACTAAACGGCCTAGCGGAGGATCGTTGATTGGTGTCGGGACCAGTGGTTGTTAAGATTGTGGAAGATGCTCGGCACCTTTCATAATCGGGACGCCGGGCGGCAATGTCTAATGGAGGGACGGCCTCAGCTTGAATAGCTTCGAGGGATGCAACGTGCTTGGCCCCATCTTCCCCCTTTGGGTGGTGCGAGCTGTCTTGGGCCGTTGCACTCCGTTCCAGATCGATCAGTTGATTCTTAGATGCAGCCAGCGTACGGAGCCTCCTAGAAGCAGTTGGCAATCAAGGTCAGGCAAGGCGATGAACGTTATCAATAGGTCTAGTTTGGTAGCGTGGACATCTTTTTGCGTGCCTCAGGTAATGTAAGGTACCTTATGATGAAGCTCGTAAATGATGGAAGGCGCAGTCAATGAGCTGACGGAAACTCGCAAGTCTCAAGGTGGAAGGGCCTGTGTCAGGACCAGGAGAAGGAGCGACCGGTACGGGGCGTGGTAGCCCCTGAAGGGATAGCGGCAAATTAAGTGCAGCACGACTCCGGGTTAGAAGCGCGCAAGAGCACTCGTCTTATTTTGACACTTCCTGTGCCTCCATTGGAATGTTCCAGGTGCAAGGGCGGCCTTGGCTTAGCGATTGGCCCCCCCTTGAGCCCCCTCCAGAAGACGGACCCGCCCTCCGTGGGCCCCATTCAAACGGCCACCTGTCCATAAAGATGGGCGACTCCCTCCCTCCACGCCATCGAGTCACACCCGCAACTCAGCCAGGCAGACGGCAGCACTTCTTGACACTTGTCCTTTCGACTATCTCACCACAGGCCTCATGAAACTGCCCGTCACCTGACTTGACCTGACCGAGCTCATCCGTCCTCATTCCACAGTCGTTCGCTCCCACACCTTGGATAGCGTGACTCATCGGCAAAGTACCGTCATAAACTTCCGTCTACCCGCATTATACTTGTCGTCACTTCAACTTAGTTGCCTACAGCGACACTACAGGCCGCGCTGCCCCAAGTTGGACATACTTATTTAAAGCTTGGGCACCCCAACATCAACGTCACCCACAATACCAAAGTTACCTAATCTGCAACGCGCCCTATATACATCAACCATGGCCAACCCCCAGTACTCACCGGCCGAGTCCCTCATATCGGTAGCCGGCGATTCATACACATCACTTTTCCCAGAAACCATGGCGCTCAAGGTCGAAGAGCCGCCGACACCTGACTCTCACCGCGAGACTTCTCTGCCTCTCACACCACAGTCACAAGAAGACTACAACAGCAACAAGAGGGCAAGTCAGGACTCTGCGGATGACAAACCTGCAAAGAAGCCTCGCAAGACTTGGGGACAGGTCTTGCCCGAGCCCAAAACTTCCCTGCCCCCGCGCAAACGAGCCAAGACCGAAGATGAAAAGGAGCAGCGTCGAATTGAACGCGTCCTTCGCAATCGCCGCGCCGCGCAATCATCCCGTGAGCGCAAGCGCAAGGAGTCTGAACTGCTCGCCGTCGAGAACGACGCGCTGCAGGGCAAATATCAGGCACTCCAAGCACAATACGATCAAGCGGTGGCCAAGAATGCTTCACTGCTCCAGTTCCTGGACCAGCTGAAGGCCAAGCACCCCGAGATCGCCTCCGACGTCGAGCCCTTCCGCGCCGCCGAGGTGACTGTCAACCCGAAAGAGCTCTCTCCGAAATCCTCGCCGGCCACGAACCACGCCGATGAGACGCCCGAAACCGGTCGATCCGAGTCCCGTGTTTTGATGGAAATCAACAACTCGCTTCCTTCCACTCCTGTGGCACAATACCCTGCAGCGGTATTGTGTGACTCCCCCGACAAGGCCTGCTGTGCCATCGGGAGTGGAGAGCAAGCCAGAGTCAACGATTCCCAGCGAAAACCGCTCGGTCTTCGCCGACCCAAGCCCCTCGGAAACAAACATGTCAACACCGTCCATTGCGGTGCCTGAGGCAGCCGATTTCATCATCTTTGGCCCCGATGACACTTTCCACACTACCGACACGAGCAACCTGCTCCCGCAGCAGGAGGATTTCCAGCTGTTCGAAGACGTAGCCTGCAACAGCTCCCTGACATCGTTCGACGAGGACTTTTTCACAGCCTCGCTGCCCGGTCCGGACCTTGATGACGACTACAGCGGCCTTGACGGTATCACGCAGCCCTATGCTGGCGCGTCCTATTAATGTGGATCGCGACGCTGATGGCAAGTGCGGATACTAACGAGATCGCTCCAAGTCTCCATGGTCGTGGCTGAGCGCTGGCTTGGAACACACTTGTCAAACTAATGAAGGTTGAGCTGTAATGGCGTTGCGTTGACGATCGCCGGTTGGCTCTCAGTACAGAGCGTAGGGAGGAAAGGTCACGGCAGGTTGAAATGATGTATTTGGATCGAGGTCTGGTCCGGCGGGTGAGTCGTTGGGACCGGGAACAATAATGTGACCAATGAATTCTAGGGGACGGATAGGCAAGGCGTCTGGCGTTGAGGAGGACGAAGATAGTCCCGGAAACATTGAATTAAAACTGTACTTTGTACACGTTACCCATCATTATCTTGACAGTCATTGCCTGTTGATTCTATTCGTGATGTGTAATTTAAATATGGCTGCTTCTTCGTAACGCAGCAAAAGTCAGATCGCTAAGTATGGGACGCCGTTGGTATATCATGCCATGCTCTTCACCAGCCCTCCATCTCCAGCATCGCAGCCTCGTCTTCGTCGTGGTTTTGCTCCTTTTGGGTTGAGGCGCTGGGACCGTTCCCCCCTGCATCGTGATTCTCCGCCTCCGCCATTAAAGCATCCAAGTCATCGCCGTCGGGTTCTTCGTGTGGTCTCGAAGGTAGTGTCTGTGTTGGCTTGTCCTGCGCCTCTGACTCTGCCATTAATGCGGCCAGGTCTTCCTCATCCGGCTCGTTCATCACCGGCACTGTTCTATGCCTACTCGGCGTAGCGTCGTACAGATCCGCATCGTCGGGCACCCCACGATCCCCCACAGGTGTCTTAGCCCTGGAGGTTGGGTTGACCTGTGCGTCCAGCTCTTCAATGGTTTGCATTTCGCCATCGTCGTCACCGCCTCTCTCCTTTCGTTTCCCTTCTAGGATCCATTCGCCTCTTTGACCTGCGACTAGCTTCTTGTGTCCCAACTTCTCCACCATCCCTAGGGCATCAAGAAATTGTGCCTTGGGATAGAGATCATCGAGCCAATTCTGGTAAAAGACCAAGAGCCTGTTCGCGTCGCCCCATTCATGGCCCTTGCCTTTGAGTTTAAGGTGTTTGGCACGTGATCGTAGTTTGGGGATGCCAGCTGGCGACAAGAGGAGGGTTTCGTCGAGTTTCTTGGTCGGTGCGCGCACGCGCTTCTGCACATTGATTTCAGCGTCGAGACCGAGGGCATCGTCGCCAGAGGGTGATTTGCGCTTCTTGGATGGTGGACTCGGACTTGCGAATGGATCGTCTGAAAGGTTGGCGTCGTAATTGTCGATATCATCGACGGGTTTCGATGTGGCGGCAGGCATTCTTGAATTGCCCGGTATCTAATCGCAACGTCGAGTGAACTGGCTGGCCTGATGAAAGCAAAGTCGGCGTTCAAAGTCGATCTGAATGTGTTGACTTGTACTATCCGTGACCGTGTAAAGTGGCCATGACGGAGACGCGTTTGGTGGGGGACGCGTCGGGAGGACAGGCGCGGGCACGTGACCGTCATCACATGACCGATCCACTCCAAACGTCGAGTGCAGCTCCGTCCAACTTCCATCACCGGAACACTCCTACGGACAAGAGACCCACGAACCCACGCACGTCACGCATCATGGCGACCGAGCAGCCGCAAAAGACCTTCGCTGGGCCAAGCAAGACGGTCCACGCGGACTATCCGGTACGTTTCACCCACGATTGGGCGCGCAATGGCCGGTGATGGAGACTGACGAATGGGATTTAGCTCATTGACAATGACCCGTATGTCCCCCCCGAACGAGCGAGACGAAGCGACACCTGCGAGGAGCGATTCTGAAGCGACGCTCAATTGGAGAGGGGCTTGAGACTGACCTTGTACAGCCATTTCAAGCGCGTTATCGGCTATGCCAGGACATCAGACTACGCCGTCGGAGGTCTCGCTGCATTGTCGGGACCAGGCCTGATGTACGCCGTCGAGAAGTTTGCGCCGTCGCACGCTGGACGTGGCGCTTTCCCCAAGATCATGCGCTTGGCGGGTGCGATTGGTATCACTGGTGGTTTCCTCATCTTCTACCAGCGCTCGATCCGTGCGTCTACCCTCGCCTGGCAGCTTCCGCCTCTATCGTGGAGCATTGAGGGGGGCCTTTTTTGGAATGCAGAGCTGACGATTTGTTTTAGTCCGATTCTACGGCGCCACCGAGAACCGCCGCGAGGTCGAGATGGACATGCGCGAGATGGTCGACAAGGTCAAGCGTGGCGAGTCGTTGTACGGCGAGTCCCAGCTTTCGCCGCACATGCAGGGCGTCGCGGCGCGACAAAGTCGCTACTCGGCGCTGTTTATGGGCGTGGTTCCCTGGTTCAACTTTGTGAACCACTCGCAGCACGGTGTGGACACGGCAAAGTACTATCAGCAGGCGGAGCGGGAGCTGGAGGCCGAGAAGAAGGCTTAGGATGTATAAACATGGGGAAGAGCGGTGGTGAATACACATACCATATTGTTCTTTTTGTTCAAGCGGACTTGTCTGGTTGATATCAATGCTGTCGATGCGGCATGCCCGGATTGCGGTTTATCGAAGTGCAGGCAGTTGTCGAAAGCTAATGGCGAGAGTAGCATGCAAAAGTTCACCGAATTTCTTCACGACAAACGCACGAGAGTCAAAGACGACGGTATGTTGATTTATCTCTTCTTACGCGGTCGGACCAGGTTCTACGTCCGAGACCGCGGTGTCGGCCATCACAGCCGGCTGAGCTGCGTCGCGAACCGATCCAAGCTCGTCATGGCCTGGTGGTGCAGGGATCGATCGCTACCTACACCCTCCATAATACTGTTATATGGTTTCGCCCCCTTTTCGAGGCTCCTCCAGTTCCAATACTGCAGATAGTCGTTCTTCTTCCCCTCGATCCTGTCCACAACATGCTCACCGAGATTAGGGAGAAACTTAAAACCATGTCCGCTGCCACCCGTGGCCACCATCAGACCGTGATGGTCAGGCACAAAATCGATGACAAAGTGGTTATCATAGGAATCTGTGTACCAGCACAGTCGGCTTGTCATTTCGCAGTCAATCAGCTCAGGCAGGTAATCCCGCACAAAGCCTTTGATGACGCGAGACGCCATGAGCGGGATCTGACGGATGGCTTCTTGCGTCCAGCGGGTGACGGGCACGCTTCTGCTTGCGCCATCTGCTTGCGTCTGGGGATTGGTGAACTTGGTACCACGGTAGCCAATCTTCACGACACCATTCGGGTCTCGTGCGAAGCCGTACAAGCCACCGTACTTCCCTCGGCGGATGTCGTACCTAGATAAGAGTGTAAGTGCCATTTCAATTGTCTGGATCTTTTCCTATGACTTTACTTACGACCATGTAGGGAAGTTCTCGGGGGCGAATTTGTCCCACAAAGCTTTGTCCTGCGGCAGCTGGAACATGGCGACGCTCCCTGCCGTGGTCTCGCAGAGATTGTCCAGCTGCGTCAGAAGAGAGGGCGTCCACCCTCCGCAAGCCATGATCGTCAGGTCTGCCTGATGTGACACTCCATCAGCCGTCTTCACACCCGTAATTTTTCCATCGGCATTCTCGAGAAAGTGCGAGAACGTGCTCTTGGAGCCGCCGAGAATGGCCTTCACACCAAGCTTCTGCGCCTTGTGCAGCGCGAAATGGCACGCTCGATCAGCATACACGAAGCCGGACTGCGTGTCCAGCACACTGCTAATGTTGCTGGTGCTGAAAGCATCCACGGCGAATCCGAATCCTTTCGCTCTTGCGCGGGCCACGTCTTGGGGATTGTGGAGGTTGACCTGCGTCTCCCTCAGTCCCACGCGGTCCATGTTCCGGATGGTGTCCTTTTCGAATTGGTCCATCTCCAGGCCAGTCGTCATGGTGACGGTGCTATTATTAACGAACAGCGCGTCGCTGGTGGAGAAGCCTGGGGGAACTGTCTTCCCAGTCTTGAGCTCCTCATTCCATTTCTTCCATTTGGCAATGGCGTCGAGTGCGAGGGTTTGATACTCAAATTGGGAGCCGTACGCAGCCCGTATTATCTTGTTGATATCTGCAGTTGAGCAATGTGAGCAACTCAATGAGCCATAGTCGGTTGTGTGTCGCTCTACTCACCAGCAGAAGCAGCATCACAACCCTTCTCGTAAGCATAGTGCGAATCTTGGTATGATTGCTTATCGAGGATAGTGACATTTGTATATCCCCGTTCTGCGAGATGAATGGCCGTGCTCAGACCAAAAACACCAGCGCCGACAATGACAATGGACGAAGACTTGCTTTCGACTTGGGGCGACATGTTGGCGTCAAGCGGACTGACACTCGGAATCAGCGGCGATTATCCAATGTCAAGACTTGATCGAATTTGATACACCCGGCAAAGGAAGACGGTCGTACTTAAATTCGATGAAGCATTCCCCGACCAGCGGGAACTTGATCACACCTCGAATACGTGCCTGCAGCACTTTGAAGCTCCTTGCCAAACCGACTAATGGTGCTGCCGCTGGGCCTGGGAAAGGGGCCAATAGGCACGGTCCTTCGTATCTTCCCGAGATATGTGGTCATGTACTCCACATGGAGGAGAACAAGTCCCTAGCTGCGTCCGGGAATTAAGAGGGGTAATCTGTCAGTACAGTGGCTTCTCCGATTCGGAGGCAACCCAACGCGAGACAATCGCGGGTTGCACAGGGCTATACACGAATCTCTATCTGACCCGACCTCAGGATGAAGCAAGCGTCAACGGCACGGTATCCGAGTCCATAGCGAGGAGACGTGGTCGAGAATCACATCTATGCGGGGATAGCGGCAACTGCTAGTCATCAATGGTTATCAACATCTTGGATCACATGGAGAGGAGCACTGGAGCAGTCCTTCAACGCCCATGAACAACAAGAATTATCCCACCATGTCGCAACCACTTCGGAGCCGACCGGCCAAGGGTTCTGCAACGCGAATGCGGACGGGCAGCAGAACGCTTGTGGCGTGTGTGGGCTGCAAAGAACGCAAAGTCAGGGTCAGACATAACTACTCAACCGTTCATTTATGATCGGTGGCTTACACCCTCATGCAGTGTGATGGCCAAACACCAGCTTGCAGCAACTGCCAGCGCAACAACTTGGGTATGGCCTCCTTGCAATATAGTTCTTGAACATGTGGAGTGACCTCCAGCATAGTCTGTTTCGTCGAAGATCCCGCGACCAAGAGGCACCAACCCAGGAAATACCTTGAGCAGCTGGAGCAGAGAGTCCTGCTGCTAGAAAGCCAATTGAGAGAGGCAAGGTCGAGCGCGGCATACGAGTCCCCATACAAGACCTCTCCTGATAATGGCCTTGCCGTAGACTTTGAGCAAGCGAGCGCAAGTACTGCGGCGGACGATGGCCAAGAGTTGGGAGATTTGTCATCCATGATAGGGACCCTGAGTCTCAACGCAGCAGGCGCCGAGCCCAGTTACTTGGGTCCCTCCTCTACCTTTGCCTTCACGCGCTTCGTGAAGCCCTCTTTAGGGCAAGCGATCGGACCTTTGTCGTCCAACGCCTTGAGATCAGATCTCGAAAATCAGGGCGGGCTTGCGCCAGAGCCGTGCGCACTACCCGAGTATCATATAGCAATGCGGCTGAGCAATGCATACTTCCACAACATTCACGCACAGTACCCGTTTCTGCATGAGCCGACTTTCAGGAAATGGGAGGCTGCTCTGGCAGATCCCTTTGGGGCCCTGAGCAGCCTCAACTTCGACCCTCTGGCACTATACTTTCTGAACATGGTACGTCAAGTTAAGGGGCAGCGCGTTGAGTCCATGTATGTGACTGACAGCTCGAGGTCTATGCTGTTGGTGCTGTCTTGCTACCCAACCTAGGTCACGCGGCAGAGCAACTCTACACCTCAGCAATGCTCTACATAGACGAGATACTGTGCCACGACAACCTGGAATCTATCCAGGCGGTACTGTGCTGCGCTGCATACTCGATACGATCTTCCAAGGGCACATCGCATTGGTAGGTGATCTGAGCCACTACATTCGATGCGTCCTTGCTCACGAATCGCAGGAAGCTGAGCGGACACGCACTGCGCCAATGCATCAACCTCGGCTACCACCGTAATCACCGACGTCTTAGGTCGACGATAAACCAGTTCCAGCAAGAGATGCAAAAGCGTGCCTTTTGGAGTGCGTATGTAATGGAGTGCGCAGGAGCCGTCATGTTGGGCCGGCCACTTGCTCTTCACTTTCAGGAGATTGACGCAGAGGTAGGGGAACATGATGAGCATACTTACTCGACGCGCTTTCTGACGTGGGCCAGTTTCCGTTAGATATTCACGAATCTCAGCTCTCGCCCGAGGGTATCACTGGGTCACCGCGCTCTCCTGCGGAGCCCCCTACCATGATGACATACGCCATCCACGGCTTTCGCATCCGCTCGTTGCTTGGATGTATCCAGACCGCGCTATACTCAGACGTCACTCTCAAGAGTCCTGAAATCCGCCAGGCACGAGTTGAGCAGCTTTCCGTCGAGCTCGAGACGTGGTGGGCTTCCAACCCTCCGCCTATTGTGCCGCCGAAAGAGGGCGCGCTATCGTTCTACATGACCCCCGACTTCTACGAAACGAATTACCACTACGCAATATTACAGTTGTACCGCGTGCAAATCACGGACCGAAAGACCACGGCGCCTGATGACGTCTTTCTGAAATGCCTCGAGGTGTCGAGGAAAACGTGCCGCAACTTCTGGCGTCAGTTTCTGGGCAAACAATTATCATACACATGGGGCGCGGTGCACGAGCTCTTCCTGGCTGGGCTGACGTACATATACTGTCTGTGGACGTCTCCTGCTGCTCGGGGCGTGTCTCGACAAGATCAGGTGAGCAGTACCTGCACGGACTGCACCATGGTACTGGTGATTCTGGCAGAGCGGTGGCCCGAGGCAGCGTCATACAGGGACATTTTTGAAGTGCTGGCCAGTCGGACAATGACCATGTTAACGGACGTCCAGCAAGGGAAGATGGTCGGTTCCACTGCGCTTGTTCAAGGACAGGAGGCGTATCCAGAGGATTTGCCGCAGTGGATGGCGGGAATCAGTGATACGGGGTACTCGACGGGGGCTGACTGGCTCTTGAGCGAGCTGATTGATGAGTATCCGAACCCTGATACACATGTACACAGTGGGAGTTGGCAATGATAGCCTTGATAAGAAGATGAACTTATTTTCTGTTGGCGCTAAGGGCTCTCCATAAGCAATGAATGCCATTGATGGTGCTGAGGACGGGCGTGTGTAAGCATGCCATCAGACATGCGCAGAGTATCATGGCGTGACGGGCTGGAACTGTTCAGCGCACATGCGTCAAGAAGGTGAACCCGTAAGAAACTAGGCTTGGTACTACTTACAAATCACAGACTGCTGGCTTGCCCCCTCCCCTGGTGTTCGGGCGCATACGAGTGACCTGTGTCATTGGGATATGTCGGTACTCTGCCAACACATCCTCTCGGGAGGAAGTCACCGACACATCCAAAACAAAGGGAATGAAGGCCTTCGGCTCACAGCCGACAAGAACCGTCTTCCTGATTGTCTAATATCGTCCCGGGAGCGTCACCTGAGCTCATGTGGAACACGGAGTCCTTCCGATGAACAGGATCTATTTAAGATCAGACAGATCACAGCTAGACAGGCTGATTCGAACATTGAAGCATACATTTTCCCGACAATAGATATTCATATTCGAAAGCGCAGTCACAATGGCGACCAGACAAGTTCTCAACCGACCCGGCTACAGTTCCGCCATCCTTTCAGAGGCAACAGTGCACAATGGCGTCGTGTACTGCGCTGGCAAAGTTGGGCTGGATCCTGTCAAGGGCACGCTTGTGTCAGATGATGTGACAGAACAGACTGTACGCAACAAAAGTCGGACACATGAGAAGACTGTTGACATGTTGTACAGAGGGCCACCCTGAACTTGCTCAAACTGGTGCTGGCCACCGCAGGGAGTGATTTCACCAAGTTACTCAAGGTCAACATCTACCTCATCAACATGGCTGACTTTGCTGCCATGAATGCTGTTTGTATGCGGTCCTCGGGGTGGATTGATAGTGTCTTGGATGTTGACCATAAGTAGACACCGCCATGATTCCGGAGCCACGGCCAGCAAGGATATGTGTCACCGTCAGCGAGCTTGGAAAGGATGCAAAGGTAATTTTCTCCAAATGAAAGGATATTCTATACTGACGACCGTATTTCAGATTGAAATGGACTGTATTGCTATTGCTGGGGACAAGCTGTAGGCCTCGACGTCCGAAACGATAGGATGCATCGCTAATTGATGACCGAAGCATGTCAAAATTATAGGCCAATATAGGCTAGAAAGAAGCTGAAAGGGGTTCGTTGATTCAGCAGCAGTAGACAATGAAAGAAGTTGTGTGGGCATGCAATGAAGCGCTGATTGCTAAACCTGGCATTGTGTATAAACATGTCCATAATATCTTGACTACTTACCAGAAACAAAAATGAGCCCTGTCCCAAGAATCTACGAGACTTCCCGCCCGAGCCTCTTATGTGCCATGTTAATTTACAACTCGGCGAGTGTGACAATATGCACCCCGCAAAGTGAAATACTCTTGAGCCTCGCTAGCTCTATCCCTGAAATGGGGAGCAATGTGCTATCTCGGTGAAATACGAGATATCCCATTACATGAGATAACCCCAACTGACATTGTCTCCAACGGGTATCTGATAACAAGTCGATTCGGCAAGTGGATGCGCCTGGCACCGCGAGTCGGAACCGAAGCCAGGACGCTCGGCAGAATACGAAGCAAGCATCTCACTTGACAACTGGACTGGTGTACATGTATCTTATCAAATCCGGGGTTGGACCAGGAGTACCTCATCCGGGAGCATGGCACGCTAGATGCGACTGCATCGACACAACGACAGACAAGCCCAATGGCCATATAATCGAACCTTTGCCCGCGAGCAGAAGCACGAATTCAATGGTGTCGCAACAACTCTCATCCTACTAAACTTCACACAGAGGATAACATGACTATCAAAGACATCTTGCGCAGATCGCCCTTGGCAGGCTATGGCCAGGCCATTCGCGAGGCCCCTCGCGAAACCATCTTCAACCGCCCCCTGCTGCTCTCCGCCTTCGTCTACGCTCTAGGTGGCATGCCTGTCAGTAAGTACTTGCCGCGGTGTCCTCCTGGCTTCCAAACCATCATGACAGGGCAACACTGACAATCATCCAGTCTGGGACCAGGGCGCGTCCTCCGTCATGCCCTCCCTACCCGGTTTCCAGGAGCATTTTAAGATCAACTCGGGCGCCAACGCTGACGAAATCCGCATTTTCATCTCCATCGTTTACGTGGGCTACGGCATCGGCGCAGGCATGACCTTCTTCATCAACGACGTCCTGGGCAGGATCTGGCCATACCGGCTGTACACTCTTGTGTACTGCATCGGGACCCTCATGGCCATCTTCTCGCCCAACACCAGCGTTCTGTACGGCGCACGCGTCGTTCAGGGGTTGGGTCTTGGGGCATTCACCGTCAGTGGAACCATGTCCATCGTCGAAATCGCGCCCGCGCAAATCCGCGGTCTCTTGGCCAGCTGGTTCAACCTCGCCATGGGCATCGGTCTGGTCGGAGCTGTCTTTTGCACACTCGGCTGCTATCGACACATACCTACCAGCAAACTCCAGTACCAGATCGTCATGCTTGTCCCCATGGTGTATCTGGCGCTCTGCATGGTGGGCACCTTTTTCATCGAGGAGTCACCTCGCTGGCTGTTCCTGGTGAACCGTCGCGAGGAGGCCATGGCGGGTCTGTCCAGGCTGCGTGGTCTGCCCGTCGACGATCCCCGTGTACAGCGTGAGATTATGGAGATTGAGGAGGACATTAACCGAACGGCCGAGGAGGTGAGCAATGCGAGTTTCTGGACCATTGCCAAGGAGACTTTTACCAAGGCGTCGAACCTCCGTCGCGTGCAACAGAGTCTCCTCACGTATGCGCTCGCGCAGCTGTCGGGGGCGAACCTGATCACGTCGTACTTTGTCCCTATCCTTGCCATTGTGGGCGTCTCGGGCGGGACGGACCAGTCCATGTTCCTGAGTGGCATGTACGGCCTGTCCAAGTTCTTCTTTGTCTTGATCGCCACCTTTTTCTTCGTCGACGCACTCGGTCGTCGCAAGTCGCTGTTCCTGGGCGCGGGTATGCAGCTGATCACGCACATTTATCTGGCTGTCTATGTGCGGTACTCGCAAATGGGGCCCGTCTCGGAGGCTGCTTCGAATGGCGCGATCGCCGCCTTGTTCATCCATGCATTTGGCTATGGCGTTGGTGAGTTTCAATGCTGATCCTTTTGGCTATGGTGCTGACCTTTTGGTAGGACTGTATCTCCTCCCGTATATCTTTGGTGGCGAGCTGTGGCCGAACCGCATCCGCTCGTTTGGGGCTGCGCTCAGCCAGACGTTCCACTGGCTCTTCATCTACGGAATGCAGTACAGCATGCCGTCTATCCTGTCCAGCTTCCATCAATGGGGGGCGTTTCTCTTCTTTGCCGCCTGGTGTGCTGTCGCCATCATTTACAACTTCTTGATGATCCCTGAGGTGTCGGGTCTGACCGTCGAGGAAATTGAGGATATCTTCAAGGGTCCGTGGTTCAATGCTTACAGCACCACCCGCAAGACAGCAATCGAGGGACATTGCGATGATGGAGAGGGAGGCCTCCGCAAGACCTTGTAAGCAGACCACCTGACCAGACCTTGCCTGACGAAGCTAATGTCTCAGGACACCCACAGCGAAGGATGTGGACGACGATGGCAGCGTCAAGCACTGAAGTGATGGCGTATGATGGGTGAGACGAATCTGATTGTATGGATAAGGTATAGGCCTCCGTAGCGTGCACGAGATACTCCAAAACAATGCTCTAAACCACTCCCCCGTATTCTGCAATGTCGCTCAGTGTCTATTCAAATTCAAAGCCTGTGCTTCTCGGCTAGTCATATCACATTCCTCAGATCCTGACCCGCAATGAATCTCCGCAAGTTGTACGCAATCAAAGCCTCCGCCTCCTGCGGTCGTCCACCCGCCGCATGGGGCGACACGAACGTGTTCTTTGTCTTCCACAGCTTGTGGCCCTCGGGCAGAGGCTCGACCTCGAAGACGTCCAGCGCCGCGCCACCAATCTCCTCCTTGTCGAGCGCAGCCGCCAGGGCATCCTCGTCAATAGACGTGCCGCGGCCGACATTGACGATCCAGGCGTGTTTGGGGAGCAGCTTGAGACGTTCGGCATTGAGGGCGTGCTTGGTCGACGCATCACCGGGCAGAATCATGACGAGCGCGTCCGTGTTGGGGAGAAGCTCGGGAAGGGAGGACTCGTTGTAGATCTCAATGCCGTTGCGGACGCCGGGTGTGCGAGCAATGCCCTTGACGGTGGCACCGAGCGTGGTGAGACTGGGCACGAGGCACTTGGCAATGTTGCCAAAGCCCCAGATGAGGACGCGCGCGTCGCGTAGGGTGGTGAAGCGGTCCTTGGGACGGTCGGGTTGGGCACCTCCCAGGTGGCCGGGCCATTTTCCCTGGAGCTGATAATCGCGCATCTCGTGGAAGCGACGAGCAGAGGTCAGGAGCAAGCCCAGCGCATGCTCAGCGACGGTGTGGTCATGGAGACCAGAGCCGGTGGTGACGATGATTTTTGAGGGTTCAAAGCCGGCGTTGAGAACGTCGTTGGGGCCGGCGGCGAGGGACTGGATCCAGCGCAGCTTGGTGAGGTTGGCCTTGGCGTACTTGAGGTTGTCGGCTGTGTTGGTCCACGTGACGAGGATATCGGCGTCGTGGTGCTGAGAGGGGATGGTGGCAGCTTTGGCGTCGTACGGCTGCAAGTCGACCGAGAATCCCTTCAGAGAGTCGACATCGATGACCAGCGATGTTGGGTAGAGTAGCTTCATCGTGGGCAGAGCTGCTGATGGCAAGGAGGGGAGACGAGGTTGAGTTGGGGTTGGTGGTAGGAAGATGTGCGCAAGATGCAAGACGAAGGATGAAGGAAAGGGCGAGGCGGGTATCAGATGGGAAATCACACGGGGAAACTCACACGAATGAGGAGGTTATTATTACGTCGCTCGGTGCTTCTTAGACCCGGAAGCGAGACGCACTTTGCTGGTTTGAGTGTAGAGCCGACATCGGGGTTTGTCCGTCGATGCGGGGCAGCAAGCAGTTGGAGCTGCTCAGCGCGGGGCAGGTGCCATCGCCGGGTCTTACTGCTTTGGGCCGTCTTCGGCTTTGATCGGTCGGCGGATCAGAAAGTGGGGCCATTTCCGTTCCGCCCCGTGGGCCCGTGCTGTCCGATGAGACCTCCCGTTTGAATTTGAACTGTAAATTAAAAGTACAAACACAAAGGTTGTTTAGCCCAGTCACGGATCACGAGGCCCAAAAAAGCTACGTATTACAAACTCCTGATGGGCTTTGACTAAACGTGTCCTATTCAGTCTCACGCACATACTATAAATGGCTGATCTTTCAATTCCGTTCCTCATCCACCACGACTGAAACAACCACAATTCCACTTGTTCAAGAAAACGAAAAACTGCCTGAAAACTCAACATTGGGCCTTGAAAGAGATGTCAGATTTCAACATGACGAGCTGGGCAGAAATACGCCCAATACCCCCAGGCCTTTGTCCAGGTATTGACTTCGCCCCCGGGACACCTTGGCCTTATCGTTTTTTCTGGGACACTGTTCACCAGATGCCGTGCTTCCTGTGGCACTTCTTCATTGCTCTGGTGCTACTTGTACTCGCAATTCTTTTCATCATGTTGATGATCTTCGTGGCTTACGTCGATTACGTCGACATTATGGGTACGTTACGATATATTTGCCTGCGCCAAAGATTTACGTTACTAACATTGTATACCAGGGGGACCGGGGGAGTATAATCGACGAAACCATAAGTTAGCCCACGATATTAAACATGCACTCGAGGCTAAACAGCTGCCACCCGATGACCAACGTCAACTCGATGGCGAGTGGGAAATGCTGTATGGACCTGACGGTCCCCCTTGTCGCGCGTAACGCCCACTGCGCAATATTGTGGATTTGGAAGGGCGAGTAAAGGAACAAATGTTAGCTAGCAGGTGTCCACTTGTTACCCCATAGAGTCAAGAAGCCACCTCCCCTGACTACTCTTTCGTCAGGGCGAAGGTTGCTTTGCTATGCACCTAATTTGTCTTGTAACAGTTTCGATGATATATATCTTGCTCCCACTCCATGCCGTAATCCACAGTATTCCCCGATTCTCGACTCATCGTGTACGCATAAGCGCTTGAATCAGTTAGCATAAGAAGACATTGATCTTTCCCCTGGATGGCGTACCATGAGTCAATGTCTCTGTGCTCTATCCTCGCCCTCCACACTCCTCGGCACCATCACAAGCAACAGTTCCTTCGCATAGGCTGCCGCGACCAGTGCCGCATACCTCTGCCAGTCTTGATTTGGGGGAGAGTTCGAGTAACCGCAAATACCCCTTATCGCGACACAGGGCAAGAGATCCATCAGCAGTGCTGCTTCCTTCTCGAAACACAAGATGTTCTCCTCTGTCGATACTCGATCTCTTGTCTTTGCATCCCTCATGAGGCGGTTAGATGAGTTGATGGTACCATAATGAATCATGATCCGGTCATCCTCATCGCGGTCCGGACTTGTGAGGAAACCGTCCCCGGTGGGCAAGGCGCAACCTTCGGTGCAGTGGTCGGGGCGAATGTGGTGAGACTCAGATTCTTCTGAAGGCCTGCCATACTTTCTCCTCAAGTTACTGTATTTTGTCAAGGTATCTTCAATGACTTCCTCGATAAGGTGCCCGTTGATCTCATGATCAGCTCGCAAGCCCGCGATTGCTGTGCGAAGCACCGTTGGCGACCGATGTAGCATGCGTGCACGCTCAAAAGGCTTGTTCTGCAAGAACTTGCCACAATCATAGTGTAAGTCGCCATTCTCGTCAGCGCGGGAAGTGCTGACCACTATATCGCCCAGTCGTATGTCTTTCGTCTCATTGGAAGCTCCGACGCCAAGGCCCACTGCCAGACCAATCCGTACATTTGGGAAGCTGTTCAGCATGTTGGTCACTACCGTGGCAGCTGCTGACGTTCCATGTCTGTATCTAGCCTCCGGGAGTACGGTAATCACGACGTTGTGATCACCAATGCTACCGAGACAATACTGATTCGTATCGCATGGTGCAAGATACTGCGGCTGCCCATGCTCCGCGTCCAGGACTAGTCGCGCAGCAACGAATTCCGTGGCCACCGCGCATATCCATCCGATCGCATATCGTCCGTTCGCTGCCATGATCTATCACAAAGTCGTACAAGATCTTGTGGTGGGTAGTACAAAGATCTGGTGGTGGGTGGTACACGATGGGGAGTTGGCGGGGACGAAACTAATACCCAAGTCCTGCGGGTCTCTAACTCATCGTTTTCTCCATGATTGGGTCGATAGCCGCTCGGCGCATGCAAGGTTCTGGCGCACTCGGTGTAACCACGTCTTGTCCTTGTCGAAACCTGGTCATCGTTGAGCATGATGACCGTCTTACTGGGTAGATTCTGCCGAAATCCTCTTCAAGAAGTCAGGATTGTAACTTAGTCCTTGAGCTCCACATACCAGACCTCGCAGCATGGCACATCGTCCTCAGGGGTCAGGCAACACATTGCGCATGCCTTGACTGGGATATGTGACGCTGAAACAGGGCATTCATCAATACTGTTACGCCTGGATATACCTTCGCATGCGACGAACAAAATACTTGAAACTCACAAAACGCTCTTCACATAAGCGCCCTGCGCTTTTTCCCATAAAACCCCGAATGCTCAAGTTCATTGTGCCAAAAACTTCCGCATCGTACATGCCAAGTGCCAAATTGAGATGCACCAGCCTCAATTCACGTCGTAATCCCAGACGCCGTTTCCGTACAAGCTTTTCGCGGCGGCTTCCACGACATCAAAGAATCTCTCAGGCTCGATTTGAACGTCGTGGAAATGCCAATCACCTCGTTTGCCATGACGTTTCGCGGATTGGCCTTCCTCTAGTGCTCGCGACTCTTCGCCTTCCTTGATTTCTTTGGCGTGGACTCGATAATACCCAGAACCTCTCAAATGAGCGCAGTTGCGAAACATGCGGTAATTCACGCCTTCCGGTTGTATCTCGACCACGGCGCCCGCGTCCTCTCGCATAAAGAGGCTGTGCGTTAGACCGGCGCCGTGGACACCAACCAACAAATCCGTATTCCGAACAATAGCGAGTTGTTCGGAAAAGGGGATGGCTCCGAAATCGATGGCCTGGAAGAATATGTGTGGGTTCCGTTTCTTGAGTTCCTCAAACATACTTGACTGATCTACAAGTCGTCGGCTTCCTGTGCGGTCCACAAATGTGACGGTCACAGGGTCGTCTGCCTTTCGTGGGGCTGGGTCTGGCACCTGATAGAAGCCCAGGACACGCTGCACAAAGACCGACACCAAAGGCATAGAGTAGCAATTGGCCTCCTCGACGTCGTCCTTCCACATGGGATTGCTGCTCCCGGCCAACGGCACGATGATATTAGCTTGGTGAATCGCGTTGGCCAACTTGGGCTGCTCAGCCAACTGTCTGAGACGCACAGGTTTGCGAGCTGAAGCAAACAGGGTCCATAGGTCAAAGTAGGGACCGTCCTCGCGGTCATCCAAAATGACGACTTGTGTATCTGAGACGTCATCGGGTACCCGAAAGAAGGGGAGGTCTTGGTTGGTAGGGTCTCTGGAGATCCGTAGCACATCGAAGCTTATCCATGCAGAGAAGATCTCCAAGAGGCAATGCCACGGATTGGACTCTCCTTCGCGTTTCAGCAAGAGGAAGTTCTTGGGTGCGGTTTCGATAACCGCTGCCTCGGCGTCTTGGGATTCAGCATCGTGTGTTTCGCTTTCACCATCGGCTGCGTTGTCTGCATTCTCGTGACGGGGCTTCTCAGCAGCGGCCTGGGGAGCATGGATGTGGACCCCAGCCTTGAAGATTTCGGGTGGCCCGGTTTCATACCAGTAGGAACGAATCGACTCAAATGCCACCAGGCCTCGGTCAGATTCTTCCGAGGACAGGCTGCGAATGTCACATTCGAGGCTGAATTTGCCGGACTGGACGTCAAAATCCGCGCCGCGACCAAAGCACGTCGAGTCCGTTTCTCCATTGCCAGGGTTCCTGCTATGGAAACAAGTGAGGCCGGAGCTCGAGTCCGGTGAGCAGTAGGCAACGGCGTGGTCGCGGAAATCCTCGACGTAGTGCCCACCGAGCCGCTCGGCGCACAGGGGATGCCGATTTGGCGACAGGTCGTACTCAGGAGGGAGCTCTAGCGGTGGAGATGGCTTCAAGGTCGGTTGCACCTCAGGTGGCGACGAGGACAGTGAAGGTGGGAACCCGCCAACAGCGCGGTTCCAAGTACTCAAGTCATACTGGAATGAGTAGAGCAAGCCCAATGTGAGGCATAGCACGACGAGCCCAGCGCCAGTAAACCTGACGACGCGTCGCTGCAGGCAATACCCCGGTACCAACATTTGAGGTCGCTTCGGACTACCACTCTCGTATGAACAGGACGAGATATGGGACAGGTTGCGATGAGAATTGTCAGAATAGGTCGCTGTCGTCGGTCGCGAAGTCGAGGCTGCCTCAGAAGGCTGCCTGACCCTCAATTCACGTGCCGCAGATCACTGAGACACTGGAGTCCGGGACGGGACCATTCAAACCGTACGGGGTACCCAATCAAATATGTTTACGTACTGTCGGGTGCTGTGTGCGCAGCAGCGCGACTGTATGCACCAATTAAGCCCAGTAGTATCCGGATTACAGGCAGGATGACTGGGATCCTGGCCAGGGGGCGGTTATCATCCGTCGCTCTGCCGCTGAAAGTTGCATGTAATCACGAGGCGACTTGACCATGGCACGACATTGCTCAACTGGTTCACGACCTGTCCGCCACGCAGGCCAGATCTGTGGGGTGGATGCCTCCAGAAGCGATTCGACTGCATGGGACTGCCATGTGAGGAAAGCGAGCACTTCTTGCTTTTGCCTTCAAAAGCCTGGGAAACGGAACCATGTCTGGTGGAGCCCCCTGATTCTTTTCATATCTTCACTCTCGAGCTGTCTATTGGTCAAGCGGCGGATCGACCAAAGCGTCGTCCGCGGCTGGCGCTTGACCAGTTCAGTGATTGGCGCCAAGGGCCCAAGATGCCATTCTAAATCCACATCATCCCGTTCGAGCCGCCTTTTAGGTCAACAATCCCACGTCTCTCAACGACAACATTCGCAGTCTTCCATCGACACGCACTTGAAAGATATGGCCAGGCAATGCGCACGGGACTGCACTGTCTAGTATCAAGAGATATGGACGGGCGGGATGGATGTAAGCCCCAAAGGCTGAGGGCCAAGCGCAACTGATGAGCTATGTTATGCGGTCGGGGCTTCATCCTGGTCTTTGGCGTGAGCCAACTGCATGAGATCTGTGCAACGTCAGCTCGGCGCGTTGGTCGCGTAACACCAGATGCCAGTGGCCACATAATTACCGTTGGCTGTAAAACGGAGCTGCTGCATATTCGTGCGACATGATTTGAGTCCCTCCCTACCCATTCTCTGGGCGGAACCTCTCTCCCGTTTCTCCTTCTCTTTCTGTCTGCTCCGAACAACAATTATCATGGACGTGACGCGGGCGCCGCTGTGCCGGAGAAGCCTGGCGCTTTGTTTGCTGTTCATCGCTCTTTACACCTGTCCGTCGTTCGCCGAATGCGGTCCTTATCCTATCGGCACCAGGCTTGGGAACGTCTCCCTTACGAACGGACAAACCGCCCGAGGTGTCGCCTATTCTGTCGGTAGTCCTGAGCAGGAATTCGCCTTTCTGCCCCAATGGTAGGCCGATGTCCTGCGATGCATGAAAGCATGCAAAAGTTAAATGTATCAACAGGCCCCTCAACAATGTAATGGCATATGGAACAAACGGGAAATGTACGCCCCCATCGCCAGCTGACGAGAGCGGGTGTACAACTTGGCGAGGCGGCCAGTACGATTCGCTCAGCTCAAGCACGAGGAGAGGCATCACGCAAGACTCATATCCCAAAGACGCCGACAACTACCCCTCAATGAACTTCTACTCAGATGAGCTCAAGCTGAACGACAACGTGACCATGTCACGGGTACCCATTGGTGTGCCACTCGAGGACTGGGGTCAAGAAGGTTATCATCCCATGATGGCTGTCGGGCTTGGAACGAACTCATCCATCCTCAACATGTTGAAGGCGGATGGAAGTATCTTGTCTAGGACGTGGAGCATGTTCCACGGCTGGACTGGGGCCTCCTCCACAAGCCAACATGACGGGACGTTCGTGTTCGGTGGCTACGACCGAGCCAAGGTCTCTGGCCGCGGCTACAAAATGTCCTTGACCAAGGATGAAGGCTGCGCATCGGAAATGATGATTACGGTCGGCGACATGATCCTCAACTTTCCCAATGGGACCACGAAAAGCCTTTTCACCTCCGAGTCAAAATCGTTCTCGGCGTGTCTGGTCCCTGACTACCCAGTCATCATGACAATACCACAGGATCCCTACTTTGAGAGGTTTCAGGAAATCACCCAAACGACCATCTCAGAGAGAACTGCCGGGCTCTCTTACTACAGTGTACTTTATGACGACGGCGATGATCCTTACGAGGGTGACTTGACCATCGAAATCCAGTCTGGTCCTTCGATCCGCATACCCAATCATCAACTTGTGACGCCGCAAAAGTACATCGATGAAGACACCAGAGGATGGGCCGCAAATGCCTCGAAACCAAATCTGCTCCTCAATCCGATACAAGACGTCAACGCCAACGACTTGCCAAAGCTGGGGCGGTACTTCCTCTCCTCGGCATATGTCATGTTGAACCAAGACGCAGGGGAATTCACGCTGTGGTCTTCGAACCCTACCGACGTCGAGGATCTAGTCGCGATCGACGAGAAGGGCGACGAGCTCACCGAGTTCTGCAACCCGACTCCGACACCCTCGCCGAGTTCGGATCCGAGTTCTAGTCCAACCGGTGAGCTTGTCGGGGGAGAGTCCACCGGTGGAGAAGACCCTGGCGAAGAATCGACCATGTCCACAGGCACAATCGTGGGGATCGCCGTTGGTGGTGCCGCTGGCCTGGGGGCTATAGTCGCCGCCGTGGTCATCCTCTGGCGGCGACGGCGCCGCAATAAGACACGCGATGTTCTAAACCGAGACGAGACCGGACCTAGCTCACACAATGCTGTCATGATAGAGGATCCATATGCAAAGAACAATTACTACCACGCAGAGCTACCCGGGGGCACGCCTTCACCTTTGGACCATGGGAAGAGCGTTCATCCCAGTCATTACGAGTTGGCTGGTTAGGTTTGTCGATAGCTAGTGTCGAATGTACGTGAGGATTGAAGTTCGCGCTTAGAGCACTACCTTATCCGTGCGTTAGTGTTCAATATTCATGTTCTCGATAGTACATACTTGCAATAATATTACATAGAGTTAAAGGCACATTCTCACATTTGTCCATTACCCGGCCACCAAGTCGCGCAAACAATTTGTAATTGATTCTTTTCGTCGAGTCTCGTTGATGCGATGTCGTATACTCCCAGTCTCTCACCTCGCAGTACCAATGCTCATTATTGACCTTCACGCGGCGGCGCATCCAGTCATAACAGATTCACTTCGATAACTTTCGAAATCATATATGCGCACAAACTCGAAGCACTCCCCTGCATCTTGAACAGAGAATGTTGCATGTATATGCATAGCGTGGGTAATTCATGCTCAAGTAACACAGCATGCGCGGCACGGCCCGCGGTGGGACAAACCGTTTAAAGTTACACGACCGTCGACAACGTCTGCGAGGCAGCCTGCTTCATGTGCCACCGTGTCTTGGACCCTTCGACGAAGTTTTCCGACAGGGGAACCAATATAATCCAAAAACCACTTTCAGACATGTGTCGTTCTGATTGAGAGAAGTCAAGTTCTGGTGTGCTCTCCACCCGGGGTCCCGGAACCCATCCTCATTCCACATATGCAGCGTGCGGGCTGTTATTATCACAAATCTCGAGTAGGTTGTATTGATAAGTTCGGAAGACTTAAATGCATCTTTGGGTTCTAGGCTCTCTATCTCAGAAATTGCGGTCTTCGTGTGCTTGTTGGTCTCTTGTTGCAAGTGACAGGACTCGCAAGCACAAGGTCTTGTACACGGCTGGCCAAAGATGTAGCAGTTGTTCATGACATGCGCAATCCAGTGATCCCTGAAAGATATGGTGCGATTGTGCGACATGTACGGGCTTCACACGACGACTTTCGGCCTTGTACGTGTGCTCATGCCACTCTCCCTACGTCATCCTTCTGTACTCCCCGAATCTCAGGATCCTTACACAGCACGTTGTACGTCTCTCGGTCGCATCGTGATTCGCCTGTCCCGTGTCTGAGTAGTGGTACGGCTGAATTATGAATCAGTGCTAGCACAGGCCAGTCTTCCTGGGCATGACGGTTGAAGGGTGGATACGCGAGATCGGCTCTTTCGGAGTCACGAAGGGTAGTCTCATGATAGCACGAACACGACGAGCTTGCCATCGAGTTGAGATACCCATTCCTTCCAATACACATTGCATGCGGTGGAATCGTCCCTGCAAACCAAGATCATGTATAAAGCACTCACACATCCGACGTGAAGCGCTCCGGTATAGCATCACTATCGCAAAGTCCAGAATCGAAATAAGAGCGCACATTCTAGTCTGAAACTCACGACAATGCACGCCTCCATCCCGCTGGCAACTCTCTTCCTCCCCCTTTCCCTGGGCCACCCAACACGCCCTTCCTCTCAGATCGCCCACTTCATCTTCCATCGAGCCTCGTCTTCAGACTCCATCGCACTGAACGTCACAACGGACGGTATGCCAGCAGTCCTACAAGGAGACAGCAAAATCAAGTCCATCGACATTAACGACTATGACGCCAACCAGCAATGCATCTTTAAAGCCCCCGACGACACTGTCATCGAGCCCAAGCTCGACATTGACACAGAGACCGGTGAGCAAAGGCTCGTCTTTGCAGAGCCTCGCGAGGTCGGCAGCGTGAGCTGCCGGGGCATGTGTATTCCCGTCTACGGTGAGTTCTGAGATATATAACATGAAAGGCCGACACCAGAAGTGGGATGCTGACCATGTAGGCGAATGCTATGACTCGACTGGTATGCCCGTCGGCCTCTGTTGTAACGGAGTATGTGCAGCTACGAGATGTCGAGCCTGGAACGCTGCCTCAAGCCATGGATTCAACGAAAAATGAAGAATCAGCGAAGGTGGCCTCAAACTAAATTTGGTTGTATTCAAGTTGACATTCTATTCATAGCTCATACACTTCATAAAGCGTGCCTGCCAGTCTAGTACAGATTGACCATGAAATCCTCACCATGCCCTATCTTCTTCCCAAAAACACCGGCCTTCTGCATCCTGAGTTGCGATTTGTTCCTTGTACATAGACCCTCATTTCTTGAACACGCCATCGACAAAAGCAGCACTCAGCGCGGCCGTCGCAACCTTGGCCCCCTTGGGCCCAATCCAAGGACCCGTGTCATTCTTACTTCGATACGCCGCCTGCGCACCCGCGCTGAGGGCCTGCCGCGCACCATTCTGCACAAGCGAATGCTGCCACCACGGAGCGCCACCGATTTGGCCCTTGGTGATGGCGGCCGGCATGGACATGCGACGTTTACGACCACCGCTCTTCCCACCTGGCGGGCGACCACCGCCCTTTGCCGGTGGGGGTCTCTCTCGGGGTGGTGGGGATCCATGTGGAGCTCGAGCTTGTGAGCGAGGTCGGTGCGGCAGGGCAGCCCCATAGCCATCATCATCATAGCGAGAAGGGCGATGGCCTCTGTCTCGCGTGCGTGGCTCGTAGGGGTCTCGATCTCGCGGCCCTGAGGGTGGGGGCGATCGTGGGCGGCGACGAGGACGCTCATACGGGTCGTCATCGCGGTGGTCTCGCGGTGGCCGGCCGCCATCTCTTCGTCCATCCATTGGCGCGCCGGCAGCGCCATACGGATTGTCGTACACGTCGTCTCCTCTGCGCGGGGGAGGCATTGAGTGCCTGTCAGCCCGTCTGTGCCGCTCTGAATCTCTATTCTTGTGTGCTCTCTCTGGGCGAGGTGGCTCTGGGGCATATGGAGGGGTCAGCGACCCAGGCGCGCCGCCGCCGTGCCTGCTGCCTCCATTGATCACTTGAGGTGGTTGCCTAGGGTCGCCTCCTCTGCGACGAGGTTTGTCGTATGGGTCATGCGCGGGGTAATCGGGGCTTGGTTGACGCCGACGCGAGGGTTTCTGAGGCGCATCAAATTCTGGGTAGCCAGGGCTTGGCTGGCGTCGACGAGAGGGCCTCTGGCGTGGGTCATATTCAGGATAGCCAGGACTCGGTTGTCGTCGCCGTGACGGCTTTTCATAGGGATCGGCATCAGGGCTGGGTGGTCGTCGACGCTCCGACTTGTGTCGACGCGGCGGACGATCCTCTGCGTGTCGGTTGCGCGGGGGAGGTGAGTACGGGTCGTACTGCTGACGCGGATCGGCAGCGTAGTCTTGAGGGTCGTAGAATTCTTGTGGCATGGGTTGGCCTCGTTCTCTGCGACGAGGTGGCGGTGCCGACATGGTGGCGCTCTGGATGGTTCTGGCCAAGGTAGGTAGATGTCTTCTGGGAAGAGGATTCAGAAAAGCAACGAAGGAGGGCTCAAATGAGTATATGAGCACGAGGGCTGAGGCAGGGCGAAGGATGACGATGTCCGAGGAGGCGCGCGTGGGATGGTCAGCTCCCGTCGGAGAGGTATGAGTCGTACGCAGTTGGTGTTTCACAAGAGCGGTGAAAAGGGGGCTGGATCACGCTCGGCTGTTGAGGGTTAGAGCGGGAGGAATCAGGGTCTTCCCGGATCTGATCAAACCCAATTAAAGGGGACTTCAATTGGGGTTGAGGTGGAATGGAAGAATGCTCTCGACGGTCCTGAGCGTCTCCTCAGCCGCTCTGGAGGCTGTGCTTTACAGCTGCTCTCAGTGGGCGATGGGACACAATTGGAACTTCCGTAGGGTCACGACAGGCGCTCCTCCCCTGTGCAACAGCAGCATGACCCTCGTGAGTCGCTGAAACAGGGACCATCTGACGTCATTTGGGCCAATCAGAAGGCACTTCGCTAGCGCGACTGACGTGGGACGCTCTCGACCCAAACATTCTGCCCTCCTGACGTCAAAGGGCAGGAACTACATTCTCAGAGGCTGACGCATCCTGTCGCACGTCAGGATGCATCGTGAGGTTCATGCCTACGGATACAGAGGGCGCCGAGCGCATTGACAGTAATGATGACATGGTCGGTGTCTCGCGCAATTGACAGAGCACAATGACCGTCATGTCGAAGGGCGAGGGTGACATGAATGCACAAGAGCCTACGGCTAGAGGCAATCTACATGGCGCAAGGCCATGGCCGCACCAGATCAGAGGGGCAGTTGGGGACTCACATTCGAGTCCAAGATGAGCGATTATTGGTTTCTTCTCCAAGTGGAAAAGGTTGAAAAGGAAGAGGAGCTGAGAAGCTGAAGAATCCCGGGACCTGGATGATTGATGGCCTTGGGCAATCTTCGGGTACCTGACGGTCCTGACCAGGGGAGGCTCGGCACGGAGCGACGGGATGGTATTGATAGTCCGTGCAGTATCCGTGTGTTTCACCCACACGTCAGTCCTCTGATGAAGCGAAGCAATGTTTAGGACCACAGACTGGCTGTCTGCAAAGCAACTGCCTGTTGATCTGTAAGCTGTCGTCGTACGGAATACGGAGCACGGCCTGATCCAAACGTCCAAATCTTCTTTCCGTCGCTCCCTAGACTCATGACTACCCTATACAGTCGCTCTCCCCTCTAGCTTTTGATACCTGCGGCGGCCTCGTATAAAATGCGGCAATCTGAAAGATGAGGCTCTGGTTGTGATGATCAATATGTACGTACATTGAAGCTTGAGCGCTCAACGACAGATGTTGAGCCTACGCTTGATTCTATCGATCATGGTTGCTTCGTCTTTTCTGTTTGAGAGTCTCACAACTCATGTCAATGAATCTGCGTGTACCGAACCGAGAAGTATAGTGTAGAGATACCCGATATACACTCTCTTAGATTCCACTACACGAAAATCATTGAGGAACCGAGTGTTTGGTTTCTGAGAGTTCCAATACCGACTTACAGCAACTTCTGTCACATGCCACTGCACGTGACCGCATTTGTCACCCCGCCGCTGCTGAGTCAGCCTGTCAGGTGGCTTTACGCCCCACGTCCAGCCTCGTGGCTCAAAGGCCGCCGCCAGCTTACACTGGCAACGCCCAAGCTGGCCAAGCATCGGCCAGCACCGACGGGGAGATCCTATCTCACAACCCCCCCAAATCCGGGGTACGCCGGACGATCTGGAGGACATGCAGCTAAACCACTAGCCTTGCCGTATCAAGATGTGGTGGTTGCCCAGCTTGATACCGCGGTTGTCTCTCTTGAAGAGCTCTGGGCGAGGCAGCTGATGATGGTGAGCACGGCAGTGATGAGAAAGCTGATGAGGTAAAAGAGGCCCCGCCGGGACGACTGGCAGCGATTATCGCCTTCCACGTGATTGGCCACAACCCCAACCGCGGTGCGCAATCAGGGATGTGGACCTTCTGGTTATCATCCCCCACCACCAGTAATCTGGTTCTCATCAATCCGCGCCTGGTCCTCTCGCTTGTGCGCTCGCACGTTCGGTCTCTGCCGGTGAGGATGCTTCCCAGGAGCAGAGCATCGTCGGAGACTCTCCCAAGCGAACTTCACTTTTCGTTGCTTGCTGGTCGACGGACAATGGAGACAGCCGATGTTGTCCTGATAAGGCGCGTGGGATGGTATCGATAGCAAAGTGGGACGGTAAACTTTTTCGAGACGGGTTCGACGCAGTAGTGGGTGGGAATGGACCCCTAGTTCGATGGGAATTCTGGGGCACCACCTAAGGATGGCGATACGGCACGCGATAACGGGAAACGCGACGGGCATTACAGGGTGGTTGCTGCGAGATGGCTGATAGACGCTCTCTTGAGGAGCGGTTGGCAGCGCACCGCGGCGACATGAAATGTACATAAACCAGACCGCGCGCACCCTCACGAGTCCATCCATCCTGCTGGTGCGCCTGCTGCAGAATAGTGATTGCTCTTGCCTACCTTACTGAACTAGGTACTCACTGGCCGATTCGCGTCTTCATTTCACTGTCCGGCCCTTATCAGCAACACCCGGAAGGGGGCACCCGAAGTGGAAAGAACCATCAATCGCTGCGCCCGTCGCGCCTCCCGCCTCGCTGGGACCCCGAGTGAACCGCCGGCCCACAAAACGACCAATTCTTTCACTCGCCGCCTCGCCTCGCCTCTACCAAACTTGAAATTCGCCATCCTTAAAAACTCATCCTCTCGCTGCGCCTGAGGGACAAGACATTCTCGTCCTCGCTGACGCTCACCCCCCGATCATCGACAGTCACAATGGCGGCACGCATGCGAGAGTGGTCGGCAAGCGTCAATAGCGCGGTGGCCAAGAGCCGTGTTGGGTACTGGTTCCAGCTCGATGGCTCAGGTCATGTAAGTCTACCATGAGAGACATCTGAGGCTCGACATGTGTCGCTGACAGCCCGCGCAGCGTCGCGAGCGCAAGGGCTCCTACTTTCTGACCGAGCTGCGCGCCGGCGTGGCCACCTTTTTTGCCATGGCGTACATCATCGCCGTCAACGCCTCCATCGTCGCGGACTCGGGTGGCACCTGTGTCTGCAACGGCACCGCCAGTGACCCCATGTGCGATGCCGACGAGGCCTTCCTGCTGTGCAAGCAGGCCATCCGGCGCGATGCTGTGACAGCGACGGCCGCCATCTCGGCGCTCGCCACCTTCTGCATGGGCCTCTTCGCCAACATGCCCGTCGGCGTCGCGCCTGGTATGGGCCTCAACGCCTACTTCACCTACACCGTCGTCGGGCGCCACGGCACCGGGCCCGTGCCCTACCGGGTTGCGCTCACGGCCATCTTCATCGAGGGCTGGATCTTCTTTGCGCTCGCCATCTTTGGTATGCGCCAGTGGCTCGCGCGCGCCATCCCAGCCTCCATCAAGATCGCCACCGGTGTCGGCATCGGGCTGTTCCTCACCATCATCGGTCTGACCTACGGTGAGGGTCTGGGTCTCATCGTCGGCGCCCAGTCCACACCCGTGGAGCTCGCTGGCTGCTCGCCCGAGAACATGCTCGAGGACGGCACCTGCCCCTCCTGGGACAAGATGCGCTACCCGGGCATGTGGATTGGCATCTTCTGCGGTGGCATCTTCACGGTGCTCCTCATGATGTACCGCGTCAAGGGTGCGATTCTCGTGGGTATCCTGCTGGTCAGCATCATCTCGTGGCCGCGCGGCACGCCCGTCACGTACTTTCCCTACACGGCGCAGGGCAACGACTCGTTTGACTTTTTCAAAAAGGTCGTCACGTTCCACCCGATTGAGAACATTCTCAACGTCCAGGAGTGGAACATTGGCGAGTACGGGGGTCAGTTTGGCCTGGCGCTCATCACCTTCCTCTACGTCGACATCCTCGACTGCACGGGTACCCTGTACGGTGTGACCCGCTTCGCCGGCCTCATCGACCCGCGCACCCAGGACTTTGAGGGCTCCTCCGTCGCCTACATGGTTGATGCCATCAGCATCTCTATCGGGTCCATCCTCGGTGTCCCCCCCGTCACCGCCTTCGTCGAGTCGGGCGCGGGTATCTCCGAGGGCGGCAAGACTGGTCTGGTGTCTGTCTCGGCCGGCCTCCTCTTCTTCATCTCCGTCTTCTTCGCACCCATCTTTGCCTCGATCCCGCCGTACGCGACTGGCTCGGTGCTCATCCTCGTCGGCTCCATGATGGCCACCGCCGTCGTCGACATCAACTGGAAGTACCTGGGCGACGCGGTCCCCGCCTTCCTGGCCATTTCCATCATGCCCTTCACCTACTCCATTGCCGACGGCCTGATTGCCGGTGTCATGAGCTACATCATCCTCAACACCATTGTCTGGCTCATCAAGCTCGCCACCGGTGGCCGCATCAAGCCACCCAACTACGAGGAGAAGGAGCCCTGGTCGTGGCGCATCCCCGGCGGCTTCTTCCCCGGCTGGCTGACACGTCTCGTGTCGGGCAAGAAGGACTTTTGGAGGGAGCACGACAGCGATCTCGAGAACACGGAGCCCCCGCTGGGCAAGATGGACGAGCGACAGATGAGCGACGAGCACGTTCCGTCGGGTGAGATTCGCCCTGCCGGGGGTGAGTATGGCCTGGCGGACGAGAAGACGGCGCAGCCGGAGACGGTGACGGCGAGCAACGAAAAGGGGGCGCGCAACGAGTAGGGTGGAGGGGTTCTGATGCCATTTCTGTTGTAAACATAGTAGCAGGAGTATATACATGCGTTTACATGCCCGCACCCGGGTGTTCTACCTCCTCCACCTCGTCAATGGGGGGGAAGAGTACAAGAGTGGAAGCATAGTCCCGAACCAGATCGTCCATGACGTCCCGTCTCACTCGAAAGCCGTCGAGCCTCGCCTCGGCGCTCGGTTGCTTACTACGGTCGAAGCGTTGGCGAAGCTCCCTCATCGACATGCCCTGGCCTTGCTCCATGACGGACCGGGCAAGGGGGTTCTCGAGCCGGTCCGAGTCCCAGAAGACGTAGCCTAGCAGCCTCATCGGCAGCCAGCGAATGTCGTCCTCGCGGATCTGCATGTAGATGGTAGTCACGTCCGGGGCGTATTGTAGGTAGCCCAGGTTCGGCAGCGAGGGGTCGTCACCGCTGAAGTCTCGGGAGATGGGTGGATGTGGGATTTCTTCTGCTCCACGGTAGAGGGCATCGGCCAGTAATTCCCGCGTGCCGGGCCCGTGGCTCCGTATCAGGTCGAGTCTCTCGGTGCTGGTGGTAGCATGGAAAACACTGTTCATGAAGGCAAGACCGGATGCGGCAATGTATCCCAGATTGTGGGGGGAGTCCTTCCGCGCTTCCGTGGAGAAGAGCGTCATCTCTCTCATGTCGAGCTCATCATAGTATAATACCTGCTGAGCGTCGCCAACCGGGGGCTCTCGACATGCGTTGGCGAGAAAGCGGGTCACCAGCTGGCTTTCAAGGTCATCAACGATCGTGCCTAGATGGTAGACAAAGTACTGATGTATACAGACGATCTCCTCCATCTCCCAGGGCTCTAAGCGTTTGATGAAGCGTTCGAATTGCTCGCGAGCGGAGGACCGCGATTGGAGGGCGTTCCCGGGCTCTGCTGGGAATACTCGGCAGTACAGCTCGTACCGGTAGAAGCCGCGCTCGAGCCTTGTAAGCTCGGTGCTGGAAAGTTGTTGACCGCCGTCGGTTGCAGGACCTGACAGCTGGGCGCACGTCTGATCCGCATATCGTCGAATGTGACGGCAGACATGGGCGTGGAGCGTGGCCAACGCTCTGGCCTTGCCGGGAGCTAACAGGGCGTCTTCAGAGGGTTCTGAGCCGCTGCTGAAGTAGCGATCGAGGACGTTCCACGGAGGTTTGAAGTTGACACTGGGAACACTGATCGTGGCGACGGCGTGTCGCAGTGACTGGGGGTGGATGCGCCGTCGCGTGACAGTGAGCAGGACACGCTCCGAGGCGGTCTCGAAAATACGCAAGGCAGCCGGCGAGGCGCTGATGACGGAGTAGAGATCTGCCGTTGACTCGAGCAACTCCAAGATGCGCATCAACAGCTCTGGAGGAAGAGTGTCGACGGCCATCGTCCGCGGCTGGAGGATGAGAGCTGAAGTTTTGAGCAGCGATAGGTGCCACTCCCCCCACCGAAGCAGCGTAGTTATGCAGGTACAGCTACATGTACCTTGGGATGCCTCTGGGATGCTCATGACTATAGAGGTAGTGTACAACCCGCCTCGGGTTCTCATCTGCCATCTGGGTTCTGGTATACATGTCCTGTGAGAACACATTTAATTAATATCGGCACTGTTCTAATGGCCTCTCGCTCTTTCGACACTCCCACTCTGGTTCAGGAGAGAGCCTCACCCTGCCTACGGCGTGCGCTGGCTGCACTGCTCTTTATCTTCACCCTTCATATGGTTACGGCGGGCAATGTGGATGCAGCCGACATCATCGCCTGCAGCGTGAGCTGTGCCACTGTGGCCGTGGTATGTGCCGCCCTGAGACTATACTCGCGGCGGGCGCTGGGAAAGAGGCTCGAGGTGGACGACTGGTTGTTCATCGTCGCAATGGCCTCCTTCCTATCGTTCGCCGTGGTCTTTGGGGTCAAGGCCACGTTCTCGACTGAACCTCGGGCTGGAAACACTCGGATGCTCGGACTGGTACGTTTGAGAGCAGATTCCTGACGCATAAGTAGCTACTGACGTGCGAAGCTTTCCATCGTGGAGGCGAACCGGTATTTGGGGACCATGTTCATGGTCAAGCTCAGCATTCTTGCCACGTACAATCTGATCGTGTCGTCACGGAACTTTCGCCGGTGCTTTTACCTGCCGGGCTGTTCACCTTGCTGTGGTTCATAGCCGTGCTCATCGTCACGAATATCCAGTGCAAGCCGCTGTGCAAGCCGCTGTGCAAGCCGCTGTGCAAGCTCTGGGGCGAGGACCCGGAGGGCGGATGGGTGTATAGCCCAGAAAACCTTCCATCTGGCGATGACGGGTGCAAACATTGTGGGAACCCTGGCAATGCTGGGTCTGGCACTGCCCATTGTGCTTCGGCAGAATCTCTCCGATCGGAAGAATAGGCTAGTCATGGTCGCCTTTGGCTTCGGAGGCATGTGAGTGGATGAGCAAGCAGATGACTACGTCGAGCACAAACTGACAAGTCAACAGCACCTGCGCCATTGGCATCATCCGATTCGAACACCATGAGCCAACCGATCCGGTCCACGGATGGTGCCATGCTGTTCATCTTCAGCGTCCTCTCAACAGCCGAACTCGCACTTGGCCTCCTCTGCGCCTCGCTGCCGGCCTATGTCTACTTCTTCCCCGGTTTCGACAGGCCGTCCACGCATGGCGTCAAGCTGAATATCAGTACTGGCGCTGGCATCCGGCATCTACGCCCGCCACGACATCACGCCGACATTAGCGTCAAGATCACGGGGGGCAGGACGCGCGGGCCACGCAGGAGCGGCATCGTCGTGATGGACGAGGTCGGTATGACGAGGCATGAGAACGTCAATGGCGCGTGGAGGAGGAGGGTGCTGAACGATGACGAGGACGACGAGAAGGCATTGATGCCAAGCAGGCACGGTGTAGGAGGTGTGATGAAGGAGAGTGACGTCCCAGGGCGGGCGGGCGGCGGCAAATATTGCTGATATCAATGTGAACTTGATTCGGTATTTGCTACTGATCTGGTTCCATCTGGCCAGGGGTACGCAGACGTGAGCCGCGATGGACTGGCAGCATGATGCGATTGGAGTGTCTTCAAGTCGGCCCTACGTCAACGAGCCAGCAGATCTGTGTTGTCGTCCTCTGGAACTTGCAACACTGGAGCATCGGCCGGACATTTTCATCTTACAGACTTTAGTGGCTTGTCCACCGGCAGGTTTCCCCCCTGGGCCGTGACGATATTGCCACGAGCTAAGCTCCACTGCTCCCATCGATCGACCACGTCCTCCAAAGGGACCCTGGCTTGACTTCAGCCATGAGGTCAATTGGCGACGTTGATTGGTGGCTGCCGGGCGACAAGCCGGTTTCGAGGATATAGTCCGGGGGGAGAGGCGTTATATCCCCCCCGGTCCATGTCTGTGGCCCCATGTATATCACGGCAATTGAACCGGGTCTCCGCACTGCAGTTGACGGGTGCGCCACGGTTTGCCGTTGTCACTTTTCTTAGAAAATTCAGGGCTCGAAAGGGTAATGAACGGCAGCTTTTCAGCTGGCCTGAGCTGAATAGATTGAATTTCGCGGCAGTCTGGTATTAGTCTGCTGGGTGTGTTATGCATGAGGCGGCAGGCCGACGCAGGGGCAATGGATACACTTGGCTGGACCCTGGCAGTCGTGATGACTTCATGTCATGAGGCAACAATGTTTGGAATGGCTGGCTCCAACTGGGCATGGCAACGTTGTGATCCAAGCGTGGCGTTTCCGAGTGCAATATGGGAAGTCCAAAGGGTATAAAGAGGCCAACGACTTCCACTTAGACGAGTGCTTTCGGTATCAACATCAAGTCCTTCATCAAATACACAGCTTCTTCACAAATCTTCTCAACAACTCAACCGCCTCACAGCCACCATGCAGTTCTTCACCGTCCTCTTCTTCGCCGCCACTGCCCTTGCGGCACCAGGCGCCCCCGTTGAAGAGCGCCAGACCTACGTGGCCTGCTCTGGCGTGTACGGCAGTGCCCAGTGCTGCGCGACGGACGTCCTTGGTGTTGCCGACCTCGACTGCGGCCAGCGTACGTCTTACTGATAGAACCCCTTTCTCGTGGTGGTTGACTAACATGGAGGCAGCTCCCGAGACTGTTGGCTCGGCTGACGAGTTCTCTGCCGTGTGCTCTGCCATCGGCCAGAGGGCCCGCTGCTGCGTTCTGCCCATCCTTGACCAGGGCATCCTGTGCAACACGCCCGCGGGTGTCGACGAGTAAAGTTATGGCCAGATGTATGATAGGATGATGGTTCAGGGTAAACATGTCGAAGGGAGGTGATAGTTCAGCTCCAGTACTTCAAGCAACAATACACCAGATTTACTTGACTTGTATTTTCCTTCTTTGATAATTCTGAAAACTACGTTGATCTTTACATTATCAGGCATCTCAGTAACATCAGAGGAGGAGGATGTGCATTGTCAACATGAACATGAAGGTATGCACGATTTGGTAACTCATGACCAACAAAATGTGGCCTAGCGACTCCCGAAGCACCTTGATTATAGCAATGTGCTTCACAATCACTCGATTTCACTGACTGCTAAGAATTGTCGGCCGGCTCCGACGCCAAAATCAGGGTCCTTTTGCGGCCCCGCAGTCACGAGCCGAGAATGGAAGGTCTGCACTTTGCACGACACGGTTTTCTTCCAAGTTCTTTTTTTCTTCTCTCAACCTTCTAGCCTTTCCTTCTTCCACTCATCAAACTCATGCCCTCCGACAAAATGGCGTCCGACGACATGAACCTCCCCATCATCGACTTGGACCTCTTCCTGTCGCAGCCCGCGACGTCCGACGCCGTGCGCGCCGAGTGCAAGCGTGCGGCCGAGGCCCTCATCACCTACGGCGCCTGCATCCTCCACGACTCACGCGTGCACGCCTCGCACAATGACACCTTTCTCGATCTTCTGGAGGACTACTTTGCCCAGCCCGAGGAGGCCCTGCGCAAGGACGAGAGGCCCGAGCTCAGCTACCAGATTGGCGTCACCCTCGACAACACGGAGAAGCCAAAGTGCGCCGTCGACGAGCCGTGTCTGGACGTCATCAAACGACTCGCGCCTGACCAGCGACCACTGGATATCTCGGGCCACTCGCCTGATCCCAAGTGTCGCTTCTTCTGGCGGATGGGCGATGCGCCACCGTACGAGTCCAAGTTCCCGGGGTTAAACGCGCCCAATGTCACGCCTGAGGCTGCGCACATTAAGGATCGCTGGGCACCGACGATGGATCAATGGGGCAGCGCCATGAAGGACGCGTAGGTTCTGATGTTGAGAAAAGGGAGTGACTATGGCTGACGGAAGCGGAACAGCGTGTCCAAGCTCGCGGAAATGACAGCGTTGGGTCTGGGCCTCGAGCAAGACGCATTCTCGTCGGCCGGTGCCTACGGGTGAGTCTCATTGCGCTGCCTTTCCAATCCATGGCCCTGCTAATTCAGACAGCCCCCACTTGCTCGCGCCCACCTCGTCCGACCTCACCAAGTACGGCGCCAAGGACACCATCCTGGCCGGCTTCCACACGGACCTCAACTTCCTCACCATCCACGGTCGCTCGCGCTACCCGGGCCTGAACATCTGGGCGCGCAACACGGGCGCGCGCATCCCCGTCAAGATCCCGCCGGGCAACCACCTCCTCGTGCAGGCGGGCAAGCAGATTGAGTACATCACCGGTGGTCTGATCAAGGCGGGCTACCACGAGGTGGTGGTGAACGACGCGACGCTGCAGGTCATGGAGAGGAGGAAGCGTGAGCTCCCCGACAGGCCGCTTGTGCGCATCTCGAGCACGCTGTTCTGGCATCTCAACTCGGATCACGACCTGGCGCCTATCCCCGAGCTGCAGCAGAAGGCCAGGGAGGTGAGGGCGGATCAGTTCAACCTCGGCAGAGATGAGGGCGAGGAGATGGAGTACCCGCCCACAAAGGTCGGGGCGCAAGTACAAGAGTAAGTCTTCCTTCTTCTATGGTGTCCAGATGAGATGGCTAACCGTACGCAGCGAGCTGAAGCACATTGCGCTCATGACTTGATGTTGGGATAGGCTAGATCATGTCGATAGGGGGAGAGGTGAATTGTCGTTGTACTTGTGAGACACTGTAGAGTGATTACATTCGATCATGGACGACATTGGTGAAGATCAAGAGAGTAGGACAATATGGCACAACTCAAATGCGTGTGGGAGGCTGCTCGAGATTCTGTCACTCCATGGCTATCCTATTGAGCATCCAATGAAGATACGATCGATGACACTGAAATGACTGAACGTCGTCCATCATTGAGCTTAAAGTACGTACGCCCTGCTCCATAGCGTCCCCGCATCAGCCTCGCTGTGTCCACGAGCTTATTCAAGGCTTTCCCCGTGGGGAAGCGCTCAGATACATAGGACATTCGGGGCTCACGTGGCTTGACAGTCTCCACAGACTGAACATTATTTAGCCGACGGTTGGGTCGGGTAAATGAGGCCTCCTCTTCCCCAGCTTCACCATCACCTTCACCGTTATTGTAGAGAATTGTTAAAGACAAAGAGAACCGTCGTTTGTTTCACCCGCCAGAGACAATGGCTGCTTCTCCCCCTGTGACCCCACAGGTCCCCCAAACCGCGGACACCACGACGGCCGCGCACCGCAGAGCGCGCAAGAGGACGCGTAGAGCGTGCGACAAGTGCAACACGTCGCGCACACGCTGTGACGGCGATCATCCTTGGTATGGTTGAGAGATGCAGGACGCCTCGCCAGCCGGTTCTGTACATGTGCTGATGCTCTGATTGCAGCGGTCGATGCCAGGGTGTGTGTGAACCAACCAATGTCCTGCCTAGGCTTGTGATCTGTGGCATACCATTGAATGAAGTGCCTTCAATTACTGATGGTATGTGCGTATAGAATATGGATACAACTGCAACTACAATCGTCAAGCGAAGAAGCGCGGTCGAGTACCGCTGAAAGCCAAGAAGGACGCCTCCAACTCGACACCCTCGGATGGCTCAGCTGACGAGGACCATGATCACAGAAATGAAAGTCATACTGAGAATGAGCTGGTGAATCCTGCCTCTGCTGCTCCCGTAGCCCAGCACACACCCGCACCACTCGCGCAGGCAGCGCCATCTGCGAGGCTCACATATGCCTCCCCCCGAGTCGAAGATCCCCAGGCCTTCCCGGTGGACAACCACTCCAATAGCGGGAGCCGACATCGATCAGATCTGTCCGGTGGATTTCCGCAAAGGATGGAAAACTGCCGTCTCCACGGCAGTTCCAATGGCTCATTCCATGGCTCCCCATCCGCGGCCACCCCTTTCTTCATGGCCACCCCATCACTCAGCTTTGGGCTTCCACCGCGCCGAGACTTTGAACGTCCGTCATCCCACGGTGGTGGTGGCCAAGTCGGCGAGCTTCGGTATCGATGCCTCGAGCCGCTGCTGCCCTACATGGGCAACAACTTCCCCGTCTCAGTCGCCTGCGATCTGTTCGACGTGTACCTGCTCGACCCAGGCGCATCCCTGTTCCGCTTCTCCTCACCGTTTATACTCACACGCATCTTCCGCAAAAAGTCTCTTCTGGGACCGAATCCTCGACCGACATCGGCTGCCCTGCTCGCCACGATTCTGTGGTGTTGTGCGCAGACTGCTGATATTTCCGTGCTCCTTGTGCCTGGTGCACGCTCGAGACTCACCAACGCGCTCTACGAGCTGGCGACCTATCTCATCTCGAGGCGTGATCCAGATCGCTGGAGACGTATACACGGTACTTGAAACAGAGTCCATCAGACTAGGCTCGATCACTGACAACATTCTGCAGGCGGCCTCCAAATTGAGTATGACCGTGAACAGGCCGACATCTTCCCCGAGACAACGGGCGAGCCAGCCGGCACCATTGACGACGTCCTCACCTTTATCCTCCTGTGCATCGGCGTCTCGGCTGGTGACTTCAAGTCCGACTGTCTCAAGTGGTGGAGCAAGGCGAAACGACTGGCCCTGGCATTACGCCTGGATCGACAAGACGCTCCGGGCGACTACGCGCACACGGCCGCCTTCTCTGTCGCTGATGTCGAGCAGCAGGAGGAGCGGCGTCGCGTGTTCTGGCTGTTGTATGCCATAGACAGACATCTCGCCCTTTCGTACAACAGGGGGATCCACATTCCCGATGCCATCTGCGATGTTTTTGGTAGGTCTACCTTACATCTTCCCAAGTGGCTGTGGACTGATGTACACGGACAGCTCCTCTTCCTGACCGCGTCTGGGAAGACTTTGAAGACATGAACGCCCTGCCACCGCGCACAATCGGTCCGCCAGTGACCATCACCGGGACCGGCTTCTTTGAGTACTTTCTCCCGCTCATGGTGATCCTCGGGGACATTATCGAAGTGCACCACGGGCAGTTCCACCCGCGCCTCGGCAGTCTGGACAAGAAGTACGCCGAAGGGGCCATTGCCGAACTCATCGCCGGCTGCGAGGCCAGTCTCGACCGCCTCGCGCGCAGGGCGGGCATCAACGGGGTCTCGCAGACACCAATGCGCATCAGCAACATCCTCGCCGGCCCGCAGGACATGACGCCCCTTGCTGAGGTACCACCTCCACTACCACCACCACCGCGACAGACGCAGTACGAGCAGACGCGCAACAGTGACCAGCTTGATGTCAAACTCGTCATTGCGTACTGCACTTTTCTTCTGCATGTTCTGCACGTCCTCTTCTACGGGAAATGGGATGCGATCAGCATGCTGGACAATGAGGATGACTGGATCACCTCGCCGCGCTTCGTAGAGTGCGCATCCCATGCGATCGAGGCGTCGGATGCTGTGGCTGATATCCTCAAGCTGGACCCGGAGTTGAACTTTATGCCGTATCTCTTTGGGATCTATTTACTGCACGGGAGCTTTATACTGCTGCTGTTTGCGGATCGCATGCCGCAGCTGGGACAGAACCAGAGCGTGGAGCATGCCTGTGAGACGATTATTAGAGCGCACGAGGTCTGCGTGGTGACCTTGAGTACCGAATTTCAGGTGAGTCTGTCTCTGCGTGACTTGGGAAGAGTGGACGTTGGGGCTGACGATGATGTTGTAGCGTAACTTTCGGAGAGTGCTGAGGTCGACCTTGTACAATGTGAGAGGGAGCACACACGAGAGTCGCGAGGAGCACCGGCTGGCGCGGCGACAGGTGCTGTCTTTGTATCGATGGACGAGGGGAGCCAAAGGACTGGGCATTTAGAAGGGCCTCTGTCCACACTGGTCCTGGTTCTAGAGCTTGACAGTCGATGAAGCCAGACCAGGCAAGGAGAACATGTGAGCTTAGAACAACCAAGAACTGCGTGGTTCGCTGGTGAGAGACTCGACTAAGCTTTATGGAAAACCTCTATGACAGAGTTTAGAAACACCATGGACGCCAGCCAACACTGCCCCCTGTGTGCGGCTGGACGTGGCTCGGCCCTTGGCAATCTCATGATGCAGCAACCGCATAACCGCATCTTCTCGATTGGCCACAAGCAGGGGTCTTCCACCCACTCAAGCATAGACTCTTGGCGCGACTCTGGCTCTCGCTTATTGGGGTGATTCCTTGGGGGCCAGGCGCATTCGTTCCGCCCACCTGAATCGGAATTAAGTATAATGAAGCGCCTGGCTGCAGTCTGCGAGCCAGCATGTGTCGAGCCCGTGAATCGAAATTCGAAATTGCCCGAGAACGAGAAGCGGCTGCATTCTTGTCCTTTCCTTTCCTCCCTCTCCCCTAATCAATCGTCCTACCTCTTCTTCCACGTTACCTGCGCCGTTCCTGACGTCGCATGTGACCTCTTGGGCGATTCACCATGAGCTCATCCTACATCACCTTTGTGAGCGTGGGCCTCTCCGCGGTCATCGCCATTCCCATCGCGGTGACGGGCATCCTCACCTGCCTCAAGGCCCGAAGAGGCGGCGATCCAGCACGAAGGGGCTTCACATGGCTCAAGCTGGCCTATTCGTTCATTTTCACGTATGTTCCCCCCCGGCCTGCCTCGCGCTGCTAGCCACGCGCCATACTGATCCGCCGCTTAGTGGCTATGTCTTCTCCATCGTGGCCGATCTCATCAACGGCCTGATGTACTATGGCGTCGCGTCCAACCAGCCCCACGTCACGAACGCGCTGATCGTCACGGGAAGCGTTATAGCCTGGCTCGGCGAGGTCTGCGTGATTCTGACGTGCACCGAGCTCGGCTGCGGCTTCACGTACGCTCTCCGACTGGAGCGCACGCCATCGCATAAGATCTGGCGCCTCTACGGTGTTGTCAGCGGGGCCATCCTCGCCATCCTCGCCATCGTCTCGGGCGCGTACAATGGCTGGGCCTATGCGCAGTACCTCGACTCGGTATACTACAGCTCGGCCTACGAGGCTGTCGAGCGGTCGAACAAGCTGAGCGCGGCACTGTCTGTCCTCGCCTTCTTTGTCTCGGCCGGTCTCATCGTGCAGGCCTCGCTGGTGAGAAGGAAGTACCTGTCGAACATGCCCGCTGCGAATGTGAGTCATGGATGGACAAGTGGGATGTACACCTACGCAGCGCATGCTAACTTGTGTGCTTTCCAGAGCGTCACCCTATATCTAGTGGCAACCATCCTCTTCGTCGTGCCCCGTAGGCTCTGGGCGATGGTCACCAACTTGGTGTATGTGACCCGAGGCTTCACGGAACTGAACGAGCCCACTGTCGGCGTCACAACTTGGCTCGTTATCAGCGGGATTCCCCAGCTCATTCTCCTCATCCTGTTATTCGTCGTGGGACTCCGAAAAAGTGATGGACTTTGGACGACGATGCAGCCTTGGATGCACCACACCGCACCCAACATGGCCAGTATGCCACCAACAACCCAGCAGCAGCCGCAAACGTACTACGGCACGCCTGCCGACGGAAACGCGTACATGCCCACGCAGATGGGACAGAGCTATGCGGTCCCTGGACAGCAGGACTACGCTCAGCACTACGGATACTACACCTCCCCAGCTGGGCAGTGGCAGCAGCCGCAGGAAGCGCCAGGTGCACCCGTGCAAGCGCCGAGCGAGGTCCCGGCAGAGCCGTCACGTACAATGTACAGTCAGTCAGGCAGCTCGCATGCCCCCCACATCCAGCAGGATCAGCATGCACAGGTTCAGTCGAGCGTGGCGTACGAGAAGCCTTGATCGGGAGGAGCTGGAAAAGGGCGTTTTGCACGTGAATAATTGGCTTGAGCAGTTTGTAAGAGATACCCATGAGAATTCATAACTATTTCGGCGCGAAATGAGCCTCTCTTACTCTCGACAGTGTGAGCCCGTGACATCGAACCGCCAGACAGGAAAGACCCCGTTACTTCCACGAAGACTCAATCGTGTACACCTTTGAGCAGTCCGAAGGAACGGTGTACGATCGATTCGGGTCACTTTCCCAGGTGACCGCCCCTGACGCGGAGACCTTGATGAACTTGTACGAAAACTGCGTTCCGGGTGTGAAACCAGTCGTCAGAGTCCATAGTGGCTTCGCATTTGTGTACTGCGAGGCCGACAGAGCGAGAGCCTTGCTCGTGTCCCAGCCGCCCAAGGCAGCGTCCGAGCCAACGACCTTGATCGTCTCTCCAAACGCGGTCTGGACCTGGTGGTTAAAGGCGACACTGACCTTGCTTCCCGCGGGGCATGGTGGTGTGGTAGGGTCGGTAGGGCTAGGGTCGGTAGGGTCGGTCGGGGTGCTGCCGCCGTCTTCGTCGACGATGGCAATGTCGGCGCAGGTGAGGTAGATCTGGCCGGTCTGGAAGGAGTTCCACCGCAGGGAGAGGAGAGTGTGGTTGGACACGTACTCTGGTATCTTGACCTTTTTTGTGACGGTGTAGCCACCCGCGATGGATGTATAGCAAGAGTTGAGGGGCGCACCGTCCACACCCTGGCATCCGCGTCTGTTGTCGGCCTGGAAGGCATTGCAGGTGAACCAATCGTTGCGCCAACATGGCTGACCAGGGGAGCAGTCCGGGTTGTATCCGCAGCTCTGGCCAGATACGTCGGTGCACTTGAGAAGACCCTCCTCGAAGCAGTCTTCCGCAGCTTGTTTCTCGGCCTGCGTCGGCGTGTAGTTAGGGTCCAGCAGTTTGTCGACAAGGTCCTGATCTTGGCAGATGCGCCAGCTAAACATGCCACCGTGGTCCCCATTGTTGTCAACGCACCACTCCACGTCGACGACTTGACCGGGCGAATACGTAGTGACCGGTGCTCCGCCCCAGTTGGCACCCGGCTTGTTATAGTCGATGTTGACGCGGGCATTGAAGCCACAGGGGCCGCTTCGACCAACCGGTGCCACGTCGAGATCCGGCCAGGCAGACACAGGCTCGAGGATAGTGCACTCGGGGCACGAGTCTAGGTTGGCCTATGTGGGAGTGCACGTGTAAGCTGGCGATGGACAAAGACATATCTATGGTGTATCACTCACCTCGGCACCAAGCCGAGTTCGGCTGGCGGGGATGGACATGTATCCATGCCCGAGTACCTGCAAGGCAGATCCAAGAATCGCAGCGGCAATAGTGGACTTCATGTTGAGCAATGGATGAGTTCCTTGGAGCTTTGTCTCTATCAGAGTAGAGTAAACCCGGACTTGGAAGCCTCTTTATACATCGACTCTCAAGATGTCCTCGACAAGAAAGACCCCTGACTTTTCGGTGTCTTCTCGGCCTGGTCAGCCAGTCTATTGGCATAGTGCAGTACCGACAAGACTCTTGGCCTGCGCCTAGTTGGGAAGTTGGGACTCGGGATGAGCCTCTCACTAGGAATTTAATCCCGCCTCTCCAGGTAGGTTTTCTGAATCAGGGGGTTTCTCTACTAGTAGCGGAGACTTTCTACTCTCCGCCAGTCCCGTTAGACCAATATCAAGTCGCGAAAATCCAGGTGCCCTGTTGGAAACGTGCTTGGTCTCCGAATGTACCACCGAGGCGCGCAACCATTCGCAGCGCCTACTTAGATGAGCCATTGCGCATGTGACGTGAGCGGATGCAAGTGCACCTCTCGATAGGGTTTTAGGCTTGCACAAACCCCGCGATGATGGAGATGACGGAAGCAAGAACCCTTGTCGTGCCGCTGGAGAAGTTGAGAAAGCGTCTCACTAAGAATGGGGCCCCGGACTTTGTCCCCGCAAAATTGCCTACTTAGACTAGGACAGAGCGGTAGTCAATACCGCTCTTCAAGGCCTGAATAGGTTGTAGGACTTGTCCATGACTCCGCGTACAAGTGGATGATCGCATAGCCTCGGCCATTCGCTGCGTGTCACGATGGCCCCGAGCGGTTGCCGGCGGCATTCTCCAACGACTTGCTGATTTGCCCTTCTCTTTTGCGTGTTGCCGGCTGCACCGTGGTTTGATCTTTGAATACCTTCATGTTGACAGTATGTACATCAGTGACATCTGCTGCAACGATAATGGCCTACAACTTCCGCCGACCCCGAGGAGCGTTGTGTTCACTCTTGTACTCGAGGGACTCGAATGCGAGGTTCTTCCCTGGGAATGAGGGATAACAACTAATAACAAGATATTCTACCTCAAGGACACGCTTCCAATGGATATAACGACCGACAGCCTCCCAGCACAACAAAAGCAATGCGCAGTTGACTCCAAGCCTTAGCCTCGCGTCCCGGAAGAAATCTCAGGCTCGCAGTTCCTCCCCGTATGTCCCTTTCATGACCATTCGTCACACTGGCTCCATCCATCATCATCTGCCCCCTGGACGTTGAGTAACCTCCTCATATACATGTTGTCCCGTGCCAGCCGGGCCTGCACTCCTTCAAGGTACGCAATGTACTCCGCAGCCTTGGTCAAGATGGTGGCTTTATTGAGCCTTTGCGGGGAGACACTGCCGTTGTGACTGCCACGCTCAGGGCTGTTATGGGCGGCGCGAAGATCGGGCACTGCGTCGCGGAGCTCGGCAATCTTCTCGTTCAGGTTGGTTCGATAGCGCTTTTCAATCATGTTGTGTGCCTTGTTCCGGGGATGCGGCGTGGTCTTCATGGGGGTCACTGGAGTTGATTCCTGCGAAGCATAGCCGGGTAGACCATCGCCTGCGCCAGACTGTGGGAAGGCCACGGGTTCGTGACGGTAGCTTTCAACCGGATAGGACTGGACAGCATCTTGAGTCAAGCCACTGAGGGGCTGCAACAGCGGGAGCGGCAGTTGGCTGAAATCCATGTTCTGGAAGAGAGGTACGCCTATATGGCTGTCCTTTTCACGAGGGAAAGCCGTAGGCGCGCAGGGCGTGTGGTGCAAGCAGCTGTCGTACACGGCAACAGGCATCTTTTTGACTGGAAGTTGGAAGCTGGTTTGCATAAATATGTTTGAACTGATACCCTCCACCAAGGCCGAGGACTACTGCCTGGCTTTTGAGGTCTGGCTCGTCTCCGCGAGCTGACGTTCTCGCTGGCATGCGCACCAAGGCAGCCTCCCGCGAGTCCCGCAATGTGAGACAGCCCACCACCACATGTTCTGCTCATGTCGGTGATTAGATGCGGTCCAGGATACTTGCGCGGACTCTGATATAAAACAGCACTTGCAAGCAGACGTTTCTTACCATCTTGCCCGCGAGACTCGCCCTAGAGACCCGCCAGAAACAAAACGTGCAGCAGCATGAACGAATGGGCTCTTCAAGTGTGTGTCATGAACGACATCTGACTTGCGTTGAAAGTGAAGCATGTGACGCTAGAAGAATACTTTATTCTATACACTTGATTATATGCGAGGTCACAAGTGAGACTGGATGCCAGGAGGCACTCTTATACCGAAGAGGGGTGAAGCTGCTAGTCACCTGGCCCTTGACTGTTGGGCTCATGCCAATGAAATCATCTTTCTGGAACTTTGGGCAATCTGTTGAGAACCTACTTGCTGTATGTAAATAACAATCTGTTCGTGAGTCCAGTACCCAGACTCTCCTGTTCTCGTTTGTTAAACTTACGAGGGGCATGAGCGCCTGACCACCAAATGCACGATCCAAACTCAAAGATGCTGCGGGGGATTAGATGTAATAACAAGAAAAAATGTGTTACTGTCATCTAGCAAAGTTTTATCTTCGGGTATACATATTGTGTGTGCTCAGACCCGGCCTCAAGGGTCTCGAGGGTTGAACTGAATTCAAATGGCCCGGACAACAGTCGTCTTGAAGACCGACTTGCCCTCTGCGACCTGTCCTTCGCTATCACTGCCTCCAATCCTCCCCTCAGCCTGCTCATGGGATGGAATCAGCCTCTCCACATCGGAGCGCTGCGCCCTCCACCTTTCCATGTAGTACGTGCCAAACATGAGGATAGACCACATGCTGAACTCAAACACCACAGCAGCTGGATACCCGTTTGGAAATCTTGGCGCTTGCTTCTGCGGAAATGTAAATAGAGGCACCCAGATCTGCGTGCAGAACCCAAAAGTCATCATGGAAGAAATGATAAGACCTCGTTCACCGTAGTTCTCCTTGAGGGTGGAGCTCACCCACGAGTACAAAATGAGAGACGACATGCCCGAGAAACCACCGAGATAGAAGGCGAGAAACTTCATGCCGTCAGGAACATTCCAGACGGCGAGCGTGATAATGGCGAAAAGGACCAATAATAATTGAGACGTCCAGAGGCCCCGGAGACTCAGACAGCCCGCGAGCGTGGTCCCAAGCCACGATGACAAGGCGCGAAGGAGGTCGATGAAAGTCGGCAGGATGTTGATCAGCTCGAATGAGTACTTCTCGGTGGCGCGTAGCCACAGGGCCATGTAGCCAGTCCAATAATGGGCCTGTACAAGCATCCTGTTGGACTTTGTCAGTGTCCCGACCAGTAACCCAGCTTCTCATGTACACTTACACGTAGCAAGGTACGCAGATCCACCACATGGGCCGTTTCAAGCTATACTTGAATGTCTTCCAGGTAATGCCTTCCTTTTCGACCGTCGGAATCCTCCGAAAGGCCAGTGCGTGATCCTCCTCCTTGAGATACCATCGTTTAGGCGACGTGGGCAGCCCTGGCCAGAAGCCGAACCCCAAGATTGTGATGGGCAGGGTGATGCAGCCCTGCACAAGGAAGAGCCACCGCCATCCAGCGCGGCCACCCACGCCGTTGAGACTGCGATAGATGGCGGCTTGCAGATATCCCGAGAACATGGACCCTACAGAGTTGCCCATGAACCAGACGCCAGCACGCTTGAAGAGTTCCTCGTTTTTGAACCATGAGCCCACTGCAGGAATCAGCATGCTCGGTCTTTGGCAGACGCGGACGCGACTTACGGATAAGATGTGTGCCTCCAAATAAACCAGCTTCAAGAAGACCCGTGATGACCCGAAGAAGGTACAAGTGCCAGTTCTTGGTCACTGTAGACTGGCAAAAAGCCACGACGGCCCAGGCAATTTGGACAGTAGGGATCAGATAAGGGGCACTGCAACACGGTCAGTGCAAGCGACATGTCCTGGAAATAATGCAACTGACATCTTCGCCTTTGTCTGGAGTGTCATCATGGGAATCTGTCCAAGGACGTAGGCTGTGTTGTCTGCGCCCTTGTCAACCTGATGCTCTTTTGTTCTGCAGTGGCTATCACATCACCTACAGGCCACCTCATAGTAGTTGCGTTCATTGCCAAAAGCCTGGAGATCCTCTCTCATACCCGAAGCAAAGGCATTTGTCACATTTTGCTGGCCGAGAAACTTTGACAGGTCAGGAAACATCGGATCCGGACAGGTTGGTGGCACGTATACGACAGAAGACTGCGACAGTGTCAGTTGTAAGTTCAGAGGCGAAGCAGAGTTGGTCAGGCTGCCAACGTACAGCTCAGACAGCCAAACACAAGAATGGCGAGATCAAGTTTCCTGAGCAATTTGCGCTCCTCGAGGGGGTAGTGGGAGGCTGTTGCGTGTCAGTCGCATGTCGGGCTATACAAGAACACACTGACGTACGGTACCAGTCGAAGACTGACACGACCACTGCTCCGGCCTTCGTTCTCTTAAGAGACGAAGAGATTCCCATGTTGCCTGTATGATAAACCAGAGTCGGTTCGAGAGTTTCTAGGCAATGACACAAATGACACAACCTTAGGGAGCAACATATGCTCGCATACAAGCTTTATATCAACAGGTCCAACCGTCGGGCTGAACTGCTCACCACAGAACTCCAAACACATACCGCTTATCGGCGTGCTTTGGTACCCGCACATGTGGACACGAACCTCGTCCACGCAATCAATGCGCGCATGACGAGTTTCTTAAGTATTGTATATTCATAAGTGACCAGTCGCTCCAGTCTCCACGTTTTGGGACCAGATAGCCCCCCTTCGAAGAAAAGTCAACGAATAGATCATCATCGGGACTCGCCTGACGATGCACATGTATCTTCCCGGTGATCAGATATGTTCTGGCCCCACAGGATGTTGTCGTGGATAATCAGCTATTTGGAGTAGGATTGCATGGTTGCGTGATCGCTTTCTATATGGCGACATTTGAGTAGACGAGGTGGTCCAATTAGGCAGTCGGGAAATAGCTCAAGGGGTCACATCCTTAAGCTATCCATACCGCTGATTTATTTGAACACAAATCCAACTATTGATCAAGGCGGGGAATTCATGTGAGATGCCTTGGCAGATATGGTGTGCTCGGGGAGTCCGTGTCTGCAACCAGTCAATGCCAGATGTAGGACGATCGACGAGAGACCGAGAGGTGCGAACAAGAAGAAGCAGAAAAATACCAACTATGTATGCCCTTGGATCCCACAAGTATTATCACCAGGGCTTTTTTGTCTTAGACGCCGTCGAGTCCAGCTCAGCATCCAGTCCTTGGCCGCCATCATGCCCTCCGCCACACCCCAACTCTACCAGTACGATCACGTCCCAGAGACCAAGGAAAACCTAGACTTGACTGAACGTAAGTTATCGATCAATCAGTTCACAGCCCATGTTCTGACCGTTGTAGTTCCGACCATTGACCTGTCGAAATACGGCACCCCTGAGGGCAACAAAGAGCTTGCCTCCACCCTACTCGACGCAATCCGCACCAAGGGATTCTTTTATGTGACAAACTTCGGCATCCCTCAAGAAGATGTCGACCGCCAATTCTCGCTCGGCCAAAAGTTTAGAGGAGAAGCTCAAGTATGAGCCGGACCTAGAAAACGGCGACTACAATGGCTACCGCCCCGCCGGGCGCCGGCTGCTGAGTGGCGGTGTACAGGACAAGAGTGAGGTCTGGAACATGGCGAGTATGTTAGTTCCCATGATACCAAGGTTCTTCAGCTCATGGGCATCTCTGCAGCAAACGACGGTCACATCACCCAACCTCTCCCGGAACTTCTGGACAGCAACAAGGCTGAGATCGAGGACTTTGCCAAATCCCTCCATGACAAGGTTCTCGATCCCCTCAATCACTTGATTGCCTTGGCACTTGAGCTTCCCGAGGACTTCTTCGTCAACCTGCACCGTTGGGATACGCACGACGAGTCCCACCTGCGCCACATGAAGTATTCCAAGTTCAACGAGGAGGAGATCGCCAAACTCGACGACGGGCTCTGGTCACAAGGCCACACTGACTTGCGAACCATCACTCTCCTGTTCAGACAACCTGTTGCGGCTTTGCAGATCAAAGACCATGAGACCGGACAATGGAAGTGGGCCAAGCCCCTTGATGGCAGCCTGACCGTCAACACCTGCGATGCCTTGAGCTTCTTGACCGGAGGCTACATTAAGTCCACGATCCACAGAGTAAGTTCGTTGTATCTTGGAAGAAAGCGACCCGCTGACCACGCAGGTGTCGCTCCCACCCCAAGACCAGCGCCATGTCGACCGCCTGGGTCTTCTCTACTTCTCACGCCCACAGAATGACCTGCAGCTGAGCACTGTCAACTCGCCGGTGCTAAAGCGAGAAGGCTTCACGCAGAATGATTTTGAAGCTGGGGGTCACAGGGTGCCTACCATGGGCGAATTCACAAAGCTCAAGTAAATTTGGCAGCAGCGCAAGGGTATCTCCTACAAGGACAATGCAGGACAGGAGATAGTTCCTGGGTTCACCGGCCAAATCTTTACTTGAGAGGGCTATGTACCACCAACTTGACAATAAGGCTATGCGTGCCTCAAATCTGCAATCGAAAAATCAGTGGTGATAACATTGTCATTGAGCCTTTCTGCATCTAACATGACTGCTTCTGCCATTCTGTGGCATCCCCAGTATTGCTTCGAATGCATGCGATGTTTGCGTGATTGCTAGGTTGTGTGCATGAGCAATGGATAACTGTTGGAAATCTCGTTTCATAGGTGGCCGTCCCTCCCCTCTCGGCCAGCAGTGCTATGTCAGCCTCCCTTCAGCAAATGGGCGAGGCCTTCACGAGACGAGCCTTTCCAAGCTGAAGACTCTCCATCCGATTGGTCACCACCTTTAGAGGCGTCTCTTCTGTGGGAGCATCGTCGTCTGAGCCTTGCCAACTGGGCGGCGTGAAGCACTGACTCGACTGAACCGTGCTGGAACCTTGCTCCACGTCTCGCTATTCCGCAGGCTTCTCGGCAGTTCCAGGAGCAGCTCCTCCTCTCCAGAGGCCATAGTAACCATCGCAGTTCTTCCACAGCTTGATTGTACCATCTTCGGAGCCGGTCGCGTACAATTTGCTATCGGGGGAAAACGCAATGGACCAGATCGGACCGTGGTGGCCTTTGTGGGTGTCAATCTCAACTTCGTCATCGTAGCGAATCACCTTGGCCCATGTTCCAGGTTCCTCGCCGACGACGAATTTGCGTCCCTTGACATCCAGGGCCACACTCGCAATCGAGTAAGGCAGTGTGATCCGCTTCAATTCTTCCCTGGCATCGTGACCGCCCCAGAAGTAGACGGTTTTGCCGGCCGCGACGGCTAGCACAGGCTTGCCCCCGCCAATGTCGCTTGGGGATGCACTGTCGGGAGAGACTGACACAAACTCGCAGGACTTGATTTCGCCGTCGAGGACTTCTTGATGAATACAAGTGCGGGTAGGAAGATCAAGCCAGCGCAGAGTCTTATCCGAGGCAGTAACAATCACGTTAGGATCATGTGTCCAGCAGATGAACTTGATGCTTGCTTTATGCACTCCCTCGGCAATCTCGAACCCAGTCGACGCAGGAATCGTCCCGGATTCGCCTGCTGGGTTGTTGGCCAGCTCGGTCAAGTCGAATATGCGAAGCTTCTTCTCCATGCCACCAGTCGCAACGAGGTCGGAGTTATCCGGGGGGTAGGCCACAGCGCGTACAATGTGGTCATGCTGGATGGTGTGAAGGAGCTCGCCAGTGTGGGTGTCCCAAATCTTTCTGGATTACTGTCAGTATGGTACCACCTGCGCCAGGTGCATGAACGACTCACGCCGTAAAGTCCGCCGAAGCTGTCGCAGCGTTTGTCGCGTCAGGACTTAGACGGGCCTGCCAGACAGCGCCTTTATGGCCAATGAATGTTCCAATCCAGTCGCCCGTGACGCCGTCTCGCAACATCGGGTTGCCATCTTTGCACGCCGAGATCAAGTAGTAGGTTTCTTCCTTCTCAAGATAGGAGAAGCTGATGTGTGGTACAGGCCTAGAGTGGCCGTGACACGTCAAGGGGACATATTGTCGTGGCGTTTCGGCGGCCATTGTGTCGTGTACTCGCAGGCTCTGTAGTGTTGAAGTGACAGTGTTTGCTTTTCGCAGGAGAGGGCTGCAATGCGCGACGCGACCAGCCTCAGCACCTCAGAATGCGACAGTGATCGTGGGGATCCTTCGGCAAGGCAGTGTGGCGCAGACAAAAGAGATTCGTAACGGTCGTCACAGTCGTCAAAGTCGTCAGAGAGAAACGCAGGAAGGGAATTTCGAGGAGGTTCGCAAAAAGGTCGCAGGACCCCTATCTCAAGCCTTCCTCGAGTAGGGTCAGGTCGAGGATGTTTCAAGTGGATGCAGGTGGACTGGACTCGCTTGCCATAAGTGCTGTAGGCAGCGTTGGTGGGGCAGGAGCGAACCTGAGCCACGCCTGAGGGGAACTGTGGCGCGACCTTGCGCCAGCCACACTTGAAGCTTCAACGGGCTTCCATCGTCATCTCTCCACCATGTCGCCTGCCTGCACTCGGATACCTCCAACGTGTTCCATGCATTTGTCAGTCCACCCTCCAACAACTCGCGGTTCTTTTGTCCATTTTGGTTATTGATAGATTCCCAATTTTCTCGCTGCCATCCTCACCTTGTGTTGTGAACAGCCTCCGAAGATATCGAGACCTCGAAGATCCGACCCCACTACGAGAGCGAGATCGCGGTTCACTAGTAGATATGGCTGAAGGTGACTTTAAGCTATCGGCTCAGCTCGTGGGCCACGAGGCTGATGTATGTCTCTGCGTCAGCTCCAGTCCGCCTCAGTCTGTCTAACAAGTCTATAGGTGCGCGCCGTCTGCTTTCCCACCGACAACCTTGTCCTCTCAGCATCTCGCGACTGTAGTGTCCGCGCCTGGAGGCGAAGCGCCGACAACAAGAACTCGTTTGACGGAACACTCGTCAGCCGTGGCAGCGAATATGTCAATTCTCTCACATTCTTCCCTCCGAACCAAGAATACCCCGACGGACTGGTGGTCTCAGGTGGTAAAGATACAATCATCGAAGTCAAGGCGCCCACCAAGCAGAGCAGCGACAATGCCGAGCGCCTCTTGATTGGACACGCAAATAACGTGTGTGCCCTGGACGTGTCCCCGGACGGAAAATACATCGTGTCTGGCGGCTGGGATGGCCAGGGTCGAGTCTGGAACCCATCCAAATGGGAGACCGAGGTTACGCTCGGTGATCACGAAGGGGTATCCGTTTGGAGTGTCATTGCCTTGGACGCAAAGACGGTGGCCACAGGGTGCGCAGATAAGAGCATTCGGATATTTGATCTGAGCAGAGTCTCGGCGGGAGAAGCGATGCCCAAATTTACGATACAGACTCCAGATGTGGTTCGCGCTCTCTGCCGTGTCCCCAAGAACCACCCCAGTGGTGCAGACATTGCTAGTGCCAGCAATGACGGTATCATACGCTTGTGGAAGCTCAATGGGCAGCAGGTCGCTGAACTGGCAGGGCACGAAAGCTTCATCTACTCGCTCGCGGCCTTGCCCTCGGGCGAAATTGCCAGTTCGGGTGAGGACCGCACCGTGAGGATCTGGAGAGGTTCAGACTGCGTTCAGACGATTACGCACCCGGCCATATCGGTGTGGACAGTGGCCGTCAACGCAGAGACGGGCGACATTGTGACCGGCGCAAGCGATGGTGTCGCCCGTATTTTCACGAGGCGCGCCGACAATGTAGCCGATGAGCAGACTTTGCGGGAGTTTGAAGACTCCGTCAAGGGATCCGCCATTCCCCAGCAACAGGTGGGCGGCGTTAACAAGGAGAAGCTTCCGGGTCCCGAATTTCTCACCACCAAGTCCGGAACCAAGGATGGTCAGGTGCAGATGATCAAAGAGGACAACGGCAACGTCACAGCGCACACGTGGTCCGTCAGCCAACAGCAATGGGTCAATGTCGGCACTGTGGTCGATGCGGTGGGAAGCACTGGCAAGAAGGTGGAGTACAAAGGCGAATCGTACGACTACGTCTTTGATGTCGACATTGAGGATGGGAAACCACCTTTGAAACTACCTTACAACCTCTCTGAGAACCCATACGATCGAGCAACGAAGTTCCTGGGCGAAAACGAGCTACCACTCTCATATTTGGACAATGTAGCGAACTTCATCACGCAAAACACTCAGGGCGCCTCGCTGGGATCGTCAGAACCGAGCGGGGGCTCAGACCCTTATGGAACAGAGTCGCGTTACCGACCCGGGCAGGATGCTCCAAGTCAAAAAGCCAAGCTTATTCCGCAAGCCGAGTTCTTGAGCATCACTGCCGCCAAGTACGAAGCGATCTTTAACAAAATCGCTTCTGTCAACAAGAACATGGTGTCGTGTGGCCGGAAAGACGCAGCACTCAATCCGACTGAGCAGCAGACTCTACAAGCTTTGCAGGAAGCACTGGCAGCATCAAAGCCCCCGCCTCCACAGTCGACCGATCTCATTGTTCGCGTCGTGACTGAGTGGCCCTACACGGACCGACTGGCCGGCCTCGACGCCCTGCGCTGCATGGCCAAATATCGCATCGTTGCGCAGTACTCCACCGCAGAGTATCCCTCCTTGATCCATCTGGCCATTGCGGCCTCGCTGCCGGCCGAGGAAACGCCCAATGAGAATGCCGTGATGATGGCGGCTCGCACGATTGCCAACATCTTCGCTACAGCGGACGGACGCAGTGCAGCTAGCAGCCATACTGATGCCGCACTGGCCTTCTTGGAGCGGGTGACGGGAGTTCAAGGGGCCGAGGCTATCGGCAAGCACAACCGCAATGTTCTCATCGCTCTGTCGACAGTGGCCCTCAACTTTGCAGTTCTCGTGGCGCGTGAGAATCTATTGACGCCTCAGCAGCGACGCCGGCTGTTTGTCATCTTTGGCGCCGTCATTGCTGATCAGACAGACTCCGAGGTTCTCTATCGGACACTGGTTGGCCTGGGCACGCTGCTCATGACGTCGCCGGAGTTGGCTACAGGGTCAGATGTCAAGAAATGGGTGCAAGGTGCTTCGGACAGGGGTAGCGAAGACAGGGTCAAGCAGGTCGCGGCAGATGTTGCCAAGGTCATACGGGCATAAACGGGAAGGGGTAGAGAAAACGTTACTACACATGGTAACACATCCGATCACGATCCCAAGCTGCACTTGTCAAGTAATGTGATTTGTTTTATGTTGAAGAGCGTGCTCTCACGTAAATACCCATTGGTAATATAGATAGTCCATATATCCTGAACTCCCCGAAACAGTTCCTCAACGCCAAAGACCCGAATTCCAAAACCCATTATATAGGCTCAAAGCAATGCCCAGCCCAAAAGCATAAGCAAAGGAAGTGACCCCAGTGCTGCTGATCGACCGGCAGCAGCGTTGTCCTCGTCAAACCGCTTGCCAGTCCTGGGGTTCACCGTCGCAATGGTGTACAACTCAGCAAAGCCCAGCTCTGTCGAGTTGAAGCAGTTGTCCTCGGTCACCTGCTCAATCTTCTCGTCTCCGGGTTCAGCGAACTCAATGTCGACGCACTATGATCCCACTGGTTAGCCCCAGATTAAATCCTTTCTCGTCTGCCGTTTCGCTGCTTACCGAGTACAGAGCCGCGCCGTGCACGGCGAGCTCCACGACCTGGATCGTCGCCTTGTCGCCGGCCTTGACGTTTGCGTTCTTGGGCAGGGGCACCTGCGGGAAGCAGACGGTGCCCGGGTAGGGACCGTTGGTTGGGCCGAGGAGCTGAATCGCCGGGAGCATAGGGTTGGACATGTCGACGGGGCCATTGTCAGGACCGTCGGTGCCGAAGCCAAGGTTGATGTGGACGAATGCTGTCTCGTGGCCGCGGAACCAGCCTGGTTGGAAAGCAACGGCGCCACCTGTCGTCGGCCAGTATGTCCTGTTGGTCGTGGTGCCAATACCACCGCCTGAGAGAATGTGAGCACGAGTTTGTGAGAGCGAGTATGGGTTGTGGAATCTTACAAGGATAGACCCATTGCATGCCGTAGGGGAAGGTCTCGTTGGTGATCAGGTTGTTGCCTCGCCATCCGGGGTAGCTAATGATGCTGTGGGCGGAGACGACCGTCGCCATCAGGACGGCGACAAACCCTGAGAAGAGCATCTTGTGGCGTTGCGTAGGCAATGTTGAGCAAGTGGTGTGGTCTGTCGTTGACTGAGTCGCGGCTGGACTACGCTCAAGGCGTCCTCTTGCGTGTTGGTCGCGGCGAGCAGGTGGGCAGACTGAGAGTCTCGTGGAGTTGAGTTGCTTATGTTCTCGATGTTCGACAGCTTCAATACCAAGCTCTGGCGCAGCGTTGGTAGGCAATATTACAGTACGGTATAGTCTGGGCTGAGCATGCGAGGAGAGGAAAGACCAGGCGCAAGGACAGCAGCCAAAAGGGTCTTATTCAACGCGGCCAGATCCTCAACCCACATCCCATGCAAGTCCGGCGGCAATGTCTCCTGTGCATCCTACCTGCATGCTTCGCTCCGGGTTGGCCAGAATGCTGTGATGGGCGGGAGTGCAGGCGACTCGTCGCGACGTGTGGTTGGAGGTTGATCATGTCGTTAAGCGCCCGGGCCCTGGTCGGGTGGCCATTTTGAGGATGGTGGTGCGGGGTCCCGCGAGCGCCAATCGAAGGCGTGAGATGTGGCATTTGTCGGCTGGCGGCGCGGGCACTTTCTAGTGACAGTGACTCGGTGGGCGGGGCGGATCGTGGTTCACATCAGGCTGTAATGCAAGCCTGTGCCGCTGTACAGATGCTGCCATGCGTGCATGATATGCTTCACAAGCACAGTCACCAACACTTAACAGCTACATCATGTTCACAGAGAGCGAAAGACATTGTAATATAGTTTTCTAGCCAGCCGCCATGTTCGTGAGAACTAGGCAGTCAAGGTATAGGGTAGCCGGCTCACCCAAGCACCTCCACGCGAAAAGCCAATACCGCTAGATGCATATACTGGTTATCCCACCACATGCGACCAAAAGTCTGTTCGACTCGATGAAAGCTTCAATCGCCACGACGAATCTCATATCCAAGAACATTCCTTTAGCACTCAAGAACAACAGATCCGTTCATCTCACAAGGCCTGCTCTGTTGAGCAGCCATGTCTCAGTCAATTACCGCCACCGCAACCCCTCTCGATGATGGCTGGACAGTTGTGAAACCAAAGTCACGCCAACGCGCACCAAAGCTCAGACCAAAATCCCGCCAAATCCTCGCCCAGGCATCAGCCTCAGCTTCGCAAGCAGACGTGAAAAGAGTGCGCTCCATAGCAGAGATTACAGCACAGTACGATCGCATAAGAACACAGTATGAGTCAGAAGCCTCATACACGAAGCTGAGGGACCTCGTGAAGGAGCATGCGCCCAAAAAGGGGGTGAAGAAGGCGGTATGCCTAGGCATCGGGACATTTGATCCAGTCGACGGGGGATGGGAGATGAAGAAGAAGGCCTTCATACAGTTGGCGGCGTTTCTTCTGATGGTGCAGGTGCTAGGTGGGAGGGCATCCATGAAACAAACAGAGCGCATACTGACAACCTGGCAGAGCACCAGTCACATACCAGCATCGACTGTGCATTTCAAGAGCCAGTATTCACCACCTCAGACAAGGAGTTTATCAAGTCCTTGGGCCATCGTGTTGTGGACTCACCTGAGGGGTTCGACATGGTGGGACAAGACACTCTTTTATTTGGGATACATCTATATCGACCGATATACATTCAAGCAATGGAGAAGGCGACCCCAATCATGTTTGTCGGGACGGAATTGGATGTTTGGGACACGTAAGTATGGACCCATGTTGCGTCCCGTCTATGAGTCTGACTCCCCTATGCAGTTTGTCCATCGACAAGAAGGACGACATCTTGGACGTGCCGACCATCAAACAGATGAGCCAGACGCACTCAAAACACACCTTTCCGAAAGATGATACCACCAACTCGTTCACGAACACTGCCGTATATTGCAAAGAAGCGTCATGAATATCTTTGCCTTGTAAACATTGCGCCAGCATTACCCACACCTTGGACCATTGGCTCTGTGCATTGCGGGTATATTATGCAAACGCCTGGTATTATTGAGTCTTTTCAGCACCGGGTATCGACATCTCAGAATCTCGCGGAGATGATCGATTGGCTTGGAACTTGGCCATAGCATCTAGATGCATTGCGCACTGCATTACTCGCTCAACGCCTGAAAAGCCTACATCGGATGACCTTGCTCTCTTCCATCCAGCACAGGCAACATATGCAGCTTAGCTTGCCCGAGTTTACTCTCTTCTTCTTCATCAAACGACCAGAGAAACCAGCCGACAACTCGAACTCTTCAACCTCGCAACCAACAGCTACGAAGCACAACAACACAACCACCGCTACCCTCCAAAGCCCACAGACAAAATGCCCGACAAGCGCACTCGAGGCTCGACGCACTACTCCAAACACCCTGCCACACGCAAGGTCCGCGCCCGGATCGCCGCCATGGCCCCGGCGAAGCGCGAAGCCTTCCTCGCCAAAAGCCACGAATACCAGGCCATCCGCGCCTGCTGCCTCCGCGAGTCCCAGCGACCCAGCTATCTCAACGCCTCCATCGCCCAGCGACGCACGATGCTCGTGGCGAATGCGCGCACCCTGCTCGAAAAACGGTAAGCTGTTCCCACCCTCTTATCTGGGAGCACGCACTCTAACGCAATCCCACCACAGGCGAGACGCTGGCAAGATCGACGGCAAAGTCAATCTCAACGACATCGTCACGCGACACTTGCAGAAAGAAGCCCGAGAACGCACAAGGGCTAGCGTGGGCGTGTCAGTCCCGCCGTCCGGCCAAGGTCTAGCCATGGAGAAACGCGAGACTGTCCCGTTGTTCGTCACGCCCGCCACGCCTGCGGCGGAAGACGGCTTTATGAAATTTGACGAGGAAGAGGGCGAGGGCGACCCTGAGCTGAGCGCCGTGGCGGTGGCCTACCCGGACTACGCTGTCGTGCGTGACATTGTGGACGCGCTGCGGCGTGAGGTTGCGTGTTTGAAGGACGAAGTTGGTGCGCTACGGGGCGAAGTCAATATCCTTCGCCAGGGAGACCCAATAGAGGATGACTTTTTGTAGCTCTCGGGGCGTATGCGAGGGCACGACTGCGGGTGGCAAGGAAGCACAAAGTCATGGAGTATCTGGAATTGCTGATTTCGTCATGGGGAGGCCATTGTTCACTTTTTCGGACGGGCGATTTGCTTTTGGGGAGTCGATGTCTCGTATAGAATGCAGACAATATTTGGGCGTCGATTTGAAGGATGGAAACCAATACTTACGCATCACCGCGATGGCCATAACTCCAACATCGATATATCACCAAGTCTCAAAGGCACTCATCATGCAGTGCTGTGTAACGTGAACCGGTCGCTCAGTTCTTGGTGCTATGTACGTTTGTATGTGTGCCGTTGTATTCCTCACAAACTTAAACCATCCACCAAATACAGCCGTCACTGTGCCCGTGTGCAACACCGCCAACCGCTTTGAAAAGTACAGAGAGACGCAACAACAATAGACAAGAAGCCAGACACCACCCCTAACCAGGGCAGTCGAGTCAAACAGCGCCACGTACATGATCCCCATTTCCCGAAACGCCACAGAGCTAAAGAACACGACTTGATCTCTCGTCACGATACCGTCTGACCATTGCAGTCAGGGATCTTTACCCCCTTCTTCACGTTCCGGTCGACATCCATGATACCCCACTTGTCCTCCCACTCTTTGCCCTTTTCGTTGAATCGGACCTTCCACGGCTCGTCAAAGGCGGAGAACCAAAAGTAGTTGGTGCCATTCTTGAGCGCAGGGCATACCCAGTCGTTCATAAAGGTATTCAGTTCGTCCACGCCGGCCACCGATCCGTCTGTACAACTCGATGCGCCGCCGCAATTCGTCCCGCCGCCCGTGGGCCATCCGGTCTCGGAGATGACGTTTCGCTTCTTGTCCGTCTTGCCCCCCGTCGTCTTAAAAAAGGGGCCGTTGTTGTCTTCGAAGAAATTCATGGTCCAGGCAGCAGCTTTGTCTGCTGTCACGCCGGCAAAGAAAGGGTGAATGTTGGACATGAGGTAGTCGCTGGTGTCCGCGAGCGCAGACGTCCAGTCGTCACCCAAGTCCGAAGTCGCGACGGGCAGATCCAGATTCATCTTGTCGAGCTCGCTGCGTACGTCATCCAAAAGGTTACCCAATTCTGTTACGTTCATCTCCTCCCTGAAGAGAATCTCGTTGGCAACAATGAGACCCTCAAAATGCTCATCGCCGTAATCCTCAAGCGCCTTGTACATCTGGTCCAGCTGACGCTTGTTGGTTGTCGTGTTCTTGTCCTGCCACACGCCCATCCAGATTTTCATATCGCCCTTGAGGTCCAACCGGTTGATCGCCTCAATCACCATGGCTGTTTGGTTGCAATCGGTACCGTAGGTTCGTACTCGGTTGGTGAGCTGACTCAGAACGGCCATGTCGCGGGTGACGTTGTTTTGCGACGGCGGGTTGTGTACGCAGTCGGGATATTGCGTGTTGATCGGCGTGTAGTCCATTCCTGGGAAGACTCGATGCAGCTCGGGGTTGTCCATGAGATCTTTGATCTCTTGACTGTTCTTGTCCAGATCGCCGTTTTTCTCGGAATCCTGTTTGGCAGAGTCCCCATTGTTGCCGCCGTCTTTGCTTTTGTCGGTGTTGGCAACCATACCGCCAACAACGCCACCAACAATCGCACCAATAATGACAAAGAGCACGGCAAAGATGATGAGGCTCTTCTTGCGCTTACTCATGCCTTCATGCTTGGTCCACTCGGAGCGCTCCTTGTCGGTGGCAGCGAGGTCATATTCCACAGGACGCTCAGCGGTCCCTGATTTGGCGAAGTAGCCACCCATACCGGCTCCGGCCGCCGCCGCCGTCGCCCCGACGGCAGGTCGCGCACCACGATCAGATGTGCCCGAGCTCAGCATTGAATTGCGCTGGCTGTAGCGTGGGTAATGCAAGCCGTCGTCGCCGTCATCTTCGATATCATTCGGGTTCACTTCTCCTAGGCGGCGGTCGACGCTTCGGTTTGATGAAGAGTATCCATAGGGGTCGTCGCCGTAAGGGTCGGTGCCGGGTCCGTAGTTATGTAGGCTGCTCGTCGTCGATCGCATCGGCGAGTTGTTGCCCCGGGCTTTGAATGTCAGCTTCAGAAAACACCCAAGGAGGTTGTGACCTTACCATAGCTGTCATACATGTATCCCCCACCGGCGTACCCTCCCGCCTGCGCTGTTCGAGAAGGAGGAGGCGGTAGATGCCCTCGATCCCCTCGGGAGCTACTTGCCATGGCCGGAGAGGATGCTGGGCTGAAGCCGTCGGCGTCGTGACGGGAGTGGCTCGGGTGATTCCGCGCATACACAGGACCCGAGTCTTGACCGTAACCTGCAGTGCCGGCGCGCGTGTAGTATGAGTTGTCGCCGTGGCGGGGTGGCGGCGGTGCGTCCCCCGAATGTTGACTTTGGTAGTGCCTGGCTGGCGAACTATACGGCGACTGGTCCCTTGTCGGTGATTGATTATAGTAATGCGGCGAGGAACCGTCAAAGTAGGGAGTGGGCGACTCCTGCGGAGCCTGTTCGAAGTTTGAGGGATAACGCTCGCGAGGGATGCGGGAGGAGTCGAGCGGCTCGCTCTCGTACGGGTCGTTTGACCAAGGCTGCATGTTCGCTGTGCGCACCGATCTCAATTGCCACAGTGGTCGATGTATACGCGGATGTCAGGTATAGAACCCGGTCGATGCGGAGCCACCGGCAACGAGACTCGTCCGTCTCAAGCGACAGGTGAAGTTGGACGTCGGCTTGGATCGAGAGAGCCGTTGGGCCACCAAAGGGCCGAATGATCGACCGACGCGCAATCAAGCGCAACGAGGGTTGACAATTTGCAGCTGAGACAATGTAATAATAATTGTCTGGTCGACCAATTCAGAACGGTTCTGAATCAACAACGATCAGTGATCTGGTACAGCAGGCCGCGCAACTTCGATGGTGGAGCTGGCCGAGAATAGCGGGTCCCAATTAACGATGGCGATGGCAGACGAGCGAGCGAGCGACGCAAAAGGACGCAAAGCATAAAGCGATAGAAGGTGAACGAGGGATGAGGCCCTGGTTGCGGCCCGCCAAAACGATTGCAGAGACACCAACTGGAAGTTGAAATAACAGTGATGATGATGGGAGAAATATCGAGCGGCGGGTGACCCAGGATGATCGGGGTGCCACAGTTGGCTCTGGTTCGTCGGCTGGTGTGGTGGAGGCTGAGCCCGCCTGTCAGAGCCTGTTCTGGCCAGTATCGTAATGGTTGCCAGAGTGATCTTGGCGGTCCTTAGTTCGATCTGGGATACGAGTCCACCATGAGCCCTCTGTTTAGACTGACTGGACGCGCAATCGTCAAGCAAGTATATCTAATTACGGTCACAGTTCGTGACCATGAATGAGGGCGAAGATGGCAGAGAACATCACGAGGCGCATAAGCGACGGCGGGAGGAGGGAGAGGTTTTGGGACTGGACTGACCACAGGCACTGGGCCAGGTCCGCACGACATGTTTCAGAGGGCAGGGGCGTTCCGTGCAGTTGCATCTAGCGACGGTCCATGCGCCTTCCTTCCAAGGCAGTGGTGAGATGTCCTTGTTTGACGAGTCCCACCAGTGAAGACGATGGGTGCTGAGGTTGACGGCCTCCCACTTTTTCATTCCAGCGTCACTGGAATGATGCTTCGATGACATCGCCTCACGTGGAGCAATCGTCGCCAAGGAGTCCTTTGCGAGCCATAAAACATCTCAGACTCCAGACTGAAGAGTAATTATCACGGTGCCGCCAGGAAGGCAACCCAGCTCTACTTATCTCACCCTGCCTGAGTGACGTCTAGGCCGTAATGCGCCCCTGACAGACCCCTTGCTGTGAACCTTTCCTCCTCACCCTACTCTCGGGAGACCCCGTGATTTTCTTTTGCATGAGCAGTCCAGTCGCTTCCGCTAGGACATGGGCCATGCAAGCACGCATTAAGAGACAATCACCATTCAGCATCACCTTCAAACACCCTAGCGAGGTGAGCCTACAAGTACGCTTGGGACTCGAAACACAAACTGTTACTGGGGCCCGCCCCGCAACCCCATCCGTGCAGGACTCGTTGGCGGATCAACGGCACGAAATGATCGTCACAGACCTCAAATTCTCAATGCAGGCCCAAACCACATAGACTCATGTGAATTGCTGACATATTCATCAATCGCGCTGTACGACGAAGTAATAGAGGTGCTAGCACCATGCTGTTCAGACCAGAATCTACTCTACTCTAAATCTAATCATTCGCTATGCTTCAAGGCCCAAAATGACCATCCCAATGCTCCTTGAGACCACCGTCTATCAACAACTACTCTCAACAGACACCCGAGAGTATCGATGTCGACGACGATATAGGCTGTACATGCCAATCTAACGTCCCATCCGCCTGCAAAGTGAAATTGGCAGCCTCTTCCACCACCACCCACCGTCCAGTCTCCTGCTCTCGCTTCGCACTGCGAAAGACAATGTTCGTCCCAAAGTCCTCAAAGACCACCTCCCGCCTTCGCAGACGCAACCACTGCAGCTGCTCGTCGTCGCCGCACGATGCGCTCTCCTCCTCCGCGAGCTGGTTCTTGAGCGCAATCGCTCGGAAGACGCGCGAGTCTCGTAGAGCGTTGCGAATAGGGTACTCGCCCAGGATGCGGATGGCGTCAGCCCGGACGGATGGATCGCGACAGCCAAATGCCGACACAAACAGGGGCCACGTCCATCCCGAATCCATGGCGAAGCCACAGTTTGGTCGGGCCTTGAGGAGCATCTCAGCCAGTGTGTTGATCTCGCGATACTGTGGTGTGAGACCCTTGGCTGTGATCAGGCCAGAAAAGCGTGGAATCGCAGTGTAAATGTACAGAATCAAGTATTCGATGCGCAGGTTCGCGGCTTGGAGGTACGCCTGGAGGTCTCGCTCCTTGTTCCGTGCCGCGGCATGGTAGAGGGGATCGTACGCCTCGATCCATCTCTGCAGCCAGTAGCGCGACTCGGCCACGAACCGGGATATCCGTGGGTTCTGCCTGACACTCGATAACTTCATGTCCAGTTCTGCCTCATCCTGCACCTGGGGCAGATTGAGCTGGCTTGTGGTGACGCTCAGAATCGGAATGTACTGGACCATCTGCCGCTGCAGGAGGCCCCAGTATCCCTGAGCCTCATCGGCGGACGAGAAGACGCGAGGCAGCTCTTCCAGGGAATGGATGGAGGACTGTTTTGGTCGGAAGTATGGCGAGTGTTTGGTGAATGGCAAGATTCCAGGCGGCCGTTGGGGCCTCGGCGGTGATGGGCCAGACTCCTGACTTTGCGGACTGCCTTGGCTCGCGGGACTAGGGAGGCCCGTGTGAGGCGTCGTTTGTTGCGTCTTGTCAGATTGCGATGGCGCGGTTTGGCTCTGCCAGGGCGTCCCCGGCTGACTCGCTGGGCTCGAGACCGCAGCAGGCGATGCGGACTGCGATGAAGCAGTGTCGGCCGGGGCTTGTGTCTCGCCAGCGGGACTTGGTGACCCAGTCCCTCGACCAGCCTCCGGTGGCCCTCCAGGTATGCCCCCCTGCTGTTGCCGTTGGCTTGGGGGGAAGAAGAACTTCTGGTACGAGCCCATGAACGATCTCGATTGTAGCTCGAGCGGCTTGTAGCAATCGAGGATCTCTTGCACGAGCGAGGGCGGCGCGGGTGCGATGCTGACGAGGTCAGGGGCTTTCTCAGTGCAGGCCGCCAACTCATTGAGCATGCTGAAACCATGCGTAATGTGCTTGAGTGCTACGGGCATGTTCGCCCGCTGGGTCTCGAAGCAGATGAACAGCAATGAGGACAGCATGGCGGTCCGCAAGCCCTCGCGGGTTGGTCGTGCCTTGGACTGCAATCGCAGCGCTTCGCAATAGTAGGTGATTGCATTCATATAATGCTTGTTGTTGATCGTCAAGGCCGACGCCATACTATGGCCTTCTTCATTGTATGCGTGGCGCAGGGCGCCGATAGCCATGGCCGCATATCGAAGCGTCGGTTCCTGGAGCGTCAACTGCGGCATGGTCGCTGTCCAAAGGCGCGTCTGCACGAGTCCGCCGCTCAAATACGTTACTGACAGAGCCGACCATTCGTTAAAGTAGGCTCTTTGCTGATCGTTTGTGAAGCAAATCGTGTTGACGACCGGCTCAGTCACTATTAAAGGTGCTTTCTTGGTGTGTATGAGCTTGCCGGAAGCTTTCGACGGTCCAGCGTCGTCCTCCGCGTAGGCATCGCAGTACCCTCTCCATTTCATACAGTTCAGGCATGAAGGCCTTGTTTCATCACACTTGACGTGTCTCTTCCTGTGCAGAGTCAGTGAAATGCTCAGACTTGTGTAACCCGTTCTCGCCAGTCTGTAATCCGGGCATGGGACGTCGGCAGTTGACCACGTACTTGCCTGCATCGCTGTCAGCCTACTGTGCCTCTATGTTCAAGTCTGACATGCTCATGGAGGACGAGACTTACACGTTGCGCATCCAGTGCGTGCCCGAGTCGAGCTTCGGCGTGTGTGGCGCGTGCGCGTGTCAAGCGCAAATCTGTGTGTACCGCCGCGCGCAGGTTGTCTCTCCGCCGGCTTGGAGGCTTGAGATGCAGATGACGAGCTGAAGGCAAGGCGAGTTAGCGTCCGTCATTTCGGCATTCAGCTTTCAGCCTTCAAAAGCCAAGACGCGCACGCAGTCATGCGAGGAGGTGAGGGCTGAGGGCAGGGAGGAGTCATTGCATGAACGTTGGGCGCTGCGCTCGGCAGCCCGCACCGCTGGGTCAGGAACGCGGCGAGCCACTCACCTGGAGTTGTCAGAGGCCCTGCGCCTACCGCCCGTCACTGGAATCGAGAACTGAATCTCCATCCTGCAGCCCTGTAGCACGAAGATGATATCTCAGGGTGTGGATGTTGACGTGGCTTGACAAGCACGGGCTGCCACGGGGTTATAAGGCTGATATTCAAGCTGCCGAGGCGATATGCCTAACTCAGGAGCCAGGACCCCGGGGGGAATGAAGGCGGGCGCTCGTAGTTGGGCCGCGTCTGTCTATTTTCGTGCTTGACTGCGCCGCCGACTTTGAACCTACAGTGCGTGCTAACGCGCCAAAGGGGATAATCAGGAGAGGAGACTGAAAGGCACCTCGGCAGCGGTGACTATTTGGGAATCGCCCTTTTGATGCCAGTGGATATAATGCACGTACGTACGCGTGCTTGGCTGGAGAAGCGGGCTCGTCCAGCGTTGGTGACCAGAACTGGAGAATGCAGCCGTTGGCGTTGTTATCCCCTCGATGGAGACTCGAGTGGTGCGGGAGCGGTTCACGGACATAAATACGCATCGTCCCACCATAGTTAGCCTTACAGACAAACTATTACTCCGTACCGGTGTGCGAATCACTTCCGAGGATGTGGGGGCTCTAGCGGACATTGGCGTTGCCAGAGATGAGGCCCGCGAAGTACGGTACAGACTCAGTAATTATTACTCCGTAGAGTCAGCCTATCGCTCCGCGCGGGCGTGTCTCGCATCGCCCACGCGCCTGTGAAATGAGACTTGCGAGAGTGTGAGGGGCGCCTGGGAAGCAGGGATTTCGAAAGGCTTGGACGGACAAATGCAATAATGCATGCGGCATGCCACCGCCCAGTGGCCACCGTCCGATCCTAGTCCGGTAGCCCAGTGGGACTGGAGGCAGGGCTCTTTCGGTACTTTGGCAGGCAGGGCGGCAGCGGGAACTTCAGTTGCGATACCAAGACAGTCGGCAAAGAGAGCTGGCTTGCCTGTAGCTGGTGATGGAAAATCAACTTCGTAATCTACAAGCACGCTTCGCGGCTTGCTTGACGGTTTGCGGGCGGCCGGTCGCTACGTTCATTAATCGACGGTTGACCACGAGCCTGGTGGCTAAATCGACTCGTCAAATCCGATGCTCGGATGCAGGACCCTGGCACGAAACAAGCAATAGTGCCCCGGCGGTCCCGTGAAGAACGTGCCATCAGCGATCAATTGAACTGAGGACAAGCACGCTCCTCTGTACAGTATGAGCGCGACAATCAGTTTTCAGATCGTCGAAAGTACCGATACGGTTCGACCACGGCCAAAAATTATCCGGATTACCACGTTCCTTAGGCGTTGGGAGCACCCAAGACTTCAATCGAGAACAAGGCTTGGTTGTTTTCACTTGTGTCCGTGTGTACTCTGGTGGCGTACGAGGCCCACTACACTGGCAGCGGCTGCTACTGTAGGAGATGCCTAGCCAAGCTGCAATGGCGGGTGGTGGTCGAAATGCCGGCGTCGAGATTGGTTCACCTTGGACTGAGGTTCGCCTCCGCCCCGGTTTGGCGCTGCCGCGACACGACATGGTTCGAGGGAGAACCTTGGTCCCTGTTGTTTCAAGTGCTCGAGGTGGGAATGGAAGCTCGAGGTGCTGATAATCATTAGAGGCAGAAGAGATTTCATGACCTTCCTGAGTTCAAATTCCAGAACGGAAGGTGCAAATGCAATCCAGCCTGCCGATCGGAAACCCCGCCTGTCGGACCTTGGCCATGTGGCTAGTCTGGTCACGTCACTCGCGTGTTCAATCCCGGGCCAAAGCTTAGCTTGAGCCCTTGGCTACCCTGGAGCTATCCTAGGTGTCAGCTCATAAAGCATTTTGGGCATCGGGTATGGCTTTTTTTTTTTTATCTACAATGGGATATGAGATTTGTTTGGTTCTCGCACAACGTTGCTACTTGATGGCATTGGTTCTGAGGGGATCTGTGTAATCATCATGGTGGAAGCTGCCTGGACCTTTTGACGGCAATCTGTCGTTTCATGATATTCAAAAAGCAGCATGTATTCGATGTAACGCATGGCATTGCAGTAACTAGCCTGTCACTTCCGAATTGAGCAGCAGCGTGACGAGCAATGTTTGGATGCAGCTCGTCTTAACACCAAAAGTGTGTTGCGGTAATGTCATTCAGCCTTCATGATCATTCATAATACATAATTCCTATGCTGCCCATCCCGTAACGCCTATCTTTTACCAACACTGAACTGTGCCAATCAAGGTCCAACGCTTAACGACGCTCGCTGGCAATCTGCTCAGCAGAGGCAGGAACGTGGTCCTCCGCTGCAGGATAGTCAGAGCTCCCCTTGCCAGTCTTGCCGGTCTCATATGGACGGTCGTGGTGGTGCTGGTGCTGGGGATCTGTCAAGTTGGCACCAACACCAGTCAGGCCTGAGCGGTCCTTCTTGTGCGTGCCGTGCAACTCTTGGCTGGTCTGGCCCGAGCCAGGGTGTCCGAGTCCTTGGTGCACGTCGGCAGAGGTGGCTCCGCCGAGGGTATCTGAGGCCTTGGGTACCGCGTTGTTCTCCGTCGAGGTCTCATCGACGGGGTTGGGCTTGAAGGTGCGGTCTGCGGGAGCAGTACCGGGAGGATAGGTCTCGGCGCTGAATTCAGGGGCAGCGTCGTTGCCAACCTTGACACCAGGGGCGTGCTACAATCTGTCAGTCACAGTTCCATGTTTCATGAGAATCGAGTTTGACTTACGCCCTTTGTGGTCAAAGGCTCTGATGGCTTGACGTGGCTCGAGAACTCGCCCTGGGCAGAGTTCAAAGACTCGGGGTTCCTGAAGTGAGACATGGTGATGATCTGGGGATTTCGGATTTCTTTTGCTCGATTGCGGTAATGTGAGAATGGTAATGAAAAGCCACACCACTTCCAGCAACGAAAGAAGCTTCATATACCTATAGCTTTTTCAGATGAGCCTCCCACCTTCTGACGACATCTCCCCACCTTGATGGGAGATGGATGTGTATGATGTCAACCTGAGCACAGAGTGCGAGCCTCAGGGACTCATTACATCATCCCGGGTCCACGGTGGGTGTCCGCCAGAAAGCTTCAGTAGATGGTAGACGGCAACGTAGCTGTTCTTTTCTTCGACATGCACATTAATGACCCATATGCGGCGACTTGAGTTGGTTTAAGGGGCTGCAAAGGGGTGATGCGATGCGGATCATGACAGAATCGGTGGAGCTGTCACGGAGGTGAATGTCCGGCGGAGTCGTGGAGGAGCCTTGGCGCCAGCAGATCATCCCGCTCATCGAGAAATCTTATTTGTGATTTTTTTTTCGATGCGGCTCTACGTACCTGACTCGATAAGCTTTTTTCATAATCTTGCCTATCTGCTGGAGGGCTACTGGCAGGAGTTGGTGACTCAATTTCTCAAGGCACGGGAGTCTTACGGGTCTCACCCAACATGATGGCATTTGCTGGGCATGTTGATTGAAGAATCTCGGATCAATTATGGCCAATTTCGCAATCGACAGCTAGACCAATTCCCTTTGATCCAAGCTGGCTTCAGGCTTGATTCAAGTTTCAGATCCCCTTCGGTTGTGATCAATGCTGCTCCAACATTTCACATCTTAGTTCACATGCAAAAAGGAAAGCAAGCAAAGTAGAGACTCACAAGAATGACGGACGGACATTTTGAGTGCATGCGTTTTTGAATGTGAAAATAGCTCTTGAGCATCGCGCAGCACATACGCCTAGCATAGTGACTATGCGTACAAGCTATCCGTGGGTCTGTCCACCTACCTATGAACGGCGATTTCAGGACTATCATTTGCAATCATGCCTGCGCTCAACTGCGATAAATTAGATATTTGAAAAGGCATGCAATTGGACTGTTGCCAGTGAGGCAGGCTTAGAGACAAGCAACCAAGGAGCCTCAGAATAGTAGTGACAAATGTGGAGCATCACTATATTTTGTAGAAGTAGTAGGAGGCCATGTCTTGAACGGCATGCTGAACGCCATGTCCTCTCGCAGTAGCCGTTGTACTCCTGATCGACCTGAGCCCCAGTCAAGCAGAGAGAAAGGGCCGACTCTGACTGGCTTTGGCCACGAGATGTGGGAGCACAGTACATCGCGGACAACTGCCGGCTTCACTCTGAACAAGATCAATGGCGAAAAGAACCAGTCGAAAGACTTCCATGAGGGTGTTTGAGTGCCCTAGTGATGTTGCCATTGGCACTTTGAGCGTCCTCCGGAACACTGGTGGCCGTGTGCTAGTCAGAACCGTCTGACGGTCTTACAGACAGGAAAAATCGAAGATGAATTGGGGATGGGGATGTATCTCAAAGAGGACAGTACGACAGAAGGTGCAAAATTTTCCTTGGAAGCCGCTGTGCTGATTAGGTCAAGGTGCTTTGGCATTGGTTGCGCCTACGATGCTAGACAATCAGACCTGGAAGTAACTTGTATCAGAGGCAAGGACAGTTCTAGGCACCCCATCATGTAGCCAAACGGTACGACCGCGTCAATGATGAACACGAAGCATAAGTTGAGCCGGAGAGACCGTTCGGACTGTGGTGTTCAGAAAACCTCGACCGTCCAAGACAACCCCCCCTGATCTGGATCGCCCAAATCTACAATCACTCTATTTCCAGTTCACCCAAACTTGCAGACATCATGCCTCGCGAGCACAGAGACCAGCCGATCGACTTCTGGGGCAGTATAGCTTACGAGTGGTTCGCCGACGAGGAAGAGCGCAAGGCGATGGAGGCCGCAGAGCGCCGCAGGAAGCAGCAGGAGAAAGAGGCTGCCAAAGCCGCGAAGAAGGGCGAGTCCAGCCATTCCAAAGAATCAAGCAAAGGTGGCGGTAGTTCTTCAGGAAGCAAGCACAGCGGCAGCAAGAGTGGCTCGGCTAAGTGATCTGATGAAGGGCCTTGAGCTGTAGTGTTGAGCAGATATCAGCCCGGGGAGCTGTGGTTTGAGGGGGACATAAACCCCGGGCAGTGGGGAGAGTTTGGTGTCTGCTAGCTACTGGGATCCGATGAGAGACTTGTTACTTGGAAAGCGATTACAAGACATCAACGAACACTGCCCCGTGACTTATTGATACTAGAGAAGTGAACATCTGGCTCGTCTCTTCACGATAGGCTCTGCTAATGGTAGTATCTTTCATGTAGCTCCTAGCTGTTTGATCACACTTAGGATACACTGTCATTCTGGAGGATGTAGAAGTTTCAAGATAGAATCACATCCGGTAGCTTTTCGTCACTCGTCAATCACGGCGGAACAGCTGTGCAACTTGTACTCCATGTCTCGTCCTGCGATTGATATTACAAGGAGTCTGTTCTGCCTTGATTGCCCTCACAAGCCTTTGACTGAATCTTGGTTTAATGCCAGGGGTGGACGGCGATACTTGAAAACCTGAGAACATAGCGCTTTTCTGTATGCTAATCACTGACTCACAAGCAATGCTTCACCGCGCCTCCTGTGTCTACATATACTGGGTGAGCACCTGCCCAAGGGAGTCCTCATGCTACCAGACAACAAACCAAACTCCAGAACCCAACAAGAATCCAACCAACCCAAACTCCACTGCAATGCCTCGCCGCGGTCATGAGCCCGACATTGAGCTCGTCACCACGGGCCGCTCCCGCCGCAAGGACCGCCGAGACCGTGAGGCACGAAGAGAACGCCGGCGCATCGAGAAGGAAAACCGCTCTCGCGGGTACTGGCACAAGCTTATGAACGCTCTGTGCTTCAACATGGGTTGCACCTGCTGTCCTACAGACTATATTGATGGGAACACATCGGACAGTCATTCACTGCGAAGTTGGCTGGTCTCACCCGCTGTTCTGGGTAGATGGAGCACATCTGGTGCTGGACGTCGATTATCTTGAATCAAATCGACTTGAAACTGTGACCTTGTTCCCCATGTTCGCTTTGTTTGCCTCCGGTGATCAAGTCACACATCGTGTCTGGTGAATATGTGCCTAGATGGAGGCGGAACATCGTCTACGTTCTCAGGGCATAAAGGGGGCTTGATTTCTCCCACATTTGAGTTTTGAACTCCAAGACAACAGAAACCTTCACAGAGAGCAGAGTATCCCAGCTGAGCAGTCCATAGCCAGAAAGATGGGAAACACCAATAGCTCCCCCCGCGCCGCTGAAAAGGACAAAAAGCGGCACAAGAAGCGTGGACACCGATCCAAGAAGAGCAAGTCCAAGAAGTCCAAGAAAAACCCCGGAGACTATCCACTTTTGGTTCGCTTCTTTGGCTTCAAGGGCAACATGAAGCGGGCCCACCACACCAGGCACACTCATCACAAGAAGGGAAAGGATGCCAAGTTGGTCTTCCACAAGGATAGTGACCACAAGAAACGTCGTAAGTCCCACCGCAGCTCCCATCAGTCCTCCAAGGGAGATTCCAAGGGCGATGGCACTCGCCATTCGCGCCATGGATCTTCTCGTCATGGTCATCGGGGCTCATCTCGACACAGGCCCGGCCGAGACCTAGCAGACTCTGAAAAAACCATCCCCGAACATTCGGTCTTCGAGCCCAACTCAAATGAGCTTCAACTTTACGACCGCGGCGACCTTGAAGCCGAAGAGGACGAGTACTCCTCGGGCACGGAGGACTTGACCCCTACGCCAAGCCAGCGCTTGAGCGACGAGCCGCTCCGGCCGGATGATAGCATCAGCGGCATCATGGGTAGGATGCACTTGAACGACAATAGGGGCTAAGCCCAGGTTTCCTTTGTTCATTTGGGTCGATGGTTTATTGTGTCTTTCTTTTGTCTCGTGACAACCAGGCGCCTGATAGCAGAATGAGTGAATTGGAACAATTGCTTTGTCACGTCGTCTTTGTCTTTGTGTTTTGTTAAAAACAATCTTCTTTTGAGGCACCCTTACACTCTATAAGCAAATAAAAGACAGTCCAACGGGTATTTATATCCAAGCCTCTACTCCGGATACGAATGCCTCCAAGCCCACAAACGCCATCCGTGTGATTAATTTGCACGCGCCTACTTGGGTACGTTGATTTCATACCCGACCAATGCCTCGGTGCATGTTCCCTCCCAGCCGCGTGTGCCCGCTGCACTGAGCATGAACCTGCTCGTCGGGTCGACATATAGACTCGAGATGACGCCAGCGCGAGGAGGTCCCGGGATAATCAAGAACGGCACAGCGGCATGCTTGGATCCCTTTGACTGCTCACGAAGATCATAGAGCCGCAGAATATCATGCGATGCGCTACAGAATACTCAGTGTCCCATCCCAAAAGGCAACAGAGGAACGTCACAAAAACTTACCACACTAGATGCCGTCCGTTCATCATGGGCTTCACAGCGCTCACAGCGCCACTGCCAGCCGGGAACTTGAGTGTTCGCTCCGGTTCCCACCCTCTCCTTGCCTTGCGCACGTCGAACTCCTCGACTGTTCCATTCCTTCGCCCGGCGTAGATCATGTTCCCGCTAGGACTCCAGCACGCACTCATACACCAGGGCGGCACGCCGACGCGCGTGCCAATCTTTGCAACAGGGTTGGGCACTCGCCGGTCCCAGATGCGTATCGAGCCGTCAATGGCTGCCGAGAGAAAGATATCGCGTGACATGAGTGACGGATCATCGCCTGTGGAGGGATGATCCTGATGTACGTATTTCGGGGACGTTGGCGCGTCGGCGACCTGCCCACTGTCCTCCTCTTGCTTGAGCTCACCCGCAAGCTTGAGCTGCTCCTGCGACATATCGCCCGGCTGTGTGTTCTGGCTCGCTTCTGCGGCTTGAGGCTCCGTCGACTCGTTTTGCGGCGGAGGTTTTGCGTCCACATCCATGCCGTCGGCAGCTTTCTGCTGACCATCTGCTCCATCATCCTTGGGACCATCCATGCCGGCCATGGCCATGTCTGCCGAGTGATCCATGCCGTCGTCGTTGCCTTGACCAGCGTTCATCATGTTCATACCCATTTCATTGTTGTAGTCATCCTCGTCGTTGCCAAACGGCTGGTCGCCATTGGTTTCTCCAAAGAGACTGCCCGCATCGTCACTACCGCCTCCGAACAAGCTCTCGTGTGCTGGACTGTTCTGGCCCTCATTGCCGAACAGCGAGTCCTGGCCTGGCCCACTAGGCCCATCGAAGAGATTGTCGCTGAAGCTGCCATTGACAGGCGGGGCCCCATTGTTCGTGGAAATCGTGCCCGTCGGCACAGGTAGCTCATCCTCCACCACAGGTATCACGTCTCCCCCCTCAGGCCGTAACTCTACTGCCGAGATCTGTCCACCCATGCCGTCAAATTTGCGGATAACATCCCCCGTGTTCAAGTCCCAGTCCAAAATCGTCTTGTCCCAGCTTCCACTGAGAACACTGGTCTCGTCCGGCGCGAGTGTCAAGACGCTGACAGCGGACGAGTGCTGCTTGAGGCAGTGGATCTTTTTACCCTCGTCGTGCCGCACAGATTGCAGATTGATACCTCCCAGCTCGGTGCCAGACAGGAGCCACAGTGCCTGCGACTGGACAGCTAGCGAGTACACCGGCGAAAGCATCTGGTCGGCGTCGTTGCTCTTGATCTCTTCATTCTCCCAGTACGACATGAGAATGCCTGCCTTGGTCACGCTATCAACAAAGGGGTGGCGTTGTGCTACTGTCAATGGTAATTTGCCATTGATCGTCCCGGGACCGTCGTATTTCCTGATATACCCGTCTGACCCTCCTGTAAACCAATATCGCAAGTCCGGGGTGATGGCCATGGCGTTGATGCTCGTTGCTTGCGGAGCGGCCATTGTAGGGATAATATCATACGTCCTCGCCGTCAGGAGATCCGGTGCGATGGTCCGTCGTTTCGGACCCAGCGGTTTAGGCGTCGTCGCAGTCGTGTCGGCACCCTCTTGATCTGCCTGTCGACCACCCGTGTCACCATTCGCCTCGGAATCCTGCTGTGACTGCTCGTTTGCCGTACCGCTGGTCGACGCTTTGTCTCCAGTGGTCTGATCGCCGGCTTCATTGTTATCCCCCTCGATGTTGTCGTCATTGTTGTCATCGTCTCCGTCGCCGTCGCCATCGCCATCGCCATCGCCATCGCCGTCTCCGTCACCATCGCCATCGCCGTCTCCATCAGCGTCGTCATCGTCATCATCGTCGTTGTTGTCATCGTCGACGTCGTCGTTGCCATCATCGGCATCCTCCATCACTTCGTCTGCATCATTGTCTTGCTCAGGCTCGTTATCGTTGTCATTGTCGTTGTCGCGGTCCGAATCCGCAGAGCTCGCGGAGTAGCGATCCTCGTCATCCATCGCGACGGCGCCAATTGGCCTAGTTCGAGGCGTCTGTACGATTCTCCGTTGCTTCCCAGCTGCTTCAAGGTCCCTGCACAGTTCGTAAGGGCGCGCGGTGCATGCCTATGCTGTATGCGCTGACGGCGCGTCAACCCCAGTGACGTCGATCGGGAGCGGTCGCGAAGTTCGTGGTGGTTGTCGGGAGTGGCGATGGCAATTGGTAAATGATCGATCAAATCTGACGTCGGGCAAATGCAGAGGCTGGCGGATACGAATATTCCATATGATCGACGAGGTTGAGGGCGTGAACCGGTAAGGTTCAGAACCGAACGCGCCGCGCAAATCTAAGGTAACCGAAGCTCGCGCGTCCGTCCACCGCCCGCCATATAAACCTCAGCCGTTCGATTAGCAGCAGTAAAATCAACCACCACCAAATTGCACGTGGACTTCAACACCTCAAGTATTGTTCTTTCACAAATCGTTGCTTTGAATGAGTTTCCGACAATGAACAAAATAATTACACGTACTCAGAGTCAACTCGTGTCCCTGCGGACCCTGCCAGGGCAGAGTCGCGACCCTTCATTCACACATTCTTCCTTTCAGAACAGGCTGGCTACCTTACCATTAACACAATGCCGTCAATCCTGGTGCCTCATAGGGGCATTATTCGCTAGGAACCCCTGATTCTCCGTCATATACTTGGTATCGAGTGCAGAACCCCTAGCATACCTTATCTTGGATCATGACTAACCGGAAGCCCTGTGACGGACAGTCTTCTCGTGTCTGTTGATGTCGAGACAAAATTCAGAGGGGGAATCTAGCCTACCAAACCAGCGCTTTCCATATTGGCGTATCAATACCTGATACCCGTTGCCTTGCAGGCCTGGATCACCTGGACCTGCAATAGGCCATCACGTCCTACCAATTCGCCAATGTCGCTTCCAAGCCTTGCAGCTTGCAGGAAATCTTCGAGGAATTTTCTCCTTGGGGAGACAGAGTGAATGTCAATAGCTGAAATGAGCGAAAGGATATTATCATTGATCCATGGTCGGGACTATATAATAGTGGCCCACGGACCCTACGCGAAGACGTCAAGTTCTTGGACCTTCTTGACCCAAACATCGTTTCCAATGCACGATACATTATAGACACCAATAAAGCCGCCCAGTTTCCCCTACAGCTGTCTTATCGACTCAGCTTGGAGAAGCTCCTCCATGACCTAGGTATAGAACACGACTGGCTTCATATTGCTGGGAACGATCCGTTCTTCGCTTTAAAATCGCCTCTGATGCTTGCAGTTCGTGACTCCAGCCTCTTATTACCTGAGAACAGGACAGTGGCCATAAACGACCTCTTGGAGACTTGGCAGGCCATTGCACTCGCTCCATACGCTTTGCCAGGACTACCACCTGGCGAGACATCCAAGCCCCCAGCTCCGAAACCCCCGAAAAAGCTAGGGCTGCGGGCGAAACGACGACTGCGTGCTGAGGTAAAGGTACCTTGAAGATTAGCAGAGGGGACATCAGGCTCAAGTGACCTGCCAACGCGAATAGAAGGGTGCGAAAACCCTGACGGTAGCGGCGAGCTCCTCGCGAGCACGGGGGTCACTGGCACTCACTGCTTGTGTGCAGTCAAGCTTTTGAAAATTTCTAACTCCCTTCATTGAGGAAGACAATACTTAGGTTCGTGTCAGTGCGCAAAGGCGTTCATACTCCCTAAACCTCGATTCCATATGATGCAATTACAAGTCCAGCAGATCCTCAAAGGAAATGAGATCCTCCTCCACATCGTCCATCTCTTCCACCTTTGGATTCTCTTCAACCTGCAAACCATCTATAAGCTCTACCGTTTCCCATTCCTCCGTCGTACTGCGGCTGTGCGTGTGGCGACTGGTGCTCTTCATGATCCGTTGCCCGTCTCTAGCCACACACGTTTCGACATACGTCTCAGCAATGCTTGGCCGCTCATGGCGAGCTGGGGCTTCCAATTGTCCGCCGTTGTTGTCAGCTGGTCCGTTCTGGCAGTAGAGCTCTCTGAAACTCCGGGATGGCTCATCTGCTGAGGACATAGGCTGTCTCTTTTGCGGAGATGTTGACTGTGCTCGCGCTATCTTGTCATTGCGGGCAATTGCTGCGGGTTCCCATCCGGGCTGGTGTCCGTGTTGAAGGGCTGGGCTCTCCAGATCACCTGTGGCAAACATATGCTGGCTGGTAGTCGCCTTGGTGGTTGTCCTCGTTTGAGCCATCTTCCCCTGAGCAGCCATGGGAAGCTGCGCATGTCTGAGGATAGGGGCAGCTTTTCCCTTGGGATCGCCACAACCTTGTCTGCATCTGCAAGGCCTACCACATGATTCCCGACAAGGATGACCACAGGAGAGTTGAGGATTCTTGCAAGCTGCGCTACAGCCTTGTTGAGGGTGAGGTATCCGGTGGCACCTTTGCGTACATTGATGGCCCTCAGGGCAGGTCCATCCACACGGCTTGCCACAGCCTCCTCCAGGAACATCCTCCCAATCTTCTGCCTTGGTGATTGTTGTCACGGTGTTGTGGCGCTGGCAGACAATCTCCAGCGTGTTGTTGATCGCGTGATCCTCTTCCAGGATATTCAGCACACCTCCCCACGTCTGTGCGCTTGCCGCGGTGGTCCGAAGCGTGTCGTCGTTCCCAAAGATGAACATACCCCGTTTGGCACGGCTGAGCGCGACAACAGCTCGGTTCTCGTTCTGCACGAAGCCCGGTCGATCACCACTACGAACCACAGACAGGATGACGACCTCATTCTGCTCGCCTTGAAATCCATCGACGGTTCGGACAACGTCGGACCAGCGTTGATGGGCGTGTTTCTCTTTGAAGTATGTCGTGTTCGCTAGGATCCTCTGGATGAGCTCCACTTGGCCGTTGTAAAAGCTGAGGATGGCAATGTCGGCAGGCTGGAGACCGTTCTGCACAAGGTACTGGGTAAAGCCTGCGATCATCTTGGCCTCTTCCAAGTTGTCGTAGGACATGTTTTCCGAGCGTGATTCGGGCCATTCATGCCTGAACCACTTGAGACGACAGTCGGGCCTCAGCCCTGGAACGGGCGGTCGATGCTCTTTGCTCTTGACAATTTCGTGGTCCTCGAGATCTGGGTAGAAAAGCCGGACGATCTTGGAGATTGAAGGGGTCATGCGCCGCTGAACCTGAAGTTGCGTAAAGGGTAAGCCAATTTTTACCAGTCTCTCAAACAGCGACACGTGCAGATTGAATGGGTGCTCCGTGAGAACGTCTGCGTCGACACTGGGTACCAGCTGTTGATGATCACCGACGAGGATCAGCTGGTCCAAGGACGGGAACAGGGCTGAAGTGATGTTCGGCTCGCGAGTTTCTGCAGCTTCTTCAACCAGCAGAACCTTGGGTTCCAACGCTGCGACAAGAGCGCGATACTTGGTGAGTCCGGTCAGTGTGCAACCAACGACTGATATACCCTGCTCTTTGAGAAGCTTTACGTCGTTTGAAGTACGCCCAATCTTCACTCGGTCGCACAGTCTAGCGAAAGACTGAAGTATTGATGGGATCCGACCCTTGATGGCCGCCACGAGCTTTTGGCGGAAGTGCCGGTACACTGCGCGTCGTAGTGCCTGCGGTATATCATATAGATCCTCATTTGCCGCTTGATGAGCAGCCAGATTCGCGGGGACTCCCGTGACCGCACTAGGCCCGAGCAGCTTGATGGGCACATACTTGCCCCTGAGACGCTCCTTGTCTTTCTCCTGGACTTGTGCTTTCTCGTCAAGCTTGTGAGCATCCTCTTCCGCCGTCTTCTCCGGCTCTGGGACATCACCATATGCGACCTTGGGCACGGACTGGCCTTTCGGAGGTACGTACGCGCAGGAGGCGTCCACTTGAACTTGGTCACTGCCAAGCCATTTGGCCATCTGGTCATCTTGTGTCTCTGTGTGCTCGCTCTCTGAATCAGACAGCTAGTCATCTTCATTGAGGGATTCATATTGCGCGGGCGTGATAACGCCCTCCTCCAGAAAGACCTTGAAAGGGATGAGGCCATTTGGAAAGCAGATTTGTATCAGTGACTCGAACTCGGCGGCCTTGGACTCTGCATCAGCCCAGGCTTGGTGTCCTCCACGCGCATACTTCTTCGACTTTGTCCTTAGGTTGTAGAGCGTAGTCTGCTGGATGGCTTCGTCTTGAGACCTGCTACCAAGTCTGGCAATATTGACCATGGCGACGCCGTCCGAGCCTGGCTGCATACACTCAAGGAGGAGCTGGTCAAGTGCATGGTTCGTTTGCGCGGCCACTATGATAGGGGTCGGTCGGTTCCAAATCAAGGCCCTGATTGCTGTAACCGATGTGTATGTCTTTCCAGTGCCTGGAGGTCCTTGGATAATGGCTAGCTCCCGCGATGTCATGCGCTGGAAGGCTCGGTGTTGCGAATTGTCGAGTACGAAAGTAGCCGCTGGTAGGCATGGGGGTTGGTCGACGAGATCAGGCGCAATGTCATCTCCAGTGTGGCCATTGACGGTGTACTTGTCGATGCATGACCTATGAAATGTTAGTGAGGCATGCTATGAGGTCAACAAACACCTACTCCGAAACGGCAGCATGCTGCAGGCCTATCATCGCATGACGGACAGGCTCGAAGTAACCGGACTTGGGCTCAATTATAAACATCTCCTCGAGAGGGTCAATGACTGCGTCTTCTGGGTTGCTCCAGAATATGTCGATGCGTGGAGGGGTGTCCTCAGCCTCGCCAAACTCTGGGTCAGGGATCAGGCCACTGAGAATTGGCCGGGCAGCAACTGTTGCTACCAAGCATTTTGTCCGAAAACCGTCTTTCTTCGGGCTCAGGGCAATCAGGGTTCCAGGAGTGAGCCTTGAAGTGTTCTCCCAGTCCACACGTACCTTGGACATGTCGGTGGAGAATGCAACACGTGCAGCTGCACCCTGCTTCGAGAAGGTGTATCCTTGGACGCGGGCCTTTGGAAATGTCAGAGAGGGTACGGAGAACGAAGGCGTATGCCACTAACCTGGGTGTGGACGTAGGCATCACGAGGCTGTTCGTGCGGCCTTTTTTGAAACGCAGCGATAGCACGGCGGATGAACTCAACACCCTCATACCGGTACATCAGGTATTGCCAGCGCAGGTAGTCATTCTTATCGCGCGGAGATTCGTACTGATAGTCGTACGGGAGGTCTGGGGGGTCGCCGGATAGCAACTCTGTTGCCAGTGGTAGTTCAGGCAAGGTCTGCCACAGATCGAGCTGCTCCTCCGAGGACCGGCATCTTTGATGTCTTCGAAGGACGTGATACTCGACGATCTTGGGTATCTAGTCAGCGAGGTGGTCTGGGAAACAAGTAGAGTGGATTGACGATGCTCACATCCTCGATCTGACCCATCGCAATGGCGTCAGGCGGCAATAACGACCGCAAGTTCGGATTGGAAATTAGGGTAATGACCAAGAAGCACTGAGTTACTTCATTGCCTTGCTTGGAAAAAGAAGATCTCGAGAAGCGAGATATGAAGCTGGGGTGATCCAGGAGATGAGGGGGCGAAAACATTTTGACGTAAGGGAAGGAAAGGTAAACAACCCAATTCCGCATGACCAGCAAACAGCAGCCCACGAGCCATCTGATCGTCGAGCCTTTGAATTGACTTCAGTTGTATCGGAGACCTGACCGCCTTTTCATCTGAAAGTGCAGCGCCACGACGACTTTGCTAGTAGGCTCAGCGCGCAGCACTTTAGGCGTCTGTCCAAAGCTCTGCACCTATGGAGGAGAAAGTGCGCTTGCAAGAAAGACTGTAGTTTCACTTTTCTAGATCGATGTCTCCCTTTGATTTGTGATTCTCTTCATATTGAGCTTCGCCTTTCGAAGAGTTGGCTGTGACGATGCACGAGTCCGCAACCCTTGTCTGAGCTGCAGTGGTCCGAGGGCAAACAGTCGATGTTTTCATCGACATATTGACTCCTCCCTTTTCATCTCCAGGTCAGCTCAAGTCTAGGTGACCGACCTAGTCAAGTCTTTGCCCCATGTTGTGAAGGTATTGTGATTTTCAGGAATGCTTCCACATATGGTTGACCTCAGCAGGGGGTGGCCTCTCTGAAAGGACAAAGATGACAGCCAAGAAGCCATCACAAGTTAAACCAGTGTAGCCCTCGAATAGAGTTCAGATATCATATTCAATGATAAAACTATAGGTATGATATGATCATTGATGGTCCGCTTTAGCCCCCAGCCCTCGATCCTCGCTAACATCCATTCCAGCAGGCCATCCACATCATACCCAACGCGCAGGGCAGATGGACAAGCGGTGCGGGCTCCGAACATTGTGCCCGACCTTTCCTCAGTCTGAGCTGACGTCCAGGTTGCAGTATGGCAACAACTCCATGATCTCTCTCATGCTCGCCATGCTGCGCGACAGCTGTCCCTGTAGACAGATCATGGCTGTTGTCAAGTCATCCAAGTTCTTGCTGTCTCGCAGCATTCTGTCCCGATGCATGTTGGGGTTTGGGGCCGCTGGGGTCTGAAGCTGGATTCTTCTCAGGAGCGTCTCCATGGTGCCAAAGGTTTGCGCCAACTGAGGCCGGGCGATGATGATGCAAGACTCGATTTTTGCGGCGGTGTCCATGTTGAGTTGTCAAGATTTGGGCTTACTGATCAGAGTGTGTGTCGCTTTCTTGGAGGGTGAGGTTGTATGGACGAAGGCTTGGTGTGTGGTTGCTCGGCCCGGGGGCTTATGGTTGTTAAATAGGTCGACCCTCATTTGTGAATCTTCCGTCAGCAGCAAGGTATCAGACTGAGACGCATATGTTGCTTGCCTCTGGAAGCACGAGATTACCGTGTGCATCCCCCCTTGCCGTGATCACCTCATCATCCTACAGCCATAGGTCTGCATCCGGACTCATTGACAAGAAGATGTTCCCGAACTTCAGGTTAGGCTCAGACAACTATCCAGGAATTCCGGTGCAGCACCTAGTTCCACGGTGTACCGGGGAAACAAGTCGTTCACGACTTACGGCAGCACTGATTGGCACACATATATTACACTCGACATCAAGTATCGCGCTCACGTCGCTTGGGTAGGTCTTTTGGGACTGATGAGAGACAGTCATAACATGCTTTAGCTCTGATTGTGGCTTGTTGCCGAAAAGGGGCAACTCCAATATCGCTTAAGACTATCAAGCAGAGCTGGAAAATCTCGATGATTGGAACCTCTCCTGAAGTAATGTATTTTCGTGTGCTGAGCCTATAGGTTCATAGTGTACAATCACCGCTTCAAACACCATTCAAGCTTGGAGTCGAGCGGTAATCCAACGATCCAGGTCCTTGAGCTCTTGCCACTTCTCATTGAGTTCAGCAAGCTTGTCTCTGACCTCTGCCAGGCCTTTCACATTCGGCTTTGCTCGTTTTTTCTCGCCTTCAAGGAAAATCCTAGAATAGTCCACCGTCTTGGTGATAATCTCGTCCATGCCTTCCCAGTTCAGGGGCCACTGCTTGAAGTCGTTTGTGGGTCCCGCTGATTTCCTGGTGTTTTTCACGGCAAGCCATTTTCTATGGAACTCCTCGGAGATGTTGAGAACCTCGGAAAGCAGTGTATTCATGCCCTTGGCTGTCTTTCGGTTCTTGCAGAGCTTCTCGAACTGTTTGTAGTGGTGCGCTTTCAGCATCTTCTCGATAGATGCGGCGAGTTTGTCGGCCAGCTATGGTTTTCGTCCGGGGGATGGCATTGCAAGGTTGATCTGGCAAGGTTTCCCAGGTTCTGCGAAAGTTGGGACATTTTCCCGTGATCTTGAGAGGTGGCACTTGCCGTATTACAGGCTCATGGCCACAACTTCCACGTCATTGGGTTGCTGGTCGTACAGCGCTTGAGAGCCCAACGGTCATTCATTCTCTCACATAAGGTAGTAATCTCCAGCGAAAAGTAAGCGCTGTTCAATCGTGATTCTTGTTCCCGGCTATCTCAGAATACACTATCTGAGAATCGCTTCGTTTCGCAGTAACTTCCGACGTGTCGTTCAATAGAGTGGGGAGTTCGTGCTCGCTGCCTGCCATAAAGGGGCTGTCAAGTTGCTGTCGTGAGACCGACGAATGTCGCCGATGCCGCTCACGCGGACGAAAACTCGACGTGGTCTACAGTGACACAAAGTCACGCTTCTCGTGGCTCTGCTTGAACGCGGACAACGTCAGCTCCTGCGTGGGCGCCACAAAATCGGCATGTCCAGTCAGCTTGTAAGAAGTGACCAGGGGTCACTGGTTCGGTATCAGTCCGCGACCAAGATACGTATAATGCATCGCCTTCTTCTAAATGTCTGCAGGGATGACCCTCTTTTCTCCTTTGCATCACCATGATACCATGAACTATTCACTACCTTAAGAGCACATCATATATTTGGGCCACTACGTGAAGACGTCCTCATAAGAAATGGGCGTGCGTTGATTCAGCGACCTCTGCTCTCTAGAATGACTAACTGCGTCGCGATCCTGAGGCTTTCAGAGCTACCCGTAGCTCAACCCTCGATGGTTTCCGAGACAATATCCAGCCTCACAGCAAGCCCCTCTTCCGGAACTCGTCGAAGTGTGGCTGCAACGCCTTGCCCTGAGCCTTCAGCCTGGTCCACATGACATCCAGCGCTCGCTTCTTCTGCGCCAGTTCAACGTCAACCGTTGTCCCCAAATACGTGCGGCAGTCGTCCATGACTGTGTCGATCCAGCCATTTAGCGTCTCCCAGTCCTGGCTGTACGACTTGTAGTAGGCCGTGTGCTCCTCGTCGAATTTCGTCGTGACGTCGATGATGGCCCACGTCTCTTCAAAGTCCCGAGCCACGTCGATTGTCGTCTGGGTCAGTTCCATGATGCCGGACGGGCCCTTGCGGTCTTCTCGCATGCCTTCCCACTCGGCAACCACATCAGGCGGAAACTTGGTTGACTTCCACTTTGGGTGACCCCCAAGTGTCATCTGAGGGATGCGCTGCAGCAGGAACTCACGCCTGGATTTCGAGGGGTCAGTGCTCATGTTGTCGGTTTGTGTAGTGTGCTGAATGTTCGTCAAGTCTGAAGCTGTCACTTTGGAGAAGAGTTGCTCAAGATGGTCGAGGTGCGTGCTCTGTGGTCGATGCCACTTCGTCCAGCTCCAGAGCATTGTCTTATAGAAAAGCTGAGGCAGTGAATCGGTCCTCAGGCTTGCCTGCAGGTTCATATACAGGTGATTTGTGCGCTCCAAATTTCACTCATCGCTTCACAGGAGCAGCCTACGTGTAACGGTGAAAGTGTTGAGTCTGCACAACATCGTCTTCGCACACCACCGATACAACCATCAAGAGCTTGTTTGAAGAACAGTGCATCAGGCTGTCGGTACTGTTGCGTACATAAGTACGCTTAACGATATTCAGAGCACAACGGACTTCCTTTTGACCAGTTTGATACGTTGCGTGAATAAGTACGCAAAGGGTACAATACAGCTACAGTTCGTCATAATGATGGTCAGTTCTTCTTGCACTGAATATAGAAAACGTACACATCACAATTCAAAGTCACATTCTCCTGATTCTGTTCCAATTTATTGCTCTGTTTAGTGGAACACATGGTTCTCTTGAGACAGCTATGATCAACCGCCGTAATCGGCGTGGACTCAAGAACGCCTTCTCCTCTCCCTCTCAAGTACGGCCAAGGCAACCCAAGCCATGAACGCCAGTCAGAGCAATTTCTTCTCCCGGAACTTGTCAATCTCCTCGTTCATGACTTTGGACAGGTTCTTCAGCCTCAAGAATATTGTTTCGACATATCTCACCAGGAAATCGACGTCGAAGTCGGCCCCGTTCTTCTTGTAATAGGTGCGGGCATCATCCAAGGCAATGCTGATCATGTCGCTCATCCGCTCCCAGGACTCAAAGTAGCCCTTCAATATCTTGGCGTGCTCGATTGTGAACTTGTTGTTGACGATGGCTTTCTCCCACTCCTTCTCAAAACGTTGGCCTCCGATATCGACGAAGGTCAATAGCTCGACCATACCTTTCCCCTCCTTCCTCTTCTTTCTAATGCTGTCAAAATGGGATCTGTGTTGAGCGGTGAGCATGGCGAGTTTTGCTGATGTTTCCGCCTGCGGTCAATGTGGTCTAAGATGAAGCAGAGGTCCGAAAACAGCTTTCCGCGGTGGTCTCCTTACTTTGCAGTTGCTGGTGGGAAGACTTGGAGAGTTGCAGAACCCTTCTAGACATTGTCGTCGGTGCACCTTTAACCTCAAGTGAGGCCAATGACCACCGAAGCTCAGACTGCATCATACCATGTACCTGCCCGCGTGCGGAACCCCAATAGAACTTGAAAGCAACCACACAGGCAGGCGGCGGCTCCTTTGCCTCAATCATGCTCGGGTGGAGGTTACCTCAATTCTCTCAACATCGCCAAAGCCCAGTTCACTCTCGGTTCAATTGCAACGTAAAGACCTGTCACAATGGCAGATGTGACTTCGCCAATCGGTCCTAACGTGCCGCGATGCGTACAGTTGAGCTCCCACAATGGTCGTGGAATGCAGTGACAAGATCCCCAGAGCCCACAAGCAGAGTATCACATAAGATTCACTCCGCGAAGCTTCTCGATCTCCTCGTGAACTCGCTCGTGCAAAGCCTTGAGGCTCTCCCATATAGTCTCGATCCTGACCATGGCAGCTACAACGTCAGGACTCTCCTTGTTTGCCCGGCGGAGGTAGCTGCGAGCGTCGTCGAGCGACGTTGTGATCATCGTGTCCAGATCCTCCCAAGTCCCAAAGAAACGCTTGAAGATACCGGCATCTCGCTGCGCAAGCTTGTTGTTCGCAATGTGTGCATCCCATTTCCTCTCGAACCTCTCGGCTAGACGCAACACCTCGTCCAGGAGATCCAGGACGCCTCCACTGGTCTTGCGACGTTCCCTGAGCTGCTCGAACACCGATTTGAGTTGCGAGGTGATCATGGCGAGAGATGTGTGGTACCTGCAGTAGGATATGTCGGTGGTGTGTCAACAATCGAGCTGCTCACATCCATCACTGCTTTGTAGGCACGACTTCTCGTGTTATCTGTCAACTAAGTACCTCCCATACGTCAAGTGCTTTCACTGTGACTTCATGAGTGGGCGAAGCATCGCGGATTTCCCGAGGCTGTACAACACACGAGAATTCCCCCGATCCTCCTTTTTCTCCGGTGAGGCCAATTACTAACAGCCCCATAGGCGCTCAGCTTAACACCCGGCATGCCTGCACGGGAGCCTGGTCTCTATTGCATAGGCAACGGAGCTTTATGCTCGCCTATGTCGTGCAACAAACGCCTCACAGACCGTCAATGTTACAACCTGAGCGTGGCACGACCCGACTGGTTTGCTTCGAGGATACGCGCAACGGTGGAACAGAGAACCAACTAGACATAGTGCGCGCAAATCACTCCGATTGGAGGAATAGACACTCCGGAGACCTTGTCCATAAAAGACGTCGAAAAGGGGCTCAGATAGACAGGACAGCACGTGACTTGAATGCAGCTGCACCTACCCTATACTTGTTCGTCGAACCTCAAAAAAGATTTGCGCAGGAAATGCGCCAAAAGCTCGAGAAATTAATTCAAAAACAAAAAATATAGGAATAGCCCGACGTGGGGGTCGAACCCACAACCTTGAGATGATGTGGACCTTCGCTGATTAGGCGTAAGAGTCTCACGCTCTACCGATTGAGCTAGCCGGGCAGGCTAGACATTGCTTGTTGAATGGGTTATCAGAATTAAATCTTATATAGGCCAAAAAGGAGAAGGAGTGGAGCTAGCGGACGCTAGTCATGTCGGTCGCGACAGTTGGAAAAAAGAAGTCCCCTTTTGCATGACGCGCATCGCAGGCTCCAACGCAACGTGTGCACGGATGCTAGACATATGAATGGCGCCGAGCTGAACGCGAACCCAAAGCAACCGTACGATGGCCCCGAATCAGTCTCTGCGCGATGGGCAGCCTACCGTCCTCGTGCAGAGCCGCGAGACGGGCGACGTGATACCAGAGAGCTCGATCCGGTCCAAGAAGGTGCAAGCTCTGCCCTTTGCCAAGTCATGGGTGCATCTGATGGCTGGCGCGTATGTCCCCTGGTCCCTTCTATGAAACCGCAAGATGCTGACAGAACAGTGTGGGCGGCATGACCGCAGCGACCGTCACGGCACCCCTCGACGTCCTCAAGACCCGTCTACAGTCCGACTTCTACCAAGCCCAGATCCGCGCGGCCCGCGCAGCAGCCCCCCAACAGGCGCGCAACCCCCTCCGCTCGGCCATCTATCACCTCAAGGATACACTCCAGATCCTCGGCTCCGTCTACCGGATCGAGGGCCCTCGCGCGCTATTCAAAGGCCTGGGGCCCAACCTGGTGGGCGTGATACCCGCGCGGAGCATCAACTTTTTCGTGTACGGTAATGGCAAGAAGGCCATGGCGCAGTACTGGAACCACGGACAGGAAGCCGCCTGGGTGCACCTGGCGGCCGGTGTCGCCGCGGGTGTTGCGACAAGCACAGCTACGAACCCCATCTGGATGGTCAAGACGCGGCTGCAGCTCGACAAGAATATGTCGGCCAAGTCCGGGGGCCAGCAGGCGCGGCAATACCGCAATAGTGTGGACTGCATCCGGCAGATTCTGCGCGACGAGGGCATCCGCGGGTTGTACAAGGGCATGAGCGCAAGTTACCTGGGCGTCGTGGAGAGCACGATGCAGTGGATGCTGTACGAGCAAATGAAGACCGGCTTGGCGAGGAGGAACGAACGTATCATGTTGAGTGGCCGCGAGAAGAACGCGTGGGACGGTGTGGTGGATTGGTTCGGCAACTCTGGAGCTGCGGGCAGCGCAAAGCTCGTGGCGGCTGTCCTAGCGTATCCCCACGAGGTGAGTCCAGAATGCAAGGCATGTCGACCCAACACTAACATACCTAGGTCGCCCGCACCCGCCTTCGGCAAGTACCCACCGACGGCAGCCGGCCCAAATACACCGGCCTGATGCAGTGCTTCAAACTCGTCTTCAAGGAGGAGGGCATGATGGGCCTATATGGTGGACTCACCCCTCATTTGATGCGCACGGTCCCCAGCGCAGCCATCATGTTCGGCATGTACGAGGCTATCCTACGATTATTCCATACGCCGGCGTAAGGGGATGATGTCGAGGAGTGTACGATGGGGGGACGTGTACAGCTATTGTCTTGAGATGCAATCATGGTCTGGCGTTTGGAGCAGCAAAGATACTGGAATAGATGGATATAGACGGGTTGATGTACAATACGACGCCACTTTTTGCCTCTTGGAATGACTTTTTGATTCGAAAGAAGGGAAAGAAAAACATGAAAACGGGCTAAACTGACATACATACCAACACACTACAACGACTGACTGCTAGTCGTCACGCCTTCACACTACCTGCATCCCTCACAATGTGTACCGCCTCGCATATGATGCAATCGTGTGGCCCTGCGCCGGCTGCCCCTTCAATCTAGCTGCCGCCTCGACGCGCAAGCCGCTGCCTCGTCCTGAGATGGCTACTACGACAGAGGGCCACTCATCCCGTCACCAGGCACTCCGGTCCCAGTTGGGGTCTTGTCGTTTGTCAGTATGGCGCGTGCCAATAAAAGTGTAGGACGAGCTGCTTACCCTGCACAAATGCCGCCAGCACCTTGCTACCAGTCTGCAGCAAGGGGTGGCCAACCACAATCTTGAGAAACTTCTCCAGGCCGGCGCGCCGTCCCTCAATCACATCGTCGCTGAAGCGGTTGGTGAAGACCTTGCCGGGCAGCGGCGGGATGGTCACGCGCGCGCTCTCCCGCTCGAGAATGTCCCGAAAGTACTCAAAGTCCGAGTACCGGCGACGCACCGTCGACTGGCGCAGCTTGAAGGCGGGGATGTTGGTTCGGCAGACAATCTCGTAGTCTGTGTACATGGAGCGGCCCATGCCGTGGGTGCGCGGGTTGCGCACCTCGATCTCGAGGAAGTTCTCTGGCGGGCCGTAGATCTCGTCGAACGACTGCTGGCGGGTGTCGGGCATGGACTGCAGGATCGGACGGTGTGAGTTTGGCGAGGTCGAACGCTCGGCGTTGTTGGTAGCGTCAGAGGACATGATGGGTGGGTGGTCAGGCGGTCGTGTGCTCGATGCGACTTGCTTCTGGCGTCGAGCCTGTGCGCAAATGGCGCGATACCGCTACAACCAGTCGCGTTGGTGGAGGAGACTGCTTCGCGGCAGGACAATGAGAGATCTAGGCCGAGGAGCGTGTATAGAGGCTGTTGAAGCAGATTGGAGGCGAGGCTTTAGATACAATGCTAGGAGAGTAGAGGTTGGAGTGCGCGTGCGTGGTGAGGATAGCTTGACGTTGAAGACCAAGTGGGGCTGTGATCGAATATGCGGGGGCGGCGTGGTGGGCTTGAAGATATAGTACGGAGTACATGTACGTACATGGCCTCTCCTCGCGAAAAAGCAGAAAAGCAGCTGGCAAAAATATGCTATGATTGTACCCCGATGACATGATTGAGAGAAAGTACATTTAATGCAGCACCATGATCGTGGGCTTCAATCACATGCGTCTCCCCACCACTTGGTCCAAGTCGCTGCGATGCTTCAACCAAGATCTCCAGGGCACACCATTCACTCCTCATTGCACTACTGATCACACATGCTGAGGTACGATAGCCATGACAAACCAAAGCCTGATCTTTCGCATTGTGCCTAACCTCAAGGATAGCCCAAAGACTCCCAACGCCAGTATGTGTGATGGAACACCGAATATGCAGAGGTCCCGTCCTACTTATACCGTCCCACACTCATTTCTTATCGCCAAACTTTTGATGAATCTTTCGGATCTGTTCCTCCACATTGTACGACTGCATCTGCCCGGCATGCGGCTGGCTTTTCCCCTCGGGGTTGCCGTCGTAGCTCTGCAGCGCAGCCCTCTTCCTCCGCGCCAACTCATCCTCGGACACCGCTTGCCCGGTAACAGGGTCGAATACGTCGCTTCGTTGACTGGCCAGGCGTTTGAGGTTGTTGGCCACATCAGCATGCGACACGTGCGAGTGCGCGTAGCGGGACTCGGCTTTGGCTTTCTGCTCCTTCCAGCTGGGATCCAAGAGTTCGACTGGTCATGGTCAGCACTGTCGGCAAATTCACATCTCGTTCTATCAACTTACTCCTCATGTGGGCTTCCAGCTCATCGATCGGGATGGGCTGCTTGCAGTTGGGACACGTCGCCATGCCTGTTTGCTTGGCCGCCGCCTTTTGCGCTGCTCGCGGTACATAGTTTTCTCGAATCTTCATCGCGCCCGGCCCACTCCTGGCTTCGGACTGGGCCTGATGCATGCGGGCTTGTGCGTCCATGCGCTCCTGTATCCTCCGCTCCTCTTCTTCTTGCTGTGGGTTCGCCTGGGGCGAATTGTTCCAAGCCCCTGGCGCTGGCATCTGCGGCGCATAGCCCGCCTGTGGCTGCTGTTGCGTTTGCTGTTGCCCGTAGCTGGTGGGCGTTTGCTGTGCGGCTGGGTATCCGTTGTGCATCGAGTCCTCTTCGCCTGGGAAAGCCTCCTCCAGCCGTAGATTCGAGGAGATGGAGGCCTTGTTCCTGTCCTCGAGCGACGCGTATTGCAGGTCAGACAGCGACGTCGGCGGCGGTAGTTGGGTATTCTCATCAGCATCTGTGAAATCAATCGTCTCGACCACCACAAAGTCGCCCCAGTCGATCCTCGCAAACTCGGCCTTGGCCTCCTGCTCTTCCTCCTCCTTCTTGCGCCTCTCCGCCTCGACGTGTTTCGCGTATTCTGCTCGTTGCTTCGCGCGGTTCAGCACGTGGAACTTGTCCGCGACGTTCTGCTCCAGCTCGGCCATGCGCTCGTCCTGCAGCTTGCCTCCCTCGCCCCCTAGTCCGCTTGCCCGCAGCAGCGTCGTATACTGGTCGACAATGTGCTGAAAGAAGTTGTGGAAGGTGTGGTTCGGTATCAGAAAGGCAAATTGCGGGTTGCCCGTCTCGCGCTGGGCCAGCTGTGTCATCCACTGTCGTCCATTCTTGGCGACGAATAGCGCCGTCAGTCGGATGACATCCAAGTCCTTCTGATTGATCCTGGGCATCCTCGCCGAGAACTGAAAGTCGGGAGGTTTTGGTGGCCCTTGCGGTTTCTCCGGCACTGGGGTCGACGACTCGTTCGCTCGACCAGCGGCAATGGATGTCCCGCGGCCGGCGCGGACCTCGTTCAGCCGCCATTGGTAGAAGGCATTGTATGCATCGGCTGCGTTGAGAAAGCTGAACTTGGGGTTCTGTGCTTCCTTGTCGCGAATGCGATCCTCAAAGACGGCGCCGTTTCGCGCCACGTAGCCGGCGGTCTTTTCGAGGACGTTGCGGATCTCGCGTGGAGGTAGAACGACGCCGGGAGGGGGCTTGATGGCGTCGAGAGCGGCCGTCGCAGAGTCGCCGTTGGTCGCAGCCGCAGCCATGATGATGCGTCGACGAGGGCAGCGGTGGGAGTTGGTGAGGAGTGGCGAGGAGATGAGGTCGGGCGATCGTCGAGTCAGTCGCGTCTGGAAATTTCAAAGGTTTGACGTCGCCGCACGCATGCCTGCGACCGAAATGGGTTAGCGTGGTGTGACGCCGACTACCCTATAGCCATCCTAATGCTATTTCATGAGGACGAATCTATGAAGCATTATTATTTCCCAAACACTGAAAAGTAAATTGATTGCTTTTCCTCTCTCCTGATCAAATAACCTTTAACTTCGTGAGTCTTTGCGTACCCATACTCAAAGCTAAAACTCCACAGGAACAAAAGCAACGGTTCAAACACCACTTTCGGGTAACGACATGTCTTGCACGGTTGATTCATGGTGATTTACAGTCCAAAAGGACTATTACTTACGCAGCTGACTATTCAGCCCAGAAGAACCGTTCAAGGGCATCGAACCTATTCACCAAGACTGGGTCACTGAGTAATCGATGACTTGAAAAGGCCCATTCGCAACGATCTAACAAGGAATATCATCTCGAAGCATCGAGTGACAATTACATGCTGGCCTAAAAGATAACCCGAAACAGGTCCGTGACCTGATCAAATGAAAACAGAAGACATTTCGGCCTGCTGCAAATTGCAGAGCCTGCGTGGAAGACGCCAGAGAATGCATGTGCCCACTCGCCTCCCCTCTATTGTCTAACGTGCTCGCGGCTCGTCATTACTTGCGCGGCCTTGCCATCTCGGCATCGTATGCCCTGGGGGCCTTCTTGGCGTCGCGTGCTTCCGTGATCGTAGCACAAGCTGGCTGGATCGAGAGCAGGCTACAGATGTGTCAGCAAAGTCAACGTTGTGAGGAAGGAGCGGGCACCATACCAAATGATAACGCCGAGAGCGATGATGCCTTGCGTGACTGAGCACGCTTCGCCCACGCAGTACCGCGAAGCAGAGTAGGCCACCATGCCGGTAGCAACACCCCACAAGAGAAAGTCCAACACGTTGAGGACCCTGTAGACACCTAGCCTGCCGAACTTTTGGAGCCGGGCCACATGGCGAGTGAGGAGCTCGTAAAGGATGCAGACGATGCTCTTGACACTCTGTGGTAGGATTAGTGGATGTCCGCAGACAAACGTCAACGCTCGAGAACTGACAGCTGTGATAGGCGTGATCTGGCCAGCGCCTCCAGGGACACCGGTGTTGATGGTTCCTTTGTAGCCGGCGAGGCCCAAGACAACAACTGCCAGCAGAAGTTGCACAATGTGCACCTTGGTCGCCAAGCGAACGTCGAAGAGGAGAGACTTGAACGACATCGTGAAGATTGAGTGATGCGGTAGAGAGAGAGAGTTGTGGTGTCGAGTGTTGGTGTTGGATGTGCTCGAGGAGACGGTATTTATAAGGCCGCGGTCAGGGGCACACCTGACTAGGACTCAGCACAGCACAGCATTGCGAATAAGCATGAACTGAACCTTATTATTACCCAGCCACAATCTTCGTCGCACTGAAGTGTTTGTCTCATGGGCAACCGCCAGTGCTAGTGTGCTCTCCATCTCGTACGCGCCTCGCAAAGCTGATGCGTACGAACCCGAGGTGGATCCCGTGCGACTGTCTCCAACGGGACCCTGAAACCTGACATTGCCAAGTGCTGCAAGGTCAGATGCCGACGCCGATCATCCGATGCATTTTGAATGGGGCTGTAAGTTTCCCGAATGGCGGTGCCTGGGAGGCTTGGAGGCTCTGTTCAGATAAGCTATGGATCTCGAGGTGCCCACCCCAGTTGCTCCGCAGGCCACTGAATCCAGTATCGATATTCGTAGTTCAAGGCGCCCCAGATCTCCTCCATGATATCCCTCGGTAACGTTTGTATCCACCAATAACCCTCCAGCTTGTGCAGAAGGACGCAATAGTAGGCAAAGATGACCAACGCCTCAGGCTCGCGGGCTTGCAGTGGCCCTTGCATGATCTCCAGGGATCGGTATAAGAAAGAGAAGATGTGCGACGTCGCCACTTGCTCATGATCGTCGCTCAACGTTTCTTGACAATACGACGTTGGTGAGACCATGTTGGCGGCAAAGCTTTGCTCGAGTAGGTCCAGAAGCGTCTCATACTGCTTTAGCCTCTGCGCATTGTCTACGCGCTCCCGGATCAATTGTCGAAGCAGCACCATCTGACGGTACTCGCTGGAACCCTTCCACGCCGGGAGGGACTGCCCTTTCTCCTCGGCATTGCTCACAAGGGCTTGCGAGACTGTAAAGAGTGGACTCACGGGCCCCTTTGATAAATGCTCCTGGTAGGATGTAGATACCGACCTAGTGCCCTGTATTAGGGCGAGCCAATCCGTCAATCCGCCCTCGGGTACAAGAAGCCAATGATCTCCTGGTTCCCGTGGTGCCGCGAGGATGTAGATGACAGCGAGCATAGAGAAGGCGAACAGAGCAGACGCATTGTCCTCGTTGGCGTTGCTAATCAGCGGAACGGCCATCGCCAGCGCGGCCGAGTGCTCCTCGCGACTCACGTCAACGTAGAAGGACCGTCTTTGCGGTCGAAGGACTGCCAGGTGCAATGCAGAGATGGCGAAGATGCTGCGCATCAGAAATGGGTGTTTGAGACCGAGCTGGGGCACAGTGATCCGCCACATGACTTTGAGTGTGGGATGAGCCGTGAGCGTGTTGTACGTTACGGTCGTGAAGTGATGCAAGAGCTCGAGATGCGTCTCGTTGAACAGGAGAGCATTGCCCGACGGCGACTGATGGCGAGACAAGTCATGGCTTGGCGATGTTGCGCCTTGGTGCCCTGGTGAGCGGTGGCTCGTAGTTCCATGCCAGCGGCGAGCCGTCCACGGCGCGTAGTTGCAATGCACCCCGTGCTTGATACAATTGGCACAAGACGGCTTTTGCTCATCGCACTAGTAGCGGCACTGGTCAGTCCTAGGCACCCTATAGTTGCAAGAAGTCTTACTTTGATCTTGCGTCTCTTACAGACGGTACATCCGCTTCGGGTTTTGGTGTGTGGCTTGCGCGGCCAAGAAGGGGCATAGGGCGTCGCCCCCGGCTCGCTACCGCCTGGTGAAGGCATGGCAGGAATCCGTACGCTGCAAGCTTTGCGAGCTTTGCGATGCGAGAGGCGAGATAAAATGCAATTGATGCTGGGCGAAGCGTAATTGGCCTCGTCACCCCGAAGGCTCGGCTTCGTACGGACGTTGCAAGGTGAATGCGTACGAGGAAGCCGAGGGGCCCGCTTGGGCTCTGCAGTCGTCGCTGACTGGAGCTTCACGGCAATCTACTGCCGACAAACTGCTCTCAGCGAGAGCATCAGTCAGCAACGCGGCAATGCCGCAGCTATATAGACGTCGCTCGCAGTTCATTTCTAGAGCGTCGCATGAACAGCGCCCATCAGTGGCAGTCACCGGAATTCGAGGGCCCGATGACAACCACCCTCACCCATGCTGTACCCAACGAGATTCTTCTGGACGGCGGGCGAGTAGGGCGAGTTCCGCGACACTGATCGAGTCGTTGGATGGGGCTGGTTCGCGCACTCGAGGCACTTCGTGCTTGGGCAGCTGAGACACGAGCGTCTGCAAAAGACCCGACACGTGGAGTATGAGTGCTAGAAAGCCAGCGACGGCGCTGCACTCTCAGCGCTTTCATGGACACGATGCCATGGGAGCAGTCTTGGGACGAGAACTTGGAGACATTCGAAGGATCGCTCGCCTGTTGAATTGGACGCTGCTGCCTTCAAGTTGAAGCCTTGAAGGTCCCGAGGCAAACACGTGACAGAGAAGCAGGCGTGGCGCTGCTGCAGGTCAGCCTCATGCACAATACAGGAGAGCAGTGGCTGAGGCATCGCCTGGCTTGAGCTTCGTCAACAGGCATTGATTGTGCTGAGTTCAATCATGAGCTCGGCCTGCCTCTTGAATAAGTCCATAGTCGAAGTGAACGCAAGGTATTCAGACTCAATGTAATTCCACGTGAAGAGCATCAGGCCACACTGTAACCAAAATAGCACAGACCCTGATTCCCTTGACAATGTGATAGTGGAGCCATGCGCCGCGGGGCTACGCCGATGATTGGCCCCCTTTCTTCAGCTTTCAGGACAGCATCAGCATTCCCACGAGCTCATGTCGCCCGGCTAGTCTAGATGGGCCAGCTCGCGTACGTAGTGACCACCTCACCTCAACCCTTTCAACTCCTCGACTTGACGCTGGAGGAGATCCCGCTGCTCCTCAGTCACTTTCCCCCCAAAGTGATCAGATGAGGCTCTTGTAATTGATCAACTCGCATTCTTCTTCGGCACGCTCTTTTACTGCCCGGTTTCCTTGTTTCGATTCATCCATCCCTTTAACTTCTCCACCAACTCTTCTTCGACACGACACGACACAACACGACACCGCCGATCGACGCAGCTCCCCAACTTATTGGAAATATCGAGCATCTAAACATGGCCAAAGCCAACTCGGCCCGGGGTCGCAGCCCGCTGCCCCCAGCAGAGAAGCAAGTGGCTTCCTCGCCTACCCTCGCCGTTCCGGAAACTGGCAACGCCCGCTCCAAGTCGAGGTCCAAGTCGCGTTCCAAGACCAAGGCGAAGAACAAGGCCAAAGAAACATCATACAAGTCAGACGGCGTCGAGGACCACGATGTCTTCCTCCTGCCCTTGTCTGACTACTGGGTGGTACTCGCCTTGACCCTCGTCGCCCTCGCTGTCCGCGTCTACAAAATCTACCAGCCTTCGAGCGTCGTCTTTGACGAAGTTCAGTGAGTTCGTGCAGCTTCTGCATCCGGAACGAAATGCTGACCTGTGCTAGCTTTGGTGGCTTTGCGACAAAGTACATCAAGGGAAAGTTCTTCATGGATGTCCACCCCCCTCTCGCCAAGATGCTCATCGCCCTGACCGGTTGGTTGGCTGGCTTTGACGGTAGCTTTGACTTCAAAGAGATTGGCAAGGACTACATTGAGCCCAACGTGCCGTACGTGGCTATGCGCATGTTCCCAGCCATCTGCGGTGTTGCTCTGGCGCCCTGCATGTACCTGACCCTCAAGACCCTCGGATGCCGCTCGATGACTGCCCTGCTGGGTACCGGCCTGATCATCTTTGGTCAGTATATGATCGCCCCAGATGTGCGTGGAAAATAGCTAACACCATGTAGAGAACGGACTGCTCACGCAAGCGCGCCTGATTCTCCTCGATTCGCCCCTCGTTGCCGCCACCGCCTACACCGCCCTGTCCTTCAACGCCTTCACCAACCAACACGAGCAAGGTCCTTCCAAGGCTTTTGGCGTTAGCTGGTGGTTCTGGCTTCTCAACACTGGCCTTGGCCTGGGCATCACCGTCAGCATTAAATGGGTCGGCCTCTTCACAATTGCCTGGGTTGGTGTCTTGACCATGGTGCAGCTCTGGGTTCTGCTCGGCGACAGCAAGAACGTCCCCATCCGCCTCTGGTGCAAGCATTTCATGGCCCGTGTGTTTGCGCTGATTGTCGTCCCCTTGACTTTCTACCTTGCCATGTTCGCCATCCACTTCACCGCTCTGGTCAACCCTGGTGAGGGCGACGGCTTCATGAGCTCCGAGTTCCAGGCTACCCTCAACACCAAGAGGATGAAGGACGTCCCTGCTGACGTCGTCATGGGCAGCAAGGTTAGCATCCGCCACGTCAATACTCAGGGTGGCTACTTGCACTCTCACCCCTTGATGTACCCCACCGGTAGCAAGCAGCAGCAGATCACTCTGTACCCTCACAAGGACGAGAACAACGTCTGGCTGCTTGAGAACCAGACGCAGCCTCTCGGCATGGACGGCGAGCCCATCAATGGCACCAACGCGTGGGACCTTTTGCCGGAACCCGAATATATCAAGAACGGCGCTGTTCTGCGTCTGTACCACACCAACACCCACCGTCGCCTCCACTCCCATGACGTGCGTCCCCCCGTCAGTGAGGCCGAGTGGCAGAATGAAGTGTCCGCGTACGGTTACGAAGGGTTCGATGGTGATGCGAACGACTACTTCCGTGTCGAAATCGTTGGAAAGCAGACCAAGGGTGCTGTTGCCAAGGAACGCCTCCGCACCATCGAGACCAAGTTTAGGCTCGTCCACGTCATGACCGGCTGCGTCCTGTTCTCTCACAAGGTCAAACTCCCTTCCTGGGCTTCGGAGCAGCAGGAGGTCACTTGCGCTCGCGGTGGATCCTTGCCCAACAGTCTGTGGTACATTGAGAGCAACCAGAGCCCTCACCTCGGCCCCGACGCGGAAAAGGCAAACTACCGCAAGCCCGGTTTCTTTGGCAAGTTTGCTGAGCTGCACGCCGTCATGTGGAGGACCAACGCTGGTCTGACCGACTCGCACACGTGGGACTCCCGCCCTGAATCCTGGCCCATCCTCCGTCGCGGCATCAACTTCTGGGGCCGCAGCCACACGCAGGTCTACCTCATCGGCAACCCCATTGTCTGGTGGTCGTCGACGATTGCTATTGTCACCTGGGTCGTGTTCAAGGCCATTGCTGTTCTCCGCTGGCAGCGCAGCTACGGCGACTACAACAACACCACCTTTAAGCGCTTCGATTACGAGGTTGGCATGTCTGTGCTTGGCTGGGCTCTGCACTATTTCCCGTTCTTCCTGATGAAGCGCCAGCTCTTCCTGCACCACTACTTCCCGGCGCTGTACTTTGGTGTCATTGCTCTGTGCCAGGTCTTTGACTACGCCACCGCCCGGATCCCCAGCGCGGGCCGCAAAGACAGTGGCCTCATCAACAAGGTCACCGCCATTCTTTTCCTCGTCGTGACTGCCGGTGTCTTTATGCTCTTTGCCCCTCTGGCATACGGCAGCCCATGGACCAAGGCCGAATGCAACCGCGTCAAGCTGTTCCCCACATGGGACTTTGACTGCAAGACCTTCCACGATTCGGTGAGTAACTGACTTGACTTTGCTTGTTGTTTCATACTAACGTGCTGTAGTACGACAAGTACACCATGCTCACTGTCCAAGCCGGCACTGCCGCCACGCCCTCCCCCGAGGCCGTCAAGGCTGACGCTGCCGCGTCCCAGGTGGAGGAGAAGGCTGCCGAGGCCGTCTCTGCCAAGCCCGAGGGTGAGGGCGAGAACGAGCCCCGTGTCGTCGCCAAGGACGACAAGATTGAGTTCCGCGACCAGGATGGCAACTTGCTGAACGAGGAGCAAGTCAAGAGCCTCGAAGGCAAGGTCGAGTTCAAGACCAAGTACGAGACCAAGACCCGCGTGGTAGATGAGGACGGCAACGAAGTGTCCGTTGGCGAGGCCGCAGCCGGCGTCGCCCCTCCCCACCCGGACGTCGAAGGCTCCGACCCCGAGACCGTCAAGAACGAGGCCGCTGCGCCGGAGGAGGAGAAGCCCGTCCCGCCTCAGCCCCACGATGCGGCCGCAAGCAAGGACGGCGAGATGGAGGAGGCACAGAAGCAGCCAAAGCCCGCTAGCGAGGGCAAGGAGGCCACTGTGCACGAGGAGCTGTAATTGGGTTTAGAATGGCCATGTATCACCAGTATTAATCTCTATGTCATGATGGGATGAACATGTGGAAAGGGGAAGATTGGGGGAGGTATTGATAAAAAGCGAATATGAATGGTGAATTTGAGATTGGTTCAAAGGAGACTGTCGAGATGGAATAGTCGGGTGAATGTTGATGTTGTGGGTAGTCATACCACAGGGCCACTTGGAATATGACGGGTAAATTAGTGACAGGGATCATCCAATATCCGGTATGGTGTAGTGGCTAACATTTGACGCTCTCATTGATCCAGTGTCATTCGAGGTTCCGTCAAGCCCAGGGTTCGATTCCCTGTACCGGAGATGGTTTTTTACTTTTGCCTTTTTTTGCTCTCGCTGGTCTTTTCCTCTATTCTTCTGCGCATTCCGAATTCACTTGCAAAGCATTCTATTTTTGACTGTAATGTTGCCTCGCTTGTCAACACCTGATCCCCTGAACTCCCGGGCTCCACATTAAAGGGGTAAATCGTTCACGGACGATCCCCCGAATGATGGCCGGCAGAAACGTCATGAAGATGAAGACAGACAGTGTGACGGAGAACTCGAGGACGGCGTGGAGGTACATCGTGAAATCCTTGAACACACTGCCAATATTGGCCCATGTGAATGTGTCCTCCATGGAGAGATGCGGGTTCAGCTCGAAGCGTAAACTCATTTATCACCTTGTGCTCCTCCTGACCCGGCATTCAAGGCACGGTTATCATCCAAGTAGGTTGAAGTCGAGCGTGGCTGTCTCCCCACTGCCCAAAGCTGATGTGTCTGAGCAAGCGTCCTCGGTTCTACAGCTTGAGTCGGCAACTCTAACGTAGACCTGCGTCCATTCAAGCTCTATCCTTCCCCTTCCAGTCACTGGCACAACGCGTAAACTGCTCTCTGACGTCAGCTTACACTATATCTTCCTCGTGCGACATAGATTGCTGGGTCACTGCTTCTTGGAGTAACCTTCACGGAACAGATTTGACATTGAAGCAATCTTTCCGATCCGTCTGGTCCCAGAACCTCTGGTACTACAATTACTATGCTGTCCCCCCCTTCACCAATCAAGCAATCCTCCATGCCCTTTACCCTCCAAATACTTGTTCGCCTCCGCCTGGGTGTTCTCCCACAAGCCTCGCGCCTGGGCCTCATCATGGAGCAATGGGTGGCCCGCATGCACAACCCCCATCGGCTCCATGTAGTTTCCCATGAACCCCTTTTCCTCAACGCGAATCTCCTTGGCCGTCGCAGCAAACAAACTGGCATGGGACCCAGTGTCCTGCGGCACAAAATTGCCCGATACCAGTGGCCACACCCACGGCTTGAAAACCTCATGGATCCGATCCGACGCCACGCCGCCGGGATGCAGCGACACAACGGCAATGGACACGTGCTTGCTGTCCAGATGTCGTTGGAGTTGTTTCGCGAACATGGCGTTGGCAAGCTTGGACACGGCGTAGTGCAGCATGTTGACGTTGAAGACCAGTGGCCGCAGCAACTTGTACTTTATAGGTGTGTAGGGCAGTGTCCCGCGCAGGAGCTCTGGCTTGGTAAAGTCCAAGGCGTAATCTGGCGGGAGAACGACGTGCATGGCGTTGGAAGAGACAACGACTATGCGAACGTCGGCATCTGCTGACGAGGCGGCCTTTTTGAGTAGGGGAAGGACGCCATTTGTGAAAACAAAGTGGCCAATGTGGCTTTGTCGTGTTAGCTGGTCCATGTATTCAGACTGTTATGCTGATTGTACTCACGAGCTTGCCATGGATTTCTCCCATCCGGCTGAGGTGTGCTCCAGTGTCCTTGGTGCTCCGCCCGCATTGTTCACTACCAAGGTCAGCTATTTGGACTTTCAACCTCACGAGAGTGACCGCGAACCTAAGATATCGACCTTTTCCTCCTTGGATCTGAGAAACTCTGCCGCCCTTGCCGCGGTTTCAACCTCTTCAAAGTCAGCGAGGAGCCATGGGAGCTGCTCAGCGGACAGTTGCGGATTGAGCTCGAGATGCTCCTCTTGCGTCCTTTTGGCTTTTGCCTCGTTTCGAGCCGTAAAGTAGACTTTGGCGCCCTTGGCGGCCAGATGCTTCACCGTGTGGAAGCCAATGCCCGAGCTACACCATGTGAGTTGATTCCCGTGCAGTACCTAGGTGTAAGGGACTCACGTGGCTCCGGTGACGACTGCCACCTTGCCCTTGAGGTCAGGCATGTCCTTGAGGGGGTCCCATTGGGTTGCCATGTTTTTGAGGCCTTGTTGTACAGTATTCTTGCCGTCGAAAGAAAGTCTGCATCCGTTAAGTCCAGTTGTGGGCAAGTCGAGAGTCTGCCAGTCCTCGACAGAGACGGCACACGCCCATATTTATACGCCAGGACAGTTTTAAATTCTGCTTGGAAATCATTCCTCCGCTCATAAAATGAAAGCTCTTTGAAAATTCCATTCTCTCAACATGGCCTGCATGCGTAATCTCTTCACACACAGCCAAATTTGGATCTTGATAAGGGAATGTAGACATGGCTGGTGACTTACACGATGTCGCTGAATCCACTCTTGTCTCGATTAGGACAATGCGATGCTTGGCATTCGTCGATGGGACAAATGCTCCCCCAAGGACCCAAACTCCGCCGTGGCTCGACTGTCGAGTCTAACCGCAATAAAATCCGCGGACCGCAGGGCTGATTAATCGCAGTCTAATACTGTCTCCCGGTTCCCGCAGGTCCGCAGTCTTAGAATTCCCTGAAAAGAGGCTTGTAGCGCTCCCGAGTTGGGTAATGCTTTTCTTGGTCGAATCTGCCCGTGGATCACGCGTCTGTCCACAATGACGGTCTTTCAATTCGTCCACTCCACTACGCCTGCTGATTCCAAGAAGCACAAGGGACAGGTACGGGCACACGCGGCACGGAATCGGGTCGCAGTCGATCGGCGCGTTGCTGCGTACCAGGCGAGTCGAAAGTCGAAGGTTTCGAGACGACTGGATCATCAGCCAGATCTCGTCGTCAACAACCATGGTCTCGCCAGCTGCCTCAGCGCAGCAAACACCGACCCTTTCCAGAGCTTCAGCAGACCTGTAGCCCAGCATGAGTGGTTTCTTCTGCACTACTGTAGGGCCTCATATCCTTGAGCGATGCCCAAAAAGTGCTAACAGCAGCATGACCAGTCATTTCCCACCTCGCGCAATACCGGACATCCTGTTTCGCTGAGCAGTCTCATGACTGCGATGGCCCATATCAGCTCCAACAGTTTATGGTCCCGTATTGGATACGAAGCGCGGCGAGCGATGCTGGTTTCCTCGCTTGCATCTTGCTTGCGGCTTGTCGCGACTTGTCTCGCTGGGTTGGCGCGGGTGATCGTGGCAGCAGATACGACGCCCTGTCGGCGCAGTACAGTATCAATGCGATCCGTAGCTTGAGAGAGGCACTCGCAAGCTCGAGCAAAACGGTGAGCGACAGCATGATACTCACGTGCATGGCGATCGGCCTCGACGCGGTATGTCAAGTCAATTCACGACGCAAAAGGGGTCACATCCAGCTGATTATTTGTGTTCCAGCACCTGACGGGCGACAGCGCGTCCGTGGTCATGCATGCCGAGGCGCTCAGCAGGATGGTTCGATTGCGCGGTGGTTTCGCTGCGATGAAGGCGGAGGGCACCCTGAAGAACATGTCCATCTGGAGCCTCAACGGTCCCGCCACGGATCCTCTCACTTTCCATTATCTGCATTGCGTTGTGAGGTTTGTCAGTGTGGACGAGAAATTGCAGGACACGCCTAATTAAATTAGGGGTCCGACTAAAACCTCTGCCGGGATCGACAGGGACGAGACACGCTAATTGAATTAACGTCATCACGCGCGTCCAGTCGCGTCAACAAACGCGTCTGTCAACTTGAGATACCCCGTAACAACCCCAGGATTCGAGCAGACCCTCCTGTCTCATTCACCATCACCAACATCAGACATCAAAGACCATCCGATCTTCATCATGCCCCCCAAACGCAAAGCTCTGGACCCGGCGGACGCCAATGCGACTGCCGCCCCGCAACCCAACGCAAAGAAGGCCAAGCCTGCGGCCCAAGATGCAGCAGCTGCTGCGTCGACAGGGCTTCGACCCATTAACAAGCACGAGAAGCGCTGGGTCCAAGGTGTCTGCCTCCAAGAACCTGGACCTGGGCTACCAAAAGTCCATGCAGGACCCCAATCATGCGTACGAGTTCATGTGCATCTGCGACCCCACCGTAGATGAAGACGAGTACGACGAGGAAGAAGAAGAAGAAGAAGAAGGAGAAGGAGGAGACAAGCCTTCCTGTGACGGGGGCAAAACGTGCCCATGCAACAAGACGGCCGTCTCGCTGCCCTCTCACCCGTACACCATCACCAGAGCGGGCCACCGCAGGGCAGACAAGGCGCGCAAGGCCGAGGAGTGGCGTGAGATGTGGGCCCTGGTCGAGTCCATCGTCCTCTTTATCGAAGTCGGCGGCGGCGCCGACATGTGCATGGCCGACGACGGCGAGAGGGTCCAGGAGCTCGCCGCGTCCATTGCGCGCCTGGTCCTGACCACCCTCTCCACGCTCGAGAGCCACGACCAGCTCAAGGAGGGCTCCGACATTAGGAACCTGGGCTGGATGATGTCGCTCACGCACGCCATGTCCGGCACCCTGCGCGAGATGAACGTCATGGGTCCCACGGCGCCCTCAAAGGCCAAGGCGTTCAAGTTTAACCCGGACAACTTGGATCTCTACGTGTGCGCCTTTGCGCACCGTCACAGCATCACCATCCCGGGTGTCAGCGAGGATGATATGGCGGAGGCCGCGCACATGGCGATGCCAAAGGCCGGGGCCAAGGACCATTGGGGCTGGACGAGGGGCAGCGCGCGGGTGGCCGGAGGCGACAGGTTCGACATTACCACGATGAGCAGCGCGGAGCGCAAGGAAGCCGCCTTTGATGAGAAGGATCCCATTCCCGCGAAGGTCATGGAGAGTATAAAGAAGGGTGAGCCGGCGTGTATAGGATGAGGCTAATTTAGTTGGATACCATACCACGCCAGGCTGGCTCGGATCTTAGATGTACAGCGTGATTTTGGATTTAGATGCAGGCATGCAGAAAGGAGGCAGCAGTAGCCGATAGGGCAAGGTGTCCACCATGTACGAACGACCAACTTTGGGATAGTTTAAGTTAGGTCTTTGCGTTCTGTCCGCAATGTATTCATTCACTCAATGGCAGCCCAGGTGTCTCGTCTCGCCAACAACGTCAGCGTCATGCTTCATATCAAAACTAAAAAACAGTGGTATCAACTTCTACACAACCAGCGGCTCGTCATCATGAAATCACACTCTATCGATCCCCCGTCGTGCTATCACCTCGAGGGAGGCCTCGGTCTCCCAAATCGCTCCCCAAACGACGATCCGGGGGGCTGCGCGCCCCCACTGTCCTCCTTGCTCAACCTCAGACCATGCGGTAGACTTGCGCGCATCTTGTTAATGGGCGGCAGCTCAATCCGACTGCTGACCCCGATGCCAGGTACGCCGACGCTGCTGCTACCCGGTGGTGGAGACTGCAGCAGCCAGGACGATTCTCCCTCCTCCACGAATCCCACGTCACTCCTCAGTCGCGCAATCTCGTCCTCTGTGACCTGCCGCCAGCTGCACTTTGCGTGCTTCTTTGTGCAGCCCTGACAAGCAGTGAGGTGCTTCAGACACTGTAGCTTGAGTCGTCGGCAGCGATCGCAGGCCGGGCTAATGGGGTCGCCACGGAGTAGTTTGTCGATTTTCTGGGTGATCAGGGGACGGAGAGTATCGACAGGCACCTCATCGGCCGCGATGGTCGAGGGCGACCGGGTGGCAGTGGGCACGCGCTGCGGCGCTGTGCTGGACAGGGCTGGGGAGGAATGACCCTGACTCAACCCTGCGCCCGAGTTGGACCGCGAAGCCGCCGTGGTGGGTGTCGGCGGGGAGAGGAATTGTTGCAGCAGATCAGCCCGCAAGTCGTACGGCGCGGGGCCTCTCGAGGGGGGTCGGCTCGTCTGGTTGATGGACTGGAACCGCGAAGTGGCTTCGTCGGCCTGCGGTCGCCTCCTCATAATGTCCTGCCTGCGCTGCCCCAGCTTGTGGTGCAGAATCCTCGACCGGGCGGCCACGTCGTCGGCGCGCCTCCACAGCATCGAAGCTCTCTGTTCCAGCAGATCCAGGGTCTCCAGCTCGGCCGCCTCGTCCTCCTCGAGTGGATCTTCCAGCGGTATCCTGCTGAGGGCGCCAGACATGATGAGTCTCCAATCATCCTCGGAGATTTCCACTTGCACGCTATTCTTCCAGGTAAAATGGCAGCCCCGCGTGCCATCCGGCAAGGTCGTCAAGACGAACTCTTCCGGGTTGGTCCGCGAGAATGAGTAGATATTGTGCCAGGTCACGGCGGAAGACCCAAACGGCTGCTGTGGGGGGGTTGTCTTGATGGGTCCCTCGAAAAAGCTCTCAAACCCACGCGCCAGACGTGGGCCATGAAGTTTGGCGCCTAAAGACAAGGCGAGACTTTCCTGACGCTCAAGGACACCTTCGACGCGTAAGTACAGAGCCAGCAAGGGCTGGATTCCACATACCCTCATAGCTCCCAATGATACGCAGGATTTCGGAGAACGGTTCCGGGTCGTTGGGGAGAAGGAATAGTCTCTCCGTGGTACTTCGAGTGAGATAGTTGATGAAGCCCGTGCCGTGGCCTGCCAGTGTTAGCAAGATTCTTCCATCGCAGCTGGGTTCCTCGGAGAATTGACGTGACCAACCTTGCTGATTTTGAGGTACGATTGGAGGCAGAGGCATGGTCTGGCCTTGGTCATCCGCGTCGCGCTTGCGCTTGTTGGCGTCCTCGGCCATGGTCAAGTATCAGTGCTGTCAATGTCGCCCTTGGAAGATGTCAGGCGCAGCGCGGACCTCTCTCAGTTTGATTCTAAGAAATCAACACTCGAGAGAAAAAAAGGTGGCAATGTCTCTTCCCGAATCCGTATGCGAGAAAAGGGACAACCAAAAAAAATAAAAAGAAGAAAAAGAAGCACGTGAATACTTTCAGCAAAATCGATCGCGCATCGGACCAGGCTGGTGCTATGACACCAAGTTTGCGTGCGGTCGAGATGCTGCGTATCAAGGTCCGCACTGGCAGCGCTCGCTTTGCGACTTGCGAATCTGCGACTGGGCCTAGACCGTCTCGGCCGGGGATTGACGTCCGATTCGCGAGATCCTACCAAGGCTAGTCGGACAAGTTGGGGAGAATATGCATGAATATGTAGGATAGGGGAATGTTGTTCAATGATTGTCCATCGCAAAGCCCCCCGCGCAGCCGAGGGAGAGAGAGACACTTGTACCCGGCCTCTGAGGGGGGACACTTAAGTTAGTGGGCGGCGGTATTGGGAGACCTGGGCTGATTGATGGTCAGATGAGCGGAGCAGAACGAGGCTGGACGTGGAGAAGAAGGACTACCCCCTATCTCGTTCGCCGGACCTGAGTCCCTGACCTGCCTTATTCTGGCTCTGGTGATGGGGGGGTTGTTGGAGAGCCACCAGGCAGCTGGTGCCACCAGGCAGCTGGTGGCAGATGACGACGAGGATCGCGGCCATTGACCACTCAGGAGCCGCGGCGACCGCGACGTGCCCACGGATGAGAACTCCGAGGCAGCTGTGAATTTGGTTTGGGGGAGCAGCCAGCGCGAGCGCGGTCGGTGAGGAGACAATGTGGATTGGAAAGAGGATGGACATGTCGCCTCATCTATGAGGGAGGGATCATCGCGTGTGAGGGGCACCCCAACGAACGTGGCCCTTGCCCACTCTCCAGTCAATCTATGGTGGAGACCAATGGCGAATGGCGTTTCGGGGCGATTTGACCTAGGTACTCGAGCCTCGAAGCCACGATGTCTCGTGCGCAACGAGGACAGGACAAGAACCCAAGGTCCAGTCCCTAGTGGTGAATCAGAATATTCGAAGGTGCACTAGAACACGCTTCCGGGAGGTAGCTGTCACCGCCAAGGACTACTAACCCAAGCAGACTGGACCCCGGATCACTCTGGCAGGCAGATGCGGCGGCTAGTATCTCACGACTAGCCGCGTCAACCCCTGGCCCCCCCCATTGACTATTGATACTATGTGTCTGCTTCTCCAATAGGATCAACAGCTGAACAGCAAAAAGGGTATGCTTACGGGGAGCTATTCCCTAAATTATTCCCACTTTCAACGGCCCACGTACAATGGCCTAAATTTGTCGCCACTTGCTTTTTGATTTCCGCCTGCTAGCTCACACTGCCCTCGCAAGGTATGGTAGTCTTCATCATTACATCTTTACTAGGTCAATAACCAGTCATCACATTGTCTGCGAGTGGCAATGTGTTCGCCAGAGGTGATGCGTGCACTGGGCGATGAATACATCGATCATGATTTATGCTGGTGTCCCCTCCCCTCGTAATTCAAAAGAGTGGTCCTTATGTTTGCCACTTCCTCTCCCAAAGCGTATAATCCCCAATCTTGAAGGCGCAGTAGCTTTGATGCGAGGTCGGAGCACCAATACACACACTCTAATAGCTCCCCACCATGCTTCCGTGCTGATGATCTTCTTGTTTCGCGAGTTCAAGTTCGAGGTTGACCAGAAAGGGTGTAGGGTAGCTCAGCAAGCCTAGACTCTGGCAAGGGCCCATTGCCTGTCCTGCTCTGGTTTAGGAACAAGAGCGAGAACACAATACATACCCAATTGACCTTGCCAATACACAGGCCACACTGTATTACACATGGAAGCAACTGTCCAAAAGCTTACTTTTGCACGATGCGAGCTTAACGCGTCCCCGCAGCGCGCGTCGTCGGCAGACACGACATAATTCCATCACCACATGGCACCCAAATTCACACCAGCGCTGCCTGGATATTCTTGCCCCATCCAGCAGAGCTACAACCTCTGCCCCTCCAAGTTCCAACCTCACCTCACCTCACCGGCCCAACGTCACATCCCTTCGCCAGGCCACCAACAACCAACGAAACCCACGGCCCCTCCTCTCCTACACACGAAGCAAAGCAAAAATGTCTGACAGGCCGATACATCGCGGCGGCGGCGGCGACCACAGAGGCTCATCGCGCGGCGGCGGACGCGGCGGTCGCGGCAACGCTCGCGGCGGATCGACACACAACGCCCCTTCCTCCACGACCGAGCGCCCTAAGAAGGAGAACATTCTCGATCTGGGGAAATACATGGACAAGCAGATTACGGTGAAATTCAATGGCGGACGTGAAGGTGGGTTTCTGCCGGCATTCCCCCCCGTCTAGCGAGCGCGCAGCAGGGCGCGAGCACTGGGACTTTTCTCGAGCTGTGCTGACAGGAGACAATGTAGTTCGCGGCACATTGAAGGGGTATGACGCACTGATGAACCTCGTCCTCGACGACGGGCAGGAGACCATGCGCGGTAGGTTTTCGCGAACACCATCTCAAGGAGTGTGTGAACTGACCACCGCTTGTAGATGACCAGGGCAACGAGACGACGCGATCGCTAGGTTTGGTTGTGGCCAGGGGGACATTGCTGGTACTAATCAGCCCGGTAGATGGGAGCGAGGAGATTGCCAATCCCTTTGCGCAAGCCGAGGAGGACTGAGCGAGGCGAATCAAAGACAATGAACAAAAAAAAAAAAGACCATTCACCACAGCTGTCCGGACTACAATGGCAATCATGCATCTTGCCGCGACACATCGATCCCCTGCGCAGTCGTAAAAGAGTCATTCAAATTCAGCGCTACATAGGTACTACCCAACGTCAGTTGACGAGGATGGGTACCGTCTCTAGCAGACCGGCATGTTTGTATGTACCTTTGTGTGTGTGTGTGTGCAGTATGACAACACCGCTATAGCCTTGATCCATCCGCGCTCGCTGAGGCACAGACATATCAGCCAAGCGACTGATGCTTTCTCCAAAACCCCTTGCCTCGCCCTCTTGTTCGCACTCCTCTCCTTCTCGCTCCTCTCCGATGATCGTCTCTCCAGTGCTTGTCTCTCCAGTGCCGGTCTCCGCTCCCGCGAGAAGGTCCGGTAGGAACGTCCGCCTAGAATGGTCCGCCGCCATCTTGACCAGTCCCAGCGTCGGGGGCAGCGGGCGGATTCGCCGCATTGCTCACTGCCATGGGGCGCTTTCCCTACAGGCCCTTAGCCTGTTTGCTGGCCTTCTGGAGATCTCCGAATGCCGATCCTAGTTGTTTCTTCAATTCTTTGTAGCTGACCACAAAACTCGTCTGCTCGTCGCGGCTGGTCAGGCAGACTTTCTCTTCCGAGCCGGCCTCGAGCTTGCCAAGGCAGGTGATCATGTGGTACACATCGAGCACTGGATTCCCATCCGCGTCCACCTGGTGGAAGCAGTAGTCGCGGAAGAGCTTGAGCAAGTAACGCTCCCCATTCTCGGACCAATTCGGGTCCCCGTTCAGCTCATGCCGCTCGTTGATGGCAGCGAGCTTGAGCATCAGCCGGAACTGCCTGCCGTTCTCTAGCGCCGTGCTCAGATGAGACTTATCTGCGTCTCTACCCTGTTCCTCCACGTCGAGCTGCGCGAAGGCATGCAGCGCGATGCCGCGCATGAACTCCTCGATACCCTTTTGGGCCGGTGGCTGCTGCGGTGACAGAAGCCAGAGCACAGTGTCCCTGAGCTCCACCGAGTACACCCTGCTCAGCTGCTCAATCGATCCATTGATATTATTCAGGTTGGACGGATGCGTGTTGGTCGCCAGTGACAGGATGACCCGGCCAAAGTTAATAAAGTCCTCTTGCTGAAGCTCTGCTACGGGGCGTCGGGCCTCATAATGTACGACGTCCAGGATAGAGCATGCCCCGAGGCGTATGCGGTTAGCTCGCGCATCTGTCAGGATGATCTTGGTCACGTCGATGCAGCGCGCGGCGAGATCCTTTCCGTGGATGGCTTTCAACGCCGTCGCAATCTGCGTGATATAGGACCACAGTACGGACTCTTGAATCGGATTCTTCTGCGCAAAGCGCCCTCCGTGGGAGGAGGTTGCTAGGTGTGCCTCGGCCAATGTCTGCGAGAGCGGATGAAAGTCCTGCACGAAGACCAGAGAACTGTCTCCAAACATCCTGGTCGTAAAGGCATCGTGGGTCTGGACCACGTTGGCACTGACGATGCGCCTCCACTCCTTGACAGACCGAATGGCGTGCTCGTTGCTCAACCTGAAGTCCTGCAGGCGCCTCAGACAGACGACGGTTCCTGTCCGTGTCGCCTTGGCCTTGTAGACCCAGCTGTTGTATCCAAAGATGCTTGCGTTCTTCCTATGGGTTGTGTCAAGGGGTACGAGCGAATGGTAATTGTCCAGCTGTGGTAGCTGTGAGTTGGGCATGACCTGGTTCGCGGCCTCATTCTTCTTGGTCAAGTCGATCCGCACGTCCTCGGGGATGAAGAAATCCGACGTTGTTCGTTCGTAGGGCTTCAGGTTCGTGGGCTTGGGCCCCCATGTCGAGTATAGGTGGTGCTGCAGTGGCTGCAGCGGGGTCTGATAAGCGTTCTGGCTCGGGAAGAAGCCAGCACCGGCCCCCAGGGCGGCCTGGTCATCTGCGTATGGGTTAAAGGGCGTCGTAGGTAGGCTCTGGCCGACAGCCTGCATGCTGAAAGGATCGAATGCCACGGCTGCTTCATGCGCCGTCGTGCCGTTCGAGGGGGTTGCGTTGTTGGCTACGTCGAAGCTTGGGGTAAACTCGCGGATGGCTGCAGGGTTGAACGACGGCACTGATGCATCGGATGAGTCTGTTTGCGCAGCTGCTGGTACCCGTTAGCGTGTCAGGTCACTTGTTGAGCAGGTGACGTCCTACCTCCAAAGCCACGCGGCGTGAACGACGGTGCATTGGCAGCTTGTGTGCTCAAGGTTGCCTTCTTGGATGCCGTAGTCGCAGGCGTGAATGTGGGCGAATCGACATTTAAGGCTTTTTTGGATCTGCAACAAGGCCAATCGTCAGTCCCGCTCCCTGCAGAAAGCCCTGCGCACCGGGCGAGACTCACAAGTCTGATGGTGATGATTTGTTTTTATTCTGATCATGGCTGAACGCACAGCCCTGATCCTCATATCGACAGTGCCCGTATATAAGTACGTTTCGACATAGGGTATCCTTGTTCTCCACTGATAGGTCATGTCAATCGCAACGCTCGCTCGGCCATAGTCTGGTGGTGCGCATACCTCGCCCCTTAGGCCTTGGAGAACCGACCTGACGACGGACGTCGTTGTTCTGATACCGCGTTGTCGCCATTGTCTATCTTGGCAAGTCGCATCGATTTCCGCCTCCCGTAACGGAGCTGTAGTGTCTGGGAGGACCGAGTCAACGCGGGTGGCTCAATGGTGCGGTCCCGTCGCGTCGCTGCGTCGCTGTCAAGGGAGGGCTGCTGACCTAGCTTGGGCAAAGTCCCATGGCTCGATTGATCGTGGCCGAGGCCTCAGCATGGGGATGCAAAGCTGCAGTCCAGTCGTCATGCGATCCGTACGACGGCCGGTATACGATTGTTGTTGTTGCGGGTGTTGGGGGGTAAAGCTGATGCTGTTGGCGTCCAGTCGCTGGTGGGGGGATACGCAAGTCGGACGGCGGGCGATTGCGGCGACGGCTTGGCGGAGGGCGTCCGTCTACTCATGTAAGGTAGGTACCCTGCCTGCCAAAATCTGCAGGAAAGAACATCCATGCCCGCTGGGCATGAATGACGCCGCACCCGCTGCTCAAGCCACACGCACAGCCACAGCTCCCTTACCAGCAACGTCACCTCGGACCTGAAGCTGTCCTCACCTAACCTAACTTTACCTGCGTGCAGTTGGAACCGTGTCTCTTAGCCACCTACCGAAAGCTATTTGTCGCCAAAGAATGTACAGAGACATGGGCTGACTGAAGTGAGAGCCCCGAACCGCCTGCGATACAGCTATTCCTCGTTGTCAATTTCAACATTTGATGCCACGGTTGCTACTACCAGCACAGCAAGCCCCGAACACGCAACACACGACAACACACCAGACGCAATGGCAGATCCAAACAACGACGAGGACCTGTCTGCTGCCCAGCAGGACGCTTTGCAGCAGTACATTGCTGTCACCAACCAGGAACCCAAGGATGCCATCCCCCTACTCCGACGGTCTCAGTGGAACGTCCAGGTACGTCAACTCGAGGACAGCCTCACTAGCCCGTGTTCGCGCATTCTGACAGTTGCGCTCTATAGATTGCCGTCGCTAAATTCTTTGATGGCGAAGGCCCGGACCCTGTTGCCGAAGCGCTAGCCGCGCAAGACATCCCCCGCGAAGCCGCACGTCACGAGAATCTGCAAGAAAGCCTATGGGCTGCTGAAGTAGCACCCTCGCGAGCCCGCCGACCGGGTGCACAGACCGACGCAGCGCCTCGCATCGTGCCACAGCAACCTGTCACCGGTCGGTCACCATGGCTGGTAGGTCTGCTCCTTGCGCCGTTGAGTTGGAGCTGGACGGCCGCCTCGTCGCTATTCCGCACCTTTGTCTACATCCTATCCTTCCTGCCGGCCCCACTGCGCCCGCGCGCACTGACGAGTGGGCCGGCCGGGCTGAAGAGCAACAGCGGTCGGCGCATGCTGATGCCGCGCGACACAGCAGCTCGCTTTAAGAGGGAGTTTGACGAGGAATACGGCGCGAACGAGCTGCCTTTCTACGAGGGTGGCTTCGCACAGGCACATGATCAGGCCAAGAAAGATCTCAAGTTTCTGTTGACGGTGATTCTCTCGCCTGAGCACGACGACACCGAGTCCTTTGTTAAGGAGACGCTCCTAGACCCTCAGGTGGTACAGTTTGTCAACGACCCCACCAACAACATCATACTCTGGGGCGGCAATGTCCTGGACTCGGAGGCCTACCAGGTCTCGACCGAGTACAAGTGCACCAAGTTTCCCTTTTCGGCTCTCATCTGCCTGACGCCCAAGGAGGGAAGCACGAGGATGGGGGTCATCAAGCGACTGGTCGGACCGACGCCGGCGGCGACCTACCTGTCCGAGATCCAAGCTGCGATGGAGAAGTATGGCGGCGATCTGGCCAACGTGCGCGCAGAGAGGACTGCTCAGGAAGTGACTAGAAGCCTCCGAACCGAGCAGGACTCTGCCTATGAGCGATCGCTGGCCATCGACCGCGAGCGCGCTCGTCAGAAGAAGGAGGCGGCCGAGGCCGCAGCCGCAGCCGAGGAGCGTGCGAAACAAGAAGCCGCGCAAGCGGCTATCCTGGAGCAGAAGCGAGCACAGTGGCGGACATGGCGCGCCACGAAACTCCACCCGGAGCCGCCAGCATCTGACAAGAGCGTGGTGCGCGTGGCACTGATGATGCCCGAGGAGACGGGGGCTGGGCGCATCACGCGACGCTTTGCGCAGGATGCGGCTATGGAGGAACTGTATGCCTTTGTCGAGTGCTACGGGGTGACGACGGATGGCGGGGAGGATTACGAAAAGCCTGAGGGGTACGAACACGAATACTCATTCCGGATTGCGTCGACGCTGCCACGTGAGATCTACGAGCCCAGCCAAACCGTCACCATGGGGGAGAGGATAGGGCGGTCGGGGAACCTGATCGTCGAGCAAATCGTGGCAGACTCCGACTCAGAGTCGGAGGGTGACTCGGAAGAAGATGCTTGAAGAGTCGAAGACAGCGGCACTAATATAGATTCTGTCAGTGTTCTCGCACAGAGACCTTCGGCCTCTCAGCATAATAATACAGCGATTACTGCTTCAAGTTCGGCTTGTGGAGATTCCCCAAGTCTCAAGTCTCGTTTGGTGAGGTCGATCGTGTGGCACAGTTCGCTGCCAAGAGAGTGGCTGCGACTGACGTGTGCTTGTGGCCTGACGGACGAGTAATCGGATTGCATTAGTTCCGAACATCGGTGAGTGATAAGTAACGAGGAGTCAAATGTACAGAATGTGTGGGAGGCGTCACACGCGTTCAAGGTGTCTTCTGTCTGACTCTGTCGTGCGTATGTGCGCGGCACTTGGGGGCTGTGCATTCCTCCCTCCACGGACCTTATTACGACTTCATGGACGAGGCTTTGATTGATTCCTATTTGGTTTGCGCCAATCTGGTCTCGCCTGCGCAGACTTGGAAGTCAAAGAGCTTCAGTCCTCACGACGCATCACGAATACTGACTGCTGAGCTACAGTTGAGGTGGCTGCGAGGACTATCTCAGTCTAGGGTAGTCATCAAGCAGGGACTGGACCCTGCACGACGAAATTGGCTTGGCGACCCCCAAGGCCAGGCAGGCAGCCCCCAGGACGACTGAGCGTGAACGAGGCCTCATTGTCTCCTCTCCTCCTCCCCATCCTCCAGTCGTCTCCCGATCCTCTGCGCTTCACGTCCAAACGCGGACATTCAGAGCATCAGCCACCCTGGCGCTGCGGCGCCTGATACCTTGTCCATTTGCATCTTTAGCGTTCAGCGTCGCATCCTGTTGCAAACTTCCCAACTGCTTACCTACCTGCCCAGTGCACCCACGGAAGCGCGCTCGCTCACCACCGGGAGGCTGTCGCACTTTGTGATTGTCGCCGTAGGATAGCGCCTACACCAGCGAGTCGCCCACATCCCAACCCGAATCGACAGATAGCGCCTGCGCATACGAAAGCGCGCGCGCGCAATACAACGACAGCAACAGCAACAGGGACCATGAAGTCCATGAAGAAGAGCCTCAACGTGGGCAAAGTCATTGGAAGCTTCAGGAAGCGCGCCGGCGGTCACAGCAGCAGCCACGATGCCGCAGACGAGTCGTCACCAGGTGCGGGGGCAGCCGGCTCATCGTCCCCCGCCGGGGCAGCAGTAGCCGCCTCTGGCAGCCCCGAAGCCAACGCGAGGGCGGCTGTCCAAGCCTTTTGCGAAATGGGCGGCAGCATGTCCCAGAGGAAAGGCGACGAGATTCTCCACCTCCCACCCATTGTCGACGCCGCCGAGTCGTCCCCCGCCGCCGCTGCAGAGTGCGCCCGCGTGATCCGCCGCTTCCTCAGCAAGGAGTACAACGGCAAGCCGGCGTGGCAGTACAACGCCCTCATGCTCGTGCGCATCCTCGTCGACAACCCCGGCCCCTCGTTCACCCGCAACCTGGGCGAGCCCGAGTTTGTCGAGACCACACGCAAGTTGCTCAAGCACGTGCGCGACACGCGCCTGCGGCACATGCTCATGGAGATGCTGGACGACTTTGAGCACACCAAGCAGTACGACGAGAACCTGCAGCCGCTCGTCCAGATGTGGAAGGCACAGAAGGAGGATGCCTTTAAGAAGAACGGCGGGCCGCCGCCCCAGATGATGCAGCAGCAGCGTCAGCAGGCGTACCAGCAGCCGCAGTACTACCAGCACCCGCAGCAGTGGCAGCCGCAGCCAGCACAGTATCGCCACTCGCAGAACTACGCCGCGCGTGCGCAGCAGTCGTCGAAGCGTCTCCCTGACCCCATCGAGCTGTCCAGCCGTCTCGAGGAGGCCCGCACATCCGCCAAGCTCCTGGAGCAGGTCGTCATGAACACATCACCCAGCGACATGCTCCACAACGATCTCATCAAGGAGTTTGCCGACCGCTGTCAGAGCGCCTCGCGTAGTATCCAGGGCTACATGCAGTCGGACAACCCCGTCCCCGACAACGACACGATGGAGAGCCTCATTGACACCAACGAGCAGCTCCAGACGGCGCTCAATCAGCACCAGCGCGCCGTCCTCAACGCGCGGAAACAGATGGGCGTAGCGTCCCCGCCCCAGGTCGCGACGCCCGACGCCCAAGGCAATGATAGAATCCTAGCCTGGCAGCGATCGCAGGCTGAGCTACACGAGTCTGGTGAGCACCCCGAGGATCCCCACATTGTCAACGGCAAGGGCAAGGCGACGGCTGCGGGACCCCTCGACGACGCCGCTGATGCGCAGGATCCCTTCCGTGATCCCGAGGAGCACCAGCGCCATCAGTTCGAGCCGTACCACCCCAGTGGATTCGGGCAGACGAAAGGTCCATCCTCAGCCGTGGCCGGTGCTGGCGGTGCCAGCTCTGCGCGGAGGAGAGACGTCGATGGCGTGTCGGAGGAGGATGACCTGTACGACGCGCCGTCTGCCGCTGCCAAGGAGAAGGACAAGGCGATGGAGCCGATGCGCCTGTCGTAGGACGTTGCGGTGGACATTGGGCTTGCCTGCCGAAGTACAATCACGGTCATGAAACATACAATACCCGGCCATTTTGAGAAGAACAGAATTGATTCCCCTGAGTTGCCTTGGGTCTACTGACTGAGTGATGGTCACTATAATGATGCCGCCACCACGTCCCATGCAGTACGAGTGTCTCGACCATGCTGTCCTCCTCCCGTCTCGGAGTTGTTGACCTAACAGGTGTCGGAATATAGTGCTCATCGGAGTACGGATATGCAGCCTCACTATGCAAAGCGGGCTATACATACGCGCTTGTCCCAAAGAGGTAATTTCGACGAACAAATTGGCTGGGGCCAAAGCCATGCCACGTCTGCGACTCTGCCGCGCTCTGCAAGAGGTCCATGCGGTTGGATGTTCCTGTGGAGTGGAGATCCGAGAGGGATTTGAAGTCCATCTTTTTGGGTTCATGTAATGCGTGATGATGATACGTAGCTGGAGTCCTTGTTGTCCCCTGCGTGTTTCGTTGTTACCAGATGACTGGGACAGGGTCTGCTGGTAGAAAGTACAAGCTGATGGGTTGGGTTGAGACGTACGCTCATTTCCCTTGACCGCAACACTGTTGTCATTCATTGACACATACCTCTATTTCTTGCCAGACACTCTCTGCCTTTATAATTCCAATAGAGTTCGGGAACATACGATAATAGTATAAGCATCACCCGCCAGCCTCGGGACAGCTCCACTATCTCTCCGCGAGACAAGCGGGTCGCGCCTGTGATTGGCCGGACAGGCCCTGCAGATGCCTCTTTCGGACATTCTTGCGAAACAAGCGCCTTCAAGTGAAGCCTCGATTCCTGCTGCTCTACGTATGTACGTCGTCCCCTCTGCCTTGTGTCCTGACGCTGCCGTGGTCCCAGCCTCTCCTTCATGGAATAAATACTACGGTAATTATATACCGAATGTGCGAATTAAATAGCTTAGACAAGAACTGTCCTCGACTGGGGACCCTTCCTGGCCACCTGGCCACTGCCCGTCTCTCCACCTCCTCAGCCAGACATCAGACATGGCTTCTGCCGCCCGTTTTCCAAACCATCCGTGTCCATGTATATACGGTCCTGCATGTTAATAGGCCTCTTTGACCGCGCATTTCGCCTGCATTACCTCTTGCGGCCTAGTCATGCCTGATGGGTCGTATTTCACTACCTACATTGCCCACCTCCCTCTACTTTCACATACGTTGTACTCACCAACGCACTTGACGCATACCCTCCTCACGTCGTTGCTTTCATCCCTCCCTCCCTCCCGACTCCGATGGACCGCAACAGTCAGCTGAAACCATAACAAGCAGGACTGTGTGTACCTACTGTGCGCGCGAGCCCGCCCTCGGAATATCATGTCGTTGACCACGGGATCGGCCACCCTCTTGTCTCCTCCCCCTCTTTCTGCGCCCCATGCCCTTCGACCGAGGAAGCTACGGCGGAAGGCGTCGGTCCTGGACGGAACACATGTTGTTGTCGCCGCCAAATCGATGGCCAGTCTGGAGCACTTGAGCTCGGAGCTCCTGAGCTTGATATGTGAGCAGGTGGGTACGGTTGCTCGCGGTCTACGTACGGGACGAGGAACGCTGAAACGCTAACCTGCGCGTGTGTAGCTGCGGGGGATAGACCAGTCATCACTGTGGAACGTGCGACGTGTGTGCCGTCGTTTCGATAGCATTGCGACACCAGTCTCGTACCGCGTGTTCGAGCTGCATGACCGCGTCTTATCAGCCTGTTGCTGTCCTCGAGTTAAGCATCACGTGGAGCGATATACAAAACATATTATTATACCTGGGTCTCTCCACGCTCCAGGGGTAAGAGAAGTGCTGCGATGGGTAGGCACACTCAAGTCCATAACGTGAGTGGCTGGAAGAAAGAGTGGTCTTTTGTGGGATGAAGAAGAGAACTAACTAACAGCGCAGGTGGCGGTTTGAGGGCCATGGTCTGCAGGACGACGCCGGCCAATGGCTCCCCAGGGCTGTCCTCGACATTGAGCGAATGCGACAGGACGGCATAGAGCTACGGATCGAGGGGTTACCGCTTCGACAGTTTGATTGCGAGGCATACAGAAGAGCCATACCGAGCGACCTTCTCACATCCCTCACCATTGCCAGCCCGACACCGCCATTGACTGCGCGTCTCGACGCACTCAAACACCTCCTCGTACACGCACCCCATCTCCGAGTTTTTGCGTACCAGGATCGAGGGCAGGGGACACAGCTGGCGTTCGAGGCAGGGGAGCGCATGCCCCCCTTGAGAGAGCTATCGCTGCGGTCGTACGGGTGGAATCACACGCCTGAGCAGGTCCGGAAACACTGGGACTTTTCACACCTACAGAGCTTGGATCTTACAGCCGTGCCATACCACAACTTTCTGCAGTCGCTCGACTTTACGGCTCTGGGGAGATTACGCCACCTACACATAGAGGACTGGAGCGCACACCTGCCGGACAAGAGGAGGGAAGCAACACGACTCTTGCATGATTTGGTCAACCATCACCTCCGGGACTTGCGATCCCTGAGGATCACATGTCACATTGGGCTATTTCCCGTGGATGCGTTGCTACGGCACGGTCACTCCTTGGAGGATCTACGGTTCAGGGACCACGTCGGTTTCACAGACGACAAACGCTCTTGTCCGACCATGCGTGCCTCGGACTTGACCCGCGTCGCAGAGGGTCTTCCATGCCTGCGGCGTCTGGAGATAGACATGGACATCCAGGGACCTGAATCACAGCGCTTTCTTGATGCGCTCTGTCTGTGCCCGCGGCTGGAGGAGGTCACCCTCCATGTCCAGACGCTCATCACACCCTGTGGCGAGTCGATACCAACACACGATGTGGATAGGATCGCCAGCCAACGGATATTCAACCGTCTGCTCAGCCGCCAAAGACCCTGGAAGAGCATCACCATGAACGTGGGCGGCTGGCGCCGTGTCATGGTGCGTCGTCTCGACCCGCTGTGGCGGGAGTACAACGACATGGGCATCTTTGCGGAGCGCTGCTTCGTCCTGAGTGCGAGAGATGGGCGGTATGAGGTACGAGAGGAGCGGTGCATAGAGGCGGGAAGCAGCAGGGCGACGCCTGATATCGAGTAGGGTGATGGGGCGCATTAGAAGTGTCTATTGTACGGGAAAGGGGAGCTTAATCAGAGTCATTCAGGTCCATGGATGGCAGAAGGTAGATTTCATAGGCCTCTAGATGTCATCTACAAATATCAGTTGACACACTCCGCACTGCTATGAGCCCAAATAGGTCACAAGAGCCTCCTTCAGCCCCGACGGGGTCGTTCATGAAACGGGCAATGAGGGCTGAATTGATGAGGTCACGGACAAGACAAAGCAGAACGGGCATCAAGTTCACGATAGGTGGTCCTTGCGAGGATATGAAAGAAAACGCTTTCCAATTGTATTTGTCTTATATGTGGCAAATATGTGATCTTAACTACTTAATGATATCCCCCTTTTTTTGTTGGTGGACCTTGAGTATATATTGCATGTGCCTTATTTCATTCGGCGACGCGTCTTTTCATTCTGACGAGGACAGATCGCCCTTCTTATTTCTCAGTGCTGCCGCTCGAGGAGCCAAGGAACTCGCCAAACACTCTGTCCTCGATATCCATATCCTTGAACGCAGTGCCGGTGGCCTTCTTGGCACGGCGACGGAAGAAGACACGCTTGCCAAACTTCCAGAGCTCGACACCCATGAAGAAGAGGGCGGCGGCGACAAAGACAATGCCCCACTCCGCGTCGATAGGTGTGTGCTTGAAGACCTCCCTGTTGAGCACGGGGATGTAAATTATGGGGAACATGGTGACGATACCGGCGATAATGGCCCAGAAGAGGAACTGGTTGCGCCAGATATCGTGCATCCACTGGGTAAAGTACTTCTTGGAGCCGGGCTGCATGCGGAAGAAGGATCGGCGCATGTCAATCATCTCCCAGGCGAGGAAGAGGGCGAACCAGGTCAGGCAGGCAAACGTGGTGGCGCGGGCGCGGAAGACGGTGTCGCAGCGGCCCGAGTACGAGTTGTTGCAGTTGTTGCCGAGATCGCCGTCGCCGAAGCCGAAGACGACCAGGCTGAAGGCGCCCAAGCAGAGTGCGGCAATCCACACGCCGTAGACGACCATGTCAACCAGGAATTCCTTTGTGAAGACACCAGCCTTGAGCGAGTGAGGGGGGCGGTGCATGATGCCGGAGACAGCTTGCTCGAATCCAAGACCCATGTCGGGCAGACCACTGGTGGCCATGATGATCCAGATGATCTGCACGGGTGCCAGGGGAAACACGGATAGTTTCCTTTCATCCTTGAAGGCCAGACCAACCAGCAGGGTGAGCGCCTGAGCAACGTTCTCGGAAAGCACGTGGAGAATGAATTTTTGGATGTTGTCAAAGATACGTCGGCCCTCTTCGATGGCGGAGACAATCGAGGCGAAGTTATCGTCCGTGAGAACAATGTCAGAGGCGTCCTGAAAAAAAAAAACATGTTAGCGGGGGAGGCTATGATGAAATGGAAAGGGCAAAGACTCACCTTGGCGACATCAGAGCCGGCCTGGCCCATGGCAATACCGACATCAGCGCGGCGCAGAGAGGGCGAGTCGTTGACACCGTCACCAGTCATGGCGCAGAAACGCTTCCTGCGATGGAGGGCCTCAATCATGCGGACCTTGGTCGAGGGCGCACAGCGAGCAATAACGAGGGGAAGGACGGGGAGCTCATCGACCTGGTCGTCGGTGAGGGCGTCGAAGCTGGTGGCGGTCATGACCATGGCGGCAGCGACATCCTTGGCGACGTCGCCCATGCGGGAGGGCAGGATGCCGACCTCGATGGCGATGGCTTTGGCGGTCTCGGGGTGGTCGCCAGTCAACATATGTACGGAAATACCGGCCTCGTGGCAGCTTCGGACGGCGGGGGCAGATTCAGCGCGAGGGGGATCGTAGAGACCGACGAGGCCATGGAACATGAGGTCACCCTCGACGGTGGCCCTCTCAATCTCCTCGCCCTCCTTGATCTCGTGGTCGTAGGGCTTGCTGGCCAGGGCGAGGACGCGGAGACCCAGACTGGCAAAGACCTCCATGTTGCGCAGAATCTCCTGGCGGAACTCGTCCGTCATCTCGCCGCCGGAGTAGGTGGTGCAGATCTGGATGACACGCTCGACGGCACCCTTGGTGTAGGCCGTCATCTTGCCAGTGTCCGTGTTCCTCATGACGACAGACATGCGCTTGACGTCCGAGTCAAAGGGCAGCTCGGCAACGTCAGCCCACTGAGGCTTCTCGCCATGAGTGCGTTCCACACGGTTGGCGCCGAAGCGAGACGAGAAGACCTGGATCGCAATCTCGGTGGGGTCGCCGCGGGCCTCCCACTCCTCCGTCATCTTCTTCTTCTGGACAGTCGCAAGGTTGGCGAGGGAGGCGGTGTCAAGGAACGACGCAAGCGCCTCGGCGCCCTTCTCGACGTGAGCAGCGGGCTCGGCGAGGGTACCGCACGAGTCGCCACCGGTCTTAAAGTCGATGCGGTGGGGGGATTCGGTGTGGTGGCGGATGTCTCCGGCAGTAGGGTCAAAAGGCGAGCTGGAGTTCTCAATGGTGAAGGTGCCGAAGCCGGGCAGCCAGGCGTTACGGGCGACCATCTTGCCCTGCGTCAAGGTACCGGTCTTGTCAGAGCAGATATCGGTGACGGCACCCAGAGCCTCGAGGGACTTGAGGTTGCGGACGATGACGTTCCTCTTCACCATGCGCTTTGTTCCGGCGGCCATGGTGATGGTGAGCACGACGACCAAACTGGCGGGAATCATGGAGAGACCGGTGGCGACGGCGTAGATGATAACCTCCTTCCTGTTGCTGAATTTGTTGGCAGCGAGCACGATGATGGCACACACGACAGCAATACCAAACAGGAGGATGGCCAGCTTTGACAGCTTCCTCTGCAGCGGGGTTCCGACATTGACACCGAGGAAGCGGCCAACGGCATCGGTGGCTGTGAGGCCCCAGGCCTGGGCGTAACGATGGGGCTTGGCGGAGCCGTCGGGCTTGCGCTTGACGGGGCGGCGCTTGGAATCCTTCTTTCGAAGCTCGGCGGCGATGGCACCAATCTCGGTGTAGACACCGGTGGCGAAGACGATACCCTTGGCGCGGCCCTTGGTGACAGTGGAGGAGCTGTAGGCCACGTTAAGGCGGTCACCGGGGCCAGTCTTCTCCTCGAACGTCTCGTTCTCCTTCTTACGGACGGGCAGGGACTCTCCGGTTAGGAGGGCCTCGTCGGTTTCAAAGTTGACGGCCTCAAAGACACGAATGTCCGCGGGGATAGTGTCACCAGTCTTCAGCTCAATGAGATCACCGGGGACAATGTCGCCCGAGGGAATAGTCTTGACCTCGCCACCGCGGACGACACGGGCTGTCGGCGAGCTCAGCGAGCGCAGCGAGTCCATGGTCTTCTCCGCCGAGTACTCTTGGAAGAAACCGACAATGACGTTGAGTGCGATGACGCCGGTGATGACGCCACCTTCAATGTAGGAACCGATACCGAAACTGACGGCCATGGCCATGATCAGGACCAGTGTCATGGCATTGGCCACCTGGGCGACGAAGATGCGGACGGGTGACACGCCCTTGGCGTCACCGAGGTCGTTGGGACCGTACTTGTCGAGGCGCGACTTGCCGTCGTCGTCACTCAGACCCGAGTCGACGTTGGCGCCCAGCTGCGTGGCCACCTCGTTCACGGAGAGGCAGTGGGCCGGCGCCGACATGGGCTCGTTCGCCTGGCCGCTCACATGGCTCTCGGCGGGGCGCTTCTCTTCCTGACCCATGTTGTTGGGGTGCGAAGTGGGTGAGCGCCTGGGTGTGTTCTTTCTTCACTTGCCAATCCCACAAGACTGTCTTGTGTTGCTATGCTCGAGTTTATATGTTTGGTGGTTGTTGTGGTTGCGGTGATGATGAAAGCGTGGCGAGTAACAATTTCACTCCATCAAGGTTGCAATCGACCGGCAGACAGGCTGTCGATGGATGTGCTGGGAGGGGACGGTCCCAATTGAATGAGACGCTGAAGCAGCAGATTGGTAGGAGAGACGGGAGGAGGGAGTGAGTTTGGATATCTGAGCCTCTCTCCAGAAATCGGCTACAATCAGACTGACAAGAAGAAGAGATGAGGGGGACAGTCCAAGAGGAGGAGGACGGGGGCGGCTCAACTTAAGGATTAAGGTTGTCCGGTAGCAGCAGGAGACTAAAATTTAGCAACGACCGTCATCGGCAAAGGCCGTGGGCCACGCCAAGAGCGAGGCTCCGCCGGGGCTGGGCAACTGATGCAGCGATGAAGCACGATCCCCACAGGAACCTCCAGCCGCCCTGATCCGCTACCGCGCAGTGCTGCAGCCGTTTGAGTAAGTGACTTGCTTGGAGATTGCACGTGCTGGGGAAGGTGAATAATGGCGCTTTTCCTTGGCAGTTTGTACGTTCGTACGTAGGATAGCCGGTCGGTCCCAGGTGAAACCCGCGAGCGCGGTGACGCAGAAGGTTGGAATGCGGCCCTCCATCCTCATCTTCACAGGCTAATTACTTCATTACTGTCTCTGTGGCGCTTTCGTCGTCGCGTTGCACGTGGCGGGCAGGAGCCAGCCAGCCAGCCAGGAAGAAGACTATTAGGTATCCGTATCCGTACTGTCCTAGTCTATCAGGAGGAGGGGCGGGCAGGTACGACTAGACTCCATGTCCTCGGACATGCGAAAATGAGGCGGGGGCGTAGCGAGATCATGGCATTGTAATTGTGACTCTACAGTAGACTAACCATCTAGCGCATCTGCTACGGAGCAATGATAACAGGCAGTGCTGAAGAATTTTCCAGACCGACAGACGTGCATGTTCGAAAGCCTCTCACGAAGATGCTCACTTGGCCGGTGAGTGAGCACTGAGCGCTGAGGAGGTCCTGCCCTGCCCCAGTCGCACGTACTCCGTCCGCATGCATGACTCCACTGATATGATTGGTGTCTGGCCGTCCCCGGTCACTTTTGGCGTTGCCGTCGCGTCGAGACAGATCTGACGTCTCCACGAGCTAGTCTGACCGTCTTAGCGAGAGATTTTGATTGGCTGACCGTCTGCAAATGCAAGCCACTCTGCTCTGCCGTCCTAACGAGTCATGCTCATTGGACAGAATCCTGCATAGTGGACCTATCGCTTATCCGATTGCTCGAGTGCTGCCCCCAGGCAGTTCATGTTCACTTATCAGCACCGACGTAATTCTCAATACAAGGCCCTGGCCCCTACGTCAGCGACAATGGTAGATGAATCCTGGAGTGACAAGGTCTGAGCCAGTTCGCGACGACCATGTTGACTTGACGCAGGTGGCTCCTCAGCCGCTTGCGACCAGAGTCGCGGATGGTGTCTCAGACCTGTTCTTCTTTCATGGTCGTCTTCGTCCCCTCGTCTACCGTGGTGGGGATGGGGCTCTTGTCAATCTGTGTCATGTCTTTGGTGGGCTCTTGGGGAATTACGACACCGCTATTTTAGGCCGACGCAGAGGCCGATACAATCTTTCTAGACTAGGGACTAACGTCGTAGACTCCTGCATTTACTCCACTGCACGGCACGGCAACTTTGACCCTGAATAGCTGCAGAAAGCACAATGTTCAATGGCACAATGGTTGCGGACGTATTTTTAGGTGAGACGCACGTGCAGAAAAACCGCATCTGGACAGTCTATTGTCTCTAGTCTACGCCGTACCTGGTAGGGTCTTTCAGGGTGAGCATATCCATCTCCTGGACTGCCGGAGATGCTCGACAAGCACAGGTACTGCTACCTAACCTACAGTATTGTAGATAGATGGTCAACAAGGGCTGCAGGCAGGTGCAATATGCTTTCACGTCCGTCTCCAGTCTTCAAATGCATAACAGAAGACATAACAATCCTTTCGTTGGCCTCCTAATCTAGCAGCGATCTTGTTCCAGAGGGCAAGGAAATTAGGTCGTCGCCCGCCCCCACTTCCCTCAACGCCAGCTGGGGCCATGTTTCCTCACCAGCAGCCAAGGCCACAGATCGACCATCAATGCATGATGCTCCCATAATGGGCAGCTGACCGCCAATATGATCAACGTCGGCGTAGGGCGATCACTCGAAGCGGAAAAAAAAAATCATGCAAGGGGACTTGTCCGAGCGTGGAGCCCCAAGTTCCAACAAAAGCCGACCAACCTACCCCATCGTCTCAGCATGCGGTCGCCATGCAGCTCGGTGTGTCAAGAAGCCTGGCGTCAAACCGGTGGACGGCTTCTAGAACAAGATGGCTGGTTATTTCGGTCAACGGTCAAAAAGCCCGGCAGTTGGATTCATCGCGCTATTTTTGGTCTCTAGGACGACAGATCGTGGTGACATGTCTCATACAGTAGCATGCATTCACAATCTCAAACAGCCAAAACCGCAGGCCACACACACGGCACACTGGGCCGGCGTCCAAATATAGAGAGCAATGAGTTTCGCAGAACCGATAGTGTGCCAAAGTATACATTGTTTTCCTAAAAGATTACCTGGTCGTGTGCGTGCTAGTGTCCTACTGCCGTTCTCCTGTCTGCCAACACCCCGACTCCCATATCCCTCTCCCCTTCGCTACCTGCCGGAACGCCATGGCCTTGTAATGTGTGATCATGAGAGTAACTGAAAGATATTCCAAGTCCGTCCACTGTAAAAAGAGCTCCTGGCACCCAACACATCAATGTGAAGGTCTGGGGCTCCGTCCCTTCCACCTGGTAACGTACACCAGCCCCCGCAAGCGCGTTGAGCACTTGCTGGCTTACAACATAGCTAAAATCCTCATACGGTGGCGCCCTTCCTCTACAACGAGGCAATGTCATACGTCTTGTCCAGGACAGCCTCCTTTCTCTTCCTGGCGGCTGCATTCTTCGGACCCTTGGTGGCTCGGGCCCTCGCCTCTGCCGTGACCGTCTTGCGGATCGTCTTGGTCTTGAGCACGCCCGAGCCCGCCTTGCCCTTGACCGTCGTCGTTGTCGAAACGCGTTTCCTGGCAGGCCCGTTCTTGACGTAGGCCTTGACTACCCGGTTCGTCGACGTCTTCTTGACGACGGTCTTTCCCTTGCCCCGGCTCTTGGCGGACGATGCCTTGCCACCCAGAGCAGCCGCCTTTTTGACGGCGGACACGCCCTTCTTGATGGCAGTCGCCGTGCCGTGCGAGATCTTGAGGCCCACACTGGCCAATGCGCCCTTTGTGCTCGTGATTCGAGGCTTCTTGGCGTCTCGCCCGTCTGCCTTGCCAGACGGCACGTCACCCAACTTGCGCTTGCCGCCGGCCTTGACCTTGCCAGGTTGCTGGACCGCCTCGTGTCGGGTCTTGGGCCCCAGCACGCCGCGGCACTTTTCCTCGCCGCACAGGCATAGCTGCACGTTTTTGGCGGAGAAGGGGTCGAAGTTGTAGTCGTATGTCAGCTCGTCGCCGGTGTAGATGGGGTTGTCCCCCGCAAACAGTGCCATCCGTGGCTGGCCAGAGACGATCCATTTAATCATCCTGCAGTTGGGATTGCAGCTGTGGTTGACGAACCGCGCAATGCTGCCTGACGTGGCGTCGATGATCATATTCTGATCGAAGCTCATGAGATAGTAGCACTGTCGGGGTCAGTCTGGGCGAACCGGAAGCGAGGAAAAAAAGAAACTCACCTCGTTGTCCTTGTAAACTTCATTCATCCGGCGATCACATTCCTCTTCCGTGATGATCTCACCAGCGTACTCCATGATGATCTGGCCAGGCGCAAAGCCGCGGTTGGCTCGGACACCGTAGCCACGATCCGACGTCTTGACAACCTCCACGCCAACGCGATACTTGCCGCCCTTGTTGCGGCGCTTGGTGAGGTCGCGGAACGCGCGGTTCCTGCAGAGTTCGGGACCAACGTTGCAGTTGGTCTCATCACACTCGTACAGCATGATTCTGTTCTGGCAGCTCTCGCCGCAGGGGTCGTCATCTGTGGCCTTGCAGACACATTTGGACTGGTAATCATGAAAGTGGTCACTCTTGCGCCAAATGTCCTTGGATTCACCAATAAAGCGGTCTACCAAAAGTCAGCATGATGTTGGCCCAATGCAGATCAATCTGGACTCACTCTTGGTCATCTTCCTCCACTCATCCGGCTTCGGCTGGCCGGGCGGGAGCGGATTGCAGATGTTGAAGGGAAGCTTGAAGTCACGACCGGCAATCAGCGTGCGCAGGCCAGTGTACATGGGCAAAGGCATGACCTTGTTGACCACGCCGCTGGGCCTCAGCTCCGGCAGATCGTCGAGCTGCTTCTTCTCCCCAGGCGTCAAGCCCTTCAGGGGATCCTTGGGGGCGTCCTGGCCGGCATAGAGACCCTTGTCCAGGTATTTCTTGACGCGACGTTTCTTGCCCTGTGTGACGGGCTCCTCCTCCACCTTGGGCTCCTCAACAGCCTGCTTCGCCTTCTTGCGCTCCTCTTCCTCCTTCTTGACCTGGTTGGGATCCACGTATTTGCCATTGGACCACACAGTATAGACGACGGGGCTATCGTCGACGTGGGAGAACTCCTTTGTGTCCTCGAGACGGCGCAACTCGCGTGGAATATCCTTCTCGTTCACATCGCCGGAGCGGCGGCTGCGACGTGTCGAGACGCCCGGTCGATCAGCCACCACTGGCGTGGCCTGGCGAGAGGCAGCAGGGGCGGGCTGACGCGCCGCTACGCGCTTCGGCCTAGGCGAGGCTTCGGTGTGAGCTGTTGTTGTTGAGCCGAGCGAGCGCCGTGTGCGTCGCGTGGGCGTATCTCCCTTGGTTGTATCTGGGTCCTCCTGGTCGATCTCTGTGGCTCTGCCAATTGTGCGGCGTCGACGGTTCGAGACATTATCGCCTTTGGCGCGTCGTTTCCCGTGTCCAGCGGTGCCGATGAGCTGCGCAATGTTGTAGACAGGCTTCTTGCCGTCGCGGACACGTCGAGTGCGCTCGGGGGTGGCCGCTTCCGCTCTGTGGATGGCTTCGTCTCGTAGTTGCTGCTCGATCAGCGGCTCCATCTGCGAGGAGTCGGGCGAGTCGGCGGCGAGGTCGGCGACAGAAGTCATGTCATGCTTCGATGTGTCGGAGTGTAGGCTCGCGCTGTCGGCGACCGTGGTGGGCGGTGTCGAGTTGGACGACGCGACGTTTGACAGGGCGTCCAAGGGGGCCGCCGAGAAGCTGCGCTCAGGTGACAACGACATGGTCGCAGGTACTTGAGCTCACCCGCAGCAACAGCACTGCGACAAGTGCAGAGGCGAATGGTGTTTTGCGTGCACGCGTGTTCTGAGCAAATGGTGCAGGGGGAACAAGTGCACTGAGGTTGACGTGATGCGCTCCCTGACCAGACGCGCGACAATTGAGGCGCGAATCGGGAATAACGTATCCGTAGGATTGGAATGGGAATGGGGATGGGGAAGAGGTGCAGGGTTTCAGGTGGGACCAGCAGTAGAGCAAAGCAAACGCGCGTGGCCTCGCAGAGATGGCCGATTGCCACTGGTTGGTCAGCCCAGCTAGCCAAGTCATTTAGTATTGATTGCAATTCTTTGGGGTTATTATTGCTTGCTTACCTTTTCAGAGCTTCTCAGTGAGTAATCAGATTGAGTTTGATAGCCTTTCTTGGCTATGAACGCCTGGAGATGCGTAGGCGCCGATATTAGAAGGTTCAAGGTTTCAGATAGCTACACTCAGAGCGAGTAACTTGGTCAATCACGGTTTTGCGTAGCACAGCAAGGTGAAGCTTTTGTCTGTTGGTGATGGCACGCGTCACACAAGTCAGGCTTCGACGCGGTCTTTGCATGCGTTGGCTGCCTTGAGGGCGGTTCGTCGTAAGAAAGTGAATCAGGGAATACTTGATGTTGGCACGACACGCGCAACAATGACAGCGGTGACGAGATGCGTTGCGAGGTTGTGCGGTTGGATAGAATGGGTTGAGGGGGAAGGAGAGAGATCTAGGTGAAGGTGGGAGGAGGATGGAGAAAACGGAATATCAAATTACCTGAACTCCTTAACTGGTGACACGGAATCCTCGGTCGCGCATTGGCTGCTGCATGGGGATATAGCGAGAGGACTATCCGTTCCACTTCTTCAACTCCGCGACCCTTTTCTGTGACACTCGTCGAGAACGATCACTATCTTCTAGGATATGCAAAATTGCCCAAGAGGGAGTCGTGGATAAAACGCGCGTCACATGCGAAATCTACCTTACATTGTGCGAAGATAATTTGGCAAGTGTCAGTGTGTCACCATTCTTGACTTGGCCAGGTTGAGGCCTTGAGGTGACTATGCACGGGTTAGAAACACAACTTTTGTTGTGACTTGAGGCTTGCAATGCATTGGAGCAGTAATTCATGGGAAAGTCGCGAGTGGTAGTTAGGACTGAGTAGATTACAGTTATCCGCCAGCAGCCGGCGCGAGACACACTTGTGGCGTTGTTCGTCGTCTGCCGTTGCTGAAGATGGCCATTCGCGAAAAAAGGCGGTGGCCACATAATCGACCACAGACCAAAAGGGCCATGTGCTCAGTGCTGCCAAAGAATGAAATGTGTTTTGCAATGCTCGACCACCTCTTCCCAGAGGCATTTTCTTGAGCGCATCGTGGAGGTGTCAGCGCCACCGGAGACTTGAGAGCCAACCACACATCATGGACTGCCGCGTGGCCACATCAATTTAACGGAACAGAGGAAAATAGAAAGTCCCGAGCCAAAACTAGCTCTTGTTTAAATGCAAAGTGAAGCGCGTGTTCTCTCCTTACAGAGGCACAGCCGTTCTGAACCGTTGGTCTCTGTTGTTCCCACAAGCTCGCCCCCTGTCACTTGTCACCCAACCGCCTCGAACAACAACAACAAGAAACATGATGGCTTCAAAATTAGGGAGAGGTCTTCCGAATTGAAATAGACCCTGCCAGTCCCGACAATTGAAGCTCGACTCGACGCGCCAAGCGATTTACATCATCATCACAGTGGACATTCACGCCTCAGAGAGCAAGGGAGCAAGGTGACGGAATGTGTAACTGAGCAGATCCAGATTTTCCAGCCCCAAAGGCTTCGGGTATGATTTCTTGTTTCTTCCACAGCTTTTTTACCGTACCTATTGTCCCAATTTTTGTTGCAGAACACACTGTCCAGTGGTCGCGGCTTGACTCGCGCGAGCTAGGCGACGTTGCAGTATTGGACTCGTCGTGCACAAAATCGCCTCATCGCAGCCTCGAATTGATATGCCGGCTTTCATCAATAAAGACACAAACTGTCCAAGCGAAGAATGTCAGCTTGAAGCATCTACTCCAGTCATTCGGCGCGCGGCCTGTGACATGGCCACCAGAGTCTGCCAGCCTCCCGGTGAGATCTGACAGCCCCAACCCCTCATCACGTGCACTTATGTCAACATCGACTTCCAAGAGTCCGCAGGCCAATGTGCGAATTCTGATCTATTAGTGACAAGGAACTATTGATGGCGAACCATTGACCGACCTCGACGTGGACCCCTTCCCACAGCACAACTGCATCGCCCCTAAGTGCTCAAGATGCTGAACGAGCGTGTGCGGTTGAACACACAGCGATGTCGTTTCTGTTCAGCGATGAGAATTCCGAACACGGCGCCGCAATTTCTGTACTGTAATTCGTGATGCGAGTAGCTTATCAACCGGCCTTGCCTCGCGCCTGACCCGCAAAGACTGCGCCGCATTCAGCATGACCGTATCCTCGTGAGCCATCGTCTACGGTCAAATACAAGCGCAAAAGTACATGTATCAAGGTAGCTAATGACCATAAACACGCACGACTTCCAACAAGTGATGCAGGAAAAGCACATTGCCAAATATCGGTAGTTCAAACTGGCCATCTCTATTCAAATTAGGGTATATGGTGTAGGGCAACAGCAGTAACGCTCAGGTCTCTGTGGTATAATCAAACACGCTTCCGAATATGCCGATCAGGCTGTCTTCACCTCGGCAGCAGGCTTGGCCTGTTCGTCGGCTGCGGCGTTCTCAACCGTGGGCTCATCGACCTTGGGGGTCTCCTCCGTCTTGGTCTCCTCTGCGACTTTTTCCTTCTTCACCGCTGCAACAGGGGCCTCCTCCGACGTGGGCTCGACAGCCTCCTTTGTCTTGTCCTCCACAAACGACTGGAGCTTGAGCTCCTCGCCAATCTCCTGGACAGTGCCCGCCTGGCCACCATAGGCCTTGGGCAGGCTCGCACGGATGCCCTCCGGGAGCTCCGCTGCCAGAGACGTGCCGCTGGCCATGGGATGGAACTTTTTGAGGGTCGCCGGGGCGACAAACAACTTCATGGCGGCGTACATCCAGCCCATGATGACGGGGACGTTGACAAAGTACTTGTGTGCCAGCAGCTCGGGGTAGGCCGTGCTGAGAACGTTGATGGTCTCCTTGGAGGCGGCCTTGGCGCTCGGGTCCATGCGGAAGAAGGAGACGGAAACGTAGTCGTGGACCTGGATCACCTTGTACGGGTCCTCCTCACCGTCAGTCAGCGGGACGGTCGCAGCGTTCAGGTTGAGCTTCTGGACACCACGCTCCATGAGGGCTGAGCGCCACTTGATGAACCTGCTCATATCAGCACGAGGTCATTGCTTTCCTTCAGGGAAACCACTCACGCGTCAACATCGCCAAAGGTCTTCTTGTTGTCCTTGACGGAGCCGTAAATGTTCCAGGTGATCACCGTCTCCTTGTCGCCGTCCTTGTGGGTGGTCACGTAGCCCAGGCCCTTGAACTTGTCTTGATCAAACGAGCTCTCAACAAGTTCGACGGGGTTGTACTTCTTGCGCCACTCCAAGGCCGCGGTCAGCTGCTTCACGGCCCCGGCAACGTCATTGTCGTTGGCACGGAGGTACTTTTGCAGAATGATCTTGGTTGGCACATGCGTTTCAGGGTCATCGGACAGCTTGACGCCCCACATCTCATCGTGGCCAGTGTTCTTCTTGATCTCGGGAAGCTGGGACGCTAGCTTGGCGAAGGTCGTCTGGGGAATAGACTTTTCCTCAGCAGCACTGTCAGCAGCCGTGGCGTCTTCCGCCGGCTTTTCATTTCTGTCGTCGGAACCCTCCTTCTCCGCTGGCTTTGGCTCCTCTGTCTTGGGCTCAACAGGAGCCTCAGCAGCAGTGACTGCTGGCTTGTCGGTGATAGCTTCGGCGCCAGCTGCGGTTTCAGTGACCACAGGGGCGACAGGCTGGGCCTCGGGTTTTTGCTCCGCTGACATGTTGATGAATGCAAAGTTTCCACGTGGAGATGACGATGGATGCAGAAGGTAAGTCTTTCACAATTACGCTGCCCTGGAAATTTGGTTAGTATATGCAACCGTGGGTCGCCTACGTGATTCAAGCAGACCTCGGTCAGTTGACAGTGATAATGTGAAGAAGGATATGAGAATCAGGATGACTGGGGATGAAGGCCTGAAAAGAAGGGGAGAAAACAGTGCTCAAGGGGTTCCGTGCCTGAGGTTGTCAAGACGGGCGGCACGTATCCCCTGCACGGCTGCACGGCTTTTGACCCTTGACAGGGTTTCTGATTCTCTGCGCTAAAGACGACCAACTGCGATCTGATAAGACACACGTGCAGGCAACACGAGCCACTGGAGCATGCAATACTGGAGCTTGATCATTGATGAATCAATGGACGAATTGAAAAACAACTGCTTCAATCATCATCACTTTTTCACTGGGAACTCACGCCCATGAAAGGTCAAAGTCGCTTGGGCCACGACCACCCACCCGCTAACAGGCCTGAACCGAACTAGGGGGCTCGCGTGGGTCATCATCACCAGGTCACTGGCCTTAATTTCAAGTTTCATCACGACATGGAGTGCACGACACAACACGATAAGGCAGCGCGAGTCACGTATACGTAGCAGCGACTGTATTCAGCAATATATCGTAAAGGCGAACATAGTGTGCTTCTCAGGGCCTCTCGGCTGCATCATATCGACCTTTGCCCGTCGAGCCAAATCCCAGGAAGTCAACCCATCTCGCAAGACCAAAGACGCGCCCTTTTTTTTTTCCTATAGCAAATCCATCATTGCGTTGGCCATTTTCAAATGGCTTGCTCTTCAACGCGGCTACTACCAGCAGAAGAGAGTTGCGCCAGCCCATATCGTCTCCCAGAACAAAAAGAAAATCACTCCTCTTCCGTTGCGTCTGCGGCCCAGAAGAAAGCACCAAGAGTATCACCGCACCAAGAACCCACCCCGTTTTCCAAGGTCATTTTATCTTTTCAGAACCCAAAACAGCAGGCGATGCCAATTGTCAGTGAACAACATTAGTAGGTCTTGGCTGCTGGCAGAGCGCGGTACAGAATGCGCTCGATAGCCGACAGCTCGGCGTACGCAGCTTGGCCAAGGGTCATTTGGTCGAAACCAGGTCCCATGAAACGTTCATAGCCAAGCTCGTTCCAGAAGTAACCCCAGGTCATGTCTGTATCGGCAGCCTTCTCTTGCAAGTTGTTGCGCTCTTGAATGGACAAGGTCATCATGTCCTTGTGGGACTGGTCGCGGATGATGGAGATGTACCACTGGAAAGGTCAGTCACGGTCCGCGTCGGGCGGTCAACCACCTACATTGATAACATCTGGCTGCGCATTAACCTTGGCCGCGAGGGCGTACTGATGGCGCCAAGTGCCTGGCAATGGAGGGAGGTTGTACTTGGGCAGATCAGACTCTGTGACATTGGCCAGCCACGCGATGTCGTCCTTCATCAAAGGTGTGAAGCCAGGGCAGGACATGGCTGCCTTGGTCAGGCGACGGTACAGCTGCACGGTCAAGTTGACAACGTCGTCACCCTTCTGCAGTGATCGAGTCAGCAAGCGCAGCAACTCGCAAGTGGCGCGAAAGAGGGCGCGACGCTGCGAGATTGTGACACGATCCATGAACGACCACGGAAACTTCTTGAGTGTGCTAATCAAGCACTCATAAGGACGCTGCGGGCACTCCTTGGAGAATGGTGACTGCGCAGAATTGTGTTAGTGAATTGGACGAACAGCAGCTACAAGGTTAGACTCACACGATGAGGAACCTCGACGTGCTTCACGAGCATAATCATCTCCTCCTCGGTGATGAAGCCCTTGAAGTTCTCCCATGGCTCATGCGCATTGTAGGGCTTGAACTCGGGAGTGGCACCGTCCCAAATGACACCCGTCGCCAAGGGGAAGAGATCTCTCATGAGGCTGCCTTGGCTCGACAGCTCTACGTCGACCGCACGGTCCCCGAGACGTGATGGACGCGAGTTGGTGATGTTGCTGATGTGACGCTCGACAGCACGCATGGCATCCTCAAGGGTGCAGAACTCGACATAGGCGTCCATTGTCTTGCTTGTGACGCGCTCCATGATGATGTGCACGGGCTCATCAGCATCGTTGAGGATTTTGGAGTTGCGGCCGAGGAAGGCGATGACTTCGGCGCGCTTGGTTGAGAAGGGAATCTAATTTGAGTCAGTCGTGTTTGACATGTTCAGTTCCATGCTCATACGTTGCGAATCTTGACAACGCCATGGTTGATGGCCTTGCCGGTGCGGCAGCTCTCGGTGAACGGAAAGTTGTCAGGATGCATAGCGACGTCAAAAGATGGCCTGCCGCCAGGACAGTTGAGGAGCTCGTTCAACTTATCCGAACGCTTCACAGCAGGGGTCAGAGCCATGTGTAGCGGGTTGGCGAGCGCAGCTGCGGTCGCTGCAAAGGGATCCTGGCTGTTTGTATTATTATCGGAAGAGCCAAGTTCGTTGTCGACGCTGTCTTTGTTATAGGGCACAACACCCAGGTTGAATTTAGGTGGAGGCTCCTGTGTGATTAGATGGCCGTTGGTACGAGGAGCATAATTCTTTGGTTCCGTCATGGTGCTGATCAACGAGCCCTCAGGGCTCTGGACCAGACCGTGATCCATACCTTGGCGCTGGGGTGATTGTTCTGAACTGCCTAGCATCGTGAACCCAGTAAAGGACTGTGACTGGGGAATCCGGCCGTTTGTGTCATGCCCATTGGTAGCATTTGGCTGAGCGTACACCGTTTGTTCGTTCTGCGTCGTCTGCGCGCTTGGAAGGAAGCCATCGTTGACTTCATTGTTACCGTTGGCTGAAGCGTTCATGCCAATGGAGGACACGCTTGAGCTATACTGGTGTGACTTGGTACCGGCGGCAGTATAGTGAGTTCCGACGTCGTTAGCTTGCCCACCTGCCTAAGGCTGGGCTGGAGCGACATTCGGCGCCGTGGCCGTGGGGTGACCATTTGCACTCGTTCCGTTAGCGATTTGCAGGAGCCCATTAGCTGTGTGCATGAGATGGACTCCATTGTTGAGGAGATGGTTCGTGGCGTCATGGCCCCGGGAGTCGAGGGACTATTTGATTCAGTATGTCAGTTCCATGCAGTTTCGTGCCTACGGGCCTGCCTTACTGGAGCAGAACCAGGATCTGACCGTTGCGGAGTCAAGGAGTTGCCAGAGCCTGAGTGAAAGATAAGTTTCGTGTTGATGTTGTGGCATCCAGGTTGAGCTGCAAACTCACCGATGTAGGCCGAAGATGGGAAGTACATGTCGTTGCCACAACCGCTGACGCTGTTTCCACGACTGTGCTGACCATAGAGCGCTCTGTGAAGCATTTGGACCTCCTCGGCCGTAGGCTCCCTATGGGAAGCCATCGTGGTCCTTGGTTTGTTAGCCAGTAGGCATCAAAAACAGGCGATAGGACTTTTGACTCACATTGTTGTTGTCAAGAGCAAAGATTGAAGAAATGAGTACGCGTTGGTGTGCCAGATAGTGCCAATGTACGGCCAAAGAATCTCAGGCAGAATCTCAGGCAAAGTGTGGGAAAGTTGCGTATGAAGAGAGAAGAGAGAAGAGAGCCGCGCAGAGAGAAGGGTTCTCGCGGGTACGAAGAGCGAAGGGGGTAAAGGAAATGAGATGAAAGAGAAGTGAGGCAGCACGCGTGGGATCAAAACATTGCAACGATCAGCTACTGCTCAGCCTGCGGGCGGCTTCAGTCAGAAAGATCAGATCAACGAGTGAGGCCTCTAGCACAGTGTGGAGCACCATCTGGCCTCGACGGCAGAGCCAGTCCGTCAGCTAGCCGCGGCGCATCGAGGCACAGAGATCCCAGCCTTGAATTACGCTTGAGATTTGTTGACGGGGACCGCAAGATAATATAAGCGACAACGAGGTCAACCCCCTAACGTAAGTGACAGCCGCGAGTAGGCAGGGTCATAAGCCCTCTTCGATTCCTGACGAGGTGTTACCCTCATGTAGGAACTTGCAAATACAAGCCGTTGCCGAGATTGAATCTGAGAGTCTTGTAATCAGAAAATCGCCTGGTCAAAGGGCGTTTCCATAACAAGTTGCGTCGTCGATACCACCTTCGTGTCATGCGAAATCTGTTGCGTCATCCTCGCCAAGAGTCGACCCAAGATAATGGTTGATACCTGGTAAACATTCAAGTTGCTCTAAGTCTCATATGTAGTGGATATTGACAATGTCAAAGGATCATTGTTCCACATTTGCGCCAAGTCATTGCCCATCGCTTGCTCAACCCGCCTATGTACGGCTGGCTTTTAATCAAACTGGCACGTGTTAGCTCATAGCAGGACATGCCGCGACAGCTCGGCTTACAGGTGTCAAGAAGGATTCCGCGACGAAACGAGCTCGTGCGTTTAACTGTAGTCGGTTAACTTCTGCCCTTGCCAGCAAAGGGACGGTGCCGCCTACAAAGAGCTTCATCTCCGATATTTCCTTGTCAACCTCCTCCATGAATTGAATGATAAAGTCCACGAGCTTGTGCTTCAGCATCTCCTCGGTATGGAAGTTCGTTATCAAGAAAGAGATATCGTAGCCCTGTACATCAATCAGCAAAGGATTCCCAGTCCTCGACATCCAGGGTACGAACCTTGATCGGCTTCCTCCGCAGGATGAAGAATGACTCGGCGCGCTGTGTCAAGAAGCGCGTGAACTTGTGCACCAGGATATGCTCAATCTCGTCGGCCTGCTTGATCTTGATGCTGATGCGCACCGAGTTGATGCTGGGCTCGATAAGCACGCGCTCGTTTTCGTTGCGCGAAATGGTCAGGGGCGTAAGTACGACCTCAGGCGAGGTCTGGGCTTCGATCTCGGGGACATTGTGTCGCTCGGCCGTCTGGGATGCGAAGTTGGACAAGGTGAGGGCAGCTGTGAGACTGCTCCGGACAGCCTGGAGATACGGCCGGAGGGATTGAGACTGCGCATCGTTAGTTACCAATGCGCTTTGGGACATTGAACAATTTCACAACGTACCATGACGGCGGCAAGCCCTTCCTGGGCTTTTGTCGTGTGTCTCGTGGGTAGTCTCTCTACGTCGCAAGGCGTGGCGGGGTTGAAGTGTCGTTGGACGTCGTCGTCGGACCTTCAGCACAGCCTAGACGTGACGTCTCGGTGGGGCACAGGCGGCTGGGGATCCAGACGATGTCACGTGAATTGGCGTCAAATCGATGTCAGCACTGCATTCATGGGTTCAGAAAGGCCTACTCCTCAGTTCTCTGCATTCTTTATAAATACGCAAGAAAAGTATTCTATCACGTTAACAGAACGTGTTTCTTCAAGTGATGCCCATGGCCTGGACATTGTGGCTGAAGCTCGCAGAAGGCGGCGGAATGTGGCTGAACGCATAACCCCACAATTCGCGACTCCAGGTACCAGCTCGTGACGCACCACTAACCATCTCCAAACTTCCGCCCCAAGCAGCACTTTTCGCAAACCGGGCTTGCTACCACTGCTTCAACCAGCTGATACACTCCTTGGAGCAAGAATTTGATCAAAAACTTGGAGGTTCATCGACTTTACAGAGTCACTATGGCGTCAATACCTGGTTTGTCACCCCTCGTTCCCCACGTCTCAACAACAACAGCTAACAGCGGTCCCAAGTCGTCGTGAAACACCAAGGCAAAAAGTACAATGTCGACGTCGATCCCTCAGCCACCGGCGAGGATTTCAAGCTTCAGCTCTTCTCGCTCACCGAAGTCGAACCCGACCGCCAAAAGATCCTCATCAAGGGCGGGCAACTCAAAGATGACGCCGATATGAGCAAGCTTGGGCTGAAGCCCAACCAGACAATCATGATGATGGGCACTCCGGGATCCAATGGTTCTGGCCTGGTGCGGCCAAAGGAGACGGTCAAGTTCGTCGAGGACATGACTGAAGCCGAGCAGGCGCAGCAAGCAGGTGCCACGCCTGCGGGGTTGATGAACTTGGGCAACACGTGCTACCTGAACTCGACTCTACAGACGCTCAAATCGATTCCGGAGCTGCAGGACGCGCTGTCAACGTACAACACTAAGAATGGAACCTTGATGGGCGGTGCGCAGCTGGATCTGGCCTCGCAGTTGGCGAGCCTGTACAAACAGATGGGCGACACGCAGGAGTCATTCCCACCCATGGGGTTTCTGGGCGCACTGCGAAGTGTGTTTCCCCAGTTTGCAGAGCGTTCAAGGCAAGGAGAAGGATATGCCCAGCAGGACGCCGAAGAAGCCTGGTCACAAATCGTCCAGCAGCTGGGGCAGAAGGTCAAGGTTAAGGAAACGGACGACGCCCCGGAGATCTCCTTTGTCGACAAGTACATGTCTGGCGAGTTCACGTCCGAGCTGGTCGCAGATGAGGAGGAAGCCAAGAACAATGAGCAGCCTGTCGTCAGCCGGGACCAGTTCGCCAAGCTCAACTGCCACATCGACGGCAAGACGAACCACCTCCGCGACGGTATCCTGGCAGCTCTCAGCGAGAAGCTCGAGAAGAGGTCCGAGACCCTCGGTCGCGACGCCGTTTACACCAAGACATCGAAGATTTCGCGCGCGCCCAAGTATCTGACGGTGCACTTTGTCCGGTTCTTCTGGAAGCGCGAGTCGCAGAAGAAAGCCAAGATCATGCGAAAGGTCACATTTCCCCATGAGTTGGACATTGTGGAGTTCTGCTCGGATGACCTGAAGAAGGCACTGATCCCCGTCCGCGACAAGGTCCGCGAGATCCGCAAGGACGAAGAGGACCAAGAGCGCGCCAGGAAGCGACGCAAGAAGTCGCACGAGCAAGACGTGGGCGACATTGCCGGTGGCGCAGGTCTGCCGACCGAGAAGGAGAGAAAGGAGAAGGAGAAGAAGGAGCAAGAAAAGGCCGAGCGTGACGGCAAGTCGAAAGAGAAGAAGTCTGGCGACGGTGACGTTGTCATGGGCGAAGGCGAGACGTTCAAGACCGATGCGGAGGTAGAGGCTGAGCAGGCCGCTGCCATCCTGGAGGCCAAGAAGGAGCTCAACTCTCTCATTGACCCAGCGCTTCGTAAGGACGATGGCGCCAACCAGTCGGGACTGTATGAGCTTCGCGGCGTCGTCACCCACCAGGGTGGTAGCGCCGACAGCGGTCACTACACGGCCTACGTCAAGAAGGCTGCACCGGTGGATCCCAAGACTGGCAAGAGGGGTGAGGAGGATGGCACGTGGTGGTGGTTCAACGACGAGAAGGTCACCGAGGTCACCAGCGACAAGATCGATGCACTGGCTGGCGGCGGCGAGTCGCATTCTGCGCTGATCCTGCTGTACAAGGCCATTCCGTTGCCCACAGCCGAGGGCGTTGTCGAGTAAGACTGCAACACTGGCGGAGTATACATAGATCACGAAATATGAAATGCGGAATGAACTCAGTATGAAAAATGTTTGTACAGGCTGTGTAGCCAAAGGGGTATCCAAAATGCAGAACGCTATCCCGTCTATCATGCTCCACGATTTCCAAATACTCCACGATCCGGATGCTGGTAATTATGTGGTATCCGTACTCCCCACAACCGAGTCCCTCGTCATTCTGTTTTCCGTTGCGCCCTAATTGCTCTTCGTCGCGCCTTTTCCGCCTCGCGCTCTTTCACCTTCTCCTCGAAAAGATCGATCTTCCGTTGTAGCTGGCCCCTGGTGTCCAGGAGCGCTCTCTTCTGCTCCTCCAGAACCGCAATTTGTTGGTGCGGCGAGGTCTCGCGGAATTCTCGAATGGCATCGGCCTTTTGCTTGTCGGCCTTGAGTTGGGCGCCGGTCAGGGACCCGACAGTGATGACGGCACCAAAGGCGATGGCGGAGATGCCGGCTTTGGCTTTGGTGAAGGAAGACATGTTTCGTCCTGGGTAGGTTCACCAGTATTCAAGCCAGATCCTGCGGGAGCGTTTTGCCCGATCGTCACTTGCAGGGGGCAGCGTTGAGGTCTGCGAGCTGACTGTCGATCGCTGCGATTCCTTCGAGTGCCTTTCTGAGGGTGGTTCGGCTTGGGGGGTTGCTGTCGATGGACGCTTGAGCCTGTGTAGCTCAATGGCGTTGTCCAGCAAGATTATGCTCGATCGCGAAGGCGTGGACCAAGGACTTGGCAGAGTGGGGCTGTGGTCGTAGCCGGGGGTCTCGGGGTGCAGGGACGTTAGTAAGCGATGCAGGACGAGACAAGACATCGCATCGTAAGGTAAGGTAGGAGATATTCAGTACGCAGGTAAAAACGTCGTCCGAGTTGTCATAAGATTGATATTGAGTTGCAAAGTGGCCAGAAGTGACTTTGGAGGTCAAATCCACGAGTGGCAATGGCGCCCTTGTGACAAAGTTTCGGGGGCCTCGTGACTTCCATCGTGCCTTGTCTGCCGAGAAGTACCTGGTATGGTGCAGGGTAGTCACGATCAGAACAGTCGGATGCCACGGGGGACATGAATCGACCAGGCGCGCGTCTTCTTCGCCTTGCTAGGATAGTTGAATCAGTATGTAAAACTGCAGGCAGCCATGCAAATGTGGATAATTTGAATAGATCGTCAGACGGGATCGAGGAACCCGTATTTAAGGTGTTGTTGCGAAAATGACATAATTCAACCCCTCCTAGGCTCCATAACTCCCATCCGCAGTCTCTCTCGCCTTGCTCATCTGGTAGCGAAGATATTGTCTCTCTTTCCATCTCTGTATACTGTGCGTTCGCTAAGCATAGAACATTCACACAATGGGCAAAACACCACGAGTCTTTCTGATACGCCATGGCGAGACGGAGTGGTCCCTCAATGGCCGTCACACGGGGACCAGCGATATTCCCCTCACAGCCAACGGAGAGGCTCGTATCAGAGCAACTGGACAAGCGTTGGTAGGCCACGATCGATTGATTGTACCCAAGCAATTGGCCCATATGTAAGTAAACTTTGTGCTCCGATGAGTTCAAACGCAGGAAGCGGTGTTGGAAACCGTGAGAGCTGGAGAGCCATTGCTGTGTTGCCAGGGCCAACAGCGAGCAAATACAAGCGAGCTTTGTTGGAATGAAAGCCAGTGCACAGTATTATATGTCCTTCAAGGGACAACGGAGAACACCCCTGAGCTTGGCATGGGCTTGGTTGCACTCCAGTCATGAACATGTCGGCCTGGACCTTTGCCTTCAGCCCTCGCAGCTTGCCTCGCGTTCAGCGAGTATTAGCCCCTCGAGACACCGGCTTCATGCATAGTATGATCTGGCAAGCGCATTGCTGACGATCTGATAGCTACGTTTCCCCACGCAAGCGTGCTCAACGCACCTTTGAGCTCCTGAATCTTGGTATCCCCGCTGAGCAACTCCCATGGACACTGCATGGCGAGCAACCAAGCAAGCGCGCAGAACTGTCCAACTGTGGTGCGCGTGTCGAAATCACAGAGGACATTCGCGAATGGGACTATGGAGACTACGAGGGCGTGACCAGCCCTGATATCAGGAAAATCCGAGCGGAGCAGGGGCTGGACGAGGGCAAGGGAAGAACATGGGACATCTGGACGGATGGATGTCCTGGCGGCGAGTAAGTTCCGATTTAACCCTTTGAAGATCTCTCCGTCTCGTTCTGGAGCGTGCTGGAGAATCACCAGTGTTGTGAGACTGCTTTGAGCGGAAAAGAACTGACAACCCAGGATGCCCGACGACGTCACAGCCCGTCTTGATCGCCTCATCGAAGATCTCCGCACCAAGTACCACGGACCCTGTATGAACGGTGATGCCCCTAAAGGCGACGTCCTCATCGTAGCACACGGCCATATTCTCCGTGCCTTTGCCATGCGCTGGGCCAACAAGACACTGCAGGATGGCCCGGCGTTCTTACTTGAGGCTGGTGGCGTTGGTACCTTGAGGTGAGTCAATGTGCCCAGTCGGCGGTGAACAAAGCCAACTGACGACCCTTAGTTACGAGCACAGCAACATTGACGAGCCCGCTATCCTCCTGGGCGGTGCTTTCGTTGTTGACATTGCGGAAAAGGGACTGCAATAATCCCCATCAGGGATTGGCGGGCCTCACATAGACTGTGCTAGCTGGCCGAGATCATGTTCAATAGATTGTGGCATTCTAAGCACCGTGGTCATCTTCGTACGGTTATCAAATGTCGGTCGTGCTTACAACTTAGTCCCCCTGGCCAAAAACACATTCCTCTCCATCCTCCGATCAGCCTTCTCCCCTGCCCAGAGTACAATCGGCTCCTTGAGCTTCTTGAACGCAAAGTCTCCCCCGCAGCCTGCGTCCTCAAACATCTTCCGCACATTGTCCTCCGTGAACCCATTGTGCGTCACCCCAAACGCCCCAGTTGCCTCGGGCGCATGGGGTAGAAAGTCTAGGATGAACAGGACACCGCCGGTCTTCAAGCGCTCAGAGAGACGTTTCGCAGACAGAGTCGTGTCATCAAAGTGGTGGAAGCCAGCGCCAACGCCCGCAAGATCAAAGTTGTAGAACTTGGGGTCGGAAAACGCTTCGGGCGACGGGTCATCAGGGAGCGTGATGTTTCCTAGATATGCCTCCTTCTTGTCCGGGAAGGTTCCCTTTCAGAGATTCAGCCATCGTGTCTCTTCGAATCAAATGCGTAGTGCTTACCTCGCTCTTGGCCTTGGCGTTATACGCCTCAACCATGCTCTCCGCTAGGTCGATGCCGATGCACTGGCTAGCTCGGGGGGCGAATGCCTAGAAATCTATTTAGGTTCTAAATATTCTTGTGAACGCGGCAGCATTGGGGACTTACCCTTGATAGTAAACCCGTGCCGCAAGCATAGTCAAGCACGCGCCCACCCTGCTTCAAGCCAATGAACTCGGCAGAGGCCTTGATTTCATCCTCAAGTTGGCCAACGCCCTTCTCGTATCTCTTGTCGTAGTCGGCAGCAATTTTACTAGTGCGCACGTCAGTCTATCGGCTCTAGATCTCATCGGCGCCGATGGAAGAGCTAACTTGAAGTGCTCCCGATTGGCGTTGAGAGAGTCAGACATGACGGGCTTGACAGTTGTCGGCAGGCTTTCTGGGAGCTCGGGACCAGGTTTGGGCTTTGACAGATGCGCAAAGAACTAGAACAGTCTTGAAAACAGTGCTCGGTTGTTTGTCTTTGCTCACGTTGTGGTGCAATTGAAGCAATTGGCTCTATGACGTGCTCATCACTTTTGTACTAACGTGAAGCGGAGACTTCTCGGACAGTTGACGTCGACATTGGACCCTCTGATGATCTCCCGCGCAATCTTTCGTTCATCAGATTCTTTGAAGATTTTTTTTTCCCTTTCGCATTGTTGGCATCATTATGCTGACCATATGTCTGATCTTCAGAAGACTCTGGGGTTTGCCATCAAACTTCAAGTGCACTTGCACAACTCACCTCCAGTGTCCGCACAGCCGGCACCGTTGCGGCAGCTCCAAAAGCAGGAAGCAAAGTCTTCGCCAGACGGCTTCTGTTGAAAGCTAAGGGGCAGACCGAGCTAGAGGTATGAAGCGCATAGTACGAGTGCTTATGTTGTGAAGGAAGCCGAGCAGTACATTAAGACGTGATCATTACGAGCAGCTTGCCGCAAAATTTTGGCTAACGCGCGACTGGCCGCAATCTGCGCTTCGGGGTCCCTATGCTTTCGATAATCACAGCAGTAGTAGCTGGCGGCAGAGCCTTTGCAGCATGTCCATTTCAAATCGGGAGCCGTCTGGCGCTCACTCATCTTGAGCAACGCCAACAACTTATTCCAGCGCCAACCATATGCACAAGGAGTTTCACACCCCAACGGCCCCCTGAGGAGGCCCGCGCATGGGCCATATCAATGCCAGCCAGCGTTGACTAGGCTAGTAGGCCCCGGGCCGTCCGCCTTCCACCTGCACGAGCGCCTCGGACCGAACATAGTTTGGCCTCTGTGCCTGCGGCCACCCTGGCTTACTCGTCAGTATGTGGACACATGGTCCTAAGGACTAAAGAGCACAACCACACAGGGCTTTTGAGATCCTCCACCACGCCCGGGTCATTCTCCGGAGCTCGCAGCAAGCTAAGCATCGACGCTTTTGGCTCATGAGGCTACAACGACTCGCCCCCTCAATTCTGCTGCTTCGAAACCCTACGTGTGGGCTGTTGGGGCGGACCAAGGATTGGGAGTCATGTCGCGGGGTAGACACTCCACGGCAGGACGGCCGTTATGCCCAATGCATGCAGTTTGCCTCGACCGTTTTCGGTCCCCTACATGATGCATGTCGGCCGACGGACTGGTACGTAGATGCTGCTGCCGTGCAAGATCCAAGCTGTGAGGCGACCGGGTTGGGTGGCCGCCTGCGGTGCGCGAGGCTTGTCGCACACCGCCGGTTCGTTGGTAAGCTGATGCAGGACGCCAGCCAGCGCGGGTCCTGCTGATGGTAATCATGGATTCATGGCATGCCCCAGATGCAATAAGAGTGGCGCCTAAAGATTCGGGGACCATGGTATCATACTGTTAGTGCCACGGGAAGCGAGTGATACATGCACTTACGTACATATAATATCGTAAATCCCAAAGGCGACCTGTCCACCATCACCACCACCAGTCCACCACCCACTGGGTGATGGGGCCAGCTGCACGATGTGCGTAGTGCCGGCCCGTCACTGTGCATCCGCCATTGACAAATTGCTCCGTTCTTGATCGTTGGCGCCCGGGGGTTCAGCTGACGGTGGAAAGCTTGTAAACATGAACGGAAGCGCTGGTCGACGAGTTTATACTAATACAAACATTAGCGCCGCGAGCTATGTAGATCAATTCAGGCCTGCCTGAGAAGGCTGTCGTTGGTCACAGGATCGCTCCGTCATGTCGCTTGTGCAGCTCGTTTGCGTGCTTTCTCCAGCGTGCCACACAAGCTGCATAGCGTAGTATTACTTGTATATGGTAGATGATAAGCCAGCCTGACGGGTGATGAGTGCATCTTGTGGGGCGCCGTGATGAGGGGACAACCCCCAGCCTGTGATGCGACGAGTGCTCGAACAATGATGATGCGGGCCCCCTGAGGTCAGCCTGCGCTCGTCGTCAGTGCTTGTAATGATTGAGGACCACAGCGAGGAGATCGCAGCTTGGTTCGTCTCTACAGTGGCCGATGCAGTGGCACCAGACCCAGAGAAAGAGTCAGAAGAGTCGACCGTGCCGCTGCCACCTCATACATCTGTGGCCCTGCGTGAAGGACAGCTCGGATGCGACCCATCATTTATCGCCCTGCCTCACGAGTCACACTCACAGTCGCGGACTAATTAGCTCCCAACCCAGTCAACAATTCGCAACTTCGCACTGTCGCTGCATGTCTCCTCCAAGTCGCTTCAGCTGGAGAATCCAACTTGCAGGGGTGAGCATGCAGCAGATCGAGGATCCAAAGGAGTGAACCGAGTCATTCCAATATTCAACCCGGCCGGGTTTCCGCGCGGCTGACTGCTGTCTTCTCTATCGTATTTGTCACCTTCGCACATTGCGCTGTTGGCATGCGCGAGGAGTGCGAAAGCGCTCATCTTGAGCCCTTCGTGTTTTGTTGGAATGTCAGCAAAGAAACCCGACATGGATGCAAGGATAACGACTCCTCACTCCACCCGGGATGTCACAGCGATCCCCTAGTCGCTGCCACAGGACTCGACTGGAGGTCACTGTCGTGAACTTGAGTGAACGACGAACCCCTGTCATCTTGGGGGGAATGTCGGTGTGCGCGCCAGGTCGGAATGCAGACAAAGGGCGAGCGATGGGCAGGGAAGCATCAATGGTCATTGGCTCGGAATAGGGTAGAGCGTGAAGCGGGAGATGGGGCGGGAAGATGATGCATCTCGCGCATGAGATAAACATCATGTGACTTTTAGCTCACGCGTGCGATTGGCGGACCGAGCCTCTTCCCGGCGGCATCCAATTACCAGAAGACAGGTTGGCGCCTTGGCAGTTAGGCCGCGGGTTCGATGCAAGGGCGCGGGAAATGAAAAAGAAATTCATGTCGCACCCATCGTGGGGCCCCTTGCTTCGACCTTGAAGCTTCAAAGACAATCAAATCAGTCCCGTAGCGTTGGGCCCAATTTCTCGGTCCATCTCCATTGTATGGTGCGTCAAGAGGCACGCAATGTGTTGTCCTCCTGTCAACCAAGGGGCGTCGACCGACCATGTCACACACGCCTCAGCTCAAATACGACAATCATTGACGGATGAGACATTCGACTTGCCGCACGTATCATACTTGTGCAAAATGATACCCCTCTAGACGGATCTTCGCCAACGCAGCCTTGATCGATTTAGTCGCAGCTGAGCTGAACTCTGTACAATTCCAGTGGCTTGATTACTATCATTTCCCCTACTACTCCGTACTTCTAGTCATATAGGGGTTTGGTGATTATTGTTATTCTTCAAGTACCGATTTACGTATTGAGCTTGAGTTGGCATTTTAAAGCTTGGGTAGCAACAACTTCTGGGTGTGCGGTTATACGACGAATTCAGAAAGCCATAATGATTCTTAAAGACCAGACCTGACATTATTGTAACGGACTACCGAGCTGCTTGCGCATTGATGGCTTTTTATTGAAGTGCCAGCCAGACCCTAGGGTAGGCGTGCCCAGAGCCATTTCACGGTGATCTACGTACTAACCTAGCTCAGTCTAGGCTAGCCCGCATGCAGTCCGGGGCGGACTACAGCAATGTCCAAGTTACACGTAATTACACCTGGTATTCAATTATGTTTTCAGGAGTCATGGGCATATGGAAGAAAAACAAGGGCCAGGGGCGCCGCGATGGTAGCCCTGCCAATTCAATTGCAGGATCCGTTACCCGATGCATTCGTCGCTGCTGGGCTCCTGCCTTCGCGCACGGCGGTACCCCGCGCGACCACCTCTTTCCGTAGCAGCCTGGCTGCCTAAACCTACTAATAGAATTGAGGACTTCTTTGACTTCAGATTAACATGTCACTTTCAGAACTCAAAGTCCTGCCAGGCTCACTCACACGAGATTGCTCCTTGCACCGCGACAAATGCCGGGTGCATACCGACAGACGGTATTATCTTTCGCAATACTACAGTAGTAAGGAGTACAGTGGTACACCCTGGGAGAAACTTACGCGCTGATAGGCCAAACCTCGAACAGCTTCAATGGTCCAAGGGGGTGTGTAACGCTCACAGCCGATCCTGCGCAGCCTACGTCCGTACATGGATTTACGCTGAGAGGAGTGTACTTCCCTCATTGGGGGCGGACATCACGGTCAAGGCGACATGGTCACGCAAGAGCAGCCAAGCCTCATAACCATATTCTCCGAGGACAGCCAACAGCGCCCAGCACTGACACCACCGAGCTATACGAGCCATTGGCAAGAGGAAAAACAGCACGACGCACATGAAGAACCTCGATGGCGACGCTAAGACAACCTTATGATTGGCCGCGGCCATATCGACTTGGCGTCAGCTTTCTTAAAGACCGGGATTCATCACCTCCACAACGTCGAAATCTTTCCCAGAAATTTACGAACACCAACAACCCGTGACGATACCCCGATCTTTGCTTCGAGTTGCTGATACCAAGTACTGTGGCTTCGGTTGGGATCCAAGCTGACTTTCGCGAATGAGCACCATCACCGGCTCTCACGCAAGGGGTATGTGCCAGAGGCTGACAAGACTTACGACTACCGACAGAGTTGGTCAATCCTGGACGTGATGAATCCCGGGTGGGTGCGCTCCGTGGCAATGTGCTTTGGGGGTGTTACAGTCGCTGACTACGAGTACCAGTATGGACATTGCCAGGCGCAGCCTTCACCAGTTCACACGAAGCCATCTCTCGATAGCCCCGACATATTCTGAGGCTGTGAGCCAATCACCCGCCCTAAGTGAAAGATGGCCAGAAGGAAGCAGGGGTCACCCTCCATTGCAAACCCATCAGCCCTCCTCATTACCTATTGGGCTCCTCGAATGTGGAGTCGCTGTCGCCTTTTTCACTTCTAGGTAGGCCCAGAACTTGTGAAGGGTGGACAGAATACGTACCAAAGTAAGCGATTCTGCTAGCGGAACGGGTGCAACCGCGTCGATGCATGAGGCCGTCAGCGACGATTGGCAAGGCCGATGGGGGCACCGTCAACATCTCGAATGGCTGCCACATTGCGGGGACTTGTGGCCTTGGGCCTCCACAAACGGTCGAGGCCGCCTTGATATTGGCATCTGGATGTTCGCTGGCAAGTACACCACTGACGCTTGATGCCGCGTGCAATGTGGCGTGCGTCGTGAGCTATGGCGGCCCCTGGCAGCACGTTTCCTGTGAGGCGTGGTGATGGGAGAGCGACACTACCGATGCATGGAAGGATTTCAGTAGCCCGCGCCGTGCCGCCCCGGGCCATGCAGATGGACATACTACTGGTAGCACTTGGCTCGCGTTCCGAGGTTTGTTGCATCCCCGACATTACAGTGTGTTATCTTTGTCTAAGTAACCAGAGGATAGGCCATTTCGCTACCATACAGTCGGGGCCTTGATCACGAACCAAAACTTTCGCTGAGACCAGCCTTGCATCCTCGAGGGCTTCCTCTCTGCTGTGACGATAATCTATCTGATCCTCGATCATGGCCTGGTCAGCGGGCCAGCCGCGGCCGTCGCGCGCGGGGCGGGACGGCGGGAGGCAAATCTATCAGATCGCCGAAGCGCAAGAAATCCATGTGCGGAGCGAGCCACTATTGCATGAGAGAAGCGCAACACGAGGCAGTCCGGCGCCCGCAAAGCAGGGCACATAAATAGTGTGAAGCAATGTGGTAAAAAAAGATGACGACGAGACACGATTGCTGCCCGCCCACCTTCATGCGGACGGAGGCTATGCGCGGCATGTCTTTGGGCCTCTTCCTGCAGGCAGCCGCTGTGATAAATGCAAGCTGCTGCACGCGTTCAGATTGCCTGTGCTCCGCGCAAAGACGCTCAGCAATCACCAACGCGGACATGCGACTTTCCCAAGCCTCGGTTATGGGCGTTTGCCTCGGGGTTTCAGTACGGGGCACCTAAAGTACCATCCCGCAGAAGCAAGGAACCTCAATGAGATACGCCGCAGTCATTGGAGACAGTACCTTGCTGCGACCAGCAATGTTGGTGCATCGCCGATAGAAGGTGCTTTGTTGGGTTTGCGTTCTATTCTACCTTCCCCGTCGAAAGCATGAGGTCGGCGGACTGACGAGTGTTTCCACGCGGCAAACCCCTGTCGGTCAGCATCCACAGTCTAAGCGGTGAGGGAGCATCCGCAGTTGCAGCAGGACGGGAGACGCTGAAGGGAGGGTGTGCCGCCGGCCACGCCCCCTCCCAAGACCCGCGCTGGAGTCGACCCGCAGTGACGCCGCCGCCCGGGTCCAAAGTCCAAAACCCAGAGGAGGGCACAGTGCAGTAGCGTGCGCAGCGCAGGACCTGGTAAAGTGATACTGCTAGTTCACCAATAGTATATCGTCCAACAGCTGGGGTCGCCGTCGTTAGCTGCTCCCGTGACGAAGACTGTACGCAGCCTACCGTCCCAGCCAGACATGGTTCCTAGCCAGGCCCAGAGGAGGATGGACATCAATCGGCCGCGGTGCAATGAGGCGGCAGTGAGTCGCGACAGGCTTCGAGTGCTGCGGCCCGTGGCGTCTCACAGCCGTCTTTGGGGACCCGTGCGGCCAACAGGTGAGATCAGCATCGCCATCAAGCAAGGCCAGCTCTGCCAATACTACGTACGTGCTGGGCAATTAACTCTGTAGAGGCCAGAGGGGGCGCAAGGCAGGCACGCAGTCGAATGCTGTCAACGTACAACGGCGACAATGCGACATACTACTCACTGTCAGCAGTCATCCCGAGCCAGCAGGGGTCAACAACAAGTTCAACAGGCTTCTCGAGTGGTGAGGAAGACGGCTGCCAAAACCATTCCAGTCGCTGAGGCGAGTCTCGACCAACAATGTTCTGTCTTCATTTAATTCCTTCTGGAGAGGTTGCGCCGAGCCAGCACCAGTCTGCGTTTGCGTACGCCCTGTCTCACTCAAGCACAGCAACAACAACCCAGGATCATCGGAGCCTTCTGCTATTGAAGGCAAGGGAATGACCGGCCCGGGCTGTTTGGGAAGTTTGGGTCGTGTTTCTGGTCGCCCTGTCGTGTCAACTGCGGGACGAGGACAAGCGTCAAGCAGACAGGGCTCGTCCCGTCCCTCACCGAGACAACTCCTTCGCACTCGCGTGAGCTTGACGCACAAGGTGACAGACATGACAGCTGGTCGTCACCGACGTAAGTTAGACATCAGCCAGAATAGCCATCGACCGTTGCTTTTCATCTACGCCTGGACAGATGAGTTGTCGAGTGGGCTGCCATGGATCACGAAGCGATTTATCATTTAACCGGCCGGGCGTTCGAGCAGCCTTGGATGGAAAAAGAAAGGCTCTTGGAGGAAGAGACGCATGCAGAAGCAAGAAGGCAGCGACATACGCACGGCCACGTCGACGATTTATTATGCTGATCAGTCAATAAAGAATTGCTGCGCGTGTCCGGTGACAGACCGTCAAGACCTGATAAGCTCAACAGGTGGACGAAAGCACCACACGAGTTGCGCAGCCTGCGGCCTTGCCTGCAGCCTCCCTGCCCGCCCGACAGTGTTCTGCCCACTTGTTGAAATTCCCGCCGGCGGTGCGGTGCGGTGCGTTGCGTACCGCCATGCCAGTCAACAACCCAGCCAACAGCCCAGGCCCCAGCATCATCGACACGCAGCGGCCGGGACCAAGCGCAGTCGAGGCCCAATAGAGCCTGCTGCAGCGCAAGCCAGCGAACGAGCATCGACAAGGAGACTCCCGGTCACTCCACCGCTCGCGTTTGCCCGCCAGAAGCCTGCAGAGCCCGCAGAAAGCGCGGCGACCAACGACAGACTGCGTACGTACCCTGGATGCGCGGCGGGTGATTGGGTGAAGAAAAAAGTGCGCCCCTGCTGGCGTAGCTGGTCCTGTGGCTCTGAGAACCAGTCGTTTGAGTCAAGGAACGAGTCCCATTGTCCCAGAGCACCCCACACGCAGCTGGTGGCGCTCAAACTCAAAACACTGTGAAGGGTCGAACCGTGACACCCCGGGAGCAGGCTGGCTAGGGGCACCCCATCGCAGGGCGCCTTCCCTGGGTCCAGTCATTTGCTCACACCTGAAGAACGCGTCCACCGCATGCACACCTCCAGCCTCTCTGCCTGCGACTTGCCAACTGTACGGTACAGACACCTGGGTTCTCAGTTCTCACCTGGCTCATTCACCCATCCACCGGGTTTCCTTGCAGCAGTTGCCAGTAATTGGGCAAACGCCCCAGCTACCAACCTTACCCCAAGAAGGTCCAGGGAGCGCAGACACCCTCCCTCGGACCCCCCTTTCCATCGTGCTGTGCTGTGGACTCGTGGTTTATCACGTCTTTTGTCCTTGCCTGGAAGTCTCGTTATCAAAACTCTCTTCTAATTACTTCCTTACCTACCACGACCTTTCGACGTCGCGCAGAGATCTATCATAACACAACCAACGAGGCCGTGCGACGTGCACTTGATTACAACGGTCGGCACGGAGTGGAGAGGCCGTAGGTACGGTAGTCAGTCACGCTGCAGACAGTGCTGGAAGCAAGCACCTTTTTCTGCGAGTGTCTCCGACGTCAGACGACGCTGCTGCACGTCTGCTGCGCGTATCCTCCACCCTGGGACTGGAGTAGCTACGTGCGTGCGTGTGCTCACTGCGGGCTTTCCAGACTCTCTTTTTGCCTTTTTGTGAGAATCCGGATCTTGACTGGCTCGAGTCGCCGCTGCGCTGGTCTAAATACCTGGTCCTTGTTGACCTTGGTTCTCACTCACTACGGGATTTATTAGACCGGCCTGGGTCTGGTCCACACAGCTCGCTGCTGCACCTGGACTCTTCAGGCGCATCTCATCTCATTTCTACCTCACCTCACCTCACCTCTGTCCGCCTCCCAGTTGCTCGCCTGCGCCTCGATTCTCCCCTCACCATCTCACATCGCGGTCGACCTCACCTCTCACCGTCACAACCGGCCATCTCCAGGACGATCGTGCGACGATTTGCTGGCGGGGGACGACGACAGCAACCTGTTGCCTCACCACCGTTGCCGCATCACGTGCAATAGGGTCCAGCAAACAGGGAAACGCCTGGAAGGACGGTCTACGAACTGAAAGACATAGTCGCGCCAAGTTCTCAAGGTACACATCGCAAAACAAGGTACGTGAGATTCATTTTCTGCATTTGCACCACTGTTTTGCCCTCGTCTTGTTTCATGTACCGGGCCCTATCATCTCGCGCACGACGTATCCAAGCACATCACGGACATGAATGGCAATCTCAGCTTGATGGGCCATGGCCGCCCGCCTGGTCATCGACGTGCCACCTTTGCATAAGATCTTGGGTCTTCAATGCAACGTCCAAGACGGGTCCGCAGAATGCGGACAGGCGCGATTCAAGATCGCCAGGGAGGGCATGGTTTGCATGCATACACGACGTCGACACTCATCGCTCATGGCTGGGAGTTCACACGAGAGAGCGCTTAGGCGGCGCAGCCGTTGTTGCATCAGCACTCGACTGATGAATGCGGATTGTTCATGTGACCTCATTCGACACGAACACTTTGCTACCCAAAGGCGCCTCAAATATTGGGTTCGCATTTGCAACGCAAGTGTGTGGGCGATGGAAAGCCTGACACTTGCGCGCGCGTGCCTGCGCTTTAAACTCACTGGTCGTCAAACACAAATTTGACGCGCTTGCCGTTGTCTTTTAGCGTGGGTTGATCACCACCCAACAAGACTTTTGCTGGTGCACCATGGAGCCTCACCTCGCCGACCAATTCACCTACTGCTGAAAGAAAAAAAAAAGACGTCCTTGGCAGCCACGAAGCCACTTCTGGTGGAATGAAGTGGTCGACGGTCGACGGAAACGTCCGTGGACCGCGATCTCATTGCTGAATTCAGCCGAGCCGGGAGACAGCGGTTCGAGATATCCGCTTGGCAAGAATTTGTTGGCATTCCAGTCCTTGCGTCAAAGAGTCGAGACACACCCGGGCAAGCATCGCGCCACTGCTTGGTTCATTCCCGGCCTTGCGAGGCTGCGGCCCTATCTAATCGCTTCCTGCCCGCCTGCTTGGCCGCGCCGCCGCCAGTCAACCCGAGCCCCTCCCTCCCTCCCTCCCCCAGGCCGTCAGACTGGAGCTGCTCCTGGCTAGACTAGCAGGAGAAGATCGGGGCGTCCCCCTAGGGGCCGCTGGATTGCCTCCTGGGCCCTTACCTTAGCAGCAGCCTCGACTTGCCAGCGCGCCAACATGGTGGCCACCACGAGCTCGGTCCGTCAGGCTGAGCTTGGTCTGCTGAGCTCGGTGGCCCGAACAGGTATGGGCCTTGGCCAGCCAGCCAGCCGGGTCCGTCCTTTGGCTCATGATTGGCTGACTGTCAGCTCCAGCCCTGGGCCAACAACCCGGAACCCGTTTTCGTGTCCTGGGTGCGCCGTGGCCGTGGCCGCTCTCGCAACGGCGTCTCTGGCCAGTACTGGGATCAGTGCAGGCAGACAGAGAGATGTGAGACCGGGCGCTCCGCACCGCACCCTTCGCTGCATTCCCTTCACCTCCGCCGCTAAAGAGAGGATCCCGCTTGAACCTTGTCTCGTCTACCTGCCAATATCCTTCAATTCCTCCTTCCCTTCCCTGGCCGGGTTCTCGTCACCTACTTTTTTTTATCCACCTTTGGCGCGTTGCTCGTCGGGTACCAGCGTCGCGAGTCTTTTCTTGTCCCTGTTCAGTGGACTGTATCTATGCATCGGCAGATCACGTCCGGAACCTCTGTCTAACATAATCGCTCTAGCACATATCGCAGAAAGGAGAAGAGGGCATTGGCGAAACATCCAGAACAGGGGGGCTTTACAAGCACGCCTAGGCCTTGTCTGACGTAGCATGGCCGACGATCGCCATCGCAACGACTATCCTCAGCACCGACCAGAGGATCACTATCCGTCGCAGTCGCAGTACCCGCCGCCTCCTGACGCCGTTCAACGCACAGCAGACGACCAAGCGCGCCCCGGCATGGCTGCTCCCTCTGTATCTCTGCCCTCTATGCACGACCCTCGAGCACCAGGCTACGGGCCGCCGCCTGGCAGCCACGGATACCCGTCAGACCACCGCTATGCCTCGCCGAGTACGACGAACGGCTATCCGCCACCGCCTCCTCCGCCTGGTCAGCAGCCGCCTGGCAGTTACCTGCCGCCTCCTCAGCAACATCCCGATCCTCGCGCGGGACAAGGCTACCGAGCCCCCGAGCCCTACCCACCGGGCCGCCAGCAGCCTGGCCCATATGGGCAGGAGCCTCAATACAGGCATCCAGACCCCTACTACTACCAGCAGCAGCCCCCCGGGGCTCCAGGCCCGCCGCCGCCAGCGTACTACCACCAGGGGCCCTATCCCCAAGAATATGGGCCTCCTCAAGGAGGACCGCAGATGCCACAGGCAGCTCCACGACAGAGAACATCCATCGCCTGTAAATACTGTCGCAAGCGCAAGGTAGGTTGTTGGTGAGGTGTAGGGAGGAGATCGATGCTGACACGACCTGCAGATTCGGTGCAGCGGGTATCACAACGGGGGCAAGTGTCAGAACTGCGCGCGCATGAACCAAGAATGCGTCTTCCAGCCAGTCTCGTCAACCAGCGGCGCCGCATTCATTCCGGTCTCTGCAGTTCCTGGCGGCGTCCCACCGGGAACACCTCTATATGGGGCATATGGACAACCGCTGGCGCCCCAGCAAGGGTTGCCTTACCCTCCCCAGGGTGGCCCTCCGGGGCAGCAGCAACCACCGCCGCCGCAGCACGGTCAGCATCCACAGGGCCAACATCAACAGCAGCCACCACCACCCCATGGTGGCTACTATGCCCAGCAGCCGCCGCCGCATCATCAGCAACACCCGCACCCGCATCCGCATCCGTACCCGCACCAGCACCCGCCTCAATATCCGCCGCCGCCGCACCACGGTGAGGCTCCCGCACATGCTCCGGGACAAGCGCCGGGAGTGGGACCGGGGCGACATGCGCAGTCCCCTGCCGAATCGTCGTACTCGTGGACTTCGAAGCCCGAGGATAGCTCGCAGAGTGGCCGACGTCGTCGGAGATCTGAAGAAGATACGGATGCGTACCGCCCACCACCACCTAGGGTCGGCGCCACCGAGGACGAGCCTAGACGCCGCTCCCCGGCCGAGTTTTCGAGCAAAAGCAGTCCTGGCGGGCTACCTATGCGATCCTTCTCGACGCACAGCCCGCGCAACCCGGTGCTTCCCCAGGTGAAGACGGAGAGCCAGCCTGGTACATACAGCGATCGCTCCCCGGGGCAGGCGGCTATGACACAGAGTGGAGGGTCTACGCCAGCTCGCCAGGCACCGGGTCCGAGCGTAACGCCCACCAATCAGCCGGCACAGCTCCAGGGCCAGTCTGGGCAGCAGGGTCAGGGCCAGGGACAGCAGGGTGGACAACAGGGGACGTCGGTCATGAGCTTGAGCAACCTGGTCGACAAGAATGACATTGACAGGGGCATGATGGACAGATTGAATCGGCCGCGCAACCCTGGCGCGCCCGCCAAATAAGGGAAACGACTTGTTGGGACAGGAGACACCATGCGGCGTGGACACTGCCGGACAGCGTCAAAACACACGACAATGCTCCCGGTCCCGCGAGGGATAATCGACGACTTGCAAACGACGCAGAGGAATGATTTGGGATGCGATTGGGGGAATGAGAGGTGGTCTGGATCACCACCATTCACGTCAATCGGGCAACGTCCAAACGGCTCCTGATGGACGGTCCCTTGCCTCGAGCCCGCGACAAGTGCGGGGGCTGCATTCACTTGGATCTTCACTTGGGTCCCCTTGCACTTTGCCTATTAATTTGTTGGTTACAACGCAGCTGGTTTCTCTTGTTTCCCGGGGAGACTGAAGGAGGAATATAAAAAAAAGACACCTGGCCTCACGGCCCAATCAGCGTTACTTGGTTTGTTTTCTTGTTCAGGACATATGCGGAGGAAGATATTATTTTTTCTTGCGTCTGTCTGCCGCGTTGCTCTGTGCCCCTCGTTTGGGGGGTGTGCGCTGTTGTACATACTGGCTATCAACCTAGTGGATACTTTGCGGCATGCTTTCGTCGTTGTTATCCCTTCATACAGAGAGCGAGAGTCCTTGGTCGGCAACGACCGGGTGTGACAGCCGCAAGGCTGTTGGTGGACTTTAGGCGTCAATGCAGATAATGTTGGTACATACATACACTCTGTGATCACTCTCCTCCCAGCAGCAATCGAGGGGTTTGCTGGCCTGACCGCTGGTTCGGCTCTGCACGTCTCTGCCGTCTTACGATCTCTTGGCTGATGATGCGATGGGCGACACGGTATTAGGCACATTGTTAGCTCGCATGCGCCGTAGCGCCGTTCCCAGCTTTGAGGAAAGGATGGGCCGCCTACGGGCCTCTCCCAGGGTGAGGAGAGAGAGAGAGGAGAAGAGAGCCCTTTGTAGCCCAACCCACCGAACTATGGGTCGCCCAGCGCAGGCATGACGACGGGCGAGATGAAGAGGTATTTACCTCGGGACGAATCATGTCTGCCAACAGCCATGGGCCTGTCCTCGGGACCTGGTCCCTGCGTGCGCACTTGCGCTTGCTCGTCTCTGCCTTGCCCCTCTCTCTCTCCACGCAGCTTCACCGTTGGAGGGGGAAGGAGGGGTAGAAAAAGAATACGTATGGCGCTGTATCTGTTCTTAGGTATGACTCCTGCGTGTGCGTATTCGTACGGCTGGACGCGGGAGACCAACAGGTATCTGATGAGATCACGATCAAGGGGAGAAGCCCCGTGATGGACCGAGGATGCGTGTGCTAAGGCAGGGACACGGATGTTGTCAGTGGAGGGGCGGTGTGATGCGATTGCTACCAGCATTACCATTCTGCATGGCCCTCCTCCACCTAGAAGCTGTTCGTCCACCCACGATCCATTCAGTCATGGCGAGCTGGAGGGGCAGACCAGGCAAGAAAACGTTAGCGAGAGTGAAGAAAAAAAAAAAAGAAGATGGCCCCATGATCGACCAAGCTGACGGTACGACCGCTGACACGGAATCATGGCTGCAACCTCGGTGAGAGGGCCTCATGAGGGAAAAGTGCCTCTCCGGCCTCTGACTGGTCGCCTGGTGCTGGCACCATCCCTGGGCTAGTGGCCCAAGGCCAACTTTTAGGTGTGGGTGGGCTCCTGTGACCGCCGGTGTCGTGTCGCGAGGCTGGTGGATGAATAATGACTACGGGGTACGTACGTACGTACATGAATGAATGGGATGGATGAATGAATGGGGTTGACTGGATGCGGCTTTGCTTTGCGGTGTTGGCCACATCCTTGCTGTGTGCACACTGTGCTTGGACTTTTGATGAACGAGGATGTAGCGCATGCAGTACAATACGGTAATACCTCTTTGCAACACGCGGGTCCAGTCTTGGGAGGTGGTCAGGGACATGGGGAAAGGGGAATGGATGACAAGCCGGAGACAACGCTCCCATGTATTGAGGGTTTAACTGTACAACTCTCTTGATCAGGAATGTGGTATTGAGCCAGTGAAGGTCTTGTATCCTTGCTACATGTAGCCAGCAGGTAGTCAGTTGTTAGGCTCTCAATGATGTGTTGCTGTATCGGTACCTGCAGCGCGCGCGCGAGGGCCGCTCCCGGACACCCAACTCTGGTATGGCATCAGATCAGAAGACCGGATGCAGGAGTCATGCGTCTTGGCAGATTCTTGTCTGGGCCTCTCTTCCCGACGCCCTACTGAATTCCTCGTTGGAACGGACGGAGAGTTCTTTTATGGTACGATGTGAAGTCACTAGGGGAACTTTGCGGGTTGAGGAATGCGGGAAGCATCATCGTTTGCGACATGACAACTGTTGTCATATGATGATGATGATGATGATGATGATGATGGTGATCGTGGGGGTATGCCATGGATTGGTAGAGTCGTATAACTTGTATTGCAGTATGAGTCGCGTGCCTGCGTTCGAGGCTCTCTTGTGATGGCTTGTGAGCGGGTGAACCCCTGAGAAAGCAGACTATCAGTCCATCAAGAACGCAATGTCTCAATATTGTCCTCCTAATGCTACCGCTGGCTTCTCGAACATGTCCTGCATCTCTATTTTCCCGTGGCCTTGTGTCTTTGGCATGTCCTTGTCTGAGACACCTGGCTGGCATACTCAGACATTCAGATTGGACCCCTTCCCCCGGGTCTAGGGATGGTGTCATCGATACCCTTTGGAATCCGGGGTGAAGCAGAAGCAAACTCAGAAAGCCGCTGGAACGTGGGAGACTGGGGGAGTTGGATTTTGACTTTGGAAGCTCGACTCTGGGCAGGGTGTCAACGCAACAAAACGTCTTGTCCTTCATTTTGTTGGATAATTCCAACTAACCTACATGTGACAAGCTCTACCGAGAAAGAGTCTTACGTTTACGACTCAAGCCTTTCCGAGGTCCCTCGGGGCCTTCAAGTCATTGAGCTACTACGTACCCCTGAGATGGTTGAGCGCTTTGATGTTCATCCTACACAACAACACCACAAGAGGCGGCTGTTCACACAAAAAAAGAAAACCCACAACTCCAGAGGGCGTCGCCGTGTTCAGCTGCCCTGCGTTCCACTAGCTGCCACGCGTCAGCCCCTTCCTTGGCCTTTATGGGGGGCGAGGGCGGAGGGTGGGAGCGCCATCAGGAAGTCTATCGCCGCCCTCAGCGAACCGTGGCATTATTAGACTTTGGTCCTAGAGGCAGCTGAAGCAGCGGGCTGCCGCAGAGGCACAAGAGGACCCATCCGCCTTGAATCATGGCCCGCCGGACACCGTGTCTTCTGACCGTCCCTCCCACTGTCCCGTTCCGGCGCAAGCTAGCTGTGCGTGAAAAAAGGGGGGGCGTGGGCATCATCAGCGTGTGACTGGAATGTAAAGGAGATAGATCTTACGGTCCCGGGTCCACTGCGATGACCGGAGTTTGTCCTCACGCCACGGGGAGTGCATATAGACTTTCTTCTGTTTCCGCTCGGCTGAAAAGCTTGATGAAAGAAGGTGATGTCAAAGGGTTCTTTTGCAGCCCTCCAAGCGGACTAGGAGGAGGAAGGGAGCGTGCCGATGAACGCCAGCCTGCGGAGGCCCGGAACGTCCGTTGCGCTCCGCGGCTGAAGCGCCAAACGTAAGCCACTCTATGTGTACACTTAACAGCTTGTACGTTGACTGGTAGTGTTGAGGTTTTGACCTCTTTGCCTCCTCTTATTGTACTTTGAAGCCAGGAGGGGTTTACCTTGGGGATATATGATGAATGCAGCAGGGTCTGGTCAATCTACTTGATTATTCAGCATTTTGAATAGTTCTGTGGACTCCTTTTCTGTCAGCTAATGGTAGTCTAGTCTGAGTGTTTCGCCATCAATGGTGGCGGTGGGAAAAGGGGTGACAGTGGGAGCCCCTGAGTCTAGCGAGGTTCACGGGAAGCGCTGTCCCTTTTGTCCGGAGGCGTTGGAAAACTACTATATAGGCAATCTCTCTGTTACTTACGCATATTTTCTTGGTTTATTTTCTGACATTCGCTCTGGATTGTGCCCTGCCGACTCGATCCGATTCGTGACTGAACACAGCATCGACAGAACAGTACGACGGACGAGTCCTGATGATCACCAGCAGCGGGATATTCAGACTCGAACGGAAGAAGGAGCCATATCCTGATCTCAAAACTAAGCTATCCTGTTAACACTGTAGGCTGTGCGCTCGCCGAAGACCTCGACCCCCACTCAAGTTCTCCGGGGCCATTCGCAACTCGAAACGAAGAAGCTTCATATCGGCTTATACAAAAAATGCGCAGGAGAACAAGGAACTCCACACAACGTACAAGAGCAGATGTTTGCCTCGCACTTTCGACGCGAACCCCTCGACCGCCAATGCCCTAGCACTAAACTTCGAAGCAACCATAAGAGAACAAGGAGTCCAGGAATATCACGTAAACATCTTTAGACGATCATTTGATTCTGTCTGAAAGCACAAGACCTGGCTAACGAATACATGAGCGGCCTCGACACGACCAAGCTGGCCATGGTAGTAAATCACCGCACACATCCCGCCGAATATCTCCACCGCCTAGACCCTAGACCTCAGCGTGGTCGGCCTGCCCCCTTGCCTGGTCAATCTTCTCCGTAGGCAGAGAATCCGTCAAACCCATGCTGGCCGCAATCTCCGCCAGCCTGGCCTTCTCCTCGTGCGCAGCCGTGTCCCCAAAGACGGCGTCCATCTCCTCGAGACTCTTGCCCTTGGTCTCTGGGACAAAGAAGTAGGTGAAGAAGAAGGCAATCAGACAGAAGGCGGCGAAGAAAATGTAGGTACCCCAACCGAGTGTCTCGAGCATGTCTGGGGTGACGAGGCCGATGATGAAGTTGCACATCCACGTAGCAGAGGTCGTGATGGCCATGGCCTTGGATCGGCTGCCCAGGTTGAAAATCTCAGAGGGCAGGACCCAGCCAATGGGCGCGAACGAGTAGGAAAAGTTGACATCGTAGACGTAGATGAAGACAATGCCGACCCATCCAGCAGCCTTGTGGTTGACAAGGGTGTCGCCGTACCCGCCGATGATGCCACCGACAATGACGAGGGAGATGAAGGTACCGGCGGCACCGCACATCATGAGTGGCTTCCTGCCGACCCGGTCGATGAAGAATACGGCCGGGAGGGTCGACAGCGTGTTAATGACACCGTAGACACCAGTCGCCAACAGACCTGACGTCTTGCCCGAGAGACCAAGCTGGCGGAACATGGTAGGCGCGTAGTAAATGATGGCATTGCTAGAAAATTGTCAGTCAAGGTACCATCACGCAGGGAAAGCTGTCCATACCATCCCATAAACTGTTGGAGGAACATGGTCCCAGATCCAATCAAAAGACGGAAGAACGTCGGCTTGTTCGTGAACAGAGCAAAGTACTGCGAGAAGAAGAGCTTGACACCCGACTGGCCAGGGAAGTTGTCACGGGTCAGCGACTCGTCAAAGATGACCTCGGCCTTGATCGCAAGGTACTCAAAGCGAAGGGAGTCAGTGTCGGGGTGGACGCGACGCAATTGAGCGAGGGCCTCGAGAGCCTTGTCTTCCTGTTGGCGCATGAGGAAGTAACGAGGTGACTCGGGGAACCAGAGCATGCCAATTCCCAGGATCAGCGCAGGGATGATCTGCACAGCAAAGGGAACGCGCCAGGAAGCCTCGGACTGGCCGGTGCAGCCATTGGGCCCAACATCGTTGCGCGGGTCGAAAGTGCGAGCACCCTCAGTACCGCCGGTGTAAGGGATGTCGGGTGCGCAGCGAACGCCACCAATGTACTGGGTGCCATACTCGAGCCAGTAGCTGATGAGAATACCAAGAGTGATGCTGAGCTGCTGCAGCACAACCAGGGTACCGCGGATGCCAGGCATGGAGACTTCTGACATGTACATGGGTACAACCATGGTCAGCATGCCAACAGCGAACCCAGCGATGGCTCGCCCGATAAAGAGCATCACTATCGAGACGGCGCCAGTCTGGAGAGCGGAACCAATGACAAAGACAACCACGGCGATGAGCATGTCGCCCTTGCGACCGAATCGGTCCGCGACAGGGCCGTTGACCAGTGATCCAGCCCAAGCAAACAGGAGCAAAGTGGCCACGAACCAGCCCTTGAAGCCGCTGTCTGTAGCGATACGCGGGAATGTAGCCGCGAAGGACTCCATGGTCAGGACGCCCGAGACGACGCCTTGGTCATAGCCAAAGAGGAAGCCACCCAATGACGCGAACTGCATTCTGGTTAGTCTTGTGACCGAAGAAGGGTCGACTCTATCTAGAGTTTCGACTCCAGTGACTTACTGCAGAGAGTCCAAGAAGATACGGGTTCTCCTTCAACAGAGCCCAAACACCCTTCTTGGAGGCAGCATCGCCATCAGCAGGTGTCGTGTTGGTAAGTATCTCGGCCATGATGAATAGTTCCTTGAGACCTCAGGAAAGAAAGGTGATGTAGAGTGTGGCAAGATCTTCAACAGTCTTCCAAAGCCTGGGTGTCGTTGCCTTTTAAACTTTTCCCCCGCCAATGTCGCATCGACGCCATGTTGCCCAAATTTCTGTATGATCCTTCAAATCGTGTTGTGCCCCATGGGGAGCGGAGTCGCATGGTGAACCGTTGACGTATCACGACTAACTGCGAGTCACCTGCGTGGAGTCTGGAGTCGGAGAACAGTCGCCCGAGCCAATCGTGACCATCTTGCACAGCGACAGCCATGTGTCTGCTCGGCATCCCGTTCCTAGTGAGCATTTCGCCTAATAGTGCTCCACCGCTTCACCGAGTATCATTGGTCACGTCTCCGCAAGAGCGTGTGGTTTCTCCAACTGCTCCAATGCCACCAACGTCAGAATGCCCGGACGCCTGTGCTCCGAAGTGATGAGAAACGATGAAAGTCCTCCGTGGAAGGTGTGGCGTATGGTCGGATGACGGCCGGAAGCAATCCTAGCTTTCATTTCATTTCCAGAATTCCGACGTCTGTTGTGTGGGAGGACATTGGCTCGACTTGGAGCATCGCTGGCAGCGCAAACAACCAAACACCTCCTATCGGGCAGTAGTTCATGATCAAGATGGCCGTCGACCCTGTGATTCAGAGCCTCAATGGCTTGGACAAGACGACGCAAATGCTGCGGGATCGTATCTTGATGCTTCTTGAGCGTCAGCAGTCGTGCCAGCAAAACAAGCGCATCTTGATTGCGCTTGCTGGTGTCCCTGGCTCTGGCAAGTCGACTGTCGGGAACGCCTTGCTGCGAGAGCTTCCCCTTTACAACGTCAAGGACGTCTGTGTGCTCCCCATGGTTGGTGATGCATTGATCAGAACCCTAGCTGTCAAACACTGACGAGTTACCAGGATGGTTTCCACCACACAAAAGAGGCTCTCATGGCATTTGACGATCCGGCTCTGGCGTTCCAAAAGCGAGGTGCTCCTTTCACCTTTGATGCCGAGGCTTTCTTCAAGCTCGTCCAGACGATTAAAGAGACGCCAGTCACACGACCCGGCGAAAAGGCCGTGACATTCCTGGCGCCAGATTTCGACCATGCCGTGGGCGACCCTGTGCCAGACGCAATTCATGTCTCATCAGCCGCCCGCATAGTCATCGTCGAAGGCAACTATACTCTGCTGAATGAAGACCCTTGGAACAAGATCGCAGCGCTGGTTGATGACAGGTCGGTTCTTTATCATTCTCATAGTGGGCATTGCTGACGTGACTCCAGATGGTTCGTCGATGTTACTCCCGACGTGGCTCGCGAGCGCCTAGCGAAGAGGCACATACAGGCGGGTATTGAGAAGACTTACGAAGCGGCCGTAGCACGAGCAGAAGACAATGATCTTCCCAACGGTGCTCTGATTCGATCAAAGCTGATAAGGCCTGATGTCAGGATATTGAATTGAAAGACGTTTTCCTCGTTACCTGCAGGCTTCTCGTCATTCAAATACCTGGACCTGCTCCGGGCCATCCAAACGGCCCAAAAAATTCCGGCGCGTCGCTTGGCCAGGTCCCAAAGTCAAGCAAACTGTCATCGAGCGGCAGGTTCCACGGATCTGATGCGGCTGGCTGGGCTGGCACAATGGCGCCAAGTATATCTGCACATCTCTGGGCGAGGGGGTTTCCCGCATATGCGATGCGGAATACGTTTGTGACTTTGTCAATGTCTGCTTGCCAGGTAGCCAGCTCAGGCGAGTCCGTGTCGCCTAGGACCGCCAACGCAATCACCAACGATGCATGAAACAAGAAGTATCTAGATCCCGTCAGCGACGCCTCATCACGTGTCGGCAGCGGGCTTACATAGAATACCATGCAACCAAGCGAGTTGGTATACTGGTCTCTGTGAAACTGGAGATGGAAGCGATTGTGGCCCTTGCTGCTGCCACCGCGGCGTCCCGGCTCATGTTCTCAATGTCAGTGGAGAGAGGGAATGGTCCTTGCTTGGCTCTCTCCACGGCTCTTTTCATCAGGATCTGCCGAAACAGGATGATTTTCAGATTCCAGAACCGCCACCAGAGACGGCAACGAGCAAATGAGACCGCCGGCTCGGCGGCTGCGATTTCACTGTCGATTTGGAAATAGGAGGGCAGTCTAGTGACCCAATCATCAAGCTCCTTGTTGAGTGACCAAACATCCTCTGGCGGTAGGCCTGTGGATGATAGAAGCAGATTTGATATGTGATTGGAGTGAACGTGAAGATCGCTTTGCCATTTCAACCCTGCGTATAGAGTTGGCTCCACTGATTCCGTTGGCAAGCTGGTCGTCCGGGCTGTCAGACATTCGTCCGGGATATTCAGCACGGGGTGAACGTCCATGGCCACTTTGCTGGGGAGTATGATTGGTCTCCCGAATGTCGTAGACCGCCGCTGTCGAAGATGTACAAACCCCACCACACTCTGCGTCGCATCTCACGCTGGAGGAGGTTGATGTCCCAGTCTGGGAGCTCTCGATGGAGACCGAGGCTGAGCGCCATTCTTGATGCGAGTCCAAGGAAATTGGATCCAGTGTTGGGCTTGTTCCTCTTCTGGCTGAGATTGCTTAGTAGAACGAGGGCTTGGATCAAGGTCAAGTTGGCGCTTTCAAAAAGCGACTCGTCTTCTCCAAACTGGAGCGCTTTGTGGTATAGATCGTCGTCGACGCCTTCTTGAGACTCTGCAATGCACCACGCACCAAGCGCCAGCACTGTATGCAGGAGCATCTGCCATGAGCGATACCTGGGGCGGGGTATCACCTCGTGGTACTGTGCACGGAAGCTGGCCTCGTGAATGAAAGGGTACGTACGATGGTAGATCGAGAAATAGCTGTCGATGAGCTGTTCAACCACTTGCCTCGATTCGATAGATCTAGCAAGGCGGCTTGATGCACCGATGCGATCATAGTTTTCAGGTGAGTCTCCAAGTCGGCCCTGGGGGCCCGGGCCAAGACCAGGGTACCCAAGCCAAAAGAGCAATGATCTAAGGAAGAACACGCCGGCTGTAGAGCCTATGAGCCACGTCAGCCTGTTCACAATGAGCCATTTGAAGTATTGACTCACCTAAGTATCCAGTGCCTTTCGGTTCGACGGAAAGAGCAGCCATGCCGTCTGCCAGCTCGTTGACATCTTCCTGCCAATCGAACCCGTCCGCTTCGGCTGGCACTGCTTCGGAGATTGATTCTTCCAAGGGAACGTCGCTCGCGGGCGTTTCTGGCCCATGGGTCATGACGGGCGTTGCAGATGCCCTTTTCACCTTGAGCGCTTCGAGCCCACCGGTACCCTGCGACGCCAGTGCTTCTTCGAGATCGACTTCAGGCAGTAACTCTGCAAATAGGTCTTCCACCTGCCGTAGTCTCTGCTCCACGCTCGTGAGATAGCTATAAGCGCATTGTCAGATCTTTCTCGCTCTTGTACGCAGACCGAGGTCATCCCCGCACTGGGGCGTAATAGCTGGTTCACGTACGCTCTGGTCAGAGGCGAACGTGCGATCTTGCCGCTATAGTTGCACACACGTCCATGATGACGACAAGCGCTACACACGGGCCTCTGCTTGGAACACTACCAGTGCCATATCAGTTCCCTGCCCGAATCTCTTGTTGGCTGCGCACACTCACTTTGAGTTTCTTGATGCGGCACGAGTCGCACTGTATCACTCACGTCAGTCCTACGTACAGATGAATCGTGCTTGGGCATTCGACTCACAGCGAGGGTGGTATCAATACTATTCGGCGTTCCCGCCATGAAGAAGTTCGAGTTGCAGCCAATCTGTTGTCGAAAGGTGAGGCTTCTGTCTGGATCAAGACGTGGAGAGTGGCGAGTCTGCGACCAAACGAGAAGGAACCACGGGAAAGACATCGTGTGAACAGTGTTAAATAAAAGTGGATGCACTGTATGGCTCTGCCGCTTACCCTGCACCAAAGGAGAACAACATCGAATTGCGGCTTGGAAACTGCTACAACGTGCTAGTAATACAATATTATAAAATAATACTAGAACAAATGTCGCCGATGGGATTCAGCGTCTCGAAGAAAGGCTTCGGCAATGGTTGACAGCTTAAGGTGCATGCTTGTGCGCTCAATTTGAATGCATTGTTTAAAAGCCCGCTGCGTGTGCCATGATACAAACCACTTCTTGCAATAAACGAACCTACTTGAGATTGAATTCAATCGTGCCTATATCATGGAAGTCAAGAAGGCAGGTGAAGCCATCCTGGTAAAGGGACTGGTAAAGGGCAAACGTGACTCAGGTCGATCCTTGGATCAGAATTCCACCATTGCCCTACGATCCACGCAGACCAGATTGTAGGTATTCGAGATGCCGTGGCTTAGATACATCGAATGAAGTAGCGTTTTTCGTCTAATTACTTATCGAAGAAGGATCTTGTAGTGTGGATCGACAAATCGCCTTGATTGGTTGGGCGATGCCATCAGTGGACAGACAGCACGGTGGTCTTTGGATCATGTTTGCAACCCAAATGCACGACTTCACGCGAGAATCTATAATGCAAACCAATGCAGAGCTCTTACTGCTTCTTTCCTGCATGCCCGGCACTTCAGATTAGTCGACGCTTGACTGAGGGGCGCAAACGAGCCCCAAGATCTCTGCAGCATCGACTCTCTGACCCTGAGCGAATCAGATCTTTGTGAAACAACAAATGCGGCTTAAGGTTGCGAGACGTCTGGTCTTTCTCGAAGCTTGAAGAAGTCCTGAGATATAAGAAGATTGCATAGTCCTTCTAAATAACCTGAATTGCAGTCGCCTAGTACCGCAAACTCTTTGGTCTAGAAGCTATTGAAGCTATTGAGGATCTGTCACGTGGGGTATTCGACTTGTTTATAACCAACGAGAACTTCACATATGTCGGAATCATGGGAGAAATCTACGAATTTTCAATCAAAAGCCAGTGCAAATCATTTCCGACCTTACTGACCTTGACTACATGTACCTGCTTAGCCTCTCTGATGGTGCTTAGGCCAGAAAGCCTCAATATCAAGGTTTCCAGGAAAGACCGAACCCGGCGCAGCGGGAAAACAGGATCAAATGTCTCTCCTCGCGGGCTAAATGTCTGTGGCCGATGCCTTCACTCCTGGTGGATATCCGCCTGTCAGTCTGCCTCAGGTGAGGCGTCGTGGGCCTCCAATACTGCCGGTTGGTGTTGGTTACCGACTGGAACTTAAGTGTGTCTGCCTGGCCGATTCTAATTCCCAACCGTGATAAGCAAGGCATTTTAGGAGAAGCTGTGCCAGCGATGCCAACAATGCCTCGCAGCTGTGCAATTGAAGCGCAGCAATTGTCGCTTTAAGTTCTTGGCGATTGCATTTTGAGATGCACCTCTTTGCTTCAGTGACGCAATAGGCGCCCCGTCGTCGACGGATTCACCCCCATCATGGGGTTAATGTATTAAGCTAAGCCACACCTGATGTTTTCACGGATTGATCAATGATGACATGTACAGCATTCATCACGCCTCGTCCCCAAAGCCCCAAGCCCCAAGCCCCTGGGCGTCAGGGGCGCCTACCCCTTGCTTAGCCGATGAGCCGATTCAAGACTGTGCACTTTGCATCTACACCGCCATAACAAACTCTTACACATTTTAACGTGCCTATAATGGAGAGAGAGCATGAAGACGACGAGCTTTCTGAAAACGCTATACTATTGCTACGCGTGGGTCTTGGCCAATCTATGTCGGCTCATTCAGGGGCACATTGCCAAGATTATAAGACAACATCGTAATTTTGAGGTACTAGTCTGTGATAAATCTCCCAGAAGGTCCTAGAGGCAAAGGTGACACGGGCAGTGCATCTTTTGGGGCGCGGTAGTAATAAGGCGACGAAGTTTACTGTCAGGACTTCTACTAACATCTGCGGCACACGACGTACTGGAGCCTGTTGTCGGTGAAGAACTTCCACAAAGTAGCACGACACGTCACAGATATGTTGTGTAACATATTGTACGTCCAATAGAAGTGGTATGAAGCTTTTGCTACACCATGTCACAACGTCAAGGCCAACTTTGGCCTCAGCGCTATCGGTGATCAGGGCGTCGGCGCAGCGATTCAGGCGTCATTTGGATATGAAAGTCTGGTTCTAGGCAGCTCGGTATTATGAAATTCACGGGCAAGGTATGAGGAAGAGCGGTGTATCCAGAGGCCCCATGAATTTGCTTGAGGTATAAGAATGATACCGCCTCTCAGCGATCAGAAACGATGCTGAACACATCAATACTCTGTTCCAATATCTTCCAAAATCAAGAAGAACACCCTTTCGGCAAATTTGAGACTATTTCCTTTGACGTGTGGAGTAACTCGTCACCACAATTCATCATGGGTTCTGTTTTCCTCTGGGCCTGCCACCACTGTGGCTTCGACGGTCTCTTTACACAGACCACGTCTGTCTGCGTTGAATGCGAGCATCGCCGTTGCGATGTATGCAAGGTTTACGAGAGTTGAGCTTCTATGTCGTTTTCGGCATAGGGGCACAATAATACATGCGGACACTTTGCGAATATAGTTGCATGGAGTCCATCGACGCATTTGACATTTGGTAGCACGACTGCCCACATGTAAGCAGATCATCCAAGCAAAGTTTGACGACATCACTAATTCTGTAGCAACAGATCTCGTGAGACTCGGCTCTCTGGCCGTCATCCGCTATCCAGGTCACTCGCTTGATCCCCGGCGGGAGGTGGTGCATTCATGTTTGTTGGGCTTTCATGCATTCTGTCTTTTCGGTCAAATTTCTGGGAATGTTTGGCGGGTTCGGTCCTCTGATTTGGTATAGGAAAAGGACGTCACGTATGTTTAGACTAGAATAGACCTGGTAGATGGTAATCTCCGTTTTAACGCCTTATCACTCTACATGTATAGACCAGGTCATTGTCCTCGCTCAGGGGGCATCAACCTGGATTTCCAGCAAGTCGGTCAAGCTCGCATGACCTCCTAGACCCCCTTGCCTTTTTTCGTCTTTAGCTCGGTTACCTCGAGTCGCGCCCGCCACCGCGGGATATCGCGAGATCTGGTTTGGGCGGGTTGTCACTTGCATCACGATCCTCGCCTTATGCTAGACGTAACTGATATATCTTAGTCCTGATGTTAGAGTTGATATATTCCTTGTTTCAGGAAATCCGATTCCTGGCCTGAGACTGTTATAATGATCCATCCTCACGCTGATCATCAGCATTGATGTGTACTTGGGAAGTCTGCAGCCGAAGATCGACTCTCGTGTGGCCAAGTACATGGAAGTCTCGATGCTCTAGACATGAGAATCATGATACAAATGCAAGTGCTAAAGACATTGGTTCCACTTTTGATGTTCTTCTATATCATGCGTGGGCTGAACATGTCGGACTCAGAAAGTATTGAGATAGGCCACCAAGGAAATGGGGTAAAAGGGGGCACCAGCCAGCAAGAACACGCCATTTGTTCATGTTTGTACGATACAATATGTCAACGAGCGTCGCACACCGAAATTCTCGAAGTCCTGTATGCATTTCTCCATATGGGTTCTACAAATATTGGGCGTCGTTTTGAGCACATTGGCCTTTGGCACCTATGCGGTGACCAAGCACAAACCACGATGCCGGTTGCAGAGCCAACACGTGACACTCACGCTCCTGAATTCCAAACATGCTTTGATATTGTATTTCTCGAGCTTTTGGAGAATGCATACTTTCTTTCGCATACTTCCGCCAGGCACAGTTGATGAGTGTCACCCTTGCGTGGTACGGTGGATCCGGCACCCACGAAGTGTATATGTAAGGAGTCGGCCCGTATGGTCACAAAAGACGGCCAGTATGAAGCGGCTATGTCTCGCCTCCATCTAAAGACATCTTGCTAATCGCCACCAGCCTTTGATTGTCCAGAGCTCACTCACACGGAGTCCAGGGTCTAGCCTAGGGTTCAGGGTTGCGAACATTGATGCTTATATCATGCGACGATGGTCTTTGTTCTTGCTTTATTTCACAGATAAAAGAGAGGGGCTTTATCGTACAGAGTCTGTGATACAGAGCACGAACGAACGGTATGGCGATCTCCCAGCTTCCAGTCACCTCGTGACAAGGTTGTGTCTTTGGGTTGTTTAGGACAAGTCAAGAAGCTCGGTACATTCTTGCGGGAGGCTCTACGCAGGAGTTGTATAAAAATCGCCTAAGCTTCAATCATGTCTTTCAAGAACTTGAGCGGCGATGTTGATGCTCACTGACACTGTGTGGTTTGCGAAGTTGTCTGGATCTGCACGCGAGGCAGGCCGCGCGCAACAGTGCGCCGAAAACCATCGCACTGTCGGCGCACTGTAACTGTGACGATGATGGGACAACCTCCTTTGATTCCGTCACCATCGTCAACCATTACGCGCTTCACCAATCCTCCACACGCGCCATGCCGCGATGCCGCCTTCCGACGCTGCCAACCGCAACGCGACGCGTTGGGCGATCCGTATAGTGCCTATATTCATCTTTGGCGCATTTGGCTTCTCCGCATATGCCGTCGTTGCGCATCTGTGCGGTTCGTGCCACTAAGCGCTGATCTCGTTGACAAGCTAAAGCTGACCACCATTGTCGCAGTGAATTATCTGTACCGTCAGAAGTACCAGTATGGGACGGCGATAGCGCTCATTGTGCTGTACGCAGTTTTCTATCTGCTCACGCTTTGGTCCTACCTGCGAACATTAATCATTGCGAACACCGACCCTGCCTTCGTACCATATACCGAACGTCGCGAAACCGCCGAGAAGGAGCGAAAGGCTGTCAAGGCAAATAGGAAAGCAAAGGGGGGCGACATCGAGTCCCAGGAAAGTTGGCTGCCGGCCGATACGGACCCTGACAGTCCCGGACTCGAGGCGTTCTACAGCAAGGACGTCTTCATCTGCGAGTCCGACGGACGTCCGAGGTGGTGCTCATTATGCTGGAATTGGAAGCCGGACAGGGCGTCGCACTCGAGCGAGCTGGAGCGTTGCGTGCGCAAAATGGACCACCTTTGTCCATGGGTTGGAGGCATGATTTCCGAAACAAGTAAGGAATGCGTCGCAAGGCTACGTACGTAGGTGGTGCTGACTCTCACAGACTTTAACTTTTTCACGCATTTCACATTCTACTGCACTCTTTTTCTTTCTGTTTGTTTGGGAGCGGCGGCGTACTGTTTGCGACTGCAGCAAAAAGAAGGGCGATCACTGGACGGCATAATCGTAGCAGTTCTCGTCCTTGCCGGCTTGTTCGGGTTTTTCGCCTTTGGCATGACAGCAACATCCGCCAGGTACATCTTTCAAAACATCACTAATATCGACGTGCTTCGCCAAGACCAGCAGCAATACCTGGCTATCCGCGTGCCTCTTGATAGCCCTTCTACACCAACATACTGGACGGTAACATACCCTCTGACGACTTCAACTCGGGCGCCTCTCGGTCGGAATGGCGAGCCTCCGCCACCTGCGGATGGGAGGGCAAATGTCCCAAGTGAATCAAAACCCACGCCGCCGAGCGCAGCAAAACGGGATGCGGCTGCGCGCAGAACATTTGCACTCGTGAAGACGGAACTTGGGGAGAACCCATTCGACCTGGGCCCATGGCGGAATTTCAAGTCGGTAATGGGCAACGGCCCACTCGAGTGGCTACTACCAATGTGGCATTCACCATGCTGCAACCATGACAGTATACACAGCGATTACGAGTTTGGGCCGTTAATTGATGAGTTGCGGAAGCGATACAAGCTCCCAGCAACCGACGAGAACGCCGAGGCGAATGGAGGCTCATAAACAGTAGCTTCAAATACTATAATGATAATCTTGGGTAATCAAATACTCTTCCTGTACGGGAGACTCGAGTTTGAATTCATTTCCACTCACCGTGGCTGGATCACGTGCGTCGCGTCAACGATGACGGGGTCCAAGTGCTCTTGGTGGGGCAGCGTCGCGCTTCAACCACAATGCCAACATCTAAGCGCGTCTGGCCATCGCAGTCCATGAGGTAGGAGATCTGTCCACCCACCGACCATGTGGCCTGAGTGACCTTGAAGCCGAAAATGCCATCGTCTTCATTACATGGTGGTTCTTCACCATTGCGCGGCACATCGCTGCGACGCTCCAGGTTCACATATCGACAGCTTGTCCAGTTGGCATCATATCAGACCTCGAACCCGCTCCGTGTCATTGCGCACATTGATCTCGATGCCTTCTATGCGCAATGTGAGATGGTGAGGCTTGGCATACCTGAAGATAAGCCCTTGGCAGTCCAGCAATGGTATGTCACGTATCCAGCCTCATGCAAAGAACGATACACTGACAGCACCAAGGCAGGGCCTCATCGCAATCAACTATGCCGCCCGTGCCGCAGGTATTGGCCGGCATTGCAACGTCGAAGAGGCCAGAAAACTCTGCCCCAACTTGATTGCTCAGCATGTTGCGACATGGCGAGAGGGCGACGACAAGTGGGCTTATCGTGATGATTCTGCGGCCAACATTGTGACCGACAAGGTGTCCTTGGATCCTTACAGGCTACAGTCGCGCAGAATCCTCGCCACCATCAAAAACGCCCTGCCCCAGGACCTGCAGAAAGTGGAAAAGGCGAGCATCGATGAAGTCTTTCTTGATCTGTCCGCGCAAATTCACGCCATCCTTCTGGAGCGATTCCCTGAGCTCAACAACCCGCCGCCATACGATGACCCTACCGAGAATCTGCCCCTCCCATCGATATCCGCCCTCGATTGGGAAGCGGACGCTTTGGTTGATCTTGATGAGGAAGAAGAGTCCGCTGACCCGGACTGGGATGATGTAGCCATTCTCATTGGATCTCAAATCGTGCGAGATGTACGTGCCCGCATACGGCAGGAATTGGGCTACACATGCTCCGCGGGAGTAGCGAGCAACAAACTCATCAGCAAGTTGGGCTCTGCCTTCAAGAAGCCCAATCGCCAGACCGTTGTACGTAATCGAGCTGTGGCCCTGTTCCTGCGCGACTTCAAGATTACGAAGATGCGCAACCTCGGCGGGAAGTTGGGTGAGCAGGTAGTGTCCACCTTCGGCACTGATCAGGTCAAGGAGCTACTTGACGTACCCTTGGAACAGATGAAGAACAAGTTGGGCGCGGAGACAGGACTGTGGGTGTATAACACCACCAGGGGCATTGACACGACCGAGGTCAACTCTCGGACGCAAATTAAGTCGATGCTGTCTGCCAAATCATTCCGTCCCACTATCAGCACCATGGAGCAAGCCGAGAAGTGGCTCCGCATCTTTTCGGCAGACATCTTCTCGCGTCTGGTGGAAGAGGGTGTGCTCGAAAACAAAAGACGTCCTCGTACCATCAACTTGCATCATCGCGTCGGTGGACAGATGCACTCGAGACAGGGGCCTATTCCGCAGGGAAAGACTCTGGACGAGAACTCGCTATTCGAGCTGTCAAGGGATCTTCTGCGTCAAATCATCGCTGCTGGCAACGTCTGGCCGTGTGCCAATCTTAGCCTGAGCGTGGGAGGCTTCGAAGATGGCGTAAAAGGGAATATGGGCATCAACGCTTTTCTGGTAAAGGGGGAAGAGGCAGAGTCACTTCGATCAGCCACTCCCGAAACACGGCCCAACTCAGCAGGCCCTGACAGAAACACCAAGAGACGGCGCGTTGGTGACGGTAGCATCCAGCGCTTCTTCGGCAGACAAACTTCAACGGCAGGTGCTACCACTGGCGAAACCTCGCCGGACACTCCTAGCATGTATCGCGATGAGTCTGGAGACCAGGCGGTCGACGCGCCTCGACATGTTTGCGCCATGCAGCATGCTGAGGCACGCAGATGCAGCTCGCCCGACATGCTGCACTGCTTGAGCTGTAAAGAGGACTTTGCAAGTGCAGAGGAGCTACAGAGTCATCAGGACTGGCATATGGCAAGAAGCTTACAGGACCAAGAGGAACGTGTCGGCTCCGTATTCGCCAATCGTCCTGCTGCTGCGCGCAGCTCGGCACCAAAGGTCACCGGGTCGGCTTCGAAGCGGACTCGCGGCGGCAAGTTGGAGCAAGGCCAGAGCAGGCTCAACTTTGGGTGAATGAGCGTCCAAGGGCCTGTTATTCCGACCTCAGAAGTCCCCAGCCGTGATGCTATGCATATTGCATTAATCAGGGGCCAGCATAAGGACGTCCGAGAGCTATGCACACATCATCCTCTTCATATCAACGCCGACTGGTTCACAGTCTAGCGGACTGAAGTCGGCTTGCACAACATGTCGCGCGGGAAGCGGTGTCAGCCTCTGACGCAGCTTATTCAGGTGAGCCGCTTGGTTATCCATTTTCTCCCTACAACACACGAGACGGTGAGGCCTGGTGACGGTGGCTGGCAAGCAAGACAATCGTCGAAGCTACTATCCCCGATTAGTCACCGGTGGAACGGAGCTAGGATCGCGACTTGCGTCTCGTGAACTACCTCAGCGGATCTCATCGCACTCTCGCACGGCACATGCGCTTCAGAGCTGCCGCCAATTGTGCTTGTGCGGTCACAATCATAATGGTGAGCACTTGTCGCCACCATAGGAGGACATGTGGATTGATTGGATAGCACGTCATTGGGCTCCGGTGCGACTGGCGAATGGACAATGCAGGTGGTGCTGCGACGTTGGGCTTTGGGTCTTGCGAGGCGTTGATACCCAACCCGTCATCCGACCATTTTCAACGCCAGTGTAGCGTCTCACGCATCGGGATTGCCCGCCTGTGGCGCACCGCAGCCGCTACGCAGTACATCCAGCAGTAATCAGCAATCAGTTACCTATCAAATCTGGATCCATCTCCCCTTGCCTGCATCATCTGCGTGTTGTTCGTGAATTCGCAGCAATGTCACGCTCCAGCCCTGTAGCGTGTTGCTTAATCCGAGTGATGCTGAGATTTGTGGACCTTGTTGAAGATGACACAGGGAGGACATTCTGAGTGAACTCGAAGAAGCCCCAAGTCGTTTCACAAGTTGATTACTACGCACTTCACTGGTCTCGACGTTTATTAAGACACAGGCTGCTCTAATTAGCACTTGACGTTAGGTCGCTGCCCAACTTGCGATCGTCGCGAAGGAACCAGGTTCAGCCCAGTCTGGCTCTATGGGTACTCGGTCAGGCTGGGCGATTAAGCGAGATGGTGGTTGGTTTGGCACAAGAGCCGAGCGCTTCAGCTGCTGATGCAAGCGACATTGTGCTTTTGATGGCGCGTTAGAAGCGTGTCTGTATGAAATGCAGTGCAGATCCAGGAAGTAGCCGCAGATGTTCGCAATGTCGAGATGCCCATGTAATCAAGATACGTGCAGTGAAGGAAGGTGGTGAGGGATGTATCGCGGCAGCCCTTTTGGTCGTCGTTCAAGTTGGCTGTTGGGCCACCAGGATTGTGAGTCCGTCGGAACCATTGGTGAAAGATGGTCCAAGGGCAGCCAATAAGGTCAATACATGAGCTGGCCACACCTGCAGCGGCGCTGATGTCCGATGGACGCCTGGCGTTAGCGATCCAGTCTGAGCTCCCAGCAAAACCTGCACGGATTTTCCAGCGCCCCCTCCATGCCCAGCCGCTCAGGCTCAGGCTGGTGGATGAATGGGTACGTCGCGCTCGCAGCACGCACCGACTGACCCCTGCTCCTTCCTTGCAGAAACACAGGGCAGACCCCGTCGGTCGCTCTTGCCAGCTCAGGGCCTCAGGCTTGCCAACAACTCTGGCCGCCCCCCCCTCTCGAACCCCGTTTTCTACCTCTTCTCTTCAACCCCCCCGACGGTTGCCTCTGGTCTGTAGCCAACTCAGTTCTCGCACTGCTTTCATTTCCTCGTCGCTTGACATCAATCTGTCACGGCTGAACTGGATCCTTTCGACGCTTTAATCTCTACGTCGACGAACCGTACAGTATCGCAGCCATGTCGAGACAACCCCGCAGCCACGGCGCGGCACCTACCGCTGCCTCACGCCAGAATGAATACTTCGTGCCTCGCGACGGCATCGATCGCGAAGTCATCTCGGCAGATGTGTGTCGCTACCTTGGGAACGATGCTCTGGTTCGACCTGGTCACTACGAGGATCCTCAAACTGGACAAGTTGTTCAGGGTTACTACATCACGGCGTACCGAAACTTGACAACCGTGAGCTCCTGTCGCCTTGCCCGAGTGATCGACCCACATACTGAGACTTCTTCTTTTGCAGGCAATGATCGAAGACTTGAAGGCCGACTCTGCGCGCTGGGATAACGAACGCCGCGCGCAGACGTCGCGCAACACTGCTGGAGGTATATTTACCTCGAGATCTGCCTCCGGCGTACCTGCCAGATCAACATCTAACTCACCCATAGTGCAGTACCGCATGTCCGAGACGCACCACTCGAGGCAATACCATGGACCAACCGAAGGACCCGTGCAACAGGACCCTTATGCTCGTGAATCTGCCTTGAATGGACCCAGATACCCTGGAACTGGTACTCCTGGCTATACCGGTGCCGCTGGCGGGTACCAACAACAGCCTGGATATGCTCCCCCTAGTGGCGGAGGCTATGGTGGCTACCAACAGCCCCCCTCACAGTCTCCTCAGCCGGATCCTAGATATGGAAACTCTTACCAGCCGGCGCCGTCGTCGGGAATGGACCGTGGATTTTCCAACGCTCAGGACAACCAATCTCCGTACATCCACACTGGATCAAACATGACAAGCCGAGGATACCCTCCCAATGACGGCTATTCCGGACAAAGATTGCCTTCTTCATCGGGTGCTCCTCAGCAACCCATCTATGCCTCGGCCCCTCCATCTCAGACTGGTTATACCACTACTTCACCTTACCAGCAGTACCCCCAACATGCATCTGGCAACCAGCCATACCAATCGATGCACCCTGCGGAAGCTGCCGCTTATGGCCGAGGTAAGTAGCCGGCGAGCTCCACCAGCCAACCTCTTCCCACGTTTTCTGCTTCAGTCGTCTGATGATTTAGCGTCAGCCTCGCCCGCAGGTCAAGGAGCTCCTCAACCACCTCCCGGTTTCTCACAAGGTCCCTCGTATGGTGAGACTCCTAGCAACCGGACTTCTGTACCCCCCGTGGCACCTCCCACATCCTCAAGTGGCGCCAACAAGCGTCGCAGTGAACGTGACGACGACAGGCATGGATCGTCAGATCGTCACTCACGCCAACCCCGGCGGTGAGCACTGCCAAAAGGACTATGGCCTAATGATCAGCCGATCACCAGGGGTCCTTCTTTAAATGACCATGCGATGAATCTTTCTTGCATATCCAGGATACTTTGCCATTGGAGTTCGAATACTGGATGCGGCGTTCTTGATTTTATTTACCTCCTGGAACATATTGGATCGGTCAACTTTTCTTGAAGCATTGCGTCGAATACCTTCTCTCCTTCCACCCGGATGGATGCGGACGCTTGGACAAAGTGCTTTTGAGCAGTGCTTGTTTTCACGGCAGCCGCCTGTGCTTGGACCATGGAGCCCGTGCTTTATCGGCATTCGCAACAAACTGGACCCCTCTCGCGTACTAGGAGCGATTTGCAATTTATGAGACCCACGGCCGTTGGGAGCGAGGTTTGAGCATTTCCTGGAGTAGCTGGTTGGGATAGCTGGGAAAAGATTGGCTTCGGTGGACGAAGCCATTGACTAGAAAGGACCTGCAAGCGACTTTACTGTCCGGACACTCGGCCATGGGTGGATTTTCTGTGCTCGTTCTTTCCGGATCTGGGACATAATTTCTACCCAAGGATTTCCCATCAGGTCCAATTGGTCAGCGCATGCATGCATCGCTTTGTTAATACATGGTAAGGCCCAGTGTCCGGGCGGTGAGGTGAGTCGTCTTTGCAATTGTATATACTACCATTGTTCAAAGGACACATTGTTACCTCACGTTTTCTTCTACCTGGATCATCTCCTTGGCCTCTTGATGGAGATTATCGTACTAACTAGACAAGCCCGTGGTCTACGTGACAATACGCCACTTGACTAACGCAGGTGGAACTGCGCTTGTTTTCCGAGCAAGCTGCCATTCTCGTTCACTGGCAACATCCGGACGCTGGCAACTTTGCACTTTGAACCACTGGACCCAAACCTCAAAAAGCGAGGGCCGAGAGATGGTTAGCATCGTGCGAGCCGGATATCAGAATATTGACATATAGACTCCGGCGTCAAGCTCTCACTCATTTCGACGCATCATGGTTCGTCTCGGCAATCTTTATTAGGCTACATCGGCACACGTCCGCCTTCGAACTCGTGCATCGGACCAAGCATCGTTGCTTCTCTGGTGGTGGTTACGGCTTCGTGTGGAGTCTGCTTCTGGCGTTGTTCGATAAGTTGCAGCCTTGCCTAGTCGAGCCGGCAACGTCCACTTTGCGGTATAGGGTGCTCAAGGCTCAAGGTTTCATGGGGCAGTGATCGCGGGACGGACCAGGCTGGCGGTGCTGGCACGGGTGGCTTCAATGGGTGTCGATGGTGAGCGCGGGCCCTCCTGTCTTTGGGTGAGGATGTGATGGGCAGGTCTTCAAAGTCAAGCAATTGTGGACGGTGTGTGTGCGTCGGGGGCAGTCTATCAACTGTGCTGCGCTGAAGTCATTCTCCAGTTTCATGCATTTTTGTGTCTTCGCTCTCCTTCTCGAAATTGTCCGGCACATGGTCCTTATTACATAGGAGTCAGGACCGTAGGTCTCGTCATTGCTTTGCGTATTCGTTCCGAGATGACTCCACAAAACCTGTCACTGCTCTTGAGTTTGTCGATCCAGGGCACGAACGCCATTTCGCTTGGTCAGGCCGGGCCGCTTGATTCTGGCTCAAGCCATGAGTTAGTTAGTGTAGCTGAAAAAGTGCTGGAGTGGCAATGATCATTTGGACATGCAACACCTATGGCATGTTCACCTTCCATATGAAAATATTCGACAGCATGCCCCGTGAGTAAATTGGGGATTTGCCAAAACTGAACGAACACGAGACGAGAGAGCAGGGCAAGCATGGTTGAGGAAACGCATCCTGAGAACTACTTGTAGGGTAGGCATAGAAAAATTTCAAGTTTCCAGAGTCTTGCGCAGAGCCCAGATGCTCACATTTTACGGGGACAAAGATCACTCCACTCGGGTCTGAATTAAAGCGCTTGGAAACATCTGTTATCCGTTGCCAACACTTTTTTCGAGCAAAATGACTTTTGCTATGCCACGCTGGGCAAGATAAGCTGAAAGAGTCAAAGACCCTGACCCTGCCTATATGACGACAGCATGGGAAAAGCAACCATCAAAGTGGGATGCAACTGCACAACCAGCCACGCCTGATTCGCTGTTTTGTGGGTAAATTTCGCCCACCGCCTCTTGAGCCAGCTAGCCCTGGATTAGCCGAGACGGCGCATCTTGGTCTGTTCGCTAGCAGAGGGACTGCAGAACCCCAACGATGGACCTTGCCGGTAAATTTCTGGGGCTTTCTGCCACGCACAATTAAGGCGCTGGGCACAAGTGCGACTCAAACTGCTAGTCATGGGGCGGCAAGGGAACGTGGTCGAAAGCCTGTCATAATCTTCAATTGAAACATTTTCAGACCCAGTACTGGTTGAGATCTCAAAAGTACACAACTGCTCCCTCAGTTGCCCGACGCTGTTAGCTCTATTTAGGTCCTGTTAGACTCTCGCGAGCCCGCATATGCTCAATCAGTGGCATTTCGAGTGCCCCGCCATTCGCAGCCCACCAAGCAAGCATCCATCCCACTGCACGCCGCTGCCAGGCCAGCCCACCACCACTATCTTGAGGCCTGGCCCAAATCGACTTTCTTCCCACCACCGTCCGACTCTGTCAGTTCAGCAGCCGCCAAAGACGGACGACCACCGCTCAACGCACGCCCGTAGGCAGCGAACCCCTACGGCGAACTCGAGATATATCGTATCGAAAGCAGAGATACCAGCAGCTTTAGCCCGGAAACCGTCCACGGGCGCGAACCCTTCATCATGGATCCAGCGGCCATCAGGGGCTTGCTCGCGGCGAGCTTTGACCCGGACACTGACAACCGGCGTCGCGCTGAAATGCAGCTGAAGCAGGTGTGTTGAGCCTTTGCGCCTCCGGTACGATCGCTAACGTGTATCAGATCGAGGACAATGCAGGTTTTCTCGACTGTCTCTTCAACATTCTCGACGCCGAACAAGACAACAGTGTTCGACTCTCCAGTACGAAATATCTGCTCCGCTCCATGCGCTACCGAACAACCCGCCCGCTAACGCAAGGAAATAGCTGTTATCTTCGTCAAGAATCGTGTCCAGCGCGCCTGGTACGTCGCAGAAGGCCAGACGGAACCTGGGATAGCAGAGGAGGAAAAGGCCCGCGTTCGCGACCGACTCGTGCCTCTACTGGCGGCATCGCCTCCTCAAATACGAGCGCAACTCTTGCCGGTCCTGCAGCGCGTGCTGCAATGCGACTTCCCCTCGAGATGGCCTCGCTTCATCGACTTCACAATGGAGCTACTGAACACTAACGACCCCAACTCCGTGCTCGCCGGTCTCCAGTGCCTCATGGCCCTCTGCCGGGCTTTCAGGTACAAGTCCACCGACAGCCAAGACAGGGAGCACTTTGACAAGATTGTCGAGGCTAGCTTCCCCCGTCTGCTGACCATCTGCAACGAGTTGGTGAACCAGGAGAGCGAAGAGGCGGGCGAAATGCTTCACCTTGCGCTTAAGGCGTACAAGCATGCTAGCTGGGTAGGCCTACCTTGGAAGCGCGACGCTGAACATCGGAATACTAACTCTCGCAGCTGGAGCTTTGCCCCCATCTGAGGGACGAACAGGTCAACATTGGCTGGTGTACAGTTCTTCTCGGCACTGTTTCAAAACCTCCGCCACCCAGCGCTATGGAGGGCGATGATTTTGATCGTGAGAAGAACCATTGGTGGAAGGCCAAGAAGTGGGCATACTTCAACTTGAACCGTTTGTTCATTCGGTACGGCAGTTGTCACGTACGCGAAGTTTCAGAAGTGCTAATGTGGGTAGACACGGGAACCCCTCGTCCACCGGGAAGGGAGACGAGGCGCTTGTCTTCGCCAAGAGATTCACCCAGCAGATTGCCCCTGAGATCATGAAGCACTACCTCGCCGAGATTGAGAAATGGGTTGCTAAGACCGCCTGGCTCAGCCGTCCTTGCCTTTCCTACACGCTGATCTTCCTCGACGAATCCGTCAAGCCGAAGGAGATGTGGGTTCACTTGAAGCCTCACCTGACGAATCTTGTCACGCATTTCGTGTTCCCCATCCTGTGCCTCACAGAGGATGACCTCGAGAAGTTTGAGGATGAGCCTCAGGAGTACTTGCACCGCAAGCTCAACTACTTTGAGGACGCCGCCGCGCCCGATGTCGCTGCGGTGAACTTCTTGGTCAACCTCACCAAGAACCGGCGTCTGGAGACCTTTGAGATCTTGAAGTACGTGAACCACGTTGTCAACGAATACGAAGCCCAGCCCGACGACCAGAAAGATCATGTGCGCAAGGAAGGTGCGCTTCGCATGATTGGCACTCTCGCCCCGGTCATCCTCGGGAAAAAGAGTCCCATCGCCGGTCAGGTTGAATACTTCTTGGTTCGCTACGTGTTCCCCGAGTTCACCAGCCAAAAGGGGTACCTGCGTGCTCGTGCTTGCGACACAATCGAGAAGTTCGAGCAGCTGAACTTCCAGGACCAAAACAACCTCATGACCATCTACCGCCACATTCTCGAGTGCATGGCCGACCCGGCCCTGCCAGTGAGGGTCACGGCCGCCTTGGCTCTGCAGCCTTTGATTCGCCACGACATTATCCGCAATGAAATGCAGACAAGTATCCCTACGATTATGCAACAGCTGCTCAAGCTCGCAAACGAGGCCGATATCGATGCATTGGCCAATGTCATGGAGGACTTTGTGGAGGTTTTCGCGGCCGAGCTCACTCCCTTTGCCGTGGCTCTTAGTGAGCAGCTGCGCGACACGTACCTGCGCATCGTGCGAGAACTCCTCGAGAAGGAGGCAGCGGCTGGTGATGATGGCGAGGGTCTGACAGACTACGATGACAAGAGCATTACCGCCTTGGGTGTCCTGCAAACCATTGGGACGTTGATCCTGACTTTGGAGAGCACACCCGATGTGCTGCTGCACATCGAGGCTGTCCTGATGCCTGTCATCAAGGTCACCCTCGAGAACAAGCTTTATGGTCAGTTCTCGATCCTTCGGTGACTTTTATAATATGGCACTGACAAATCTAGATCTGTACAACGAAGTGTTCGAAATCATTGATAGCTGCACATTCGCAGCCAAGAGCATCTCTCCGAACATGTGGCAAGCTTTCCAGCTGATCCACACCACCTTCAAGGCCGGCGCCGAGTACTACCTCGAGGATATGTTGCCCGCGTTAGACAACATTGTGCGCTACGGTGCCGTACAGCTTGCTCAGACGCCCGAGTATATCCAGGCACTCTACTCCATGATCGCCGACATGTTCACAGAGGAGGTTCAGGGCCTGGAGCGGATAAGCGCATGCAAGCTGGCCGAGGCTATGATGCTATGCCTGCAGGGATCTATTGACCAGTGCGTTGAGGGCTTCATCATCATGGCGATGAATATCCTCGGCGGTCCTCAAGAGGTCAAGGTCAAAACCACGAGGATTCATCTGATGGAGATGGTGATCAACGCCATCAACTACAACCCGGTGCTTGCGCTGCAGGTTCTCGAGAGCAAGGGATGGACCAACCGCTTTTTCAGCTTGTGGTTCAGCCACATGAACTCGTTCAACCGCGTGCACGACAAAAAGCTGTGCATCATTGCCATTACAGCTCTGTTGAACCTAAACCACGACCAGATTCCTGCCAGCGTCTCGGTTGGCTGGCCGCGCTTGCTACAAGGCGTCACTGAGCTTTTTAGGACGCTGCCCAATGCGCTGAAGAACCGCGAGGACGCCCTCCGCGATGACTTCCAGTTCAGTGGCAGCTACGACTACGGCGACGACGATGAGTGGGCTGATGAGGAGGCCAACTGGGACGGCGAGCAAGACACCGCCGCCGAGACTGAGGTGACCGCCGAAGTCAAGGACGAGAGCGCAGCCTACCTGGACTTCTTGAATGAAGAGGTGAGTCCCACCGACGTGATCGAGTGCCCAAGATGCAACAATATTAACACACTTTACAGGCCCAAAAGTTTAGCCGCGCTATCGACGACGACGCCGACGATGATCTTGGCGAAGAGGAGAACCTGTTGGACTCCCCTCTTGACAAGCTGGAGCCTTACTCCATGTTCAAGGGTGTCATGCTCCGCATGCAGCAGGATCAGCCCCAATTCTACACATCTCTCACATCGCAGCTGTCGCCTGACCAGCAGGGCGTTTTGCAGAGTGTTATGGTCCGCGCGGACGAGATCGCGATGGAGCAGCAGCAGCTAGCCGAAGCAGTCCAGGCGTAGGGCATATGCCCCAACTGACCCTTGCGCGAAAGAATGCTGTGCAGTCCTGCATCGACCACGAATGCCGACAGGGTGCATAGTATAGGTCTTTAGCCGGGACCCTTTTGAACAGCAACGCAATGGCACATTGGAAGAGGATGGTCGCGGCTTCCGAACCCGGCCGCACCTTGAACAATAACGACACGAGCGTATGATAGACGTGCCCTAGCAGCACAGCGACGGGGTGGATGAAAAGTCAACGGACGGAAGACAATTAGATAGTGCAAACCGATTCATGTTCCTTGTGGTGACGAATGAGTGGCGGAGGGATGGAGACTTGGAGTCTATGTAGCGAGGTGACTCTGGACGGACGATACCAAAGCCATATGGCTATTTGTTTGGGAAATAGGTAGCAGCAGTTAGGTACTTAGATTAGGGCAGACTCTGCCGCACCGTTATTGATGGCACAATGATTTATTCATCTTGATGGTCATCTTGCGACGTTAAGGAGCCGTTTGGACGTCAAGTAATCCAGGAGCAGCGTCGTCGTCGGGGATCCAAGCTTTGACAAGCCTACAGTCGAGCCACGAGAATAAAAAAGCGACTGGAGTATCCGTACCTTATGTAGGTCGGTTGTTGACAAATATAGGGGCCTGGTTCGTTCCAGGGTCCATTAATGCCTGCTCGAGTTATGCAAATTGTGCTAGCGCAGTATATGCGTCAACATAGCAATCCATGGTAGGCGCGGACGGCGGCGCCTGCCGTGAAGGCACTGACAGCGACACTCATCGACACGTGCAGCCTCACCTTCTTCCCCTCACCGACCAACCTCACCTCAACTCATCTCGAAAGTGACTACGGACTTTTTTGTGAGGAACCTATTGCAACAGAAACGATGACGACCCGATACCGTGTAGAGTGTCAGTTGACGATACCTCTCGCTGCCCCACCTTCCCTCATGAGACTGACTACGACTCACAGATGCCCTCAAGACGCACAGGCGAGACCAATTCATCGGTACGTGAAGTGACTCATTCCTCGAGTCTCTCGTTGTTGCCCTGGACTATACAAGATCGGAAGTCCAGGTAGACTCCAGTTTCGATTGATCAGTTGGGCTGACCGACAACATAGAATGGGTCAAAGGCCTGCTAGCTGTCCCCTTTGTGCTCTACTCCGAACCTACGGGTGTTTTTGGCGATGGGACAGACGTCGACCAGTCAGCCGCAGAGGCGCACCGTCGCTATGCTGAGATCTTCCGAGATGTGGAACTCATGATTGACGACCATAGTAAGATCCCGCCGCTCGCAGCGCCTTTCAAGAATAGCACGCTGACAATTTTCAGTGTCGCGGCAGATTGACGCTTCCTTCCCATCCAAACTTCGCATGCTGGTACCAACAGCAGGACCCTTCTTCACAAGACTACCACTCGAAGCGGCATTCAAATACCAGGACCGCAAACGCTACATATCCTCCCGCCGATATGTTGCCCCCTCGTTCAACGATGTGCGATTGGTGTTGAACTCGGCCCAGATCATGGCTGTGACCGGCGGCGCGCTGCAGTTGGCGACATTTGATGGTGATGTTACGCTCTACGACGACGGAGAGAGCTTGGAGCCTGATAACCCCGTGGTCACACGATTATTGGGTAATTGGAATATTTTGCGCGTCTTTCGGACATGAGCACTAACAACAATGGCAGATCTCATGAAGAAGAATATCAAAATCGGCATCGTGACAGCTGCTGGGTACACAACCGCCGATCGATACTATGGGCGCCTCCACGGGCTATTGGACGCCATTGCGGAGTCCACTGAGCTTGACCCCGTGCAGAAGCAAAATATTGTCATCATGGGCGGCGAAGACAATTATTTATTCGAGTATTCACAGTCCTCGCCTCACCGATTGGCGCCTGTGCCCCGGGAGCAATGGCTCACGCCGGAGATGGCTGCCTGGGGCGAGGCTGACATTGCCGCCCTACTCGACGTGGCCGAAGGCGCGCTTCGAGACTGCGTCCGGACGATGAACCTGCCTGCCACCATTGTGCGCAAGGACAGAGCTGTGGGCATCATCGCCGTGGACCCGTCCATCCGGATTGCCCGCGAGTCCCTCGAGGAGACCGTCCTCGTGGTGCAGCGCATTCTGGAAGCCAGCACCCTCGGGTTTCCCATGACCAACAGTGCCGGCATGAACAACCGCAAAGGGTCGGTTTCGCGCGCCCGCATCCCTTTCTGCGCCTTCAATGGCGGGCGCGACGTCTTTGTGGATATCGGCGACAAGTCATGGGGCGTCACGGTGTGTCAGCAGTGGTTCGGGGCGGGCCCGGGGCGCAGCATCAAGGGGGAGAACACATTGCACGTGGGCGACCAGTTCCTGAGTGCTGGTGCCAATGACTTCAAGGCAAGGAGCGTGGGAACCACGGCGTGGATTGCGAGTCCCGCCGAGACGGTGGAATTGTTGGACGAGTTGGCTGAGTTGATGAATAAGAAGCTACCTTGAATATGGGAAATTAGATAAGATATTTACTTGACGATTCTTCCCAACCCTTTGTCGAAAGTATATCACCAGGCCCGGGCAGCTGACCACTGACTTTGGAAAGCCATGCCCTAGTGCAAGTCGAGAACTGCGCCTTGAGCTGAAGCACTGAGCTGCCTTAACCCACATGCTGCTAAAGCAATGACTGGAGCTACGGACTAGACTCGAGTGATGATCAATGAGGACGTGTATTCAATACCCTGGTACCATTATCTGCCTCTCACCGCAATCTCTATGAGACGAGAGCCTTCCACGTGAGGCAACACCCTGCAACAACGCCGGCACCGCAAACACCACCTCATCTCGCTCGTCGCCAAACGCCTCCATGCTTCGGAAGTAACAGAATATGCAGCCAGACCGTCTTGTTGGCTGACAGCATCCCAAGCTGAATCTATGTGCTTGCCACTTATGCATTAAAATTGTGATCGCAGATTGTAGTCACTGTTGTGTACAGCGTGCTTTGGCCAAAACATGAAAACAAAACTCTACTAATATCCTGGCTGGCCGGGCATCTTGCCCAGGGAATGCCCCTGGCTCTTGGCAGGCAGATGGCTGTGGCAAAACACTTTCTTGCTGCCGTTCCACGAACTTGCTTTGGTCGCGTCAATGAGCAAGCAAGGGTCATCATAAGACTCCACCTGGCAGCATTCGACCCCCTTCATCCATCGGTTGTTGATCACATCATTAATGTTGATTCGTTTGGCCGGATCGGGGTGCAGCATCCGCAACAACAGACGGCGAAGTGCAGGTGGAGTAATGCCGATATCAAAGGCCCTCTGGTGAGGATAATCGGTGTCTGTCATGGTAGCCCCAGGCTCATGCTTCGACTCCCACTTCTCCCAACCCTTGACGAGATCATCGTATTGACCATATCCGGGGGCGGCCTTCTCCCAAATGGCACCACCAAAGGTCAGGTAGATCAGAACCACCCCACTGCTCCACACGTCAAGGCCGCGAGGGTCATACTTGTCCTTCTTGGCGATGACTTCGGGCGCGATGTAGGGCAAGGATCCGCAGATGCCAGGGGAACACAGCCGGACCTCATCATCCATGTGTTGGCCACATTGGCCCCCAGCTTCGCGGAGCCCCGGGTGGGTACCAGAAAAGACCTCGGAAACACCAAAATCTGTGATCTTGAGCTTGCTGTCCGCTGTGAGGAGCAAGTTATCGAGCTTGATATCGCGATGCGCAATGCCGTGAGAGTGCAGATAGTGCACCCCCTGAACCAATTGCTTGAAGATGCAGTTGCGGTCTTTCCGCTTGTTATCGCCGAGGAAAAAGCCTTTTTGCACTAAGCCGAACAAATCGCCCTCGGAGCAATATTCCATGACGTGGTTCCAGCGCGAGTGGTTCTTGCAGAGGCGGAAGGTTTCGACAATATTGGGATGGTGCAGACTCTTGGCCAGGCTGAACTCGGACTTGACCTTCTTATCGTAGTAGTCCTGGGTTTCACTGCTAGATTTACCACGGAACTCCTTGACGGCGTAGAGTTCCTCCGGACAGCCCTTGCGCATCATCAACGTGACCTTGGAGGCAACGCCCTTGCCGATGTGCTTGCCGTGACGGCCAAGGAATTTGGACTGGTACTCAAACTCATCAGTGAGCTCAGCGACGTCCACCATGAACTCGTCGGGAAGGCTCAGGCTCATACGCCGAGCCTTGGTGCCGGTGCCAGCATCTGGTGCTAGTGCGAATGCCTGACGCTCGGCGGAGTAGGCGTTGTGGTCCGCGTGGTGTTGTGTGTGCGGCGATCGCGTCCGCGAGTTGGCGCGCTCAGAGTCAAAGCTGCTAGCACGGCGTGAGCGCGGGCGTGAAGACCGAGGCACCCCATTTCCATGCCCGTTGGGTGTGTTCGGAGTCAGGAAGTTGATTGTCTTGCCGCGGAGGGACAGCCCTGTCGACGAGCGGTTCTTCCTTTTGTTATCGAAATCTTTGGCACTAGGGAGCGCACTGTTTGCGCTAGGTGCAGGATGCAGGTTATTGATTCCGTCGGAAGGGCTATCAAGGGGCGATCCAGGCGAAGGCGGAGTGTTAGATCGTGTGGTTGTCGCTGACCTGTGGAAGGAGAACCGGCGGTTTGGTTTTGCCATGCCGTTGCTGGTCGGCGGGGGGCGATTCGCGACAGGAACAGCATTCCTTTTCGCGGGATCCTCCTGCGATTGACTTGCGCGCGGCTGAGGGTTGGACGTCGGTGGTGAGGCAGCATTGGCGTTGGCCTGCTGCTCTCCAGCAGCAAGGCTGGAATTGGAACGACGGAAAAGACCTGTCATTGTGCGTTTGAAGCTGGCCGTCGAATTACGGGTCGATCGTCGTGATAGAGACGGAGGATTGACTTGGTCCGAATCCTGCTGCGGTGGCTGCTGTGCCTGTTCGTCGGAAGAGGGGCGCCAAATGCTGCTTTGGTCGGCCGATGCCCTTGGCGGGAGCCGCGAGTCTTGCTGCTGAGGTCTCGAGTAATCGAATGAGGGATAGTAGTTTTCAGTCTGCGTCTGCTTTACGGTGGTGAACTGCGGCGAGTGACTGCTGGTCGGAGTGAGAGGCTCTGTAGGCGAGTCTTCCGAATCGGCGCCCTCCTCGAGGATAGCGTCGGGCGAGAAGTCGCTGGGTATTTGACGAGGCGAGCTGGGGGTATACGAGTTGGTGGTGAGCGAGTCTGATGTGCTAGTATTGCATGATTTCTGGAGTGTCTGTCCTGTCTGAATTCCGAGAGGCTTTGTGGCGGTCCCATCTGAGGTAGGAGATATATATGTCAGCCGTTGCCTGGGGAAATGGCGGCCAGGAAGGTGTAAGTCTAAAGGTAAAGAGAGAAAACGCTTTAAACGTGCGACGGGGCGGGATTGAGCCGGTGCTGGCACTGCTCGTGGAGGTAGCGTTGGGGAGAGTGATGAGTGGAAGAAGAGGAAGAAAGACTGGAGAGCGGACGTTGGCTCAGGCTGGCTGGCAGCTGGCTGGTTGGTTGGTGGGGGGGCGGACGAGGGCCGTTAAGGTGAGGCTTTTCGTGAGGTGGGCAGGAAGCGCGGGTCACGTCACTGCAGGTGCATGCGTAGGCACTGTGACGACACACTGTGACACCGCCAGGAACCCTGCTCGGCTTGGCGTGTGGGGGGAGATTGCACTGGGAACGGAAATCGGACTCGTCGCTTTCAGTACGTATAGACGCCGACTAGACACAGTGCTGGGCTCTGGCTGCCAGCTACCAGCTACCAGACATGTTATACTGTATTCAAACAGTAAGCACGATTACCAAGTGACACTAATCCAACTGGTAATCATCCATGTGCTGGCTGTCGATGTCCGGTCCTCAGGGCACGGCACTGTCGGGTACTGTAAGATAGAGGGTATCCGCTGTAACACAGCGCTTCTCCAGCAGCTGATCCACTGGAGGGGCAAATGGCCGGGCCAGGAGCTGACAAATTAAGACAGCACTCACCTTGTGCAGGGTATTGCTGTCGCCGCTGTTGAACAGCAGCCGCTGCTCCGTCTTGGGGCGCCATGCTCAAGAAGAGCGACGAAAAGAATCCAATGAGATACAGTCGACCAGCAGTTAAACTCGAGTAAAGCCTGCGCGGAGGATTTCGAGCAGAGGTCTGTCTGTTCGTGTCCTGTCCCCTCCTCCGGCAAAAGGGACGTCAGGGTCGATTCGACAGGATAAATAAAGCCAAGCTTGCGCCGAGTGGGTGTCGTCGATGCCTCGATGTGATGGACTATTGGGTAGTCCGAGTCCGTACGTCGGTGGCTGGATGCGCTCCCTCGGGTTCGCGTGCGGACTAAACAATAACCTTGCTGTAGAATCGACCAATGTTGATCTTCCAAAAGGCTGTGTCTCCTTGTCTAAGTCCACTTTCGCGTGCGGACTAACAAACAATAACCTTGCTGTAGAACCGACCAATGTTGGCCTTCCAAAAGCTGTGTCTCCTTGTCAGAGTCCACTAGCCACTCGCGTGTTGGAAGCGATACTGACTGCTCAAGGGCTAACAAAATCTCAAGGAGTGTTCGAAAAGGGACCGGGTCCTCGTCTTGTATTGCCAGTCGCTGCTACCCCAAGGTCCCAGCTTGTGTTGAGGCGTCCTTTGGACTTGTACGTTTCCTGGTCCGGCTGACTGTATCGGATGAAAGCCCGTGCCATCGATCAAGTGAGTTGGCTGGCTCACTGGACACTACGACTCCAAGGGTCGTTGAGTATTCTGGCGCGCGGGTGCTCCAACAAGGACTTGTAAGTCGGGAGTCAATGGGCTCGTGTGAGAAGAGGCAGAGGGCGACAAAGAAGATGGCACTTGTGCTAAAGGAGTCTTGACCGAAAACAAAAACAGATAATAGAGACTGTCAAGAGTTTTCTGATCATGAAATTTGTTGATGACAGGGCAGAGCAGCTTTTGAATGTTTGATTGCCGGGGGCGTCGCTACGTTATGAAGGCCCCATCATCAACGACATGGAGCCACGCTACCGCCCACGCCTCCACGTCTTCACGATACATGCGAGAGGCTGGCCTACTACGGGGGGCGTCTGTCCAAGATTGGATGAGACAGACAGACCCGTGCCTCCACCCACCATCATGTCCAGTCATTTGTTGCTGTTATACGTGTAATAAGTTGCCCACTGATCAAGATGGGCATCTCGCGCTTGATCTTCACCTGGGCGCTACTCAATCAGGACATGGTCGGCCTGCCGGCAGTTACTAAATACATACAGCGCAGTATTGAAGTATCATCTTCCAGATCATGATGGCCTCAGTCTGCTTCACGACCCGAGTAATAACCCACGTCCGTACTGTACTCGATACTGTACTAATAAGCAGGGGGTTCAGCACCCCTGGGACCCTGGGGCACTTGGCAGCAGCATCATCGCGTCCGCTGTTCGTCGGCTGGAGTTCGACCCTGGATGGCATTCCATCATTGCACAGAGCCGCACACCTTCTACGCATGTTGCCTTCAAAGCGACTGGTGCTGACGACATCTTCAGCGCGGGCAGCAGGATATGGAGGTGGCACGTTGTCGCACCGCCAGTTGTGAATGGCGTCTCATCCGTGTTCACGGGGTCACAGATCTGCTAGGCTAGTCAACAAAGGACGCATTTGCATTTGAGGTCTGTCCGTTGACGGTTGACGTGGGGAGTTTTGGTCTGGGACCGCGCAATGTCGGCTGGGGCGGCGGATAATGCGGTCTTGTTTCCACCGTTCTTTATTATCGTGCACGAGACCTATCAAAGGCATGGAGGCCAAGATCGCGCCTCGTCTAACGACTGGCGCCTCTTCGATCGTGCGGCTGATGCACCTGCTCGGCTGGCTATTCCCGTTCGCCTGCACGCGCTGAACCCCAGCATCCCACATCGCGAAGTCTGATTGGGACCAAACGGCAGGGACGGCAGTCGCCCGTCTTTCTGAGAACGCCATGCTGTGAGAGATGCGTACTGTGCCGTGACCTCTCTGCCCACGGATCTTGTTGCCGGCATAGTCGCCCCTATCAAAATCATGCACTGTGTCTGGAAGAGAAGCTGAGTACGCTTCTCTTGGAGTCTTGGTGGTGGACCGTAGTGTTGGTGCCACTTGGTGGTGAAGTTGAAGTGATGAATGGGGGTGCGGGTTCGGCCCGGTGCTCACTTGGCGGCGAGTCGGCGACTAGAGAAAGGCTCACCTGAATCGTCATGAATAAAATTAAGGATAATTACTCCGTAGTCCGGTGTCCAATGTCCGCCCCTGATAACGCCCTGCACTAACTACGTACTGCGCGCCGAGCTCGACAGTCACCGCGAAAGGTAACAGGAATGGAGTCGCTTTGAGTTATTGGGGAATGATCGTCAACCCTAACAGGACGCCATGTCACGGTAACGACCCATGCCAGATTCCGGCACTGGTCAGTCTGGTGGCCGGCATATCTCGTCCACGATGCGACGACATACCATACAATCACAGTCGTCAAGAAGCTGTGAAGCCTGTGATCATCGCTGTCCAATGTTACAGTGGCGATCGACCATCGTGTCTCGGGGAGAGAGTTTTTAGCTTAAACTTAAGGCTGTTTCGCTGTGCTCCCTGGCCAGGCTGGCTGCCTCTTGACGTCTTGATGTCCACGTTGGCATGCCGTCCCGTCTGGTGAGACCGGTAGGCACCGTTCCATCAGGAGGTTGAATCATCTGCACTGCCTTGCACTTGTACGTATCATGAGCACCAACCGTTGGGGAAGGCATGAGGCCTCCCGTGGACGTGCACACGCTCATTCCAGGGAGGTGGAACAAGTTGATGACGCTGCATCATCAAGCAACAGATCGCCCAGGACATATCCAACGAGTCAGCACCCAACGAAAGGTGCCACCCCAAGCCACCACGGCTCAAGGCCAGACAAGAGGGTGTAATTAGTTCGATCGTGGCCTTCTTACACCGCAATGTTTCGCCGACGGTCAAGAAGGAGTAAGGTGGCGGACAAGAGGCACCACGCCCAGCGTGCGCTGTCACGATGCGGGCAGACGGAGCAGCAGGAGCACCAGTCAGTGGACGTTGAGACTTGTTATTTGGTCATTATGCGTGCGCGTCAGACTGAGGCTCTTCCGCCGTGCTCGCTCTCTGCTTCCAAGCCGAGCGGATTCTCCTGCAACTTTGCACATCATTCTGCAGAGTGTCGTGTCGGGTGCTGAACCCTGGGACTGGGACGCGTCGCCACTGTGTCGAGGCTGGCAGCGATGATCACACACGGGACCAGCACGTAACCAACATGAGCCCTACGCGCAATCTGGACTGCGTCATTGCTGTCGAGGCAGGGCTGTTCTGAACTTGAAGTTGAAGAGAGGGATACGTTTCTGGTCACGTGCGTGTCGATGCTGCCAAGCAGGCCCTGGCCTCCATCGGACGTCAATGTTGCGCGCCCGATGCCGTGCGACGCTCAATCCGTATGTCGGTGTGCGATGCATAGCCGCAGTCCACCCGCCCCCACGCTGAACAGCCTGTGAGAGCTGGACATGTTCGCTGAATTACATGTCTCTTGCTTGCTCATGGCATGGAGTACCCCGGAGAAAAGCTGGCATCCAGCTCTGCCCGACAAAATTGCTGACCATCGACCCCGCTACTCCATGTCCCCCACATTGGCGCTCTCATCATGGCGTTTCCTGCGGCCACACTTTTATGTCTTCCAATTCAGGCTCCTGCATACATGCTCATCTCGCATCTCACACGTAACAAACCTCACCTTCTCAATCCAGCTTCGAGCCCACCATCACAGACGCAGTCATGCGGAGTCTGCACGAATATTCGGAACACTAGCCTCTCGATTTGGTGATGCCAAGCTCGCTGTGCTCTACTGACTGTCCGGGCACTCCGCCGAGGGCTGGAGCGCAAGGGAAGAAGAGCAAAGCACAGTACAAGTATGTAGCCATGAAGACATGCGTACGTATTCGGGTGCCTCGTTTCGAACAATGCGAGCTAACAATTAATATGCGAAGGAGAGAAGCAGGAAAATGCCTCAAGGCGTCTGGCTGGAAAGTGGCTGCGTCGTCCATTGGCTTTCCTCCTTTTATTACTCATTAGCTCGCTCCCCCACGGGGAACGACATGCAAGCGTCCATACGCCACGGACTGTGACAGACTGCAGCCAGCCATCAGAGCCCTAGCTTTCCAGCGTGAAAGGGAGCGCGATCTGCCTATGATGGACAGACTTTGCTTTTTCTCAAAGCTCAACAAAACATCGGGGGAAATCCCATCTCGTGCCGGCCTCGCCAGACATTGCTCCCGGCGGCTAAATGCACGGGCATGAAAGCTTGTTCCTCGCTGGTCTTGTCCCGAGAGGCCGGCCTATTCTTGGCTCACGATGTGTCGTCTTGGTCGGTCTAGATGCTGGCCTCTTCCCCCCACGGGGAATACATGGCTGAGAGTCATAAGCGCGCCGCTTAGGAACCAGGTCAGATCAGCGTACGTGGATCGGCTGGCACGCTGCATTGCTGTGCATGTCCTATTACCTGGACATGGTACTTGAATGCTTCTTCGAAGCTAGCATCCTCCATGGCAGCACAGGTTCCTCCACAGTGTCCATCTCACAAGTGGCTCGGCTGAGTTGTGCCGACCCCACGAGCTGGCACAGCAGGCTTAGGGGTGATGTTGATCCTCGCGGGGTAAGCACGCCTTTGAATGATAATTATTTAGTTAGATCGGTTGAGGCGTCGCCTTCAGGTCTATATAGACGGCCCCGTTGGTTGAACAAGGCAATCGCACTGAGATTGAATGCTCTTCACGTTTGACCGGTCAGCGCAGAGCGGTCAAGGCGATGGCTTGGAGGTAGCACAACAGGATGTGATGGAGGTTTGGCGTTGATTACGATGCGGCATGCGTACTGTGTTCAGACGTATTCGTATGCAAGCCCACCTCTCACCATCGTACTTGTAGTCACGTTCAGCCTTCCTTGATCCGTTGTCTCCCAGAGAAATGCACGAGAGCCGCAATACGCTCAATGCCATAGGGCAATGACTCAAATAATGGCGCTGGGGTAGAAGCCAAGGTCCAGAATTGGATGTTGTCGGGTGCCCGAACGGAAGCATGGTCACCTGGGCTTCAACAAGTTCATGCTGGTAAGCCTCCAGGCTCGAGGTCGGCGGTAGTCTTGTCAATGCGCATCAATCACGGCGTGATGCCCCATCATGCTCGAGGCGCCGGAGAATTCACGGGGAGGACTGGATTCAGTGACATCTGCCCTTGCCGCCTCAGATAGCAGGCTGGTTGGTCATGTAGTCAACCTCGCAATGCCGGCGATTTTATCGGCCTGGCGGAGTGGCCTGCACATCGATATCTGCGAGGCAACTTGCAACTGCGTCAACTGCGTACGTCTTCCGACTCAGGTGGGCTATAATTACTCCGTCCTCGTGATATTGCCCTGCAATGACAATCTGATCGCGACAATGAACATGAAGGAACTTGGCCGAGGCTAGTCACGAGCGGGTCTGCGGGTCTAGATGGCTCTGAAAATCACAAACGCCAGCACATGATCAAGAAGGAAAATTTCTAGAACGCCATGTCTGTGCACCCCGAGTTCGGCATTTTTTTGGGGGGGTAATATCTTGTTGACAGCCTTGTTTTCGACAGCACAGCAAATCAATAGTATTGGGTGGATCAAGCTAGAAAACAGTTGTCTTCAGACTTCGGGTGCTGCACGGTCGACCCTTCGGACCGGTTGCAAACACGCTGACGGTGGAGGCGGTGGACACTGTGAAGGCATCGTGAGTGGTTCACCGACGGGCAGCGTCGGTTGGGCTGGCGGTGAGTACAGTACATGAGCATAATAATAATACTACGTGGTACCACGGATTTATGTGCGTCAAACAGCAATATTGGGTTCTAGCCTTGGCTACCCGTACATGTGTGTTTGTATGCAGGCTTGCGGAAGCAAGGTGGTGACGGACCGCATGCGACGACTGGCGTTCTGAATGTGATGACTGACAGCGCGCGCGTGCAGCTGCACAGCAGCTGTGCGCAGCCAGACGACTGGGGCATGGAGACGAGTCAGCCGACGTGAAATTGCGATGCCAGGAATTCAGGCTGTTGCCAGACATTTCGATTTTGGATTATTGGCCCATCATGTGGACAGGTGCAGGCTGGAGAAAATGAGGAGGAAGCCAAGGCTACATGTAATAAAGATGCAGGGTCTTGTGCTGCCGACGAGCCCCCCGTCCAATGAGCGGCAGCGTGTCGAGACAAATTGGCTCTGCTCGCCGCCGTACGTACCGCAGAGCCGACGACGAGACCCTGAACACGGGGGAGAGAGAGAGAGAGGGAGCGACGGCCCAGCGAGCGCGTGTTACCGAGCCAAGACGACGACGATCACCTCGTCGTCTCCTCTTTATCCCGCTCGTCAGTCCCTCTGCGCGATCTGACTCCCCCTTTGTCCTTTGCCTCACATTTCTTCGCCGTCAGTCCACCGACTCCATCTCCAACCACCAGCCAGCCACGCACCCAGTCCCAGCCCTAGCTGACCGCCCGGCCGCTGCAGCTGTTCGTGACGTGGACCTGCAGCTGGCTCCAGTCCTCGCCTCGCCCAGCAGTATTACTCTATACAGATACCTACTGTTATTACTGTCATATGCGTAATCAGACCAGAAGGCCCGGTCAAGCGACAACTCACCTTGCAGTCCATCTCGTGCGGTGCCTGGCGCAAGCTCCACTGCCTTCAACTGCTAGTCTGATCTAGCAGTGACCGCCAGTGCTGGCAAAGGAATCCTCCATCCAGCACGCCACGCAACGGATCAGGCCGCATTGCATCCATCCATCATCCCCTTGCCTTGAGATTTCAACGCGGCACGATCTCAGTTTCCCCTGCTTGGCGCAGCTCATTGCGTCGTCCTGGATCCCTTTTGAGCTGATCAAGTGCCGCTCTTGATGCTTCTTTTGGGTCACACAGAATAAGACTCAGCCGACCGTCGGTACACCATTACAAGCCGCACTCAGCCAGCCACCAGTCAGCCACGAGAGCAACGTCAGAAGGAAAGAATAACTGCGGCAAGCTCGCGTCTTCTTATCAACAAGCCTTCGGTTGGCCCCGAGCACTTGTCGATCCTGGATCCCGATCATTGATTGATTGATTCAACTGCCAGCTAGCTGGTACCTTGCTCTAGTGAGGTAAAAGGCCCTTCTAACCTGCCGTCCCGTCCCCTATCTCTCTCTCTCTCCAAGGTCCAGTCAGTCCTCTTTGCGTCATACCTCGATTTCTGCCGGCTATTCCCACAATCGCGACCTCGTTCATTGCAGCGAATAGAATTGAACCGGCGAGTCACCGATCTGCCTCTGCATTCCGGTCATTCATGGCATCGCGCGCGTCCTTGTGCGCCGCGCCCCAGAAAAAGCCGAAATGACGGCCGCCGCCGTCTCCATGTCGCTCAATCACCACCACCATCTCGACGCCCGTCCAGGTCATCACGGCAACAACAGCACCCGTCGGAACTTCAACCAGAAGCTCGCCTCCGACGCGTTCCTGCCCTCTGCTGCATTTGATCACTTCACCTCACCGCCGCTCAACAGCAATCGCTACAACGCAGCCAGTACCAACAACAACGTCGCATCGTTCCTTTCACCTCTACCGAGCGGGTTCCCTCCTTCCGCCCTCCCGAATAATCAGAGCAATCTGCCACACTCACCGTCGGGCAATTTACCGAAAGCATCCAACCATCAATATCGAAACCAAAGCGTACCGGCTGTGCATGGTCGCGCCGGTCCACCACCATACCAGTATAGTTCTCCCGACGTCAGCAGCGCTGGGTCACTCTACAGGTCCATCTCCGCAGATGCGACTTCGCAGCCCGCACACCTGCCGTACGCGCATAGCAACAACAACCAGCTCGTCCAGCGTCTGGCACAGCAAAATTCCCTCATTCGCGAAGCGTGGGAAGCCGAACGAAACTACCTCGAGGCCAATCGCCGACGCGCAGAGGAAGTGTACCAGGAAGAGCGCGTCATCATGGAGGAGGTGCGCGAGGGATGGGAGAATGAAAAGGCTACAATGCTGCGGGAAAATCAACTGCTGAAAGAACGCATCCAACGCCTCGAGGGCGAGAATCAGACGCTGAGGAGCGTGGCCGCGCAAACCGTGCAGGCTACCGGCGTCATGTCACCGCTGGCCAGTCAACGAGGTAGCAGTGTCGATACATCAGTCGAATCGGGACCGATCGGGCACCCACTATCCCAGCATCACTCACATCAGAGTCAGCAACCTACCGTCGACCCTCTCTCGCTGCCCCCTGGTCTCGACGGTGCGGCTCGACGACCTCATCACTTCAGTCCCAATGGCGGTCATTCGAGGACTTCGCCTACAGGTCAGCCCGAGTTGTCGCCGTTTGTCCCTCTCGATCCTCGGATGCAACCACAGTCTAGCACGGCCAGAGACTTTCTGCACAAGGATACAATTCCAGAGGAGAATGAAAATGTGCCCACAATAGACATCCACGAAGTTGATCCCAAGCTTGAGGGCATCTCGCTCAGGGCCACTGCACTGCAACGTCCCACATTCGGCGAGTCCAACAGAGGTTCGCCAGCCACGTCACCACCCGTAGCCGGGGATGCAGCCCAGGCCGAACATCCTGGTATTGCGAAACGGCTGTCGTCAAAAGATCAAACAATCCAAGTCTTGCGAGCCGGCGAGACACGGCGGCTTACGATGCACGCCGGTCACACGCCGAACCACTCGCTTTCGCTCTTCCCAACAATGAGTGTCGCCGGCACAGAGGCCGCTGGCACGCAGGAGGGAGGCACAGCACCCTCCTCGGGGTTGCCGTCACCAGCGCCGGAACCTGAGCATGTCGAGAAACCCGATGAAACTGTGGTCGCTGCTGTGGTGGAGCCTCCTGTCGACACGCAGCCTTCCCATGATGTCGACGCTCCTGACGAGGAGAACGATGAGCTGCTGGAGGCGGCGGAGGACAAGCGCCTGAAAGGCCCGCTCATGGTGAAGAACATCCCTGCGCAAGACGAAATCTTCTGGGACCGAGTCAACAAAAAACTTGAGCCCATCAGCCAAGGTGTCGATGCGCTACCCACCGTCATGCGCGCCTGCCAAGACGATGTCGAGGAATCCGGCGTGACACACGATCAGCCGTCGCATCGGCGAGGTGTCGCCCATGTCGATGCTGACGCCTCCACGCTTGACGACCCCATTGCCGAAGCCAGTAGTGAGAAGGTTATTGAAGGCGATGTCCCTCTGAAGCTCAAAACAACAACCAACTTTGGCGCACCTTTCGGAATGGCGTAGAGCGAGGCCGGGGATGAGTCAAATCCACGAGGGCGGCCTGGGCAGCCCGGCTCGGGAATTGAAATACCCAGCGGGCAGGCTAGACGGATATCAGGGTCTGCCATCAACTGTCTCTTGAAGAGGATACAGCAGTCGTCGCTCAACTCTCCAAACGAGATGTATGAAGGGACGGAGACGCCCGAGAACTCTCGACAGCCCACCTCCAATTACTGAGGACGACGCAGACGAACCACACATCAAACTTTTCCTTTTCTGTATTGACATGACGACAACTCCGCCGATAGAGGTGCAGTTCATTCCTTTTCCTGCACAGCACAGCACAGCACGAAGATAGAAGGAGCATGTTTTAGGCGTCACGCATTGGCCTTTTTGTCATTGGCGAGGCTGCCAGATTGTTTTGAAGCGCGCGTCGGGAGGCCATCCAACAAGGTCAGCTCTGCTGTTGAGTGCCATTTTTGTCGCTGCTTTATGACAGCGACCACATTGGTGTTGGTGGTGTTATTTTCTTTGGAGTAAGCTTGGGGTTTTGGTTGACCACCACGAGGGTCCTTTCTGGTTAGGCCAAGGATCAGTTCGAAATACATCACAAGGCGCCTTCTTTGGTGCCTATGCCCATAACGTCTTGAGTGAAATCATAAGTCTGGCGGCTTCGACAACCCGGTCGGCTATCATCTAGTAGTAGCCTATATTATCCTGTGGCAACGCCGATACTCCAGAAGTACTCACAGTGTCTGACCCTAGCAGCCTGTATACATCAAACGCCCATTGTGAAATCATGCTCGATACCTGGCGTTACACTCGCCATGAACTGCAATCTGTTAGCGTAACCCTGTATTGCACGGGCTGTTTGTTCACTCACCTTGAGGAAGACGACCAGGTACTGATCTACGCGAATGGCAACCTCAGCGTCCTCGCCAGCTTCTCCGCCGACGTCCTCCCACTCCTCCTTGTCAGCAGCCTCCTGCGCGCCCTTGACATCCAGCTTGTCAATCTCGTCCACCAAGCCCTCGAGGCCCTGCTTGCTCGCGTGGCCGCCGGACTCGCCCTGCTTGAGCTTCTCCCGCCTCAGGCGGAGGGCGGCATCGGCACGGTCGAGCAGGGACTTCATGACCGGTGCGTGCTTGCACGGGTGAACGCTGGCCATTTTGATCGCGTTGGCGAAAAAGGGGAAATCCTCGAGCGTCACGGTCTTGTCCTTGTAGTCGCCCACGATGTCATCCATCATCGCCGCCGGGGGCAGGGGGCTGCCGTTGGCGAGGTAGCCGGATAGGTACAGGCGCGGGGTGCGGTAGTACGGTGTGTACATGATGTAGAGGGTGTACGTGCGTCGGCCGGAGGACTTTTGCTCGGTGGAGGAGGGGATGATGGCGTCGTCGTCATCTTCGTCTTCCATGTCGGGGATATCATCGTCGTCGTCGTCGTGCCCGGCCGACTCTGCGTTGCCGGCCTCGTCGACGGTGCGGACCTGCTGTCTCTTGAGCGGCTGGCTGGAGTCGAGGCCGCCGGTGCGCAGCCAGCCCTCCTCGCCGTCGTCGCCGGCGGCGACCTCTGCCTCCTCGTGGCCCGCGTCGCCAGCAAAGTCGTCGTCGAGGCGGCGGTGGCAGGGGACGTTGCGGGTGACGAGGAACTGCTTGCCCGGCGGGAAGTAGGCGACGCGACGCGATGGGTCGTCGGCGTCGGCCCAGGACCAGGTGGGGAACTTGTAGACGAGGTAGTCTCCCGCCGCGAGGAACTCCTCGGGCGTGATCTGGCCGGTCGCCCGGAAGGTGGACGTGTGGGAGACGGGGGTATACCGGTCGCGGAGGGTGTTGACGGTTGATTTGATGTAATTCATGATGGTCGGCGGGGGGAGCGCAAGTCGGTTGTCGATGTTTGCGTGGGGGGAGGATGCGGTTTGTTGGTTGTGTTTGGGTCTATGATATATAAGGACAGTGAATGGTAGTTTGACGTGTATTACGTGGTAGAGCCGGATGAGAGTAAGCTTTATCCAGATCTGTTGGACGTACGTGACTGGACTGGAGGTGTGAGCAACTGATCCAGGGCCGGATCACATGGCTTTGGCGGGGTGACTGCTATCTACGGCTGAAGCTCAGGGTCCAAAGGCCGCTGAGCTGCGGCGGGGTCATGGCACGGTGGGCTGGCGTAGGCGCGGTACTCAGCGCTGTTGATGTTCAAGTTCTTCTGAATGAGCCTGTCGCACTAGATGACTGTTTGTCTATAGGTTTTTACGTCTTGACAGCCGAGCAAGATGCACAGGCGATCACTAGAGAGGGCGCACGGCCCAGTCGCTTGTCGGAGCTGTCAAGTCATGGCAGCCTGAGTGTAGCTCCGGCTCGGTGACAGCGCTGTGGGGCCGGATCTGGGCCGGATCTAGAATCACTGTTGATGACGTAGCGACTACGACGGGTTCTTTTTCGTTCGAAAGGCTGTCAACGCCTTATATTGGTATCAGACTTTCTATGAGCTGTTGATTAGAGACAAAGAGTGTTGGTAGCTGATTTTGCGTGCACCGCACTCCAGTAGACTTCCACTTTGCTGTTTGCTGACTTAACTCAAAGCTGATCAAAAAACACAATGAACTGCTATGTGGATTATTTGCAAACCTGTGAGAAATGACTACCTCCGCCAAAGCGCAGAAAAATGGGTCCTACCGCTCTCTAAACAGTTTCCAATATTATCTCGGTCAGTTACAGGTGCCAAAGACACAATTCAGCACCGTGGGCATCAGACACGTGAACGAAACGCAAGAGACAGTTGCTACGTAGGGTAAGTGGAATACGAGCTGACAAACGCCACTGGAAGCCACTGGATCCACGTTAGTCAGCATCAATTCCGGTCATTTGCTAACGATTGAGAATGTTCCGAGTTGAATCCCGGTCTTCAACATCACCATCCACAGACATATACGCAACAGAACATGACAGACACGGAGCAAGCTGCCGCTCTCAAGGCCCCGGTGGCCATGTTCAAGAAACGAAAAGGCACTGCGAACATACGAAAGCGGCCCGAGCCATCACCGCCCAAGGACTCCGACAGCGACTTTTCATCATCGGAAGACGAGTCTGGGCAGCGTGTCAAAAGGCGGAAGAAGGCAGCAGGCGTCACAGCCACCTCGGCCAAACCCACAAGCACCACCGAAACCTCCTCCATACCATATGCCGCCGACAGGGGTGCGATCGCCTCTTCCAACGATGCCACCAAGCAGAGCAACTGGTACGACGAAGACGCCCACGGCGCGCTCTCCGCAAAGAACCTACTGGGCACTTCCAAGGCACAGAAGGACACAGCGCCAGATGGCACCTATAAAGGTCTCGCAAATCAGACCACGTTCATACAGAAGGACCCAGATGCGCCGAAGCGAGCAGTGGGACCCCAGAAAGCGTCGACCAACGTCCGCACTGTCACGTTCTTCGATTTCAAGCCCGACGTATGCAAGGACTACAAGCAGACAGGATTCTGCGGCTATGGCGACGCATGTATTTACCTCCACTCGCGTGAGGACGTCAAGCAGGGCTGGCAGCTCGACCGAGAGTGGGAGATTGGTACCAAAGGGAAGAAGAACGTGGGCGGCACCGTCGTGGCCTCTGCGAATCGCGACGTGAAGGCGGAGAACCCCGACGACGCTGAGGACGACGCCTTTCTTGAGAAAATACCCTTCAAATGCATTATCTGCAAGGACTCATATCGCGAGCCTGTCGTCACGCGGTGTGGCCATTACTTCTGTGAGCCGTGCGCGCTGCGGCGGTATCGGAAAGACCCGACTTGTGCGGCGTGTGGAGCGGGGACCAATGGTGTGTTCAACTCGGCAAAGAGGTTGAAGAAGCTACTCGAAAGGAAACGAGAAAAGGCCGCAAAGAGGAGGCAGGAGAAGATTGACGCTGGCGAGGAAGTCAGTGACCAGGAGGATGGCGAGACTATATAGCGATGATACCCGCGAGGCGTTGGAGGTGGCCAGCGAGCCTAGAACGAATGGATGAACTGCATGATTGCATCTTTCGAACCAGATCAGCTCATGCATGTGATTGAATACCTTATCTTTTGCCGCCGTGACTGACAGCATCGTTGCCGAGAAATGTTAAAACTCAAGTGAACACTCAACAGCGTGATTGGCTGGGGTCACCCCTGTATTGTTTTCTTTCGCCGAAATGAGCTGGGTTATGCGAGCGCGTCATTTTGTTTTCTCGTCAGAGGACGGTGGATCATGACGGAATGGAACACGGTCCGAAGCTTCTTTTCTTGCATAAGTGTAAACACAACTTTTTGTAGGCATCTCGGGCCAGCGGTGAGGGTTCAGCAAGGGAGCCAACGAGGGATGGGACGGACTAATGAATTGTGAGGCAGCGCAATTTGATTACGGTGATCGAATTTCAGATATGGATATTTCCAGGTGACTAGACTACCTACGTAGTAGTTCATAGAAGGCTGGTGCCTCAGTCACTGTCTGGGTCCCCATCGTGATTGTGCCAGGATCGCGTTCTTCTCCCGGTGATCTGGAGGGGCTGCCTCACCGACACGCCGACACTGGTCGCCTTTGTGTGAACTTATTTGAGATAATTAGAGCGACTGGCTCCGCCAACGCTTCAAAGAGAGAATGTTCGGCCAACGTTGAACCATGCAGTGTTCAGGCAAAACCGTTCATGGCAGCAGTTATGCGAGCGGACAATGTAGAAGCTTGCCTGCGCCAGTATCCAGTTGCAGCCGCAGGAATGCGGCGGTCTATAGCGCTCATGCGATCCTTGTTGACATTCAAAATTTGATGGATGCATTGCCAATTGCCGGCGCTTCACAATAACTCACGGACATGGGAGTTTGTCCAACCTACAACATTTCCATCCCTTCTTTGTTCCTGTCACTCTTTTACAAAGACGCCACTTCTACTAACCAATCTTTATTTTCTTGTTCATTGTCACTCTTTTCATCTCTTTCGCAAACGTCTCGGCTGTAGCAGTTGCCAGGTGAGCTTGCTGGTGCCAGCGCTACGTGGAACACGCATGCACGCGCGCACGTCTACAGTCACCACCACACGAATTTGACACGCGACGACTGGCCTGGTCTGGACGTCCGAGTGCAACCCTTTCGAGCTGTCCCGCAGGCCGCCGAAAGTCTATCGAGAGCCACCAGGAACGGGGCGACCACTTCGATCTCAAGCGTCGCTACCGAAAGTCAATCACATTGTGGAAGAGGGGAGCATTTCCTGATCCCGCAGGATACGAAGCACTGTCGATTATTACTGCGGATAGGGAGAGCGCGCGTTGCTGCAGGGCTACATTCCAGCAAGGGACGACTACTCGAGAATTGCTGCACCGCCTTCTCAACAGTTTCGTCGAACCGCCGAGAATTGCGATCATTTTCACACTTTGCGCCCTAGTACTCTAGCATTGGTCTAGTTTCCGTCCCAACTTCTGGTTCAGAAACAGGATTCAGGGTTCGCTCCTTCCAGCAGCAGGTCTTGCTGATAATAAGCTGTCCTCGACCGTTTCACGGGCCCCCACTTTGTGGATTCCCTCAATCACAGCTCACGCAGAGCTTTAGAGCTGATCTTTGTCACTTCTCCCTGCAGCGCGTGTGAGGCCACTGCAAGAGCGCAGCAACGGTACTTTGTTTGGTCCTCCGCCAGCTGGGAGCATCTCAATTGGATCAGGCTGTCTTTGACACGAAAGTGACACCTTGTAACTCTGCCACGCAAGGGAGCAGGCGTCACAACACGACACGACACGACACGGCCATCTTGTCTCGTGCGACAGGGTAATTTCTTCCTTGAATTCAAAGACAGAGACGCCGATAGACTCTCTGCCCGCGCATCTTTTCGACCGCCACCTTTTCCCGACACGCTCGATCAACCGAAACATCGCGGACGTGGCACCCCCATCGACAGCGCAAATTACTCCGCCGAGGCACCAGACGTTGATGGTCTCGTGGCGCGTCTAGACAGGCTACCTGTCTGTCCCGATTGTCTCAACCACAGACGTCTACGATGGCCTCTCTTGGCCCCGACAGCAGACCTAATCTGCCCGCACCTGGTACCGACACATCCCCCGGCTCCGACGACCCATTTGTGTCCAACGACGCGCCTTCGTCAACAGCCCATTACCGATTCTCGACTTTTGATCATGATCTCTTCACAGCGGGGCCGGGCTCGTCTCCACTACAGGCGAAACGCGCCTTGGAGGCTCATCTCGCGGAGACAGACCGGCGGTTAGACGAGGCGGGCAAGCTGGGCACCGCGCTAGTGAACCAACGGAAGGCGCTTACGGAGCAATTACAAGAAGTAGAGAAGCTGAATGCGCAGGGAGATCTGAGTCCCGAACTGAAGACGAAGCTGGTGGACATTGAGAAGGAGTACAACGACTTGGCACGAGATTCGGCGAGAGCATTCCTGCCCAAGCAGAGGGTGCCTAGCAATGAAGCTGGCTCAGGATCTCCGCATGTGCCAGACGGCGCGAGGAGCGGCAGGGTTGGTCTTCCATGCTCCCAACTCTGATTTTCGCTACTGACCATTACGCAGCGCTCTGTTAGCCCGTCCAAGTTTGAGAGTCAAGCTACCGGCTCGCCTACTAAGCTTAGCGTGCCGAACAGGAAAATCCGCAACCAACCATCTAGCCGAGTGCACGACATAGAATTTGCCGCCGAGATCAGCACGTCCCTCATTGCTCAAGTTCGTAATCTCCAGGCTCTTCTTGCCGACCGGGACGAGGAAGTCCGCGATCTCAAGCATGACAAGTCGACCCTTGAGATCGAAACCGAGAACCTGCAGCAGCGGCTCAAGACTTTGGACGAGAGCGAGCATCGGTACAAGGAGGAGAATTGGAATCTCGAAACGCGTATGCAGGAGGCCTCTACTCAACAACGTGAAGCGTCCGACCGGGAGAAGAAGCTCACGCAGGCACTGAGCACGTCCAATGCAGAGAAAACTGCGGCCCAAAAGGAACTGGACGAAGTCAAGCTGTCTCATGCTAGGCTGGTGGAGGAGCACACCGCCGCCATCAAGCATCATGACATCGAACTGGGGACGGCGAAGCGCAGCGCGGTCATGGCCGAAGGCGAGCGTGCCGTCATGCAGCGCAAGATTGATGATCTCACCAACCAGAACACGGAGCTCGCCAAAGCGTTCTCGACGCAACGAGGACGGGCGCTGGAGCGAGATCACATGTCTGGAACGAGCGAGGACGATTTCGAGACCGCTGACGACAATGCTACCCCAGAGCACTCTCCCCCCCCTTCACCCATCAAGGGGACGCCCAGGCACTCTATGCTCGAGACGGAAACGATGAAGACATCTCTGCAACATGCCCAACGCACGATTCAAAGTCAACGCAGCCTTATCCATCGCGAAAAGACCGAGAAGCTCGAGCTCCGCCGCATCATCCAAGATCTCCGTGATGACCTGGAGAGAAAGCGAGCTGACTCCGGTGCCAGCGGTGTCAACAGGCGAAGCAAGAAGGCCGAATCCAAAGATCTTAAGAAGAATGCTCGCCTACTCGGTAGCTTCCGCTCCAGCCAGCAGGAGATCTTCATGGATGACCCTGAGTGGGAAGATCAGGCACAGCTGTCTCCACGTATCCTCTCAGCCAGTGTCAGTCCCGCGACCAAGACGAGAGACGACTTCTCAGCGCCTGACTCGACCGACCATTTCGATACGGCCAACGAGGCCAGCGAGTCTGCATTTGAGACAGCCAACGAGCGTGCGACGGAGACGGAGGACTTTCAGACGACCAATGAGCAAATGTCTGACAGCGACGATGGCGCCGCCACTGAGACGGAGACAGCGTCCAGAGGCTTTGGCAAGATGCAGCGCCCACCGAGCTTACCGGCTGGTCTCTCACGACACATGTCGAAATCGTCCATCCATAGCACAGCGACTTCTGAGGAGGAAGACACGTACGAGGCCAAGACACCGACGGGCACTGCTCACTCGCACCGATCCAGCCGCTTCCTCCTGAATCGCGGTCCGTTCGACCGCAGCTCCCGCCAGGGCAGCGAGGAACCGAACCTACGAAGCAGCCCCACAAGCATGGCCAGCAACTACAGTGGCACCCCACAAGCAGGTGGCCAGAGCTTGTTTGCCGAGCTGCAAGACTTTGCTGGTAGTGACGAAGAGTCTGTCGGGAACGGAACGCCTAGTCGTCGGAGCGCTAGATCGGTTACGCCTGGCTCGATCCGTCGCCGGCTCTCGCCAGTGCCTGACGTGCCGACACTTCCCAAGGTTCTCATGGTCGATAGTGGCATGATGACTGAGCCTATGGAAGATACCTCATTGCCCGCGCTCGCTCCAGCCTCAAACCTCACAGCTGGCCATGCTGAACGGCCCACGTCGATGCAGTCTGTGATCGCGGACCCTCAGCGTGTGTCATGGCTATCCACTGCCACGGGCGATTCTCGACCTCTTTCTCAAATCTCATACAGTGATGTCGGGGCTCAGCATGACCCGGACATGGAGGCCAAGCTGGCTGCATTCCCTGTGCCCCCGACCTCGGTACTTGCGCAGCCTGAGCTCGGTTACTCCAATGTTCACGCCGAGCACGTTGAGCCACGGGAAGAGGAACACACTCCTACCGCGATGGAGTTTACGCCGGTGGTTACGGAGAGCGTGGAACCGGTGGCCGAACCAGAGGTTGTGCTCCCCACCCTCAGCCTCTCCGCGGTCTCTGCCCAGCACGTCGAGCCCATTGCTGAGCCAGTCGTGCCGCGACCAACCTTGGGCCTATCGACCGTCTCTTCTGAGCACATTGAGCCTATTCAGCAGCCGGAGCCGCCAGCTCCGAAGCTTGCATACACTGCAATGAAGACCGCCAATGTCGAGCCAGTGGCCGAGCCGGAGATCGTACCCCCTGCTCTGGCTTTGTCAAACATTGTCAACGAGAAGGTCGAACCCGTTGCCGAGCCCGAGGTCCCTCTGCCCACTCTGGCATTGTCCGTCATCAGTGCGGAACAAGTCGAGCCCGTCGAAGCTCCGGAGCCAGAAGCCGTGGCACTACCGGCAGTCATTCCAGCGCCAGTACCTACTGAGCCCGAGAAGCCGGCCCTGCCTAGCCTTCACTTCACAAATGTCCAGAGCGAACACGTGGAGCCAATCGTCGAACCTGAAGTCGTCGTTCCAGCGGTCCCGCTTGCCATGTCGGCCATTCAATCGCAAGATTGGGAGCCTCGTGCGGAACCCGAAATCGTGACGCCGCAGCCCGCACTTGGCTTTACCATTCTTCAGTCGCAGCAGGTCGAGCCTGTGGAAGAGCCACCTGTTCCTCAACCAGCTTTGACGTTGTCCCATATCCGCTCCGAGAACCTCGAGCCCGTCGCCGAGCCCGAAATCCCTCCTCCTCATCCGCAGTCACTTGCATTCACAGGCCTCACCTCACAGCACGTGGAACCTGTGGCGGATCCTGAGCCCCTGCCACCGAGGCTCGGGTTCTCTGGAATTGCTACGCACGGTGTTCTTCCGCTTGCAGAACTGCCACCGGCGCTTCCGCAGTTAATCCTGTCACCAATCGCGGCAGAGGGTGTCACTCCCGTCAGCCCCGTTGAAATCCACGAGCTGCCCAACTTTGGCTTCTCTTCAGTTGAATCTGTCGATACCAGGCCCATTACACCTAGGAGCCCGTGGCGGGAGGCCTTCATCATGCCAAGAGACAAGGGACGCACTGGTACGCCAGACAGATCGATGGTGTCGGCCTTTGACATTCACCAGGACGACTCGCCCGAAGCCGCTCAGAATGAGACTAGACAAGCGTCCGGAACAGAGGATGGAACCAAGGAGTTGCCTCAGCCGTTCAGGGAGATCTCGGGCAATGCCGAAAATCGCAACCCCCAAAAGAAGACGGCTGTTTTCAGTGACCAAAGCGCGCAAACCTCGCTCACTGCGGAAGCCATCGATAAGCTGTTCAACGTTGGATCGAGATCTGGCTTGAGTCACACCAAACATCCTTCGGTCAGCAGTGTCGGCACACCAGGCACGACAGGCACAGTCCGCATCCATCGTCCTGCTGAGGAACGCACCGGTAGCCCCACCCCTAAGCGGACTGACGGCTTCTTTGATGCAGGGACCGCTTTGATCCGGCCTGGCAGTGCCACCAGCGGCCGTGATTCGGTCAAGGACGCGCCCCCTCTTCCCACTAACCACCGCGAACTCATCGAGGCAGCACGCACTGGGTCGGCCAATGGGCCCAAGGGGGATATGGGCCCTCCTATGTGGCCTGCTTCTGCGATGAAGGGTCACCGCCCTCGCACTCCCAGTCTGAGCGCCAGGCCGGCATCCAATCATTCAGCTCGCGCCGTGCCTACGTTGAAGGGAATGCGAAGCACATCGACACAGGGACAGCAGCTGGGCGTCTCGCATTCACCTACGAGGTTGACTGCACGTTCCAGGCAGTCGTCCGTGTCGTCGTTTGTCTCTGAGCTTGACACACGCTTCAACATGCGTCCTGGGGAAATGGTGGATCCTACTGGTCTGGGATCCAATGCGGATCCCCGCATGATCCAGGCTATCACGCAGACTATGATCGGAGAGTACCTGTGGAAGTACACGCGCAAGACAGGCCGTGGCGAGATGTCGGAGAAGCGACATCGCCGGTACTTCTGGGTACACCCCTACACGCGCACCCTGTACTGGAGCGACCGTGACCCGGCAACTGCTGGGTCGCGCGAGCTCAAGGCCAAGAGTGTGCCCATTGAAGCTGTCCGTGTTGTGACAGACGATAACCCAATGCCACCAGGCCTCCACCGTAAGAGCTTGGTGATCATCTCGCCGGGCCGCACCATCAAATTCACCTGCACTACAGGACAGCGCCACGAGACATGGTTCAACTCCCTGTCCTATCTGTTGATGAGGACAAACGTCGATGGACAGAACGACGCTGAGGACATGGCTCATCACATTACCCAGGAGGACGTGGATGAGTTCAACCCCCAGTATGGGCAGCGACAAGCAAACGGGACAAGGCCGCGTGCGCCGCCCTCACTTTCGTCGTACAACTCTCGAACCACGCACAACCAGTCGCCAGCTGGAGACTACTCCATGAATGTGCCCACGTTGACGCCCCGGACGCCCGCGCAACGGCCTTCCGCCCTCAACAAGCTCTTCCGATCGTCGGGGTCGAAAATCTCTGGCACTTTTGGCAGCTTCCGCGGACGTGCGTCAGCTCCCGATACTAGCATTTATGAGGCCAGCGAGGTCCATGACAGCGCAGAGGATCTTCGTGAGATGATTGAGCGGCAGGATAGGGAGGCTGACCGCCTCGAGAACGTCCGCGCATGCTGCGATGGTGAGTACTGACTTTCTTTGAGCATCCGCAATTGACTAATTGTTCCGTAGGCAAACATGACGTTGGCCAGCTGCACCATCACTCTATCAAAAAGCGTGGCGCAAACTCTGCGGCTCATCACCCTCCATCGAACGCGCCCATGGCTTCGTTCCGATCCCGAAGCTAAAGACAACATCCCAACTACAGGACTTTCGCCATCGGGCAGGCTTGCTGCTCGTTGCGAGGACCCCAGTCGACACTCACTAGACATTTCCAACTCACTTCTTGTCACGACTATACATTGACGACACTGACGACTTTTCTATTCCTGTCTTTGTTCTCCGCTTCATCGCATCCGTCTCGGGCGATGCTTAATCATACATCATCCACCTCTCTCCTACACACACCAAGCCAACTGAACCACCATCGTTGTCTGCGCACGGTTGCGCAATTTTTTTTTTACTTGTTGTTGTCTGTACTACACTGCTCACTTCTGCGCCTCTTTACGGACATACCAGCGATATAGCACTGGTGGTCTGAGGGATTGTCACTGCAGGGCAGTATGAAGAAACCGTCGTCTTTCTTGCAGGGCCTTGTATTAGTTTACTCTGTGGGGGCGAACGGGCGACTGCTTGTCGGGCGTCTGAAGATTACTATTGCTATTTAACCCCTGAGGTGAATCGAGATACTTTGAGCTGCCTGTCCCTCCTGTTTGTTTGTTATTTTAAGGGGCTGACTGGGCCCCCTTCTCCATTTTGGTGAGACGTGACAGTATCTGTGTGGTGCAGAAGTGTATAGGGTAAGCCAATACTCCGGTTTGGCCAAGTGTCCTCACATGACGTAAGGCTAACAGCACAGCACAGCACAGCGCCTCGAGGGCCAGTTGACAGTTCCCACTCCTCCGCGCCTGCCCGTGAACGGCGGCCCCAGTCCCGCTTCGCGATCTCCCACAGTCCACCATCCCAATGCAGTATGAAGCTGGGCTTGTCTAAGGCATGGTTTTCCCCAGCATGTTGACTTGTTTGTTAAAGCGTTCCCACTCGCTCGCTCATTAACTTCAGCCCTGCCTTGAGCTCTGTTTATCTGTTCTCTTCCATTTGAGGCACGACCCCACCAACCAACGCAGCTGGCCGACGACCGACCTGTTGACTTGATGACAATAGCCATGGGGAGCTGGTCAGCCTTTCTGGCGGCCTACCTCCTAGGCGGCATCACGTTCATTCCCCTCGTTCTCATCACGGTATACCTGCACACGCTGTACGCCTGGCCGAAACGAACAGATCTCGACGCGAGCGGACGACCCGACGAAGATGGCACCGACGATCTCGTGCAGCCCGGGGACGACAAAGCTGCTATCGATGCGGCAAAGAAGGAGGAGGCGAAGCAGAACTCTGCCGAGGTCACGGCTGGCTACTTTGCCGTGTGTCGAGAATACACGCCGATGGGCATCAACGCCAAACCGATCGAGCGCTCGACGCCGGTGGGCAGCGCCACTGTTGCGGCACCCAGTCAGAGCGTCTACCAGACCATGTATCGTTCCATATTTGATCGAAAAACATCCGTGCCTGGGAATCACGACAATGGAGGCGGCAACAGCGCGATGAGCCAGCGGCCCAGAAAGGCGGGGAACGTGTTCTACGTGGTGCTGAGGCATGGCCACCTGATGTTGTTCGACGACGAGGAGCAGATTGAAGTGCGGCATGTGATTTCGCTCGCGCATCATGATATTTCAGTCTATTCGGGAGGCGATGTTACGCCGGAGGGCGAGCTGTGGATCAAGCGCAACGCACTGTGTCTGTCACGAAAGCAGGACGGCCCCGAGATGACGGCGGACAGTCAGATGTCGAAGCCGTTCTACCTGTTTTCGGAGAACTGTTCTGCCAAGGAGGATTTCTACCACGCGCTGCTCAAGAACCAGGAGCAGACGTTTGGGGCCACTGATCCGGGCAATGTCCCACCGAAACCAAAGGCATTCGAGGTGAAGAACATTATCACGCTAGTCCAGAAGCTTCACTCCACGGAGGACAATGTGCATTCCCGGTGGCTCAATGCTCTGATTGGGAGGGTATTCTTGGGCGTGCACCGCACGGCGGATATCGAGAGCTTCATCTCGGAGAAGATCACCAAGAAGATTGCGCGTGTCAAGAAGCCGACATTCCTGACGAATATTAACATTCAGAAGATTGACACGGGCGACGCGGCGCCCATGTTCAACAACTTGCGGCTGAAGGACTTGACAGTGGAAGGAGAGTGTGTCATTGAGGCAGACGTCAAATACACCGGCAACTTTCGCCTCGAAGTCGCGGCCACGGTGAAGATTGACCTTGGCACGCGGTTCAAGGCTCGAGAAGTCAACCTTGTGCTGGCTGTCGTGCTGAAGAAAATCGAGGGGCATGTGCTGTTCAAGATCAAGCCGCCACCGAGCAACCGTGTCTGGCTCTCCTTTCAGACGATGCCAAAGATGGAGATGGCGATTGAGCCAATTGTCAGCCAGCGCCAAATCACGTATACACTCATCCTGCGACAGATCGAGAACCGAATCAAAGAAGTCTTTGCGGAGACCTTGGTCCACCCATTCTGGGACGATGTGCCTTTCTTCAAGACTGAGCACAAGTCTTGGCGAGGCGGCATTTTCGAAGGCGACAATGCCGTTGTCTCGGAAGGCAGCGACGTGCAGGGCATCGTCGCGCAGACGGGCGATGCTGACGCAGTGGACCGCGTGGACGACAATGCCGAGTTGATCAACGAGACAAGACCGCTTGAGAAAAGTCACAGCCTCCCGCTGGTGACGGAGAATGCTCGATCGACGACGACAACGGGACTGTTTGGGAGAAAGATCTCGAAATCCTCGGCGCAGCCCTCACCAGCAGCCTCGTCGACTAGTCTCGAGACAAAGCCGCAGCCAGTGCCAGTACCGGTGTCGTCGCCACGCGCCACTGAGCCAGTTGTCGGGACAGATGCTGCCCATGCGGAGCTGTTCAAGCCGTCATCCCCTCCTGCTACGGACAATGCAAGCTCATACATGGCTGCCCTGCAATCGAGGTCGCAAGAAGCATCTAAAGAGCAGACTACACCAAGTGGTACGCCATCAAAGCCAGCCTCCGTAGCGCCAACATTGAGCTATTCGTCTGCCTCATCAGCAGACAAGGAGTCTGAACAGCAGTCTGACGAAATCCCCATGCCGCCGCCTGGACGCAGAAATACCACTTCATCATCAGAGTCAGCGTCCATGAGGGGGCTTGATGGCCAAGAGCCTGCATCGCCAGCCTCATCAAAGACATCGTTCAAGGACCAGGCCGGCTCTCTTGGACGGAACTTCTTTTTGCGCCGCGAAAACTCGAATACATCGCTGCCCTCGGTCAAGGATGACTCATCTAGCGTGAACTCCCAGAAGAAGAACACACTCGCTGCCGTCACCAATGCCGCAGTGCAGGCTCGCCAATGGGGCTGGAATGCGATTCAGCGCCAAAAGGAGGCGCGTAAGAGTGGCGAGGGACCAAGCAACCCGCAGGTGGACCTATCGCAGCCCATGGGTCGAGGACAACCACTGCCACCTCCAGGAACGCCGTTACCTGGGCCGGCAAATAGTCGAACGAAGATTGGTCCGGTGAATATGCCCAAGAGAAAACCTGTGGCATCTGAGTCATCCCCAGCGGAGACGGAGGACAAAGACCACGATATAACCCCGCCACCTCCCCCAGCGGGGAGAAGGCGGAGAGGAGCTAGCCATGACGTGGAGGACGCTAACGAGGCAGCTGGGATGGGCATGCTGGTCGTGAAAGCGCCCGACGACGATGAGACGCCGGGGGTCGAAGAGAAGGACACATACTGGGGCGATGAGATCACTTCCAGGACCCCCGTGGAAGAAACGATACCAGCTCCTCGCCGCGAGGAGGACATTCGAAGTCGGAGTACCAGTCCCGAGAAAACCGAGCCTTCTGGAGCCGTAGACGCGGACGACACGGCCAAGTTGACAAAGACAAGCTCAGCAGGATCGACCGGCCCAGCCAAACGGTCAGCTCTTCGACCTGCCAGTTCAGCCAAGACACCAAGTCTTCGTTCCATCAGTCCTGGCAAGAGCCCCATTATCGCACGGCCGGTCATTGATGAAGACGATGATTACTCGGGCTGGCTGGACCATGATGCCGACCCGCTGGAAGCGGACAAGGGGACCGAAGACGACAGGAAGATGTAGATAGACATGTGGTTATTTCAGCCTTGACAACACAGCGAAGGAGTTTCTTTTGGGATGAGTGTCCTATAGTAATGATTGTCACGGTGGCGGGATCGTCAAATAGTACCTCCGATCAATAGAGCCGGGCATTGTGTTCATTACATATGTATCTCGGTCTTGCATAGTTGTCCGAGCTTATTGAGCCTACCACTCCAGCTCACATGGCCAAATCAAGGCTTCTCTCTGGCTGGCTCTATTCAATATCACGACCAGACCCAGGCTCAATACTCAATTTATCAGCAAACGTATCCTCCATCTCCGTATCCTGATCAGCGCGCGGAGGCGTTTCAGCGCCAGTGGGAGCAGCCACTTCTGGGACAGCGCCTAGGGATGAGGCTGTGGAAGCCCGACTGCGGCCCTTCAATTGCTTTTGAAAGCGAGCTTGCTGTCGACGACGGTCTGGCGAGAGCGACTTCTTCTTTGGGGACAGGGAGCGCGCCCGACGGTTGATGGCACCGAACCAGGTGCGAAGTGGCTGGCGGAGATTGGGGTCCTTGGTCGAGATTTTGAGGCCCTTCTCGACGGCCGTATTCTCAAACACCTTCATGCTCTTGAACATACTGTCGACAATGAACTCCTCACGCTCCACCGAAAGCTTGGCCTCAATGAGGGCGGCGACCAGGTAATCTTGGAAGCGCGGGAAGCGGCCGCCTTGCAATGACTTGACGGGTGGGTGAAGGCCGCCCTTGTCCTCTAGAAGACGATTGATACGTCTCTTGCGAACATCCCAGTCAGAGACATTCTCGGATACCATAGACAGCCACGGTCTGTACTCCCACGTGAGACAGCGTACGCCGCAGGGGGCCGGCAGTCGATACGCGAGGATCATGCAGTCCGCAACGTAGGCCAAAAACCATCGAAGTTTGATGGCGTGCAGAACGTCGACCTTGAACATTGGGAAGCCAGTTGGCGCCTCAACGCCAGCCGTCTGGCAGATCAGGTTGTAGACCTTCCTATCCGTGCGAGCCTCAATCCTTTTATCGACACAAGAGTGTTGCAGAAACAGCTTGGCTAACTCGACAGTATCTCCGGCCGCTGCGAGACGGTCGAACTTGTTCAGCAGCGCCTTATGCGACCTGCTGCCGGTTCGAGATTTCGATGATATAGACTCTGCTGTGTCGAATCCAGGTGGAAATTTTGCTCTGGGATCCAGATCAAGCATGCTCTCAGGGCCCTTATAGGTGACGGTCTCCAATGCCTCCCAACGCTCTCGAAAGGTAGCCTGCAGTGGCTCCAAGCCAACAAGGTCAGGCCACGACAACTCCCACTGGTCATTGCGAGACGAAAATGTGAAGTTATGCTCCTTTGGTAATCTGTTGATTGCGGATAAACTGTCCATAATCGAGCGACAGTAGCTGTTGTAGGTCTCAATTTGTTCCTCCGAGGGTTTGGCGGGTTGAAGACACTCAGGGGTGTCTGATTTCTCCGTGTCTGCGAGGTATGGATTGGCTGAGGATGTCAGAGTGTTGATCACAGTGCTCGCGAATATCGAGCCGCAAGAACGACCTAGGGAGCTCGATTCCGGCCATGCCAGAGACTGGGTTTCATAGTCAGCAGCCGACAGCATTGTCGTGTTGACCACTGCCTGACCATTGGGGTCATATCCCGAAACCTTGCGGCCCAACATGTCCACCACCCAAGAGCCGGAAAAGCAAGCCGTGGACAGGATTGTGGTGCGGCAGTCCGGATCCAGGACCTCGAGTAGCTGCTCCGCGGTCACCACAGAGGTAGCTCGGGCACCAGCGTCGCTCTCTTCCAGCTCTGGGCAGTGATAGTTGAGCTCCAAGGTCGTATCCGGGGCACCATGGCAAAAAATCAGCAGAACCAGGGGAACGTTTCGCGATGCCGCTTCCTTGGACGCGAGTTTAACTTCCCGCAGCCAGCGCTCCGGCATTGCGGCAGGCTCCACAACCTCAGGCATCGTGATTTCTCCCGACTTGATGAGAGACTCGCTGAGAACGACCTTCCTGTCCCGGTATGGGTTGCCGTGCAACAGGTGGCCGGTTGTTTCTTCGGGGGAATCGTCCTTGGCCTTGCCCACAAGGTGCCTGCACAGTCGAACGAGCTCGTTGGGATCCTAGAAAGAGTTAGTCTTATGATAGAAAACAATTTGTCTCGACCGTACGAGGACAGCGAAAGGAACTGGCCCCAATACTCGATCAAAGACGTTGGTCAATACTTCTGGCCTGTTTTGCCCATAAAGGGCAGAAACCACGTATCAAGTAAGTATTGGCCATCAGCTTCGATCGAATATTGGGCCTGATCCCTGCAGCTGTCTTGCTGTAGTTGGAGATGTTCAAGAGTTGACTCACCGCAGCGGTCAACCAAAGTTGCCGGGAGCCAAGCCCACGGTACAGTAGATTGAAGGCGTAGAAATCCGCCAGAAACCAGTCGTCCTCGTGTTCGAGGAGCGCGGGAATATCCGGGGACGCCATGCCGATGGTGATGGCATCTTCATGGACCACGGGGGGTGTGGTCGTCCGATACAGATGCGGAGGTCGTTCGTCATTCCTGCCATACAGCTTCTGGTCCAGCACACTATGCTGGACCAGAGGCTGCTTTTCGGGGGAGGACTGGGCAGACATCTCGAATACAGAGAAGTTGAGCGAGTCGAGAGAAGAAGAAGAAGAGAGAAAAAAAAAAGACGAAGAGGTTGAAGAAGGGAAAAAGAGGAGGAAGAAGAAAGCACTGGGAAGAGGTACTTAAACCTTTTCTGAGGGCCAACCGCTGAGTCACTAACCAGAAAGTTTGTCTGATATCAAGAAAAATAAGTTTTCGGTGATACAAACGCACAGGTACAATCTCGACTCCCCATAGGCCAGGGCGTCGACTGAAGCGAGAAGCAAAGTTAGCCTTCAGGGGAAGATGACACCGTTTTCAGATCAGAGTCATCTAGACATCGCAAGCAACTTGGCAAGCAAATTTGGCAAACATGGGCAAGACTCGGCTTCGTATTGGTCTTGAAAGCAACTGCACCTCGCAAGCGGTAGCAATCGATGGAAACCACTGCTCACCAGTCCAGCGCTAATCGATCGACCCCTTCCATCAGCCCCTTCATGACAGGTTCCGCCACAGCCCTTTCTTGCCTGACCTTGCCCAGCTGTCTCATGCGCGTCCAAAACACTGGGCAATCTTTGCTGTCGCAAGCGACATCCTCCAAGGGGCCTAGACCCGAGCATCCTCTGCAAATGCTCAGCACTTCTTCGTATCGTCTCTCCTCTCTTTTGAGCCTGTTTTGTAGTCGAAGGACGGAGGCATCGGTGCGAGTTCGGCAGGAGAAGCACAGAGCCTGATGTGTGCTACCGCCCTCGCCAGTGAACCTACGAGAACAGACAACACAGTGCGTGCTCTTCATGTAGGATTCCAACGTCGCCTTGCGCGGGCCACCTCCGTGTTGGTGGATCCGCTGGATCTTGGGCATCTCATCGTACCAGCCACGCACGTTCGCACCGACCAAGTTGAAGATTCGCTCCAGTGGTGGTATGAGGTTCTTGGAGATGTAGTACTCAGCGTCCAGCTGCCAGTGGGGGTTGCGGAGTAGCTCTTCAGGTGCGACGCATCGATCAATGAGACGCGCCCCTGGTGCTCCCGTGATCACGACGTACGGCACTCGCTCGCCATACTGCGGCTCGGCCCGTGCATCCTCCAGCATCCGCTTTGTGCTGATGAGGGCGCCAGCGGGGGGCAGCCCCTTGTCCGAGTACGTCCCCAGGCGGACCTCTTTGGCGAAACAGAAGTCCTGCACGGAGACTGTGCCACGCATGATCTTTTCGCATTGTTTCTGGAAGTACTCCTTGATCTGGCTCAGATCGGCGGTTTCGAACAACAACCGCAATGCCTTCTCCTCAATCTTCTGCTCGGCCGGCGTGCCGTCACGACGAACAGTCTCGATACCCTTGGCGTCAAACTCGGGCTTGACCTGGTCCTTACTCTCGTATTTGTAGCCAACGTATCGTTTCTTGGCAAGAAGGACACAGGGATGGTATACCTTTTCGAATTTGAGCTTGACAGGGCGGGGGTTCATGTCGGTGATCTGCTTCGCCATTTCATTGCCAATGTCGAACGCTTCATCGCGCGTCTTGCCTTTCAGATATACGAACAGACTGTCCGTGTCACCGTAGACAACCTCAGCACCCCACTTCTCTACCGAGTGTATGTAGGCAATCGCGCGCTCGAGGGTTTCGCGCCCCGTCTGTACGATACTGTCCGCAATTTCAGAGCACGGCATTCGACCAGAGAAAGAAGCGGACGTGTAGCCGTAGGTGACGTTGGCTAGTAATTTGAGGGCAAGCTGTCGGTTGTTGAGGAGCTTCTGCAGGGTCTTGTCATCCTTGTCCTGCTTCATGCCGCTCTTGACCATCACGCGCGTTTCCAGAATCTCCGTGAGCATCTTCGCAAGCAGCGATTTGCGAATCTCCGTTTTGACGTACATCATCCCGTTTGGCGTAATGTTGATGTAATCCTCCAGCAAGGCCAACAAACCTTGCTGCCGTTTGTACTCGGTGAAGCCCATCTTGCTCATGCCGCGCCAGTTGGTGATGCGACCCAAGAAGGTCGAGTAGCATAAGTTGTAGGCAATCATGACACTTGGGTACAGACTCTGAAAGTCAAGGACGAGCAAGGGGCTGTTGTAAAATGCACTCTGCGGTTCCATGACGAGAGGCAGACATTCCAGCGCATTCTGTCCTCCAACCTGCTTCCGACTGGGCGACACTAGCAAGAAGTTCTCAGGCTTCGCTATCCTGAACATGATGGACTCGACCTTGTACTGTGACCCTCGCGAGAAGACCGAGAAGAAGTCCACGCCAAGCAGCCTAGCCTGCTCGCTGGTTCGGGGAATCAGCTCGCTCGCCTCAAGGATCTGCATGTCGAGCTTGGTTCGAGCTTGGTAGTATCCAAGTAGTTTGGCCAAGTCCCGGGTTTTACCGCTGACGTACCAGCTGGTGAGCGTTTTCCATGAATAATGGGGGATCCGGCGATGCAAAGTATGCCAGACCACGTTCTCCATTGTGTACTGGAGCAGGTTTAGCTCGCCGCGCATAGCACGCCAAATGTTGATCATGTGTCGACCAGTGACACGAATGGTCGACGTTGTTGTGAAGCCCCAGCGATCTGCGTCCTTCCCGAATCGGCCGTGCGACTCTGTCTTCACGCGAGAAAACTCATCGCAGAGGTTGTAATCATACTTGAGGCGAGCTCTCTCGATCAGAAAGCCCCATGAGCTCCCGTGGACCTCGTACCCTGTCAAAACATCTGGGTCATGGGTTCGCACAATTTCAACCATGCGGACCATCAGGTCAAGCTCGCTCTTTTCATGGACAACCTCCCCCTTGCATTGCTGCTTGATGCGCCGTATCATATCACCGCCTTCGCAAAAGACAATCATGCCAGACTCTGTGTCGTCGGCCGCATCCTGGCTGTTGGCTGCGACCTCGTCCGATTTGACAGACCAGAAGATACATTGTACCTCATCCTCTTCAGGGTTCGGCACAAATTTGCCCCTGGTGTTGACATGGATCTCCATGCTCATGGTGCTCATGTACTGAACCTCATGCTGCACACTTGTCGACTTCTTCTTCTGCGTATACGAGAAGCCATGCTTATTCCTTGGCGTGGGACCCTCAATTTGAGACAAGTAGCGTCTCTGCGTTGGTAAAAGTTTGTGTTTTTGCTTCTGTCGCGCCACCGCCGTAGCACCCTTCTCATCCCACCACTGTGCCACCTCGTCGTACGTTGGAGGCGGCTCTGCAAACTCCCAATTCCGCAACGTGCATTTCTGTCTCTGGCGCTCGTACGCAAGCTTCGTCGCGGCTTTGTCCATGGGCTGATCCCTTTTCCCAGAATGTACCCCAACGGTGAGCCCGCTCGGGTCAAAGTCAGGCAAAAATGGCAGGGTATTGCCCTCTAGCTTGAATTCACGCCCTGCGTACTCTCGTGTCCGCGATGGAACATCTGCCTCTTTACTGTAATGGGCTTCTTGGTAGACAACGTCCGGCAGACGATCATCCAGTGCGGTCAAACTAGCTGACATAGGCTCGGGCGGGATCTGAGCAAATACAAATAGCTGAGGTCCATTGGCAGCGCTCGCAAGAGACCGCTGCAATTTTTCTAGGTGACCTTGCGCTTGCTTGCCGTCTAGTTGTTGGAAAGATGACGACAGCCCGTAAGATGACGGTGACCCCAAATCAGCGAACGAGCTTGGTGGATAAAAGGTCACAGTCTTTCGTGGAGTAGCACCGTCGCTCTTAGAAGGCGTGGTGAGACTGGCGTGGCTGCTCTGCGATTTGGGCAGGTTTTCTGATGGATCCTTGACAACGGCGAAATCTAGTCTTCCAGTAGTCGTCATTCCAGACTGGCTAGCATTGAGCGACTGCTTGTTCAAGCCGGTGCTCTGGCTGGGTCTAGGCGCAGTAGCGAATCCAGGAGCTGGCGTGACAGGAGTTGGCCTGATTTTCTTGGAAATAGAGGCCGTCATGGTGAAAGATCCCTTGCGCTTTCGTGCAGGCGTCATCGACGACACATCGTCGCCAGTTGTACGGATTCGTCCCACCAAGCCTTCATCCTCCGCAATGTCGAGAAGCTCCTGGCATACCGGGATTTTGGGAATCTGGCCGGTTTTGAGAGCACTGGCGCAGACCCCTTTGATGTTCTCACCCAGAGCTTTATTCCCGCCCGAAGCAGAAGCAGTACCAGCCGCCGCTATAAGCTCTCCTTCAACATCTCCATGACCGGGACCATGGGGCACCAAATCTCGTAAAGCCTCTTCGTCTGAATCCTCTGGAAAGAAGTCTTCATCGCCGGTTCTCGCCCGGACTACTTTCTGTTCGTCGACCTCGATGCTCCCAGTAGGGTCTAGCTGATCGTCTGCATCTTTGCCTGGGAGACCGAGTAATGGCAGCAGGTTTGCGGGGTAGAGATCTTCTACAGACTGGAAAACTGTCCTGATCTCGTCCCCATTGCTCAACGTGTGGGCGAAATTATCAAAGGAGATTGGTTCCCCCAAGCTTTGCTTCTCCTCTCCAATCAAAGATTTGATAAGGTCGCGGTACTCGTCTTCATGAACCCACCCCATTGGCTGTGACTGGCGTGGGTCGGCTGACATGGTGACCAAGACCTCGGGAGGGAATGGCGTATTGCCTTTCTTCGCGACGCCTGCCCGCAGCTGCCGCCGTTTTGTCTCATCCTTCCACAGTCCCGCCATGCTCGATACAAGTTTGACATCGCTGTGCAAAGGATTGGCGCGCTCCGTGAAATCATGGTGAATAGGCCGCTCTTGAATGAGCTTGCGATTCAGTATGTCCTGTACGCATATGTCCACCTCGATTGAGCAGTGGCTGACTCTGGGTAGGGCAGGGTCATCGGTAACCTGGTCGGGGGTCACAGACTGGCTGTGCCAAATGTGAGAGGAGTGAACACCATCATCGTGATCAGGAACCGGGGCCCTGAAATGTGTTTTTCGTGTGTCGAGATAGTCGCAGCCGTAAAGATTGTAGTCCGTCATGAACTGCAAAAGGTATTGCAGGTGAGCCTCGTATGGTTGAAACTTGCGCTTCATCACGACACCCTGCTGTAGCAGGTCCGACAGTCGGCTCATGACGATGGGGTTGAACATGTAGATCTTGAGGAAGCATCGGTAACCAACATGGAAGCCGTAGAACGGCACGCCTTTCACCAGAGTGATGCGCGCTACGAACCGAGCGCCGTCTCCATGTTGATCACGTCTGTAGCTGACAGCCAAGGCATGGTCGATGGACAAGTGAAGGCGATATATGAATGCGCCGACTAAGTGCACGTTAGCTAATGCTTGTACAACTGAGCGCAGCTGGAATTATTCACCCTCATCCTTGCCCATGCCGCCATCGTATTCCACATAAAGATACGGAAACGCTCCATGGATATGAGCACACACTTTTTGACCAGTCTCGGTGGCTCCAAAGACCCTCACCACCGGAACCTTTGGGCCCTTTGACACTTGCGATGGGCGCACATCATTTCGGAACTGAGGGTCATAACGGGTGGGCGACGCTTGATAATGGTCGATGCAGTTGATTCTGACCCGGAAAAGGTCTATACCCTTCATTCTGTGAATCCATCGGAGCACCGGCGATCAGCGCATGTCTGATCGTCGAGTTATTTGGGTGGTTCTGTATGAGATGCAACCGCAATGCGCTTGAGGCGAGCATGACGCGACTGGCGGAACGCGGATGGTCGCGAGATCACGTGCGATAAGTCACTTATCTTTCCCATCTTCGCGCGAAGATTACCTTACGGCTAACCTCGCGGCAAAGAAGAAACGCCCGTCCAACTATTTCAAAACAACAGGCGAGTGCGTATTCGACAGTCAACAGAAGACTCTATTTCTTACTCTTCGTTCTCATTTTCACGCCAATCAAAATGCCAGCACCGCCGAACAAACCTCCGCCTGAACCAGCAGCTGCTTCCAAGGAGGAAAACATCTACATTCCCTCCTTCATCAGCAAAAAGCCATTCTATGCCATCGACGGCGAAGATGAGAACGACTACCTGCAACATCAAAGACGAGAGCGCAAGGATGAGAAGTCACAATGGTACGATCGAGGGAGGAAAGCTGGCCCAGCCGCAACCAAGTATCGCAAAGGCGCATGCGAAAACTGCGGTGCTATGACACACAAGGCAAAGGACTGCCTAAGTCGGCCGCGAGCAAAGGGTGCGAAGCATACAGGGAAGGATATACAAGCAGACGAAATCGTCCAGGATGTTAGGCTTGGCTGGGATGCGAAGCGTGACCGCTGGAACGGATACGATGCCAAAGACTACCGAAATGTGGTCGAAGACTTCAACCAAATGGAAGAGCTGCGCAAGAAAGCGCGAAAGCCAGGCGAAGGGGATACTGCCGAGGACGAAGACAAGTATGCCGAAGAGAACGACATGAGCAAACATCAGAGCACAGCAACAAGACAGCTCCGCTTACGAGAAGACACGGCAAAATATCTTTTGAATCTTGACACCGAATCAGCCAAATACGATCCGAAAACTCGCGCTTTGGTGGATGGTGGCGCGACAAAGGACAAGGCCGCAGATATGTTTGCCGAGGAAGGATTCACTCGCTCATCGGGTGACGCGGGCGCTTTCGAGAAGGCTCAGAGGTATGCCTGGGAGGCGCAAGAGAAGTCGGGCGACACCTCGCAACACTTACAAGCCAACCCGACAGCGGGCGAGTACTACCGCAAGAAAGATCTGGAAGAGGCCGAGAGGAAACGTGCAGAAAAGGAGAAGGCCCTGCTCGAAAAGTATGGAGGAGGCAACACCAAATCAATGCCAGCCTCCCTGCGAAAGCTGGCGGTCACGGAATCAGAACAGTTTGTTGAGTACGACGAGGCTGGCTTGATCAAGGGCGCACCAAAGAAACAAGCCAAGTCGAAGTACACCGAGGATGTGCTGATCAACAATCACACGTCAGTATGGGGCAGCTGGTGGTCAAACTTCAAATGGGGCTACTCGTGCTGCCATTCATTCGTCAAGAACAGCTATTGCACAGGCGAGGAGGGCAAGAAGGCATGGGAAGCCGCAGAGATCCAGCGCTCTGGTGCCAACCTCATGGAGGAGGCGCCGGCCGAAACCCCAGAGGACAAGAGCGACGTCAAGGGCGGTGATGAAGAGACAGTACCGTCAAAGAAAAGGACGCGCGAGGAGATGATGAATGGGGTCTCCGAGGCAGAGATGGAAGAGTACAGGCGAAAGAGGACGGCGGCAAATGATCCCATGGCGAACATGTTAGGCAAGGATGAGCTTCTGTAGCATACGAGCTAGCAACATAATCTTGTCAAGTACATCATTTCGATTCACATTGTTGAGGCACATGCAATACATTGGCGAAATCATTCCATTTTCCTCTGGCGAACGCCGTGACTATGACGAGAAACCGTAACCCATAAGTGGTATCTCCCTTGCCCCATGCCCGGGCTCAAAGGGAAGCCGTTAACACATTTCATGCTTGGTGGTGCATTTACTCGTCATCCTCCTCCTCCTCCTCACCGTCACCGCCCTCGGCGGCCTTGGCCTTCTTTCTGCGGACACGGCCGGGACGGCCTCCACCGAATGGCGAGGTAAGGGAGAAGTCAATGTGCTTCTGGGAGTCGAGGCGGACAATGAACGAGGGAACGTTGACGATCTGCTTGCCGACGCGGATGTGACGCTGGCGAATCAGGACACGGGCGTGGTGGATGGACTTGGCAAGGCCGAGCTTGTAGACGCAAGTCTGGAGGCGGCGCTCCAAGAAATCCTCGATCTTCAGGGCCAGGACGTAATCGAGCTTCATGCGGGACTCGTCGAGGACACCGACGCGAACGAGACGGCGAATCAAGGCGTTACCCTCGAAGAGGCGCTTGGGGTCCTTCTCGTCGAGAGTGAGGAGCTGACTACACCGCATGTTAGCGAAACCCATCTCGAGGCCAGCCTGGAGCAACACGTACCGGGCAGCACGACGAATCTTGGACAGAGTCAGACCGACGCGCCAGACCTCGCGCTTGTTGCGGAGGCCATACTCGCCAACGAGCTTCAGCTCAGAGTCCCTGTGGTGTTGGTCAGTTTCGAGGTCACAATCGACTTAAACAGAGTCAAGCTCTTGTTCAGTGGCCGGTGATACTGACAATCGAGCGGCCTCGAAAGGGCGACGAGGGACACGCGAGGTCTTGGAGTACGCGCGAGGAGGCATCCTGAAGAATGATTAGATGATGTCGCGAGATGGATTGGCAGCGTAATAACGTACTTGACTTGCTCCTGGTGATGTTGTCGTGCGGAAGTAACTTTTCGTCAGAGGGTCAAGAAATCGCGAGGTTGTGGGGTGTAATTTTTGGCGCTGAGCAGCTGCGGCAGGGTCACGTGGGGCTGTTAGCCGCAGCCCTAAGAAATCCAAGTGCGACTCTTGCCCTACGACATTCTGCCCTCTGCGAAAAATATCCTGGGAAAATTCCTCGGATTAACTGGTCTCCCGCCCGCACAAGCCCGCCGCCGCAGAGCAAATCCACAACACCAAGTGAAGGCCTGAAGTTGCCATCTCCACGCCAAATTTGTTCACGACCATCACGACAACTCCCCACGGCCACCAGACAATACCGACGCCATGGGTCACTCATACGGAAAGCGTGCGGGCACCCGCGTACGTTTGCCCTCGAATTGACGATGCCGAAGATGTCGAAAACTAATTGATATCGCAGTATGCCTTCAGCAGGGACTTCCGCAAGAAGGGTATGATCAACATGTCTACCTACTTGCGCCAGTATCGGTCAGTTTCCACGGTCGATCGAATCGAGTCGAGAGCGAAATACTGACAACTTGGATAGCGTTGGCGACATCGTGGACATTAAGGTCAACGGTGCTGTGCAGAAGGGGTATGGACAACCCCCGCCGAACAACACACGAGGAGGACAGGAAAACTGACAATATGGAACAGTCTCCCCTTCAAGGTCTACCACGGTAAGACCGGCGTTGTCTACAACGTCACCAAGACCTCCGTCGGTGTCATCATCTACAAGAAGGTCTGGGGCCGCTACATCGAGAAGCGCATCAACGTGAAGATTGAGCACGTCAGCCCCTCCGGCTCGCGCGACGACTTCCTCAAGCGCGTCAAGGAGAACGCCCAGAAGAAGAAGGAGGCCCGCGCGAACGGCACCGTCGTCGAGGTGAAGCGTCAGCCCGCCCAGCCTCGCCCGGCACACACCCTGTCGTTGACCGACAACCCTCCCGAGACCCTCACTCCCCTGCCTTACGAGACGACGATTTAAGGGAGATTTTCGGAAAAACTGTGGTTCTCGCGTTCTTTTTCTTGGGGTGTTACGTCCGGATGGGAAAGAAATGAGCATGGCAAGGGTCTGCATTTCGAGGTCTATAGGGAAATATGACCCGGTGACACTTAACAAGTCTGAATTGTGTCTGGCGAAAGTGACTCGACGGACGGTTGCATGATAACAGACGAGACATGAGAAGCTCGGCCCCTCAACAGAATCTCTTGGGAATCCCCCGTCGCAGCAGTGACCCCCAAGCAGATGTGGCAAGAGAGAGATGTGATACGCATCGGTCGTGACGATGCGGCAGCTGTTTGCCTGCAAACTGCGTGGTGTGCACTTTGGGAGGCTAGGCTGTTCACATCTGCCCGCAAGACGCTGCGTCGCTGAGAGTAGTAGACTTCGTAGAGCACATTCACGTAAATCATCCCATACAGCCTGATTATCGGCAGAGCGAACGCTGGAGTTCTAACTCTACTGAATCTCGTCAGGCTGAAATCGTCTCATGCTAGCGCGGAAATTCTTCGGTGCACAGTTGGGCTCCACCATGATGTAGCTCCACGCCGTGGCTGCCTGTTGATGAATCTCAGCCACGGAGCTGTCGCATCTCTCCTAACACGCCTCGTCAGGGCTGACGACAGCTTTCTTCAACAGTCATCCTCTAGCGTTGCGACGCTCTGCAGCTGTGCTTTTCGCTCGCATTTACGCATACTTGGGTGCATCAACCTTTTCAAGCTGCGCCTCAGCCCTCTCAAGGTACAGGGCGTTCGTGCCTGTACTCTCCCCGCGACATCCTGGCGGCTCCATTCAACGTTGCTCCTACAACCCGAGGCTTGCGGTCCCAGGAGCCCATCATGACGTCCCTCCGGAGCGGTCAACATACCCAGTATGCCGATGATTATAATTGCCTCTTCCAAGGCTCACTATCCCGTGAACCCCGCTAACGGCTGTGCGCCATCAGGACCGATCAGGAGCTCGCTATCAACATTCGAAAGGCAACAAATGGCGAGGAGATCTCTCCCAAACGAAAGCATGTGCGCGCATGTATTGTCTACACATGGGACCACAAATCCTCGCAGGCCTTCTGGGCCGGCGTCAAGGTGTAAGTCGGGACAACAATCAGCGTCGAGGTTTCACTGACATCCGAGTGTAGCCAGCCGATTGCTGCCGACGAAGTCCAAACATTCAAAGCGCTGATCACAATACATCGCGTCCTGCAAGAAGGCCATGTTGTCGCCCTTCGAGAAGCAATGGCGCACCGGAACTGGATCGACAGCCTGAAGCGCGGTGTGAACGGTGAGGGTGTTCGCGGCTACGGTCCCCTGATCCACGAATATGTGTACTACATCCTCGCCAAGCTCTCGTTCCACCATGCGCACCAGGAGTTCAACGGTACATTCGAGTACGAGGAGTATATCAGCTTGAAGGCAATCAACGATCCCAACGAAGGCTACGAGACGATCACCGACCTCATGGCACTCCAAGACAAGATTGAGCAGTTCCAGAAATTGATCTTTTCACACTTCAGGCATGTTGGCAACAACGAGTGTCGAATCTCGGCGCTAGTACCTCTGGTACAAGAGAGCTATGGCATCTACAGGTTCATCACCAGCATGCTACGTGCTATGCACTCAAGTAGGTCACCCACAGCAGCGCATGCAAGTCGCCCACTCACATTGCACAGTCACTGGCGACGATGACGCTCTGCAGCCTCTACGAGAGCGATACGATGCCCAGCATCACCGCCTGGTCAAGTTCTACTACGAATGCTCCAACCTACGATACCTGACCAGTCTGATCCCGATCCCTAAACTGCCGCAAGATCCCCCGAGTCTGCTAGGCGACGACGAGTCTGCACCCGCCCTGCCGGCACGCCCGAAGCAGGAGATTGAGCGCAAACCAACACCACCTGTGGAACCCAAGACAGAGGAGCCCGGTGAAATTTCCGAGTTCTGGAAAGGCGAGCTGGATAGGCAAAATCGGGAATACGAAGAGCAGCAGCGCGTGATGGAAGAGAGGCAGCAAGCGCAACTTCTCGCTCAGCAGCAGGCTCAACTCCAGGCCCAGCGCGACTTCGAGGAGCAGCAGCGACGTTTGGCCGAGCAGCAGCAACGGGAGCAGGAGGCTCTCATGGCGCAGCAGGCTCAGTGGCAGACTCAGGGTCGCTTGGCTGAGCTTGAGCGTGAGAACTTGAACGCTCGCGCTCAGTATGAGCGAGACCAGCTGATGCTTCAGCAGTACGATCAGCGTGTCAAAGCCCTCGAAGGCGAGCTTTCCCAGATATCGGGCAGCTTTGGCCAGCAAATGTCGAGCAGAGACGAGCAGATCCAGGCTCTGCAGGAGCAGGTGAACACCTGGCGTACCAAGTACGAGTCACTGGCCAAGCTGTACTCTCAGCTTCGTCAGGAGCATCTAGATCTGCTCCAGAAGTTTAAGGCCGTGCAGCTCAAGGCAGCCAGCGCGCAGGAGGCCATTGACAAGCGCGAGAAGCTGGAGCGCGAGATCAAGACGAAGAACCTCGAGTTGGCCGACATGATCCGTGAACGCGACCGTGCATTGCACGACAAGGACCGATCCACCGGCAGCAGCAAGGACGAGCTCGAGAAGCTGCAGCGCGAGCTGCGCATGGCCCATGACCGCGCGGACAACCTCGAGCGCAGCAAGGGCAACGAGTTGTCTACGATGCTAGCGAAGTACAACCGCGAGATGGCGGATCTAGAGGAGGCCCTGCGCCTCAAGTCGAAGGCCCTGCAAGAGGCTCAAAGCCAAGCCCGCGACGGCAGCTCAGACCTTGAGCAGCTGCTTCGCGACAAGGAGGAAGAGCTCGAGGTGTACAAGGCTGGCATGGACCAGACGCTGATCGAACTGAACGAGCTGAAGAACGGCCAGGGCGAAACGGACCAGGCCTTGGACGGTCAGATTGATGCCCTTATCATGGCCAATCTGGACAAAATCAACGACATTATCGATTCCGTGCTGCAGTCCGGAATCTCGAGGGTTGACGATGCGCTGTATGAGATGGACTCGACCATGCAGGCCGGTAACTCGAATGCCTCGCCATCGTACGTGCTGTCGCAGATTGAGAAGGCCTCTGCCAGCGCCATGGAGTTTGCCACTGCCTTCAACAACTTCATCGCCGATGGCCCCAACAGCACACACGCCGAGCTGATCAAGGCGGTCAACGTGTTCTCCGGGTCCGTGGCCGATGTGTGCAGCAACACGAAGGGTCTGAGTCGCCTCGCCACTGACGACAAGAAGACCGATACGTTGATGGGCGGCGCGCGACAGTCTGCACTGTCGACAATCCACTTCTTCCGAGGCCTACAGAGCTTCCGCTTGGAGGGTATGGACCCCCTTCAAAAGACTGACGTGGTCATCAACAGCAACAACGACGTGCAGATGAACCTGCAGAAGCTCAACAAGATGGTGGAGGCGTTTGCCCCTGGATTCGGCAACCTGACCAAGAACAAGGGCGATCTTGGCGACCTCGTCGACTCCGAACTCAACAAGGCTGCGGACGCCATTGCAGCAGCAGCGCAGCGACTGGCGAAACTCAAGAACAAGCCTCGCGACGGCTACTCGACATACGAGCTCAAGGTGCACGACTCGATTCTGGATGCGGCCACGGCCATCACCAACGCCATCGCGCAGCTCATCAAGGCGGCGAGCAAGACACAGGACGAGATTGTGCAGGCTGGTCGAGGTTCATCCTCTCGCACGGCCTTTTACAAGAAGAACAACCGCTGGACCGAAGGGCTCATCTCTGCGGCCAAGGCTGTGGCATCTTCAACCAACACGCTCATTGAGACTGCAGACGGAGTGCTGAGCAATCGTAACAGCCCCGAGCAGCTCATTGTGGCGTCGAACGACGTCGCGGCCTCCACGGCGCAGCTTGTGGCAGCGTCCAGGGTCAAGGCTGGATTCATGTCCAAGAGCCAGGAAGGCCTCGAGCAGGCCAGCAAGGCTGTCGGGGCGGCTTGCCGAGCGCTGGTGCGCCAGGTGCAGAGCATGATCAAGGAGCGCAACCAGGATGACGACCAGGTGGACTACTCCAAGCTCGGCTCACACGAGTTCAAGGTGCGGGAAATGGAACAGCAGGTAAGTCCAACAATTCCGCCACGCGGCCCATGCATCTCCGGACGCTTTCATCAAGGTACCGAGCCTCGACCGCCTGTCGCTGGCGGGCAAAGTATTTCCGTCGACAGTGGCAGAAATGAGGGGGCCTCTGAGCCCCCCTCTCTGGGCGCATCATGTCCGGACGGTCACATTCAACTTGGACTGTTGGTTCGAGTGCAGTGACATACAGAGCTGCGTCTCTCGCCAGGCTACCACACTGTGACATTGCATCTCACATAACCCCATCACCGCTAGCGCCAACAGACAAGTTTACTTCAGCCCCCATGGACTGCCTACCTACCTCTCTCAAGCACCTTCTTCTTTATTTACCCCTGTTCAGTGGCTAACGTCGGTTCTTCTTCCCAGGTGGAGATTCTCCAACTCGAAAACGCTCTGGCTTCGGCTCGACACCGCCTTGGCGAGATGCGCAAGATTTCGTACCAAGAAGACTGAGCGAGGCTCAAAGATTGGATCTGTTGCTCTCTTTATATTTTTCTTCTCTCTGTTACAAACCATTGTGTATACCCATACCATCCTGTCTCAGAACATGTCTTTGTGATACGTGTATTGACGAGCGGTGCAAGGGGTCCTCTGCTGGAGATGCATGTTTTGGAAGTGTTCGGCTTCTACAGGGAAAGCCTGGCGCTGTGGCAGTACAGTGCAGTACAACCAATGTCGTCACATTTGCTTCTATTTGTGCCGCGAGGCTGGCAAAACGCAGTGTGACTGTGACACGATGAGTCCACCGCCGAATCTCTCGAATACTGCAACCTCCTTCATTACCATACGTGATCTGTCGCCCCTGTCCTACGTTTGGTCTCTTTCCTGGAAGTTGGTATCCGTACTACTCCTCCTCACACATGCCCCATTAGGTATCCCGTTGCCAGGAACATGGACAGGCCGCTCAAGGCCTGCTCGGCAACTCCGTGCGATGGTTGTGCAGAACGTGTGGTGCCGCAACGGGTACACATCACGCCGCACAAGGTCAAGCTAACAAATAGGTGCTATTACTGATTACCAGGCAGTTGCTCTTTGGATACGGACTGTGAACGAGTGTCAACATTCCGCAGATTGGCATAGAGCCCACATGAAGATTGGCTTCACGCCACAGTCTCTTTGCTTTCTGGGCAACACGCGTTGATGTGCGGCTGAGACACCATCGTCATGTTCTAATTAGGAAACGAGAAAAGGCTTATTTTGGCTGGCGCTTGTTGGCAGGAGGCCTACTACGGCTTGAACATGACAGTGTGGGTAGTATGTCAGAATCCAAACGGCACCAACGTGCGTCTTCCGGGCAGGGATGTTGCGAATCACCAGAGCGTCATTGGAGAACAGGGCGCTCGGTACGGACATGTCACTTTGGACCCCTGCGGAACCATGCATGATATTCTGGTGAGAGACATGGATCTCCCCCAGTTCTGGCGGCTCTGAGGGTGTGATAAGCGTGCTGCAGCCGAGCTACGGAAGTTTAGCATTCCGGCCGTTGCCCCCATTTGCCAGACCGCCGGACGGAGGCTGTTGGCAATTGGCTTTTTCCTTTCCCTTCCCTTCCCTTCCTTTTCGCCTTGGCTAATGGGAATAACCGGCTGTCGCCCCATGACGATGTGATCCGGAGGCAGGACTTTCGGCTCCGAAGCCGAGGCACCACGAATCGGAGAAGAACACCGGCCCTAACTGGGCGAGTTGCGCTACTCGGACCTATCATCGTCTCGCCCGCGCCAGGTGATCTCGCCTACCTGCAGTCGCACGCACAGTGCCTCGTCACTCACGTCGTTTTCCCTTTTGCTCGTCACGCCGGACGCCCGCAGACGCCGTACGTAAGGAGCACGCAGTCCTGCCCTGGTACCAAAAGCGCTTGACGAGCGCAACATGTCCCCTGCCAAGCGCATTCTTGACCCCAGTTGTGTCGTTTGGAATGATGTTGTCATCATCTCGCCATCACTGGATCAATCAGGCTGACCAACATTCTGACAACATGAGCACGACTCCCAACTTGAAAGAGACATACTGCGTTTAATGAACAGGGCAACAGCACCGCAGATGCCAGAGCAACGGCATTGCATATAGGGAAGGGTGTAATCCTGGTGCAGTAGTGAGGTTGTGAGTGGATCCGCGGAACTATCGCACAGTGAGCCGGCGACGCTGTCGCGCAATCAGGTAATGCCCCGGTGTGTCCTTGCTGCTTTGCCGACGAATGGAGCCTCTACTAGTCTGGTCTAGTAAGTAAGCTTGGTCAGCTGTCGGTCGCGTATCCGATCGCACACACGATCGCTGACAGGGGTAGCCCAGATTGACAGCTGGGGAGAGGGAGGGAGGGAGGGAGGGAGGGAGGGAGGCGCCTAAGGGAAAATGGTATGATCGCAAGCGACTGGAGGCTGCATACATAAGGTATCGTTAGTAGCCGCTTTGGATACCACTTCAGGACTGGTGTCTCGATGGACACTGTAGTATGAGTGCTGCCTAAACTAAGCGTAGGCACGTTTACCACGCAGGGAGCTAACACGTGCTTCGCCGTGCAGTGTGCAGAGAGGGTGCCAAGGGGATGAACTAGCCCCTGAGTTGGATGAACCTTTGACAGGGAGCTTGGCGTGAGCTAATGATGCTGCCAATTAGTATCTCGATCCTCGAATAAGGCCACTGTGGGCAAACGGACAAGATTGGGGCCTCCGGGGCCCCAACGCCGATGCTCGCCTCTCTTTCCACACTCGGATCGGCTGTCCAAGCATCGTCAATGGGTCAAAGCGTCGCAGAAACGCAGTATGAGCCAGCCACCGCGTGCCTATGGCAAGAGTCCAAGCAGACACGGGCCTGGCATCTGCAGCAAGACACATCTCCAGCGCCGAACAGCGTCCGGCAAGCCACGAGCTGCGCAAGGCTGCTCCAACCCCAGCGCTCCCGGAGCTGTGATATGTGTCAAAGAATAACAGAGTTGTTTGTTAGTGCGACTCGTCAGTCTGCGGCTTGCTGCAGCTGCTGCAGCTGCAAGCCCACCTAGCGCAAAGGCCATATTTGATACAACGTCGCGCCAGCCCTGCGAGCTCACGGACCAGCCGCCCCCAAACCCACAGACAGAGATAGAAAGATGCGCATGACCGGTCTATTCCTCGACGTCCAAGCTTCTCGAGAGACTACCGTACGGAGGAGTACAGGCAGTGTTCTAGCTTCTGCCCCTCGCGCGCGCATACTTGATCGACAGTTGGCTGGTGCCCCTCCCGTCTTGGTGCCCTTTCTTGTGGTGTGAGGGCCCTGTTGACACGTCCCGGTACTTTTTTTGCTTCACCCTGGACACTATCTGCTGCAGGGCAGGCATGGGACCTTCCAATCTTGGCGTCATGCTGGACGAATGATTACAGCATGCCATGGCTGTTGCCAGTGACTGTCCCCATGGGGCCTGTAGTGAGGAAACACTGTGTAGATTGCTGGGGTCGAGCTTCTAAGAGTGCCCTTCGTCACTGTGGTTGGAGACATAGCAAAACAGCGCCATGCGCGATATGATGCCAAAGACATCAATATAAGCGCAATCACTTCGCCGCGCAGCAAACGCTTGGGGACCTTTCCAGGCCATCCATCTCAGGCCTTAAGCGACTGGAGCTTGTGTCTGGTCTTGCTCTGAGCAGTTAGACTCTAGCAGGCCTTAAATCTAGTGCCACTCGTCTTTTCATAGGACCCTTTTGTATGTAGGTGCGGTGGATCAGTCTGTCTACACAACAAGGATCCGCAGACATGCAGGTTTGCTGTACGGAGTATGGTGTGGGTGACTATTCTCAATTAGTACTAAGACTTGATCCAAGAATCCCTGATCCCTGTGACGTCTGCAGGCTCAAGGACGCATTGGGTGCAGCGTGCTGCCTCAGCCCCACCCGATTTAGACGTCCTTCAAAGTCGACGAGCTGCGGTATCTCATTGTCAGGTCACCTTTCTGGCCAGAGGAGAGCCTGTTCATCGTCAACTTGGATTTGGGTAACATGGAAGAGGAAACTGAGTTGATACAGCTATGATTGATCGTGAAGACGTCATGTATGAACCCGAGCCGCGAGACAAGACACTTCTTCCTGCGTGTAGGAAATCAAATACGCAAACCATGATATCCCCCGCTATGAAATGGCTCGTGGGAGCCTGGACGAGTTTGTCCTCCTCTAAAATGTCCTGAACGCCGACCACATCCTGCACCTAAGATAAAACAATGAAAGACGCATCGCTGTAAAATCAGCAACTCCCAATCGCCATATTATTCAGAAGAGCTGCTGGAAATCGAGCCCCGGTGAGAATGGAGGGCTTTGGTGTAAATGAATTCCTGGGAAAAGGTTAGTCTAGCCTAGCGAATGCTAATGAAACCCTCACCTTGGGTGTCATGCGCGCCTGTCAAGTTCGTGATGTTGCCCATCTCGTATGGATCGCCAAGATCATAACAATCATGTTCCGGTATCTGCTCGAAGTTGAACATGGCATCTGTCTCAAAGCCCATGTGTGCGTGTGTTGTTGGGAAGCTGAAAAGCTTAGGTGGCTCGCAAGAGTTCAGTGGCAGATGGTCAAGATTCTGCAAGCTGTCGACCTGCAGCACACGATATCCGGTCTCGTGGAGTGTAGAGTCATCTTGTGAGGAAGCAAAAACATCCTGAGCTGCCTTGAGGGGGTTCTTCTGTATGGTGTGAATGAATTTCGACTTGGTAGCCAACACCTGCTTTGAACCCTTTCTGGAGCTTCGGGAAGAGGCATCGATCATGCAGCTGCGCTTGCTGCTCAGCTTCTGGATGAGGCGAGAGCTATGGGTGGGAAGAAATCCAGCACTCAAGGTAGCACAGAGGAGATCGAATTCGGTACGCGGGTAGTTCTGTATCTCAAGCTCGTCGTGTGCAGGACCCACGGAAGAATCGTGGCGGATCAGTTGGGAGTTGCCGCCAGGCACTTCAGTGATGTGCCAGCCAAGCATTGGGAGGTATGTTGAGGGCTCAATGATCTTCATGATCGGACAACATGTAGAGAGAAAGTTCGACAGAGGTATGCGCTCCTTGCCAATCTCATCGCGTATGAATGAGTAGACCTTGGCAACCAAAGCCCATCGGTTTCGGTACGGATCTTGGCTCCAGAGCGATTGCAAAAAGCCGGAGATTGATTTTTGTTGAACTTCAGGAAACATCTTCAGGTAGTAGCCTAAAACCAATTGTCAAAAATGCTTCAAATCGAGCTCGCTCAGTGGTACTCACTCCGGAAGGCCATGAAACCGTTCAGAGGGCGTTTTGTCTTTGGCGTTGGCGGAACGGTAACAGCGTTCGATTCAAGAGAGCGCTTCGCGTCGCGATCCTGCGTGATATGTGATCTCATGGTGGCCTTGCAGTACTGTTCAGACAAAGAGAAGAGGGTGTCTTCGTCAAGATGATTCAGTAGTTCTGCCGTTGGAATCAACGATAGACTCTCGATAATCTGGGACCTGGACGACATGGTAGAGTTGTGGAATGGTTTGTTCAAGAGTATGCGTGGTGAGGTGTAGAAGAATGGAAAGATTCAGAGATGGAGTGTGCATTAAAACATCCAAGTAAAAGAGTGGTGTGAAGGAAATGGTTGGTGCCGGGGTGAGGTGAGAGAAAGGAAAGCTTGGCGCCCCCAGTCACTTTGAGCATGTGGCGCAGAGCTCACCCCTATGGTCACTTTAGTTGAGCATTCGCTGGTAAATTTCACTTTCAGCTCACTTGCACTGCTGTGCGGAAAACTACATTGTCCGCTCATTGATCTAGTTCTCCAGCTTCCACGCCACCAAATGTCATCACCCAGAAATCATCCTCAAAAGTTTCAGGCTCTTCGTCAAACCTGAGGGCTCTGGCCGCCGTTGTTAAAAATGGCAAAGTCGCATGGCCTCTGAGGTCCAAAATTGGCTTCCGTGTCTGTAGGTATCAGCCAAAGTCCTCAAAAACGTCTGCATGCCTTACCAAAGAAACGCTGTTCTTGTATTCCTGAGTCGCTTCGTAAACTTCGTCCGCATCCTGCATACTGTCAGTTCACTTCCACGTTTCCAGATCGCGGAAAACACACATCTTCATCAATGCCTTCATCAGGATAGCTTGATCCGCTCGCTGAAGCCAGTCGATGAAACTGATCTGCAGCAGTCTCGCCGGAAACATCAGCTATCTGACGCTCAGTCTGGTCCTCGAATTAGCCCAGGAACATAGTGAAGAGGATGCAGAAGCATTCATTTACCTCTAACAACTTCAGCTCGACATCTTCGTAGTACTCCTCGAATGTTTCTGCCAGCTTAACGGAGGATGTCGGCAGTCGGTACATGGTATGGGGAAGTGTCGACTTCTTAGTAGGCAGAAACGTTGGCTGATGCTTGTTGCGATGGAATTTGCCCCATGGAGAACCTATCGTCTGCTTTCCAGGATGCCAATATACCGGATCATCCCAGGTGTCACTTCCATCACGCACAAGTAGACGCTTGCCGCTTGGAGAAATCTTCATATCCTCACTCGTGAGGCCAAATAGATTGCCTGGCGATCGTTGTGGAAGTGTCGTTTGGGCCACCCTCCATGTGTACTTGAGGAAAATCTGAATGCTCGTCGGCTGAGATCCGTCGATGTAATCCTCGATGTATGGATGCATAGTTTCGTCGTAGGCTTGAGAAATGAAGTAGGTTGCAAAAATCAAAGAGACCGCAGCGTTCGCAAGGAGTGTCTTGGTTTTCAAAGCTTCCCATTGCGAGCCCAATGTCGTCCACCTTTCCGAAGTAAAGAGCATGGAAATCAGGCCCAAGTTGATGATGCTTGTTGCATAGTCAGACGTCTCCTGTAGATCCCTGGTGATGAGTGGCGATGCATTCGATGACCAGACTGTCATCATGGCCTTGACAAGTATCAGCGGATCGCCAGCGCAGATACGATGACTCTGCTGCTCAATGGACCCAAGGATATAGCTTTGCTTGGTGTGAGTCTTGAAGATACTATCGATGACTGACATTGCCTTTTCTGCAATGTCTGCAATATCGAGTCTATTAGCAACACAGTACTGTTTGCTTCGTGGAGATAAAGACGTACCCAGAGGCCCAGAGAGATCATCAGCTTCATTCTCACTCAAATTTAAGCAAGTGTCTAGAGCAATTCGGCCGATCAAAACTGCTTGGTCGTGGTGCTTTGCGCACATTTGTTGGGCTTCCCACAACGGGGCGAGGTTGAGCGTGTTCTCCATGCTGCTTCAAAATCACAACACGTACGTGTTTTGAAGAAGTTAGCAAGGTAATCAGAACATCTGGGCGGGTTTCTAAAAGCCTTGTTCCGAACAATGCTAAGGCCTACTACGATTGTTCTCGCCTGGGATGAGGTCACACAGAAGCTGAACACCACCTGAGCTGCACTTGACCATGGAGTCGACATCAGTTGAAAACATCGCATTTGAGTCTGTTTGTTTCACTCTCGCTGTTTTCCATGATTTCGCGGAGTCTCTCAACAAATACTTCTCCGCTCCTAGTTTGATCATCAACATGGATGCCTTTTCCCACATGCAGTCCGCTGAGCGTGAACCTCAAATCACATTCGTAATCGACTCGCTACATCAAGACGTACACCTATTTGTTCCTGACTCTCTTGAATGGCCTGCTGTCAAGCAAATAGCAGCCAACTTCAGGTAGGACCCAACCCTGATCTTGGAAAGGTCAAGGAACCGCAAGCACTAACTCGAGCCCTTAGCCGCAATGTGCAACAACAGGTTACTGTTTATCATGACCATCCCCGGCGCAAGTTTCGAATGTGTCCCAAACCATCCCACCGAAGTCTGAATATGGACTCTTTTGGCGTGGCTGTTCATAGTTGCGGTACGCCAGCCTAGCATACCGACTTTCGCATGCCAAGTGACTGATCTTGTGCAGATGAGTTCGACCCGTTGCAGTACCTGAATTTGGACGCTCATGATATCGAGCAAGTCGAAACTGAAAACCCGGTCGCCGCTGCCAGCGAGATTGTGAAGCCTCGTATACCGAGACCTCCCAACAGCTGGATCCTGTTTCGCCAAGCCAAGGCTAAGGAGCTGAGCGTGCAGATGCCTGGGGTCACGGCAGGTGAACTCTGTGAGTTTGAGTCGCAAAACGCAAAGGACTGTAGCTGATGTATAACAGCGACTATGATTGCCAAAATATGGCGTGAAATGCCAGCCGAGGAGAAAGAATGTTGGCAGAATAAAGCGAGAGAAGCCGACCAAATGCACAAACAACTCTACCCCAATTACAAGTACACAACGACGAAAACTCCGAAAAAGGAAATGGTCTGATATGAAAGCGTAGTTGCGGCCACGCGGAAGAGCACGCCGGCACCTTTATGTGACAAGGGGAAAGCTGTCGACAAGCAAATGTCTGCATGGCCAGCTTAGAACGACAAGCATCCAGCAACAGCTCATGTTGAGGCAGGATATGACGACGATATGTTACCAGAGGTAGTGAATTCATCGGAAACAAAAGCTTTTGGTTGATTGTCAGCTTCGTACCTTGAGCACAGCATTGCATTTGTAACGGCGTTATACTGAATACACTATTCCTATTGATGACTATTCGTTTTTGAAAGAGTGCCAGTCTCCAAGACGCTGGCCGTCGTGATCAGCTCTGCAGTCGTTTCCTGACGCTGGGGTGCAATCGAGTACAAATCCCAGGAATGCTGTGGACCATGGCGAGCGAAGTTACCGTCGGCGCACAGCCATTCTAAGATCTTGAGCTGACTGTGGAATCCTTCTCGAAGTTCTCGCTAGCTCGACGACCCGTTCCAGTCGCTGCTCCATATGAACGTGCCACAGCGCCACTCAGACCCCTTCTCCTTCTCACCGGAAGGGCCGAGTGGTCTGGGGCAGATGTAGAATGATCGCCCTAGTGTCAAAATTAGTCTTGTGGCGCCTGCGCGTGGGAGTGGGATTGTCGACAATGGGGGTAGGGCAAAGGCTAAATCCGGAATGCGGAGACGAGGGCCGAGGAGGGGATGTGGACGTGGACGTACCGCAATTGACACCGGGCTTCTTGGTGAGGAGGCTGATGCAGGGCTCGTCATGCTCACATCGAGGGACCACTCGTTTCCCAAGGAGCTTTGACCAGGACTCCTTCGCTTCGATGGGGTCGAATACCTTCTCTTGCCATTCGACGGGCGTTGCGAGCTCGGACCTCGGTGGTGGCGTACCCTCCTTGTGTTTGGCAGGTGAGCGGTTGGTGGGGGCTACAGTCGATGCAAGAGCCGCCTGCGCAGGGGAGGTCGGTACTGTGCTGTTGGTGACAGAGGCTGCATCCTCTTCCCTTTTGGTAGACGACGTGGGCTTGGGCTTGAAGAACCCCTGTAGAGTTCGCTGACCTGGTGCGACCTTGTTCTTGGCTGCATTATCAGTGATCAATTTGCTTCGCTTCGACTTTGTGGTTGCATCGGCCGTCCCAGGTGAATCTGCAGAACGCTTCTGTGCGGTCGTCTGCTTGGGGCTCCTATTAATGGCAGCAGGTATAGCATCGCCGCTCGGACCATTTTTCTTCGCAATGGAACACTCCACGGCTGTCCCATTGCTGCTTATACGACTGAAGTCTGAGCCTACTGATTCCTCGAGCGAAGTTTGCGGGGCCGTTGTTGACTGCGTCGTTGGTGTTTGGACCGAACTGTTCAGGCCATTGCTTGTTTTTTTGGTGAACATGTCGCGGATACTCTGTCGGCGGTCGAACTCGGGGATCAACTTCGCAGACAGGGGAAGTAAGTCCTTCTGTCCCCACTCGCGCTGGCGCTGACCGTCTTTGAACATCCCTGGGGGGTTGACGATGTCGAGCAAAGGGATGTCTCTGCTGGTCCGTGCCACAATGTCCGCGACAACGGCATACACCGGGCAATGGTCAGACCCCATGAGCCCCTCCTGGATATTCGCGTCCACGAACCAGGACTTGAGCCCGTCGCTGCAGAGCACGTAGTCGATTCTGCTGCCGTAATTCGCGGGACGGGTGTTCTTTTTGGTGTCCCAGCAGGTGTTCATGCCTTGTCTGGTCGGGTGGAAGCATCGGCAAAGGTCCCACAGCACTGGTTGTTCTCGCCCTTCATCTCGATTGCCTGAGACCGTGGCACCGAAAACCAACTGGTTGAAGAGACGTCGAGAAGGAAGGCTCTGCCACTCTTCCATGGTAATGTCGTTCTTCTTGAGACTTTCTGCGACGTTCGATGAGTCCAGCTCAGAGCCGACAATGTTGAGATCACCAGTCAGAATGACCTCCTTGCCTTCGGCAACCAAATTGCGTATTCGCACATCCAGAGCCTCCAGAAAGCCCATTCGAAAGTCGTCGCGCGACTCATCTCGATTTGCTGGGCTGTAGACTCCCAACAGTACGAACGCGGGAAATTCGAGAATGACACATCGTCCCTCGGAGTCGAGTATGGCTTCATCTACGACGCCTGAGAGCTGTCCTGGCCGAGGGTATCCGCCAATTTGCTGATCCTTGGGGAGGTCGCGAAAGCTCGTCGAGGATTTGGGGGGCGAGAGCACGCCGATTACACCTTCTTCGGCGCGAATAGGCGCACAAGTAGCGTTGCGAGTGTATATTGCGACCCCAGAATAGCCTGACTTGTCAACTATTGTTTCCACGCAAGCGCCTGGCAGCACTCACCCTTCTTGTGTCGCGGCAGGCTGAAGTAAACATCCCACCCCGGAACCAGTACCATATCGTCGCGGAGGTCTTTGCGTTGGATCTTTGTCTCTTGGATGATCACAATGTCTGCTTCGAGGATGTCGAACATTGCCTGCTTCATTCAGTCCCACAGATCTGTGCTTGTTCAGCTTCGGCATACCTGAAATGTTCGCTGATCTCTCCATGGAGGATAGGCGAACGGATTTCTAAGCTTGCGTAAGCTTCACAAGGTATCATTTTGTTCCGGCAAATGCTGGCCTACCTGATGCCATTGACTAAATTGGAGTCAGTATGATGCCGTGGTTTAGTGGAACAATCTTACCATTCCATGTTGTAATGCGGAAACCCATGATGTCTGACGACTCATATCATCACCTCACATATTGGCAATACTGTCGCTGAGAGCCAGACAGACGCCATGTGCACAAGCATGAGGAAGTGCCAGCAACACGGCAGACTTCGCCATCAAAGACTGTGTGTGATAGGTGCGCGGAGCGACGATGATGTCGAGATTGCAGCGAGTTGAATGTTCAGAGAGCCCACACGAATGTGAGCCTTCAGAATCGCTCAGTGCTGATCAAGACTCGTCAACGATGGGCGTCATGTCCAAACAGACGCCCCACGTCGCGGGCTTGCCATCGCCCTCGGTCGCGCTGCACCCGCGCAGTCACGTGCGATCGACGGGCTTGCTGCCTCAATGCTCAGGCACCCCTGCGCAGCCCTTCAAGCTTCGGTTCGGCAATGACCTCAAGTCACCTCATATTATCGTCGCTACCCAAACTTCGACAACGCCCACCGATCGAAACAATCCGCCATCATGCTCGCCGCACGTGTCTCTCGCGCTACGCCGCGCCTCACCCAGCAGCTGCGCGCTCCCGCCCAGCGTCGCTTCGCCAGCACCAACGAGTTCATCAATGAGCGCCAGCACATCAAGGAGCACGCTCAGGGCACCACCGGTACGCTCCCCGAAGCCAATTGATCCCGAAGAAGCGCATACTGACTGTTTGCAGAGCTGTGGAGGAAGATTTCCCTCTAGTATGTCGCCCACCGCCGCCTTCCGAGGCTTTGCCAAAACCCGCTCAAATACGATACTCGAGATGCCGAGTTTGACCGACATGGACTGGGAAAGGGAACAAGGCTGACATTGACTGCAGCGGTGTTGCTCCCTGCCTTCTGCTTGCTGGAGCCAACGCATACTACCTGTGGAACGAGCACTGGAGCCACTGGGACCACATGCCTCCTCTGGAGGAGCGCACCGAGTACGCTTACCAGAACATCCGCACCAAGAACTACCAGTGGGGTAACGGCGACAAGGTAAGACTGAACGTCTGAATTACAATGGCACATGAACTAACGATTGTATAGACTCTCTTGTAAGTTTTTTTCCTCGGATAGTGGCATCTGATCAGGGCAGCAGCTCAACGAGGCGGAACACTTTTGCTAACCCAGACAGCTGGAACGACGACGTCAACTTCCACCGCAAAGACAAGGTCTAAAGCAGATTCCGATCAGCGAAGGACATTGGTACTAGGCGGATGTTAGAGATGCTCTTGGAGCAAACTTTTGAATGTCCCAACTGGACATGAATTTATATTCCCTTTGTGCAAGTACGCGTGCGGTGTCAACATCTTCTCGTGAATACTCTATGTGAACTTTCGTCACGCTATGGGGAGGAAAGATGTGTGAAATGACTCGAGGATGTATCAATTGATATTGGCACGCAGTTCCATGCACAAAAGCCCGGCCAACTCTGGTGTGGATGCTGTCTCGGCATCACAGCACTGAGTTCTGATGTATGACTTAAATTGGCAAGGCAAAAAAATGTTTATTTTAATTTCAATACTGCCTTCTAGTCTAGCATTGCCCGTCAGATATGCCTACTGAACGTGTTGTGTCCATTCTCGTCTGGAAGATGTCTTGAGTATCGGGTAGGCGAGTTTCACGCAGCTCCAGTCGTTGACTATCGCGCCTACCACAAATCGCGGTTGCTCATCAACCGCGACGCTACAGTATCCTCGGGAATCACAAACGAAGACTTGTCCTTTCAGGTACGACCTGACTGGCGATAAATTTTCGTATCAGAGTCTCATTGAGCATCAGGGTCGTCAAACGATACATATGACTGCCGACGCGTCGCCAATTCTAGCCATGAACTTGGTCAAACAGTGAAGGCGACCTCTTCAAACATGGCTCGCTACCTCACACCTGCCAAGATCGGCCTGCTCGTACTCATAGAGCTTTACACCGAGGAAGCCATCCCGCACGATGCCATCCTGCCAGTCCTCTCATTCATCACATCGAACTTGGTCGATCGCGACACGCACAACCGCTCGTGCAATACTGATGACAAGTCAGCATGGGCCAACGCAGAGCGAACGATCAGTCTCGTGGTGTCCATCAAAGACTTTGAGAAGCTTCTGGGCAGCTACCCGTTCTTGATGGGGTTCCCAGGGAGGCGGCTGTGGGATCAGTTCTTGGGGAAAATGTGGGATCTAAACTCCCTCAATGCGATGCACGCGTTTCTCGCCAACCTTCCAAGGCTACTGGCGAAAACTGCAAAGGAGCTCAAACACGAAGCAGGAGGAGGAACCCCAGAACCCGAAGTGGGCATCAAGATTTCGCGAAACTCACTCTTTGGCCTGTTCATCCGCCGTGTAGGGTCCGAGCTTGGGCGGCTACAGTGGCACGACACAACTGAGTTGTGGAAGAGCTTCGTGCAGTACAGACAGCCTACAGCTCACTACCTACGCCGGAAGCTCCCGGGATTCGAAAGACTGAGCTTCGACGAAGTGCTCTCCACAGCGGAGGGGCAAGAATGGGATGCTGAGTCTGTGTCCAGGTTGACATTCATAGCCTATGATGGCATACTGGCTGGAGAGCACGCAAGTGCCCTGCCAGTCAGTACAAGCGACGTCGAGGCTCTGCTGGAGTTCCAGATTGAGCAAATGCAAAGTGCGCTACCAGGATCTGAATGCTCTACTTTTGCGCTGACGTATGACAGAGTACGGTGCCAGAGTTGCACCGGATTTGAGACAGCAGCTGGACATACTGCTGCGCGAATCGGTTTCAATACCCAGTCTAGCACACTACTTGAAGTATGGTCCAAGTCAATGTCTGCCCCAGAGATGCTAACTGGGCTAGCTTCCTCAATGCATGGCAAGCAGGCGACTACGCAACTGCTTTCGATCTGCTTCATCGATATTTCGACTATGCTATGCACTCTGAGCATCAGAGCTCGTACCAATACGGATTGATGAACCACGCAGTCCTCCAGGCGGACTTTGGCTGCTACAAAGAGGCATACGAGGCGATGCTCGAGACTGTCACTACCGCCAGAGAAAACAAGGACATGCGGTGTCTCAACTTTGCGTTGAATTGGCTTTTTCAATTCGAACAATCCAGACCATATCTCGTGAGCCAGTTGAGATCCCGTGACGACGACTCAAACGGCGTTCTGGGCACGAGCAGGAAGATCCTCGCCTATCTTCGTGTCAACGCAAAGGACGCGAAGATGTGGCCCCTCTACTGCACAGTGTGGCTAAGCGAAGCGAAGCTTTGTTTGCTCAACGGCGAGAGTACAGCCACTGCTGTGGAGAACATGGTACGAAGCTCACACCTGGCCCTGAAATACAACGTGAAAGGAGTGATGGGGACGCAGGCCTTGTTTTGGTCTGCGTACTGGGACAGGACTGGCCTTGCATATCTGGCTGGCTTGGTCAGCGAGGTCTTCTTGCAATGCCACATGGGTAATGCGGCCTTTGACGACGAGCTGAATCACACCTGGGTGCTCGCATCAGGCCTCGTGCGCAAAGGTCGATATGACGAGGGCCTTCAAGCACTGGAGAGTCTCGACGAGAACTCGTTGAGATCGCTCAAGACCAGCCAGCTATGGTACAAGTACCGGGGTATCCTCAAGCTTCAACGCGATCTGCGCCACAACAACCTTCGTGGAGCTGAGCAGCTGTTGTATCAACTGCTACAGTCCAGAACGGACGACATGAGTCTGGAGATGGCGTGCCTCATTGACTCGCTTCACATTGAATACCTCACCCAGCGGGGGGACATACAAGGTGCCTTCACCAAGACCAATGCGGCTCTGGCAAAATTCCGGGAGGAGAATAGAGATCTTGCGCTCCGGGTCGACATGTTGCTGCGCAAGGTGAAGCTGCTGAGTCTAGCTGGACGCCCACAACGAGGATTCTCCGTTGCGATCAACGCTGTCAACATTGCGTGGCGCGCACGGCTGGTCCTCCAGTTGTGGGACGCGTTGGGCGTGTTGTCCAGCATCCTCGTTTCGTTTGGCGAGTTTGACGCGGCGAGTCAGATCCTCATCGCCGTCATCCCCCGCGCCATAGAAACGGACTCCTTGCTCCTGGTAGCCCAACTATACGCATATCTGGCGGATGCGTGGATGGGCCTCGCAGGACAAGAGCCGCCCAAGTCCACAAAGCGAACGGAGCATATGACCGCCGCATTGGCGGCCGTCAACAAGGCATTCGACTATTACTCGAGCATCGAGGACATTGGTAAACAATGCGAGATGATGGCCAAGAAGGCCATGATTATGAAGCTGTCGGGGGACATGGAGCTGGCGGCCGATTATGCCGCAGCGTACGTGTCGCTGAAGAAGACTGCTGAAGTGTTAAGCTCGGGTGGTTCGTAATGTTCGTTATGGTTCTACATACATGAGTATATGATACACACGTCCTGCAAATCGTACAGCGCTCGAGGCTACCAGTGTATCTTTTCGCCTTTCCTTGTCCGTAATTGCCCTTCCACCGATGGCGCCTCGCTCATCGCCTTGTTCTTGTCCACGATGGTGTCTCCTTCTTCAACATCATTTGTGGCCCATATCCTTTCAATGCACATCTCGAATGGCCCTTCTTTGCGATCCGTGAGGCCGATGCCCACGGTCTTGACCTTTTGTCGTAATAGCTCCGTCTGCGGCTCGACCACAAAGCCAAAGTTGGTCCTCACGAAATCATTCCACCGGATAAGAATCGTCTCCCACTCCCCCGGCCGTGAGGCAAATAGTCTGTGCTGGTGGAGATCTGACGGTTCCACTCCGTCTGTCTGTACGTTGATGAAATAGGCTCTGCCGTCCGACTTTATGCGCATGGCCAGATATGTGTAGGGATCAATGTCCCAGTACGACCGCCCCAAGAGCGTTGGATGTTGATTCGGTGTGCGAAAAGCGGCGTAGCCTGTTCTTTGGATGGTTGGTTTGTCGGAAGGTAGAGCGGTAGATATCGAGCCATGGAAGCGGGCGTAGGCCTGTGATGATGTGGAAGAGGGAGAATCAAGGTCGAGGTTGGCTACGGAGGAGCCGCCGATGGTAGCGTCGGACATGAGAATACATGATGATATGGCGGAGGGTGAGTTGAAGTCGTATAGGGGACGGGGGCCCTGGGGTCCTTTTACAGCCTCGAGCTTGAAAGCTGCTTGTGTCAGTCGAGACGAGAGAAGTGAGGATGCGCGACGAACCAATGCTTGTGCGCCGGGCGAGCTCGTCCCAGCTTCGCCCCAAGACGCCCTTGTTCAAGAGTTGTGTAGTCGCGCGCATTATTTCTGGTGTGTGTTGGCCTCAGGAAATTTCTGTGAGCACGCGCAGCTCATTCGACGCTATCCTCCCCAGAGAAGGACTTCCTCGAGCCTCTTGGTTCGCGATGATGCTATGGTTGGAGTTAGGTGATTTGCACCAGTATTGTGGTTCGAATTAGCCGACAATGCACGGTCAAACTTCCAATTGACACCCGCTCGCCCTGTCCCAATCGCGGACCGGAGTTCTTCCGCCTCGACATGGCGATCTCGAAATATTTCCACGCGCGACGCCAAACCCGCCCATCCCCAAGCCGAACCAAGCATGGGGCTACACACCCGGTAGTACCGACCATCTCCTCCCCGTTCTCGTCTTCCAGCTTGCTACCTCTGGCCATGTCGTCCACCACTCGTCTTGTGCCGTTGCGGCGCCCGCTGTTCCCCCCGCTCAACCAAGTCCGTTACAACACTCGTTCGCCCGACCAGGAAAGGCGAATGCTGAGACTCCATAACCGCAAAAGAGACCACCTCGAAAAGCCGACCAAGAAAACTGATGGGTTCACACTCGCAGGGCATAATGCCGACATGGTGCGCAGGCAGCTGGAGTTGGGAACGCAGCCCCTGTTTCCCAGTACGCACTCGGATCAGTCCACTACTGCCATTCTCCTCCTTGCTGACAGATTCTGTTAGAAACATTCGTCTCCCTTCCGATACATAAATATCTCGGCCCCGAGTTCTTCCAATACTCATGGCTCCGGTTCAAAGCCTGGGCTCAAGTCTGTGCCTCCAACTTGGTCCTCAAATGGCAAAGCGCAGATACGACTTTTGGCCGTGCAAAATGGAAGATGAACAAGTCCAGGATTCCGCCGGCCGCGCAAGCGTTATACCGAGATCTCTTGGAAGCGTTCGCCGCAGGGGACGTGGCTACGATCGAGAAGGTAGCCACTCCGGCGTTCGGGAAGAAGTACATCCATGCGATTCAGAAGCGCAAGCCGGGCGAGACGATGTCGTTCGAGATCGAATTCAACAAAGGCTGGTTGTACCCGCGATTGATGAGCTACATGGCGACAAACGTCAGCCCTACGGATGATCTCCTCATGGGCGAGCAGGCTGTCGTGGCCATCTCCTCGATACAACGCCTTCACAAGGGCGACGACGTCAAGGAACAAAGAGTGCTGGAGTACGTGGTGGTAAGGAGGGAGTTTCGCAGGGGTGCATATTTGCCAGTAAGCCAGTGGAGGATTTGGCAGACGACGAAACCGACGACATTGGAATCGTGGAACGAGGCCGAGTCCTCTTTCAACGAACGGTTGCTCCAGCAGTTCGGCTCAGAAATAGGATACAAGAAGCCTACTGAGGAGAAGAAGGCCAAGGCATGAGCGAAAGGGGATTCCCTGTACCATCTGTATATTGTATAAGCATACTGTACTATCCAACGACGGGCTTTTGCAGGTAATATGGAGAGCATTGATTGCCTGGTCCAAACCCATCATGTACGACATAGATACAAACAAATCCATCACCGCCGAAATCCCCCCCCTTGCCACTACATAGGCATCCTGTATAGCAGCAATCCTCATCGCCTTCCCATCACCATTTTTGATGCTCCGCGGTCGTCAACCGGTTGCCGTTGATCAGAAGAACTTTCCAGGTGCCTTGGGGCCGACGCTGTCTTCCTGAGAAACCTCGTCACCCACGGGCGCCACAGGGGCAACCGGTGCTTCGGGCTCGGGGCGGTCCAGAGCATCGAATCGCTTCCCCTGCCTCTTGGCCATGACGTATTGGAACGCGAGCCTCACGCCCAGGGCGGCAAAGCCCCAGATGAAGCTGCCGACTGGAGCGGCAACGAACGCGCCGAAGGCACCCCAGTCGTCGGCATACAAGCCGTTCTGGATGATGAGAAGCTCGGCGCCCTGCTTAGCACTGCCGTAGTAGATGGTGCCAAAGATGAAGACCGTGAAAAGACCACCAAGACCGCCGACCACGACCTCGAAGCCGCGCCACCAGTAGAAACTATCCATCAAGCCGAGGCAGAGGATTGGGATAGTGGCGGCCGAGACAAGATCGCTGATCAGGTAAATCTGCAAGATGGAAGGTGCCTTGAGCGCCAGTACCACGACAGGAATGATGATGAGCAAGACGAGCCCACGGATGACCCAGATATTGAGCTTGTTGCGGAAGAGATCATTCGAAGCGGTGGAAACCATGGCAGACTGGAAGCTGTCAAACGCAGCCGTGCTCAGACTGACAACCATGACCAAAACAATGCCGACGACCCAAGCCGGTAGGGCCTCGAGCAATGAGAAAAAGGCCACAGAGCCAAGCTGCGGCGGATCACCGGGCCAAAGTCCAGACCAGGTTGCGATCAGACCAGTCGATCCGATGAGGGTGATGATGACGGTCAACGCAGCGGTAGCAATGGACACGCCAATCCAGAGATCCTTGTCGGTCTTGGACGAGAACGCACGCAGCCAGAATGAGGCCAGGAAGAAGTCATTGGTGAAGACAGCGACAGGCAAGATGTAGATGAGCTGCCACCCAAGGAGCGAGGGCTCGAGCAGGGGGGAGTCGCGGACAAGCTCGGGCTTGACGTCCACCTTGACGCCGATAGTGATAGAGGCGATGATGATAAGGCCGACGACCATGGTCCCCTGCACGACATCGGTCAGGAATGAGATCCTGAAACCACCCATGGCTGTCATGTCGTTAGCAAGAGTCCTGAGACGTGCCCAACCCGATCAATGATCACACTCACATGTGTAGATGGTGGTGATAGCCACCTGCACAATGATGACGGGCAAGCCATCCAGACCCGTCAGCAAGTTTACGACCTGGCCCACGGCGGAGAGCTCGGAGATCATGTACAAGAACAGCGTGACCAGCGTCATGAAGCTCAAGTACAGCATGGTCACTGTGCCATAGCGCTGTCTAGTCCACTCGGTCAGGACGAAGCCCTCGGGACACTTGCGTCGAATGATGGGACCCAGCCATCCGAACAAGAGCATCGGCAGGGCGGACGCGAGAGAGTAGATGATCATGCCCTGTACGCCGGTGATGGTCGCCAGCTCGGGATACGAGAAGAGGATACCGGATCCGAGTGCTGAAGCTGTTGTTAGTATGTCAACATCTTTGGTAGGGGGAAAGAATGGCATCGGAGCGGCAGCACGTTTCCCACGCAAGCATTAACTTGATCGAGTATGACGGTACAATCTCAGCCTCTTCGTCCATGAGCGAGACGAGTCTCCCCAACTCTCCTTGCGGAGAGCGTGGGAAACCCATCTGTCACGTCGAATCAGCGCCCGTAGTGAGCCGCATCCTCGCCTCCCTCCTCTGTACAATCAGCGAGCAGAGAAGGGAGACGAGAACACAAAGATTATGGTTTGCTGATACGAACCTTGTCGCGCGCATAGTGGCGGCGGTCTACTCGAACAGTGTATACCCCTCGTGGCAAATCGCTGATTTGGTCGCTACCGCTGGATTTGGCGAGAGCAAGGCTGCTCTACTCACCCGAAGCGATGAAGTTGAGTGCCAGAGGGAAGGCTGCGAGAAGTCAGCACGCCAGGTTCATGGGGGTTGGGACCGAGACCAGGGAGAGAGAAAGCTCATGCGATGAGGAGCTGTCTGTCGTGTGGGTGAAGTTGTACCAGTCTGCGTCCTGTTGGCGGACAAGAAGTTATCCTTGCTTTTATCCTTAAGACGCCAGGCTACGGTGACGCCCATGACACTGCATCTCGTCAGCTCTCCTCAATCCTCCAAGCGTTGGGAATGCTGGCGCGTACAGGAAGGCGCCATAGGTGAGGTAAATGATGGCGTTGGACGCCTCGAACGAGGGTTGGCCCATGATGAACGTGGCCCGATCGGTGAAAGAGAGTGTATTAATTAATGTAAAGGGTGAATGCCTGGGATCAATCTGATCTTGTCAGATTCGCAAGTAGTTGGGATGGGAGATCTCGTGAAGCAAGATGAGGAACAAGAAAAGAATTCGCGCGACTTTAAAGTGTTTCTGTGTGTCTTCCTAATTTTCCGGTCACGCACGCTAACTTCAGGCACCTTTTCGGGTTTGCCTCCAGTTGTTTCTGGGTCTCGAAGCCTTTCCTGTTTGGGAACATGAGCCAAGGCTTTCGACATCATCACGTCGCGACCTCACGAGGGAGCACGTTTTGTTGGGGTACATCTCCCCTTATGTCTGTGTTTTGATTTTCTACTCTGACAACCGAAGCAAATGCGGAAACCAGCCTATATAACGGACGAAAGGCCACCTCTTGAAGGAGATACAAACGGCAAAGCCAAGAACATACTGGTCTAGTAACTAGACAAAGGAAATCGTAAATGAGTGTGTGGAAGGTAAGTCCAGGTAACTAGACAAAGGAAATCGTGAATGAGTGTGTGAAAAGTGAGTCCAGCAAAAATGAAGCGATAGATCAAGCCCTGGTGATCCCAAGGGTACTACTCGTTGAGAACCGTCGATGCCTCATTACTGAGGAGGAGGAGGTGGAGGACCGGGGTAAGGCGGCAGCCAACCGCTCATGATGAGGTGCTGGTAGAGATCCAATGGGATGAAACCACCCTGTCCAGGCATGATGCCGTACTGCTGCAGCGCAGGAGGACCAGGGAAACTACCAGGCAAATTCGTGGCCTCATGGCCCGTCTCCTGGACTATTTCCTGGGCACGTGGATTGGCAGTGACTGTCGCTGAAGTCGCAGTCGGCTCCTCAGAAGAGGCAACATTGGGAGCAGACTCCACTTGAGCTAGACGGTTTGGCGTCTTTCCCTTGGATTCAGTGTTGCGATCCCGCTCCTCAACGAGAGCAGGGAAGGCGTCTCGAACGTCGCCTCGGGAAGAGCGAGACACAGACCCGCGCGTCCTTCTAGAATCAAGGGTTGAGTACCTTCGCGAGGAAGCCGTCGCACGTGGACCGTGTGAAGGCGTTGTTGCAGTGATAGCATTGTCCTGGCGAGCTGACTGAATCCGCGAGGCGCCCAGAGAAGGGGGCGTCAGGACAGCAGTGCCATAGCCACCAGAGCGGGACTCGTCAAAGCGACGAGAGCGTGTAGAGGGTGGCGTAGCCGGCATGGTGTTCGGAAAGGTGGACGGCCCAGCAATCGCGTTAACCGGACGGTTCCCAGCAGTTCGAGCGGCGTTGGGGGCGCGATAACCGCCCGTGCCCTCGAAAGCGCGAGACTCGCGGCGGCGTACTGTAAGTGTGCGGCCTTTCTAAGGCTGCCCATTCTGCAGTGTGTCAGTCAAGATCCATCGAGTGTGCCGTTGGGAGAAGTGCGACACTTACCATTCCTTCGATTGCGCGGTCGACTGCATCAGGGGACAGGAACACGATGAAAGCGAATGCGCCCTCCCGGCCTATCTCAAGGTCAGCGCAAGTTTCAGTAGCACCCAAGCGACCTGGACGAAGAATGCGGAAACGACATGTCGGATATCAAGTCAGAACTTACCGGGAATCGGGCGGCCGTCGTCGTCAAACCAAATTTTCTGGCGCAGGTCGACCTGGTATACTTGGCCGAAGCATTCGAACTCGTTCTCGAGCTCGAGCTCGGTGACACCTCCAGCCAAGTTGCCGACCCAAGCGGAACGCGAGTCCTGCTCGTACTGCTCCATGGGATCCAGTGCGCGGCGAGCGTAAGAGTCGGCGCGAGACTCATAGAGCTGGATCTGGTATCGTTTTCCAAGTGAAAGCTGGAGAGACTAAGGTACGTCAATGGGTCAGTGTTGTGGTTCGACTACTGTATATAACTAGAGCGACGTACCTTGACATCCCGTCCCTTCTCAAAACGCTTGAAGATGACGAGGAGTCCGTCAACCACGTCGAGCTGGCGTTTCTGACGGGATGACAGGCGCTCGACCTCAAAGATCTCGCCAAAGTTCCGCATGAGATCGCGTACCTCGATGGCATCGCGCGGAGTGATGCGCGAGTTCAGGGCATCGATGACGACCCACTTGCCTGTTGCAATGTTATTGATGTTGTTCGACTACCTTACGGAAGGATGCACAGGCATTGTCAGGTGAAAGACGGAGACAATTCAGAGGCTAGACTGGTGACTTACAGTTGGCGTTGGCCCGCTCGATGCGGCAGGGGCGGTCGCAGATATACAACCCTCGGCCACGGGCCAGAGCTGTCTCCATGGCTTCGTCAGTCTAGGCAAGGTCAGCAAGGGCCAAACAAAAACAACAGAGCAGAGTGTCGGACCGTGAACTGGCAGAACGCATACGGGTTGCCCTTGTGGGGATCACGACGGATCTTGACGAAGACCGTGCCAAAGCGTGTAAAGGCTCGGGTCACTTCTACCCTGAGGGTGTCGACAGATTCCTCGCGGTTGAGGCTATGTAGAGTTAGAGCTGGACCCAAGTTGGAGTAAACTCTGCAGAACTTACTTGGCTACAAAGGCACAAGCCGAAGGACGGTAGATCGTCTGCGCGTCCAGGGAAGTGCCAGGCGGCATCTCGTGGGTATTTCCACGGGAACGGACGACCTGGTATCCTTCGTCTGAGTTCTCGTTTTCGAAGGTGCGCTCGCTGCTGTCGTTGTCACCGGGATCTACGAAGGGGTCGTGGGCGCCGCCATGAGCATGGGACGAAGTAGTGCTGCCGCCGAGGTCAGTTGAGTGTAGTTGTGAGTTGATCTGAAGTAGCATACCCCGAGTTTTCCGAATTTGCGTAGCGCGCGTGCTCCATGTTGCGCTGCTTGGTGTAGCGATTTTCTGCTGGAAAACTATGAGCGGTTAGTCATCTCTCCTGATGTAAACAACAACAACAACAACAGCCACATGCAAAATACTTACGTCTTCGATGGGGAAAATGAGCGAGCCGCTCGAAGGTTCTGATCAGGCTTGATTCGAGATTTCTTGCTTCGACCGGCGAAGTTGATTGATGATCCTTGACAAATGTTAGTTTCCAATCCACGGATTGACGCGTGCCATCACTTGGAGACGCAGGGACGCTATGGGCCTATGCAGCAACTGTGGACATTCGTGCACGTCAGAATGTTTGCTAGACATTATCTGCACTTTTCTGCACTTGCATGAAAGTTGGAATGGTACCCTTGGACCACAGCCAGATATTCAGTCTTCTTCTCAGCGAAGCTTGACCGGCACTGGAGGTTTGTTTGTCATGGGCATCCCGTGGTCTGAGCCGATGCAGACCATGAAAAAGAAGTGCATGGGGGTCAAAATGATTCAGAAGTGCCAGAAGGCACATGAAACAAAACTTTGCAGCAAATTGCGTTTGCTTCTGCTGCTTCCGTGGTGTTTGTGTGGCCGTTTGTATGTCCAGGCAAACATGAAGGCAACAACCCAACAGTGCTGGGCACTCTTGAGGGATCCATGCAAACTGAAAGAACTTTTTGTATGCTCATCAAGGAGGAGTGTTTGACCGCAACTTTGTTACTGTCTGTGACAGCGGTGAAATGATTGACCAACAGGGACAGTGTCGAAACCAGCGCTCGCGGAGAGCACAGGTTCCTCTCCATTCTCTATGGAAGATCTCGGTGGCAGAAAAAACGACAAGAAAAGGCTTGTTGTAGAGAAAAAGAATAGAAATTGTGTTTTGGCCTGACCGACGAAGGAAGATCACCCATCGCGGCTCAGCAAGAAGTTGCGGAATTGCATAACCGCCAGTGCAGCGAAAGCAGTAGGGAAGACAAATCGCCTCAAAGAACAAACAGATAGACTTTTGGTGATGATTCGCGAAGAACTCTTGGAACAGTTCAGAGAGGAAAGGAAGAAACTCACCACGAGGAGGGACTTGCAAGCCGGTCGTGGAGCTTGCAGAGGACACATTGGCGCCCGAGCTAGTACCGTCGTCGGTGGACGCGTGCAAGTCGTCGAAAGACTTGCTCTTGCCCATGAAATCGATCCCTTCGACCTTTCCCTTGGGTGTACGATAATTTTCCATCTGAGAAGCGGATTAGCAACGACGACTGCGTGCAAAGAGGGCACGGCTGGGAACATGGCGGGAATAGTTGAGCCTATGGTGACTTACAATGTGATCAGGCAGCTTTGAGTAGCTCAAGAAGAGATGTAGAAGTATGGTCCTGGTTGTGAAGCCTTTCAGCTAGGAGTGGATCTGGCAATGGCAAGTTGAAGCTTGAACTGTTGTGACGTGGTGAAGGTTCCAAGAGGGAAGAGAAGCAACAACAGCTCAAGCAGCCAAGACAGCAAGTATAGGAGAAACAAGAAGCCTTGAGGGGATACCTTGAACAGATATTCGAGTAGACGGGGCTTCGAGGTTCTGATGCTAGAAGACAGTGAAGATTTGGATAGTGGATGGTTGAGGAGGAAGAGGCAAAGGTGAAGAGAGGGGGTTGGAAGGGTAAGAGAAGGTCAAGGAAGAGGAGGAGAAGGAGGAGAAGGAGAAGGAGGACGAAGAGAGGGGGCATGCAACGCGTGGATGTGGTCACAGCTTCACAAGCAGAAAAGATTCCCCCCCGGCGAGAGACTCGGGCGGCCAAGGCTCGCAAAACTCCACTGGCGGTGAACTTTGGAACCCCTGAGATGGGACGAGGGCGAGGAGACGCTGTTGTAGAAGGAGTGTTAACTGGGATACTCCAGGCCTCGTGATGGAGGGCGAGTCTCGTGCATCGGATGATAAACAAAGCAAGAACAAGGTCCTTCATCGGTGAGCATTGGGCCTATAAGGCCGGTATCGTGGTGAGGAGGAACCGTTTCCACGCAACACTGTAAGCTCTCGTGGATGTAGTCTTTGTAGTTGCTGATTGGGCCCATGAGCCTGGGACAAAATGAGTTTGCTGACTTGAAAACATGGACCCTGAAAACATACCTGAGGTATCTACTCTCCATTTGTCAACTTGCTGCTTGTTCAACATGTGTCCAAAGTCTCTAGAATGCCAACTACGGTCTGTTCCAGAAGAATATGGATGGCTGGACTCTATGCTTGTGTCCATCTACGTCGTGTCTACAGCCTCAGAGCCACAGGTGGACGAACTGAAGGTCAGGGAAGTGGATCGAAGACTGAATCCGCATGATGGCAAAATTTTGCTCGCAACATACGCAGCCAGGCTTATGAATCTCTGATACGTGATGCGGGCACAACGTAGGAAAAGCAGCCTGCATATTATTCTTTGTTGAAATGTGTGCACCTCATATCCATCTTCTCAAAATATCTGCTTCCTTCCAGGGTGCTCCAGGCTCGCTACAGTTGCTGAGATCTGTTGTCATGAGCAAATCAGTCTGCGTTGCCTGAAAGACGCAGGAGTTGCAAGAGGAGCGTCGATCTACAGCCTACGGAGACACTGCGCTCTACAGATTGAGACAACGAAGAAACTCCCACGCACTCCTACATGACACAAACGTTCAATGTTACATGTACATTCTAGACAGAGCTCAGAGACTTGATATTGCGTGGCGACTTTTCGAGCTCCACTCGCTCTCGGGTGCTTGGGAAGGGTCTTGCGGCCTTGCTCATTGGACTTCACGCTCGCACGCACTTACCCGTAGGATCTTTCTGTGATTTTTATATGTTCAGAACGGGGATCGGCATCAGTTAACTTCGTGGGAGCCTCATCATCCATGTGAGTCATGTCTCATGCAGCGCCGGCTCGTCACGCGCACGCTGTGGTGGCCCTGGTGGGGAGCGATGATTCTTCAGCCAGTGAACGAACTGAGCGTAGACTATCGTCGAAGTGGTGGCCTCAGAAATGACTGCCAGCTAATAAATGTCTGTCTCTAGGTAGTAACCGAGTCAAGGATGCACACTTCTCCCTGACGCACGACGGTATGCAATGCGCGCTTCTCCAAAGCGATGGCACAACCAAGTGGAAAACGGATCGTAATGGACGCGTCAAACCCTTTGAATTGAGGATACCGATTGTGAGGGCGTGTAGTTGCAGTTCTCACAAGGCTTTCACGGGGGCACAAGGTACGACCTTGATAGTGTGCATGGCAAATGACATGATCTTCAAACCGAGTCCGCCGACTGCAGTCTAGAACGACATGGAGCATGGGGCTAGCCGCCTGCTTGCCTGGACCGATAGGGCTGACCACTAGCTCATTGTGGGGGACTCATCTGCTTCATGGGAATGTTCAATGTTTAGGGGCAGCACTTGATCCTTGATCGAGGCATATCGTATGCAAAAGGTTACGTAGATGAGGGCCAAAGTGAGTCTCGATTATGAGCTGCACTACTGAGTTGTTTTAAGACCGTGCAATGGATCTTTGACGAGTGCAGTTGTCTAGCAAATACGTTTGCAAGGTAGATTGTGTGTAGATAGCAGTGACATACAGAACAGCAAAGCGCCAAATAACCTACTCGTAGCTTCACAGTGAAATAAATACAGTCAAAGAGCCTGGTTTCATAGCTGAACCTGCTGCATTGAATATCGACGGCCAAAGAAAGGTACTTGTTCAGGGTAGGTCCGCCCACACTGGCCAGCTAGTACCTGAGGATGTCGGTGCGCTGGTCCGAGTCCCCCGAGCGCCGCTGCTGTCCCACCAAAACCATCGTCATCTCCTTCTCCACACCCACATTCGCAATATCGAGTCCCACTACCGTACTATCGCCAAATCGCACTCTTTACAACGTAACCCAAAAAGGGGGTCCCCGATGGCCTAGGGACAAGATCATGTCCTCCACCCCAGCGCGCAGCCCAAAACACACACGCGCGTCCTCCGTTCCATTGTCACCAGAGAAAGCGGCACCACCGGCCTACGCCCTCACACCTGTCAAGTCGGCGGCAGCGACGTCGTCGTCCACGTCCCCTCGACCCGCCGCCCACGATGGAGGCGCCGCATTCGAGTCTGCGCCCAAGCCCACGTCCGTCCTGCACCCGCGCGTCGCCGTCATGCTGAATGTCCCGACACAATGGCACGCTTGGCTCTTTGCTCTGCGATTGGGATCTATACTGCCTGCCATACGGTGGGGCACGCCCTCAGCGCTACACCTGCTCCTGCGGCTGCTGCAAATCGTCGTAGGCGAGGAGGGCTATGACCTCCCCTTCCAAGGCGCGAGGTGTAGGAGTACGCCCTGGACAGAAAGTGTGCTGGGCTGCGTCTGGTGTTTTGCCAGCGGCTACTTGAGCTTCTTCTTCACGGACTGCCTCATGTCACGCTGGTGCGCCTCTCTTGGCCGTCTCTTCTCTTGGCTGCCGCATGTGCGGGAACTGACACATCCTAGGCTCATAAACTACACACCGCAGGCCACAATTGTCCGCCTCCTCGCCATCAACGCCGTCAACGCCTACATCACTAGTATCGTGCTCTCTTTAGCCGGCGGATTCCAGGACACGCGACTCCTCTTGCCCGGTTGGATAGGCATTGCGACCGTACGGCCTACCCCCCCTCCCCCTCTCCTTGATCCTTGGCGGCTAACATGGGGTCCCAGACACTCACGGTTTGCTACCACATCACGCACCAAAAGATCAACATCCGGAAAGAAACGTCTACATCGCTTAACGTGTTTTCGATTGCGAGCTACATCACCATGCTCACACTGCTGGTGCACATGTACACGTACCAGCCCGAGTACCCTGCTATGCCCGTAGTCACCAAGACGAAGCATTTCTGGAACGAGACGATGCGAATTACAGAGCATGTACGAGATACCATTGAGAAGAAACAACGGGAGTTATGATGGCAGGTCATTTTCCTCATTCAGAGTATGCTAGAGCGAAGGCGTTGGGGCGTCACTATAGAACACGATACCTTGGGTCGTACGGGTTTCACATAGAAGATGCTGGACGTCTTCCAAGACACCTTTCTTGCAATGCAGAATGCACATGATTCAGGGATAAAAAACAACGCGCTTATAGTATTGATTTCTGGCAAACTATTACGTATTGCCTAGACTACTGTTTGGGCTTGCCCAGAGATGCAAAGAATGACTGGCAGCCCATGGTGGTGTCCACTTGCCCATAGTCCAGCCCCCGCCCGGATCTGTCAGGGAGAGAACAGTCGCAGATCGATCCTGATTCTCCCTCCAGGATCGTCGCCCTGCCAGCAACCGACACGGGTCAATACGTTGTCGTGCGCCGCCCGTCACTCTTCCAGCCTACCACCCGTCCGAGACAGGTGATCGATCAGACGTGCCCGTCGCCCTGGAGAGTTTGTCCGGGATGGAGGCCCGTAGCCTGCACAGCTCAAGTCTCCCGAGGAAGTACTTGCACACACAGCCCGAGAAGCCGCTGTCCCGACGCCCTCATCGCCAACAAAGCGTGGCCGGGATGCCACTGGCGAGACGACGGAACAGGTCTGGCTTAGAAACCGTGAATCTTAATGGTCTTGGCATCCAAGCCTAGACCTTCCTTCTTGTCCGTGAGGAACTCCTGAACGTCCTTGCGTTGGTCTCCCTGAAGCTGAATTACCTCGCCCATCTCAGTGTCCGCGACAATGGTGCCATTGCAGGCGAACTTCTTCTTGATGACCTTGAGGATCTTCTTCTGGTCGAACTTCTTGGGGAGACCCTGGACTGTAGTCAGGGTCTTGCGTCCATTGCGCTCTGTGACATGTCAGCTGGTGTCGCGCGACCTCGGCGTCTCCGAGCTTGACCACGTGATGTACGGGCCGGGCTGGGGTATGGTACGTACGCTGAATACGGATATGAATGTAATTCTGCGCCTGCTTGGTCTCTCCGGTGTCTTCGTCGGCTTCGGCGAAGGGGTCTGTCGAGATGTGTTAGCGTCGGTGCTGTCAAAGGAGCGCGGGGGCGGCGGTGGCGCCGGGTGGCAGGCACAGAGACCGCTCAGACGATTCAGTGGGGATTTTGTGCGCTTGCGCCCCGGTGCAGGCAATGTGCACGGATTCGCATGCAGTGCCAGGCAGTGGAGTTGGACTTACCAAAGGACTTGAGGTTTTCGATGGACATAAACTCGGAGTTCTCGGGTGACTTTGGGAAAAGGGTGTTGTTTCGGAGAGGTGGGAGGAGTAGCGACCGACTTTTCTGTCTCGCTGGCTGTGACGCTTGGTTTACTGAAGTATGTATCGAGGGTGATTGAATATGCGTTTGCGAAAGCCTTTGAAGAAGATGTTAGAATGATGCAGCGCGTTGATGCGATCTAGTGCATATACTGACTTTGTTGCAGAGAGGTCTGTGGTCGTGATGGTGCGGATGCAGAAGCGAAGATCGGGTGCTGAGGAAGAGAAAGGAATCGAAAGGAGACTGGGGCAGAGTTAAAAGAGGGAAGGAGGGGCAATCAATCCCACCCACCTCACTTTCGCGGCCTGTGGTTTGCCTCAAGGCTGCACGGTCGGCACCTGCTGCGCTGCTGCACAGCATCTGGCGTCACTCCCACAGCACACACAGCCCGCTGCCCTCAAATGCCTCAAAATTCAGGCAGCATGCAATACCCTGAAGTATACGCCGCGCCCAGTTCGACACAGCGCTTCGTAATTAGTGCTTCTGATAAATTGACGAAGCAAGCACATGCAATCCTGCCGTGCTGTAATGCTCTTCTCTTTCTTGTGCGCCTTTTCGGTGAAGCCGTAGCTACAGTCATTAATGCCTTATCGCGTTCTGGTATCGATCGGTGCCCCTCCAGTGCACGCGCCTTGTGACACATACCCGCCCGCTTCGCCTTCTCACGCGCGCATGCGGACGATGGTGTCCTGCTGTGCAACACCATTATAGCCTTGCCGTATTTCGATAGACGCCGGTCCCATGATTGGCTGTTGACATATGTACAGTTAGCCTTGCAAAAAGCTTCGCCACGAACTGCGCTACGTACAACGAGTACAGATCTATGGATCGTCACGTCTAAGAGCGCAACTATCTACAGGCTGTCAAAAGCCTCTGGCACTTATTGACCATATTGGCTAGTGTCCGGAAGAAGACTTTGAAATCACAGACAGAGGAAGCAGGCAAAATGGTCTTTACGCCTGACTATGTGGCCCCAGATGCACCGCCAGCGTTTGAAGACATGTGCGGCGACGTGTGGACACAAATGTGCCGTCACGAATGCGCATTCTCGCCAGAGATCTTCTTTGACAAGATGATGAACCTCATCAAGAACCCCAACATCAACTCGTCGTGGCTGTTCCGCGCCGACATTGTGTACGATGACGCCGCATCGCCCGCGTGCATTGGGGATGTCGAAGACGAGAGCAGACCTAGGGTTAGGGAGGTCAAGGACATCCCGAGGACGAGGATCTTGGTACGCACCCTCGTGCCCAGAAATACGCTCCGGGACGCCCCCATGAACCAGACCTGCACGTTCCACCAACACGCCTCGCAAGGCGAGGAGGACCTCATCAGAAGTCTGGTCATTTACATCCCGCACGTTGACTCTGTCGAGGACTACCCCTTTTATCACCCCAAGGTCAGGGGCGTAGCGCACTACCATGAATGGGACGCGTCCACGGGTGCAGGTTTCATCTCCGTCCACTTCCTGCCCTTGGTGGACGTCCCCCTTGCTGCGGACAAGAACCTGCAGAGAATCGCCTACCATCTGCTGGAAGTCTTGCACAAACATGGCGAGGGCGTGGCCAAGGGCTACGTCAAGCGCGTTCAGCACGACTTGATCGTGCCACAGGTCAAGTTCCAGGATCGATACGCCGAGCTCAAGGGGAGGTATGCCAGATCCCTTATTGGCGAATGGGACGAGAAGACCGACCCAGTAAAGCATGTCTTTGAAGACCTCGGCATAGCGGCTTTCTTGATCGAGATGTGGACGGCCATGTACCGGGACCAGCCCTTTCCCGGGTTCGTCGACATTGGCTGCGGCAACGGCCTGTTGGTGCACATCCTGAATCAAGAAGGATACTCTGGCTGGGGGTTTGACGCCCGGTCGCGCGGATCATGGCAGAAGTATGCTTCCCCATGCTCTGCGTCGCCCACGGGATCGTCGCTCGCCCAGCGCCTCCTGTTGCCCTCCATTGTCCATTCCACCACGTCGTCTCCGGCCGATCCAGCGACGACCCATGACGGAGTCTTCCCGACTGGCACCTTTATCATATCCAATCACGCCGATGAACTTACCCCCTGGACACCGCTGCTCGCAACCCTATCATCTAGCCCCTTCGTGGTCATCCCTTGCTGCTCACACGCACTCTCTGGCGCCAGACAGCGTCACCCGCCCCCAAAAGACAAGTCCAAGGGCAACTCGACGTACGCGAGTCTGGTGGAATGGACAAGGCACATCATGGAGCGTTGTGGGTGGGAGGTGGAAACCGAGACGTTGAGAATACCGAGCACACGAAATATCGGCCTCGTTGGCAGGCGGAGAACAGTGGAAGAGGTGGACATACGGCAGGTCATCGCCGAGTTTGGAGGTGCAGACGGCTTTGCGAGTAATGTCGAGCAGCTGCTCAAGGGTGGCTTGCGAGGTCATTGATGATAAGAACAAAAAAATAGAAATGGCACATTGGGGTCAGTTCGTACGTGTCATTGCATTCATCTCATACATGTCTCTGACATGCTGCTGTACAAATCAAATGGTATCCCTCAAGAGACAGGCCTCCCCCAAACTCCGATTCATGGGCAGGCTCAAATGTGCGTTTCATCCAACATATCTGTTCTGAAAGTTGTTTCGTGTCCAGCAATGCGTTACTCTTCGTCATCCTCCTCGATCGGCGCTGGCGTCCTCCTCTCCGTGCGCCTCTTGGGCCTCCTGTGTCGTGAGCTACTAATGTTGCTCGCCGAATCGTCAGGCTTGATTTCGAGATCATCGCCAAATCCCCACTCGCTCTCGCTCTCACCACCGTCAAAGTCCCAGTGCGTCGGCATTCGTTCACCGGGCGCGGGCGTCTGGCCCTGTTGCGGCAAGACGTCGATTCTCCTTCTGTTCTGCAAGTTTTGCATGAGGCCTGCGCCGCGCTGACGAAGGGCGTTGCGGACAGTCTCGGCCTGGAGGTGAAGTTTCTCAAAGGCATCCTCGAGTTGCTCCATGCCGGAATAGATCTCGCGCTCAATCTCGGCGATAACGGCCATTTCCATTTCTTCGTCATTGGAGACAGGTTGGCGACCAGATGCGGTATTGGTGGAAGTGAGCGAGACAAAGGAGGCTGGTGTGGGACCACGCGAGTATGGCGACATGGTGCTCGAGCGGACGCTGGCGGCGGAGGGCGCGCGGGAGAGAGGCGTTGGACCGCGCGAGTCCGGGAAGGCAGGCGTGTATGTTCCGTCGGCGGCATCGGCGCCGGACCAGAGGAAGCCGTCGAAACGGCCAGAAGTGAGAATCTCCCATTCGGAGTTGTTGATGTTGGAGAGGGTAACGAGGAGGTCGTGGGTATGCTGGTTCTTGATGAGGTACATGGCACTTTCTGCGTCACGGGGCGTCTGCTGTAAACGATAGAGGCGCTGAAGAGAAAGCCCAGTCTTGACAATGAAGTCGTTGCGATTGAGGTGTTTGGCGGGCGTTGGTGCGCGTGTCGCTGGTCGAACGTCGCGGGTACCGGCCATGAGGGCATTGAAGTAGGGTCGGTCTTCCAGGTCGAGGCTTGTGAGGATGGCGAATTGAAGTGTCTCATCGTCGACATCCTGCGGCGGAGGCACAGGGGTATCGGCTGTCTTGTTCAGCCACTTGTCGACAGCTGAGCGGACTTTCATGGACTGGCGTAGATAGTGCTCTCTGAACTGCTCGTCAATGTCGGGATCCATCTTGACGGGTGACCGTGGGCGGTTGGGCGTCTCCTCCGCCGAAATCTCCGCTGCCTTCAGACCGATCTCTGCCAGGTTGAAGGGGGGCCACTGTGGTAGCTCAATGCGTCCGCTCGCCCACTCCAACACGTCACCCCAGGTCAAACCGCAATGGATCTCATGCGCTCTGTGCTCACAGATGACACAGGAGCAGCCGTGAGGGGGAAGATCTCTTGAGAAGACATTCTCTAGTCGGTCAAGCAGACGGCGAGCAATAGACCGATGGCCAGTTGCCACGGCTATTGAGCCATGTCTGTCAAGGACGTTGCTGTATTGGTCGAGAAGCGTGACGAACGGTTTGAAGAGGTCGTCCGCCTTGGGCCTTTCAATGCCCTGCCCCTGCTGGCGCGGGATCACCTCGAAGAATCTCTTGTGCACAGCAAACGGCAGGCCGCCATTCTGCAGTAGGTAGTCCACACGTGGTAGGTCCTGGATGTCGATAGCTGGAGGCGGAGGGGGCGGCGGTGGTGGTGGAGGAGGTGCACCTGACGCTGGCGTCGCTGTCTTGGAGGGGATATCGATGTCTGATCCTTCAAAATCAGGTGTAGGGGCGGGCTCCGGTCGTGCGCCACCATATACGTGTGGTGAGAACTGAGCATGCTGTGTCGGTGTGCGGGGTGACTCGTCCTGGGGTGTCGAGGGCGACGAGTCAGGCCCCTCACGTCCTTCGTGGTAGCGCACCGACGACGATCTTTTAGCAGAACGCTGGGAGCCACTGGAGAGCCTTGATTCTGTGCGCAGCTTCTCGTAGGATTTGTTGGTCGGTGCCTTGACGAAAGTGGCCTGGCTTGAGGACCTCGACTTGCCGCTCAGTCTCGACCTCTCGTCTCGCAAGGAGGCCGATCTGGAGATACCTGAAGTTCTGCTCTTTGGTCTCGAGGCGTTATCGTCGCCTGCAGCATCGTCGCGTCGTTTGTCGGCTGACACATCGGTATCTGGCGGTGTAGGCGGCCGGGTCGATCTTCTTGACGTCGAGGTCCTGCGTTCATACTCGGCGCTTCTGGACCGTCTTTCGTCTTGCTCCTCGTCTTCAGCCCCTTCCCATCGTGATTCACCGCCGACGTCGGTCGTATCGGGGGTGTATGGGTTTGAGCGCCCAGCTGTTGACACGTCCTCTTTGCTATGCACGGCCTCCTTGCTGTGTGCCTTGCTGAATGTGGGATATGGCATTGCTATGCGGGGCAAGTCTAGAGAGACGGAGGATTTGCCCGCAAAAAGGTCGCTGGCCGATGCCGTGCGGCTCGCCCTCTTGACTCGACTGGCACCGTCATCGTCCTTGTCCCTACGACTGCGGTGTTTCCGCACTGAGCCAGACACCTCGCTCGCGTCGCCCGTAGTCTTCTCCCGGCGCGAGGACTTGCGCTTGTGCTCGCGGTCGCGGTCCTTGTCACGGTCTGAGGGTTTGCGGTCTGCGCGAGAGCGGCGGTGCTTTTCCTTGTCCTTGTCCTTGTCCTTGTCCTTGTCACCCTTGTCTTTCGATGTTCGATGGGAGGCTGTCGTGGTAGAAGCCGCTACTTCGGGTTGGATGTCCTGCTGATCGACAGTGTCGTCGTCATGTTCGCGGGAGGGCATGTTGGGCAGTCATTGGGCCGGGCGATATGATGTGATGTGAGGGGGAGCTCGCAGGACGGGAATGCGAGAATGGCGGTGGCTTGAAGATGGTGTGTCGGTGGAGGTAGCAATGTAAGAGAACAAAGTAGTCTGGGACAAACGTGGAAAGGAAAGACGCAGAGAGAGGAGAAGGGTAAAAGGATGAGTTCAAGAAATGCTGGTTGTGATGTGACGCGAAGATGGCTCTCTTTCAGGTTCTCTCCCTGTAGCTAATCATTGGCGACCAACGTTAAGCCTTGGTTCAGAAGGGACGGGACGTTCCAGTCCCCAGGGCAGCCCTTTCCTTAGGCGGGACTGGAGGCGGCTGTATGACTGTGACTGTGACCGCTAGAGGCTGTGGAGGCTATTCTTGGGGGTTGGAACCAGGCAGCGGAGGTGTCTGATTGGTCAGGGAGCTCCCGGCGGGGTATCCCTAGGCGCCCAAGGGACTGACTGGGCTGGGCTTCCAGAACTTGACTGCTCTGGCTTTCAACGTGCTCGTGTCAGTGGCTCATGTCATGACGAACCTCACCATTCACGCTCAGCACGCAATGGTTGACTACACGGCAAAATTGACCACTGTCCATGCCCAGCACGCTATTCAGGGATAACGCATGCATGCATGTCTGTGGGGAGGCCATGATCTGATGAAGCTCTGCACATGTGGTGTCCGATGCGGCGGGCGGGCTGCATGGACCTCTCAGTCTCATCACTGCTGTCTCAAGTCCGTCACTCATAAAATCACATGTGGTGATTGTCAAGTCCCTCTGTCTATGCATTTATCTTCTTCTGTTTATGTTTTCCTCTACAGACGATCCAACAGACCACGGCTCTCGAGCAGGAGGATGATCTCGTGCACAATGGACCTCACGTTCTGCTTCTCAAAATCGACCACCAGGTCGGGCTTGACGGGGTTCTCATACGGGTCATCGACGCCAGTGAAGCCCTTGATCTCGCCACGGCGGGCCTTGGCGTAGACGCCCCTGCGGTCCATCTTCTCGCAGTACTCGAGGGGTGTCGCGACGTGGATGAGGAAGAAGGGGCCGCTCTTCTCGACGGCCTCGCGGGCCTGCTGGCGGGCGTCCTCAAAGGGAGCAATGGGCGCGGCAATGACGGCGGCGCCGGCTTTTGTGAGCTCCGAGGCGACAAAGGCGATGCGCGAGACGTTCAGGTCGCGGTCCTTGCGGGTGAAGCCCAGCTCCTGGGACAGCTCGTGGCGGACCGTCTCACCGAGGAGCATGGACACGGGACGACCACCGTCCTGGTTGAAAGTGACCTGCAGGGCGCGGGCGATGGCGTCCTTGCCCGAGTTCTGGTAGCCGGTCAGGAAGACAGTGAAGCCCTTCTCGCGGGGCAGGGGGTTCTGCTCGCGCAGGACCTTGACGACCTCGGGGTAGGAGAACCAGGCGGGGATGTCCTTGCCGGTCTTGAGGCGGTTGCGCAGCTCGGTGCCGGAGATGTTGAGGGTCTTTGTGCCCTCGGGGATCTCGTTGGCTGGCATGTACTCGTCCTTGTCGGGGATGTAGATCATCTCCTGGAACTCGACCATCTTGATGCCAAGCTCCTCCTGGTACTTCTGCACGAGGATCTGGGCGTCGTAGGCACCGTAGTGGTCCTTGCCGTTCTTGTTCTTGCCGGGGCCGGCGTGGTCACGGCCGACGATGAAGTGGGTGGCGCCGTGGTTCTTGCGGATGATGGCGTGCCACAGGGCCTCGCGGGGACCGCCCATGCGCATGGCCAGCGGCAGGAGGGCGAGGGCGCCCATGCCGTTGGGGTAGCGGTTCAGGATGGCCTTGTAGACGCGGACGCGGGTGAAGTGGTCAATGTCACCGGGCTTGGTGAGACCGACGACGGGGTGGATGAGGACGTTGGCCTGCTGCGAGCGGGCAGCGCGGACGGTCAGCTCACGGTGGGCTCGGTGCATGGGGTTGCGCGTCTGGAAGGCGACCACCTTCTGCCAGCCCAGCTTGTTAAAGTGGGAGCGCAGCTCGGAGGGTGTGAAGCGCAGCTCCAGGAAGTCGTAGTGCTCCAGGCGCTGGATGGCCTCAAGCTTACCACCGACGTAGAACTGCTTGGCGGTGCTGAAGAGGTACTTGATACCGGGGTGAGTGTCATCATCGCTGCCAAAGACCTTGACGGCCTCGTTGACCTTGTCGGGCTGGTAGATGTCCTCGATGGTCAGAATGGCCAGGTCGCGGTCATCACGGAGGTCACGCAGGACGACGCGGACGCCCTCCTTGAGGCCCAGGCTGTCAATCTCCTTTTGGCTGACATCGAGGGTGATGGGCATGGAGAAGAGGGCACCATCGGCCAGACGGTTGTCCTCCACGACACCATTGTAGTCCTTCTGGGTCATGAAACCTGTGCATCGCCTGTCAGCTCACCGTCTTTTTCTGCTGTTCCTGCGCCCGTTCCTCAATCATGGCCGTGGCTGGGTTGGTTGACTCTCAGCGTCGGGCGATCGCCCGGGGGGTGCCACTGTGGACCACTGACCCCTCCATGCCTGTCGTCTTCCCGCCCACCGCCAGGACGCCATCTTCAAGGGGGGCTTGCGCAAGGGGACACGTACCTTCAAGAGGAGAGAAACCACCGTTGAGAATAAGCTCGAGATCACAGAGGTGACGCTCGGTCAATGTGATGGCGGGCAGCGACTCGGCCTCCTTGGCGAGTTCTGCAGAGCGAGGGGCATCGCGCGCGAAGAGGTCCTTGAGGACACCACCGTGGGGAGTGTTGGCCATTGTGAATGAATGTGAGGATGATGAGGAGGGAAAGAAGGAAGAAGTCAGAGCAAGCAGCAGCAGAATGAGCCAAGTACCTAGAGACAACCTGATCGGACAGCTGTAGGGCAATGAAGAGTCTGATGAAGCTCTTGTGGCTGCGCCGCGCCTGATTGGACAGTAGTGCGGATGATCACGCAATCGACGAAACGAGGGCCGGGCAACGGGCACGCAAGCAAGAGTCAGTCAAGGAAGTGACGACGGGAGCTATTTAGCTTGTTACTAACGTGAACATGCAACCGGCGAAGGCAATGGCAAGGAAAAAAAGGCATGTCCTGGCTGGAGGGAATGATGAGCCGTTAAATATCTTTCTCGCTGGCCCCTTGAATGATATCCTTGTCTGTGATCTGCTGCCCCTGACTATCTTGCTCGACTCTCGAGATGTTTCGTTTGAAGTGCCGAGACGTTCGTAAGCGTGGCTTGCGTAGGCATTGTGGCGTGCTCAACGGACTGGAGCCGATGATTCAATGCACAAGCCGCAAGCATCAATGCTGAGTGCCCAGCAACAAGACATCGTTACTGCATGCTTCCAATTCTCACTGCATATTCAAATCCAAGGATGGACGGCGGTGATAGTAACATGGAGTGTTGGGCAGGTTGTTTCCGATAAGGGCCAATTCGTTTCGCTGTGCATTCGCTCGACGCTAGGTTCATGTCCCCCCTGCGAGCCGCTAACGGCCACTGACAGGCTTGCCCCGCGGAGGGGTCGAATGGCTGGCATTGGCCACTAACAGTGGGTGTCTCACGCTGCCCGGCGCCCTGCTAGCAGTGTTTTTTCCTCAAATCTTCAACAGCTTACAGGCTGGTTTCGACATCCATGTCACGACACGACCCCTTGGACACGGCCTGCAATCCAAGACGACTGGAGGTCCCTGGACGAGGCGCGGAGATCCGAATCAATCTAACAAAATTGGATATCAGCGTGGATATAAGGATGAGACGCAGAAGCTGCCAAGACAGGAAGAGTCTTGCACCTCTCGCCGATCACCGACCAGCCCGTGCGACCAACCCTGTCCATCTGCAATTGAAGCACTGATAGCGGCAATTCACTGACGTTGGCATCAACAACAAGTAACAACAAATGTCCATTATCTTTCTTCCGTGTGCATTGCTGCCTCCAGTCCCGTGCCACCTGCCGGGTGCCGGGCGTCGGGCCATCGGGTGGGCGTCAGACGCACTTTGTCTGTGATGAAAACGTCATGGGCCGATGGTCCGGACGGCTGGAGATGCCTTTTTTTTTTTCTCCATTTCGAGGGGCGCGATGACATAGGTACGGGCCCATCTTCTTACAACGTGGGTGAAGCATTGGCCCCACGAGCATTCGCAAGATGACCACGGCTGTATTTGTTGAAGATGTCGATATTGGCTTTTCAAGGCAAAAAAAATCCGAGAAAGTCGAGGAATGTGCCCCGGGCTGTCCTCGCAAAGCGCGCAACATGCCTCATATTTCCAAACACGCAAGCAGTGTCTCCCAGTGCCTCACTCTCTCTCCAGCGCCACGAATTGAAGGGCGGATCAAAAGGTCCGGCCGAACAATTAATACTGTTGAAAATAAGAGTGGCCCTTTTTGAGGTCTACCATGGTCTGTGTCTATCCCAAATCGAAATGCGCCAGTTGACCTTGCTTCATGGTACGACTCCGAGCTTCATGCATTCCACTTGCGGTCCAGCCTATTACCCTCGACATCCATCAACTCGAGCTGGTCCGATCCGTCGTCTGGCCTGGTCTCGTAACTGACGGTGTTCGTCACACTCTTCTGTATGCCACGTTTGCCCTTGGGAGTTCGGCCACTGCCACCAAAGATCATGAGCGAGCGTGGCTTGTTGGGATCATCGCTGCGCTCGTAAGAGCCACTGGCCGATCCGAATATCTGAGGGTACGTGCGTCGCAGGAGGGCGAGGGCCGCGGGCATGCAGCAACACATGATGGACACGTTGCACTCGACGACAGAGTAGGTCGCGACCATGACGTTGTTGTAAGTCGGGTTCGTGGTGAACGAGTACTGGAGGAGCCCGGAGAAGCGGATGATACTAATCACAGTGATGCTGCGGATGTCAGCGGGCGAATCTGCGACACGTCGAGCGGCTATACTTACATGATACACACGCCAAACATCAGCATCAGGTGGATCTTCTTTTTGAGACCCAGTTGGAGCTTCAGCAGCTGCGATATGGGAAGGGCCAGGATCCACAAGTCCGTCGAGATGTTGATGGCTGAGTGCGCCCACCAATACGCAGTATTATTGTAGCAGAGGCCAGTGGCCTTGCCAGACCACACGATCCACGCATCGGAGACCGGAACGCAAGCCAGTATTGTCGCGACGAACGTCGACACCAGGAAAAGCCCGCAGTGGACCAGGGTGCCGATGCAGACCTTGCGAAAGGTCTCGTCGGGGAAAACACGAAGGAAGATGCCAATGATGGCCATCTTGGTCAGGATGATCGCTGGGATGTAGCTGACCTGGGTAACCCATGTCCACTGGTGATGTGAGTTCGTTGCATTCTTCAGGTCCTGGAAAGCCGGCGACATACCTTGACAACTTCATTGATCTGCTCCTCCTCCAGGGTCCAGACGTCCTTGCCCATGCCATAGTGCATCACTAGTGTCGTAAGATACAGTGGGAGCGTGTCGAGAGAACTAGGAGTACCCACTGAAGAACTCGCCAACATCCATTGGGATCGAAGAGGCCTGTCGGTGTCAGTGGACGTCCCTTGCGGAAAAGGGGCTGGGTTCAAGCCGCTTACCATGGCCACGAAGGCGCAATAATCTTGCCAGGCCCACTCCTCCAAGGTGTAGCAGACATAAACCCTCGACAATATGAACAGTAGAGCAAAGAACCCTGAGATGGCTGTAGCGATAGGGGCGACAAGGCTTCTGTCACGGACGGGCTCGTTGCACATGGTTTTGGTGATGTTGGCGGCGGCTGTGCCAGGTCAGCAAATCACGGCCAACGGATGAAATAGGGAGAACCTGCGTACCCAAGCCTTCAACAACGGTGCAACTGCTGAAAGTGCAACCTTCGACGCCCAACATGAGTTCCGTGTCGGCGCAAACGCACTTTGAATCGCTGGCCTCGCAGGTCGAATCTGGGAGGAATTGGCCTAGACAAGCGGCCTACGCACGGCCAGTCAGTTCTCTGGATGTAAATATGTTGATCAACAACAGAAGATGGGGAGCAACTTGTTGCAAGACGTACCGCACAACCAGGCATTTTCTGTGGCTGCGCCAGAGCCGTCCACCCACCAGCGCCAGCTAGAACTAGACATGTGAACAACTTCATCGCGTTCAGCGTTCTCCGGAATTGGGAAAGGATTCAGACGCTGACACGATAGATGGCAACTGTCTCACATCAACCTGGAGAGAAAACCACATTGCCGTCGAGAAGTATAAGTAGAAAGGACTCGGCCCTGGAAGGACTCGAGCCAACCCTGCCAGCCGATCAGCTACTTCTTTTGCGCTTCCGCCCCGGAGGGATGGCGATGAGACGTCAGGAGGCCGAAGCAGCTGTGCTGCGTGATGTCTCACAAAGCAACAACGAGTAACCAACATTAGCCAATCGAGGCGATGGCAGCAAAGGTTGCAAGTCATACAGACAGGCCGCAGGCGCTGAAGGCAAGTTCAACTTTGATGAAGACAGCATACAGCAGGCGATCGCAAGACTGCCACCCAGCCCACGAATCTCAGCATAAGCACTGGAGTCGCAGATTTGAGTCTTGACACAAGGACAAAGGAACCAGCCCCATAGCGGGCCGACGGGCACCATCCACGGCTCGCTCGTTTTTGAGGCTCCCTGATCCCGGCGCCTGCGTCGTCGTCACCGGTGACCGAGGCAGGGAGATGAGTGTAGACTATCCCTGGCGTCCGCTGCCGAGAAAAGAGGAAACGTCCCTGAGACAGGGTCACTTGTTGTAGAGGTGTACGACCAACTACAACATTGTCGACCCGACAGAGGGGGCTTCTTCCGTACATCTATGAGTCGGGTAAATAACGAGTCCCTTCTGGTTTCCAAGGGTACGCAGGAAAGGTCAGCTTCATGTCCAATGACTCTTTCTGTGCCATATGATGAAGGGTGTGATCGCTCACAGCACATGGCGAACTCTGAGCTGAGCGACGCGAAGGAAGGGATCTACACTTGGCCAATACTTGGGCCTCACTGTGCCTGTGCGTACATGGATTCATGGTGATAGAGCTTTAGAGTTAATCGCCCTGTGGATTACCCCAGCCCTTGTCAGGAGATTAAAGACCACAATTAAGGACTGTACGGACTAAGGACTACGGACTACGGATACTCAGGCATACATCGCGATGTACGTATCTTGATCCCTTTCGCTATTCAAGCCCTTGGTCCCCCATGTATCATTGAATTGGCTGATTTGCCAAAGCCATCGCTGAGGCTGCATCTCGCTTTGCTATTCCCTCAAGAACCGAATACTACGTATCGCGGGCCGGATTCTTATTAATGGTTAACCCCCCGGTCCTCGGAGCATACTTCATGCATAGTTTGCCATATTATTGCTTTTGATGGCCAATGCCCATTCGCTGGATGTATCCTGTCCCTCCCCCGGAACCGCTTATGCAAGACACCCTGTCTGCTGAGTCGCCGCTCCCGCCTGCCAACTGCATAACAGAAGAAGCAATGAGACGTGCTCGAGTTCCGCAGAGCACGCCGTGCCGCGTCCTGTCTTGTGGGTGATACCTTTGAAGAGTCGTCTGAGTGGCCGTCACCAGACTGGAAGGAACGCGGCAGGCGAAATTGAGCTGCTTCAATCCTCCTCATCTACATGTATCCAACCGTGGAGATCTGCAACGCGGTCTAAAGCTGGGGAGCCAAGCTTTGAGATAGATCCCTGGGCGTGGTGATGCACGTACAGGGATATTTTGGGGTATGAAATGTGATATCAGCCCCGATGGCCGAGTGGCAGCCAAGCAGACACTGGCATATGCCCCCTTTCCTCGCTTGAGTCCCTCGAGTTCTCGCCTCTCTTCGTGCTTACATTCATCTATGCGAGCAATTTGTGTCCGAGCTTGCATCATCAGCCTTGTTTCATCGCCAGCTACCCGCGTGCACGAGCACGAGACAAGTCCCTTTCCCGTCATCGTGGATCATGGCGTACTCCACCTCGACGGTGGCCTCCGTCCTCGTGGGCGCCGTTGTCCTGCTGTACTTCATCTCCCCGCTAGGCAAGCGATCCAGTAGTACCGTGTCACTGCCTCCTGATCCTAAGCCTGCGCCTGTGATCGGCAACATTCACCAGCTGCCCAAGAGCTTGCAATGGCTGCACCTATATCACATGAGCAAGGAGTATGGACCCATTATGCACTTCAGCATGGCGGGACAGCCGCTCATCATCCTGTCTACACATAAGGCTGCGCACGATCTGCTCAGTAAGAGGAGTGCCAGGTACTCGGATCGTCCCAGGATGGTCATGGCCGGCGAGCTGGTGACGAGGGGCATGCACATGCTGCTGTGACAGTACAATGACCAGTACAAGCTGCACCAAAAGATGGAGGCGCCCCTGTTGACACTCAAGGCGTCCAGCACGTATCTCCCCCTTCAGGACTTGGAGAGCCAGCAGCTATTGTTGGATGAGATCACGGAGATGGAGACACATGGCGAGAGGGGTGTCGACTTTCACCATCACCACGAGCGAGCCATGGCCAGCACCATCTACTGTCTCAACTACGGCTATCGCCTCAAGACGGGCCACGAGCAGTCCCTGCAGGACGGCAAGAAGGTGCAGGCCGAGTTTGCCAGGACAGGCCAGGTTGGAGCCTACCTCGTGGACTCGATCCCCGCCCTCAACCGCTTGCCTCGCTTCCTTGCCCCGTGGAACAAGGAGGCTGATGAGCTGTTTGCGCTCGAGTGTAACCTCCACGAAGGCAACCTGAACAAGGGCTTGTCAAACCCCGGCTGGAACTTTAGCAAGTACATGAAGGCCTCGCCCGAGGGCAAAGACATGGACAAGACAGAACTGGCTTTTGATCTGGGCATCCTTGCGGACGCAGGCCTCGACACGTCCACTGTGGCGCTCGACTGGTTCATCGTGGCCTGGATCACCAGTGGCAGCACATGGGTGTCCAAGGCCCAGAAGCTGTTGGACGAGGATGTGGGCAAGGATCGCATGCCCACATTTGACGATCGCCCCAAGCTGGCCTTTATCGATGCCATCGGTATGTGGCAACTTTGTTCACCTTTCTTTTCCCATCTGTGCCCGAGACTACATGGGTGATTTGTGCTGTATCATGCAGCGGCTGACATGCATCCACAGCCAGCGAGACCCTGCGATGGCGTCCTGTTGTCGTGGGTGGCGTACCGCACTTTATCAAGACGGAGGACTCGTACATGGACTACCGCATCCCAGCCAACTCCATCGTTCTGCCCAACGCCTTTGCCATCTGTCGTGACGAGTCCGTGTTCGGCGCCAATCCTAACTCCTTCGACCCCGAGCGTTGGATGACAGGCGACACGACACAACCTCCCACCGTGGACGCCTGCGGTCTCAACACGACTGCCCTCAAGGATCTGCCGCAGACAGGCTTCGGATTCGGTCGTCGTATCTGCACCGGCCGTATCATTGCCCGCAACCAGCTCTTCATCCAGATGGCGCGCATGCTGTGGGCCTTTGACGTCGAGGCTGGCATCCGCGAGGATACAGGTCAGAGGCATGTCGTCGACGACATGGACTGCACGGAGGGCTTTGTCACGCTACCCAAGCCTTTGAGAACGGTGATGAAGGTGAGAGGTGAGCATGTCACGAGGATAGTCAAGGAGAGAGGTACCACCCACAACATTAACCATGCGGCTGTGCTAGAGCAGATGAAGGTGCAAAAGAACTGAGGGTTGATGCTGGTAGTCGATATTTGACAGAATGTCCTTAACTCAACTTCTGCAAATGGTGATGTGCCTCGGAGAAGTCACTCATCATGGCCAAGTTCCATTTCATCGTGTAGCAGCAGACTCCTTCGGTGGTTGACGGGAGCCGCCAATGCGCCCATGGTACATGTACTGACATTGTTTAAAGATAAGTAGGGAGGCCCTGATGCCGACTCAAAAACGGTAGCGGACCCAGTCTTGGGACAAAACCAAACGCACAAGGGAATTTCAAAGAAAAGGGACAGTCTTCACGCTACGAGAACCTAAGGTAAGGTACACTCCACATCGCTCTGATAATAGTTGATTTGCCAACTGCAGTACAAGGCATGTGAATGCGAGCCTGCTGTTGAGCGATCAAGAAGCCAAGTACAACAACATGGACAACCGCCCACGTACATTTAATCTCGCGAGCACTGCATCAACATCACGAAGCGACATTAGGAAGGCAACTTGATGTTTCTCGACATTGTCAATCAAATACCAAGACTAGCTCCAGTGAAACATCCCACTCAAACTCAAATCAAGAGAAGAATGTACATTATCCCACGGCCCATTGTCCATCCACCCGACAAGGTTCCCACCATCAAAGACCGGCCGAGCTTGGAACGGTTGATTCGAGAGCAAGTTGTTGGGGTTCTAGGTTGTCGGGGCTCGGGATCGGACCTAAAAATCGTATAAAAGGGAGTTTAGCCACTCCGCAGGCTAAGTGAGTACAGCTCCCTTCAGATTGTTTGTTTGTTTGTCATCTTCGCCCAGCAGGCTCAGGCCATGGAAGTTTTGCATTCATCACGAGGGACCTCACCTTTGAGTTGAGTCGCAGAGAGCAAAACAAAGCTCAGAAATGAAAAGCACAAGAGGCCGATGATGACATGACCGAATGCGGTTCTGAGGCCGACGAGGTATAGGGTGAAGAAGACTGGACTGTTGCAAGTGCACGGTGCAGCCGACCAGGTGGATATGCAGTAATAAAGACTTGAAGGAGGAAGGCAAGACAAAACAAGAGATGGTTGGACTGGAGGAAAAACAGAACGAGCCGATGCTGTGGTGGGAGATGTGAACGCTGCGGCCGTGATGATGTCTTGGTAAAGGAGAGTGAAGAGACGATGGAGGGGAGACTGGAGGATGGGCACGCATGATATAGTCATCACAAACGCAAGTATCGCACTTTCCGAGGGGATCCTGAAAGCACGGAAAGAACAACAAGGCAAGAGTAATTCGCATGCGTTGGAAGGTGCCAGTGCCCGTGGACAGACACCACGGAAACCGCAGGCGCCCTCGGACGGAAAGATCGATTCCAGGCCTCGGATTCTCGACAAGAGCCAAAGGAGACTGCTTGAGAGCACTCGATTAATCTTGCGTATCTTTACATGATGGCTGAAATGTTCTCCATGGTTGCTGCAAGAGGTAGCGGTCTATGGTCACTCAGTCTGACTGGTCCTCCAATTGTTCGCGCAAGTATATCACACTCCTATATCTCTTTGAACTGCCCGTGGCTCTTGACCAAACCCGTGCATTGGGCTTGGAAAGACCAACACGAAGTCAGCCTTGTCGACTTCATGTACTACTCGATCAAGAAATAAGCCAGAGCAGCCAAGCTTCAGTGATCTAGATAGGAAGCACCAACACGGCGTCTGTGGCAGGGAAGATGCCTCAATTTGGAATCTATAGCCTACCAGGCAGGTACCTAACGAGTATCGCTCCCTCTGCATCTCAAACCACCGTCCTTGACTCAACCTGACCAACAGGCTTCTCCTTTCCCATATCCGCCTCCAGATCCCTCCATGTCTCCTTCTGTGTCACGTATGTCGGCTCACCACGCTTGGCATACCCAGACTGGCCGAACTTCACATCTTGAAACTCCTCTGCGTTCTCATTCGGCACGACACCCAGGGCGGAAGCTTCCTTGGGGGTGAATGTCGCCCAGTCGTCGTACAGGTCGAACGCGCCAGCTCCTGGAACGGGAAAGACGAGCACAAGACTGTAGTAGAGTATGAAAGAGATGGCCATGCCCGTGAAGAAGGCTGTGTAGTAAATCTGGAACAAAGCATCAGGGGCGCCAGTCATTTTACCAGCGCTGGCGACAAGACCGCCGATTGTGGGCGCCCATCCAGCGATCCAGCAAGGGATGACGCGCCAGTTGAAGCCGTGAGAGTACCAGTAGTCCGAGTTCTCGGGACGGTAAAGATCAATCAGCTTGATGCGCTGGCGACGGATAACGTAGTAGTCGGCAACCATAACGCCTAGCAGAGGGGCAAGGAAGACGGAGAAGGAACTGAGAACCGTGACAAAGGTGGCGGCACGGTTGATGAGCTGCCAGGGCTGGATGATCCACGTGGCGATGAAAGTGATGAGCGCGCCTCGGCGGATGTCGACGTAGCGAGGGAAGATACCGGACAGGTCGATGCCACCGGCGACAGCATTGCCGCAGACGTTCTGGAAGAGGATGGCGAAGCCAAAGGCGACGGACAGGAAGAAGACGCCTGCGCGTGCAGCGGAGGAGCCGTGCCCGCTGTCCATCATGACCATCATCAAATCCGGTGGGTTCCAGAAGATCTCGCCATAGATCCTCTGGCAAGCCGCCGTGGTGACGAGGCCAGCTATCGAGACAATGATACCAATGATCCACTGCACGGAAAACGTGCCGACGATCAACCCCCACCTGTTGCAGGCGTAACGCGAAAAGTCACTCTCGTTGGTCATGCCGGCAGCCTTCTGGCCGATAGCCTGGTTCAAGGCCGCCATCATGATCCAGGAGATGCCCCAGCGCGAGGTGGCGGGGACGTCCTGTCCCTTCCAAAAGATAGGACCGACGCCCTTGGCCACGGAGAGGGACCAGACCATCATAGAGAACATAGCGAGCCCGCAGCCCAGCGAGGAGAAAAAGAAGGGCTTCTTGAAGCGCTCGGGGCAGATAAACAGAAAGGGCACGGACAGGAGCCAGAAGATGGTGAAGCCGACCATCTCGCTGGTTGTCGTGGGCACGCTGGTAGGCAGCGTGTTCTTCATGGTGCTGAAAGAGGGCCAGATGGCCGTCAGCGCGACGGTGACGAGCTTGCCACCATTCCAGCACTGGAGGGCGTTCCAGATAAAGTTGAGCATGACACGCTGGATCAGGGGGATGTAGGCGCCACGGAAGCCCCATGTGTAGCGGTTCTGCACAGTGAAGCCAATGTGCCATGTGAGGCCGATCCAGCCGATGACGCAGGTGAAGATGGAGACAATGAGGCGCGAGACAACAATGATGGCCATGGCCTGGCCGACGGAGAGACCTTGAGTGAGGAAGGTGTTGGGTGTCTGCCACGTCGAGACGTTGAGTGCGCCCCTGTGCTCACTCGTCAGCAACGGCCGGACCCAGATACGTTGTCTGATTTGGTCTGACTTACAGAGACGCTGCGCCAAAGTAGTTGAACCAGCCCCAGGTTCGGCGCGACGGAGGGAGCGGTACTAGATCACGGTTGCACCATGCTGTAGTTTCCTCATGGCGTGACTCGTCAGCCTTGAGGACGGCTGCGTCCCTGATTCTGCGGACAACAGACATGTTTTTCGTCGCTTCGCGTGATCCGTTACAAGAGGAGGAGAGATCTTGACGGTCTGTGACGATCGACAAGAGGGTGCCATCAGGCTTCTTATCACCTTTGACCAGAGCAGGACGCTTGACCAGTCCAGTCCCTTGGTACCACGGATTGGCAGAGACCCAAGACCCTGGGACTACTAACACGACTTATCAAATATGGGGAGACAGTATGCCTATATCGGACTCCTTTGTCCGAATGCCACGCGAGCTAACTTAGCATGCTTGGCGATTGATCCTTCTGGCTCATGGGAGGATGATTTGTCAAAGCAACCATCAACCCAACCCCCTGGTCATGTTGGACTAAAGCCGCAGCACGGTATTGCGGCATTACCAATGGCAGCTTATCAAACGCGGAGATGCTTATTGTCCGTAGAAGGAGAAACGAGGCAGGATAATGGAGCTTCATCCCTCGAAGATGGACCCTGAACCCCCGCAAGCTCGGGTAAAAGCCGTGATAAGGCAGCAGAAGAGCGCATCGAGGAGTGAATTGTCCCTCGTCGGCATCGACGATACGCAGCATTCAGCGTTGAGGACATGGATGATAAGGTATTGATGGAGAGGCGCTACTGAACGAGTCCCCGCTCTATCAACGGGAATAATCGACGGCATCTCCATCGTTTAAGGTGACGAGATCCGGCAACGTCGTACGTCGATTGGGCTGAACTCATCCACATATCGGAGCCCACTCCGACAGCATGCGAGAAGGGACCTTTTGACCGACCGACTTCGGCGCAATGCGACCTGGATGTATCAAGGGCGTCCCGGGACTATTTCATATCTGACGCCCGTTTCCAAGGAGAGAGTACGGTGATTGGGCTCTGGTGTTATCCAGAAACACGAATACCATTCGTCTTTAAACGCGAGTCTTGGAGTATCCAGCCGAGATGGCGACAGCATCTTCAGCTCTGCGCATAGGCGTTGACGTCGGTGGGTGAGTTCGAGACATTCTGATGCATTTCCCTTGACCTTTGTGAGAAGCAATGTAGAGCAGACCAATGTCCAAGCAGCCCTGTTCACCAATACTGAAAGTAGTCCCCTCCACTTGCAGGTGAGATGGAGGTATTGGTAGACAGAGTACGTGAGGGCTGCTTTCTGCTTGCCCGCTAGCTTGCTCGGTCGAGGCAAGTCGGTCAAACGCAGAACCCCTGGCACTGACAATCAATACCAGCACAAACACCGACGGCGTCATCCTCGACCTCGCACAAGCCAGCACACCGTCTCGCGGCATCCTCGCTCACCACAAATCCAGCACCACCAAGAACCCGAGCGATGGCATCAACAATGTCATCGAGACCATGTTCTCGCAGTCCTCTGCCATTCACCCGACCGACGTCGCCAGCGTGACCATTGGCACGACGCATTTCATCAACGCCGTGGTGGAAATGGACCAGTCGCGTCTGGCCAAGGTCGGCGTCATCCGCCTATGCGGCCCCTTCTCCAAGGATATCCCCATTGGCATCGACTGGCCGCCGAGATTACGGGACATTATGTGCGGTCACCGCAGTTTGGTTTCGGGCGGGCTGGAGATTGACGGCGGTCTCATCGCGGAGCTAGACGTCGAAGAGGTCAAGCGCGAGGTCGAGGCCATCAAGGCCAAGGGCATCAAATCCATTGCCATTGTCGGTGTCTTCAGCCCCATCGACGTCATTCATCGTCAAGAAGAGACGGCAGCCGAGGTTGTGAGGAGCGTCTATCCCGAAGCTGACGTTGTCTGCTCCAAGGATGTGGCCAACATTGGTTTCTTTGAGCGGGAGAACGCTGCCATCCTCAACGCGTCCATCCTCGACTTTGCGCGCAGGACAATCCACTCCTTCCAGACGGCCGTGCAGAAGCTCAACCTGCATTGCCCTGTATTCATCACGCAGAACGACGGTACCATCATCCCTGCCAGCGCGGCAGCTCGCCTGCCGATCAGAACTTTCTCAAGCGGTCCCACCAACAGTATGCGCGGAGCTGCCTTTTTGATGCAGAATCAGGATATCAAAGAGGCCATGATGGTTGTCGATATCGGTGGAACAACCACCGACGTCGGTCTCCTACAGAAGAACGGATTCCCCAGACAGGCTGCTGCCTACAGCGAGATTGCTGGCGTGAGGACAAACTTTAGCTACCCTGATGTGAGAAGTATCGGTCTCGGCGGTGGCTCCACCGTCAGCAAAGACAAGACTGGCAGATTGACCGTTGGGCCCGAGTCCGTAGGCTATCAGATTCGTCAAAAGGCGCTCGTGTTTGGCGGTAACACTCCCACGACGACGGACTACACCGTCCTGGGCGATGCTTCCGTCGATATTGGCGACCGCAGCAAGGTAGATGGCCAGGACGCCCTGACTTCCAGTCTCCCCGAGTTCAAGGCCAAGGTCAAGGCGATGCTTGAACAGATTGTCGACACGATGAAGACATCGCCCAACCCTATACCTGTCGTTCTCGTGGGCGGCGGTGCGGTCATCGCGCCAGACTCTCTGAACGGCGCGAGCCGCGTTGTCAAGCCCAACTGGTCTGGCGTCGCCAACGCTATCGGTGCCGCGACAGCGCGTGTCAGTGGCGTCATTGACTCAGTCGAGAGCACAGAGTCGCGCAGCAAGACCGAGGTCATGGAGGCCGTGTCACAACGAGCCATTGAGGTTGCTGTCACCAGTGGTGCGCTGAGAGAGACGGTCACAATCGCAGAGATGGAGAGCTTCCCACTGCAGTATATTGCGGACAAGTCGAGGATCATCGTCAAGGCAGTGGGTGATTTTGACTACTCCCGCACGGATATCCAGTCGGCACCAATCATGGATGTAGCCAACGGGGACTTTGCGGATGATGCAGACCATGTTGCGTCAAAAACGGACGGTAATCATGGCGACATATCGAGAGAGGAGGCTCCTTCGTCTGGAAGTCTGGTGCACACAAAGGATTCTATCAGCACCTACAGGCCCCGTGTTGGCAAGAGGACCTGGCTGCTGTCAGAGACGGATCTCGAGTTCATCTCGACAGGATGTTACATCCTGGGCACCGGTGGCGGTGGTAGCCCATACCAGCACTTCCTCCGCTTGAGACAGATGGTCCGCCAGGGCGTCACTTTGCGAGTCATCTCCCCTGACGATCTCAAAGACGATGACCTGGTCGCATGCGGTGGTGCCAAGGGCTCGCCACAGGTCTCGACAGAGAAGCCCGTCGGCGACGAGATACTCGAATCGCAGTGCGAGCTGTACGCCTTCCTGAACAAGTCCCCCAACGCCGTGGTCCCACTCGAGATTGGCGGTGGGAATGGTCTGCAGGGTCTCATCATCGGCGCCTCCAACGCTCTGGACATTCCTGCCATTGATGGCGACTGGATGGGCCGCGCGTACCCAGTCTCGTGGCAGACCACACCGGTTGTCTATGAGAAGAGAGCCACGATGATCCCCACGTGTATTTCGGACGGCAACGGCCGCATCATTTTCATGACAAAGGCACCCACCGAGCTCGACGCCGAACGTGCCCTACGCGCGGCGCTGTCGCAGATGGGTTCGCACGTTGGCTGCGCAAAGGGCCCCGTGAGCGGTGCCAACACCAAGAAATGGGTCGTGAAGAACACAATGTCTCTCGCATGGCGTATCGGTCGCGCCGTGGCGCTATCTCGCTGCACGAATACCATTGACACTGTAGCCGAGTCCATCATCGAGGAGGTGGGTGGCGCCGAGTCGGCGAGTGTCCTCTTCAAGGGCAAGATTGTCGGCGTGGAGCGCGTGCTGAAGATGGGCCACGCATATGGCGAGGTGACCATCGAATCGACGAGTGACGAGAAGACGGATGCTTCCAAGGAGAAGCTGGTCATTCCTTTCAAGAATGAGAACATTTATGCCAAAAAGGTGTATTCCGACGGTAATGAGGAGATCTTGGCCATCGTGCCCGATCTAGTCACCGTGCTCGATGCGCAGAATGGCGAGGCGTTGGGGACGCAGGACTACCGATATGGCCTGCCTGTTGTCGTGATAGGCATCACGGCATCGGAGAAATGGACGTCGACAGCGAGGGGTCTCGAGATAGGCGGGCCTAAAGGCTTTGGGTTCCATGATCTGGAGTATAAGCCGTTGGGCAAGTTCAGCAAGCCGGCCAGTGTGATCGATGAGTATGACCGGGATGCGTAGCGGCAGCCTCAGGTATGAATATGTGAGAATAGAAAAAAGAAAGTTCACATTCCATCGGCAAAAGCGCCCCCAGGGAGGAACGCTTGCACCATGGCATTGCCTCCGTGATGTAGCTGTAGATATGAGCTGATGGCAGGGGCCTCCACTCTGGCTCGCAGTGCAATCCACCATATAGTCCGACTCGCCTTGCGATACCAGAGATACAGCAGCAAGAGCGCAATGGGGTCCCTTGCGAGGAGGAGCTCCTTGAAAGCATCACGAATGCTGCGCATGAAAGGGTGTGCCATGCCCGTCGTCACCTCACTATCTGGAAGACGTAAGACATGTGCCAATGCATGAGCCGCATGAAGATACGGATTGGTGTCCACAGTAGACGACTCTGTGAGGCAGCATAGAGCTGCCAAGGCTGGCGGGATGCCATCCACGCCCCTGTCCGGCAGAGGCGCATGCAACTGGGCATACGTCGCCGACAGGACGCTAAACAGGCTGTCCCGTCTGAGGGGGTTGACAATGTGCCACAGCGAGTCCTTTGCCTCGTTCATCCGCAGCCAGTCCAGATCAGAACGCCCATAAGACTGGAGAGGCCAAGAGTCTTGCGGCGTGTCCACGTCGGGAGAGGCGAAGGAGAGCATGGCGAGCGCAGCGGCAGTACCCCAGATTGCGTCCTTATCTTGGGGTTGAATGGGCTCTTTTAGACGCTCTTGCAAGAGGGCGGTACCTTGAGACCAGTGGTAGCATTCTTGCACGTTGTGTGGGCTGGTGCCGTGTGATGAGGCTGCTAGGTAGCGATCGTGGGCAAATGCCACGGCAAGGGACGCGTGCATCAGGAATGGGTTCTGCCCGACGTTAGTCCATGGAACTAGTGTCTCTGGTGAAAGTGCATGTTCACGGTAAAAGCCAGTCCCAGCATCCTATGATTGACTTGGACCATGGCAGGGTCATCCGGGGTGATGAGGCTGCGACCAAGATAGCGGGTGATGAAGTCCTGACATTTCGCACTCAGGAGATAGGAATAAGTCTCGTCAGATGTCCAAATGGGACTGGAGACTGGTGATTGAGGCTGGACCTTGCGTTGGACCACCAAGGTAGGCTTCTTGCTAGCAGCAACAGGCTGCAGGTCGCCGTGTTGCGGCATGAAGTTGCACAGGACGCCGAATGAGCAGCATTTCTTGCACTGGGGTTTTTCTTCGTCGCACTGATGGCGGGAGTGGAAGCAGGCCAAGTCAGCTCAATGGATCATCGTGCAGTGGCGGTCTGCGAACCTTGAGCTTCCTGAGCTTGCAGTTTCGACAGCCATACCGCGATCGGCGCGAGGGTTGGCGGCCAGGGCAGTCGTCCCTACCACGACTTGCAGCCATTGCCTCAAGCAGAAGGAGTGGCAGTCAAGAAGCGTTGGGGGATGCTCCATGCTGTGAGAGCGGACAGGAGGGAGGTTGAAACTTGAGCATCGGGAAATGGTTGATTGGTGAAATGGCGATTACCCTAGAGCTAACGTCGGCCTCCCCTTTTAGGACAGACTAACCCCCTTTCGGATACAGGCTGCCACGCTAGCCGTGGATCGGATACAGAGGCCGCTGATTGGTCGCGCTGTACTTGGAGCCCCTTGGCGCGTATTGACAGTCATGGGCCTTGGCTGAACACTTGAACGCTCTGTTGACCGTTCAGCATTACATATAAAGTAGTACTGTTTCTTCTAAACCGGATTCAAATCAAACTTCCACTACATCTTCTACATCAAGTCCCCCACTGCTCTACAATTCGCAATGGCAACCCATCGTGCTGCCGTGTCCCCTGCCAAGGGTCAACCCTTTGAAATCCAACATCGCCCGACCCCAAAGCCAGGACCAGGCGAGCTTCTCATAGCCGTCAAGTCGGTCGCCATCAACCCAGCGGATGTTCGCATGCGAGACGAGGGACTCTATATACCCAAACACCCCGCCGTCCTGGGCTTCGACCTCGCAGGCCTTGTCGTCGATGTTGGTGAGGAGGTGCCCTCTCATTTTCAGCGCGGCGTGACGCGCGTCGCTGCATACTCTGCTTTCATGTGGAAGCCAAGTTATGAGAACTATGGCGCGTTTCAGGAGAAATATCTAGTCCCGTGGCAGCATGCTATCCCTCTTGCCGACACCGGACTTTCATGGAATCACGCAGCGACCTTACCTGTTGCTGTCCAGGTACCGCTCTGTGCATGGGATATTCTGGGAATCTCTCGACTTGGTGAAGCTACGGCACCTCCTTCTTCTGAAAAGAACGAAGTCCTCCTGGTCTGGGGCGCCTCCTCGAGTGTCGGGACCATGGGCGTCCACACGGCGAGCCTGCTGCGAGACGACCCCAACTCGCCCTTTTCAGCCATCTACACCACAACTGGTGCTTCCAATGTGGATTACGTCGCGTCTTTGGGGGCAGATTGTGTTTTCGACTACAAGGACCCGCAAGTGGTGGACACGATCGTCACGACGGCGAAAGAGCGTGGGCTTGTGATACGCCACTGCTTCCTCGCTACCGGTGACCTGTCAGCTTGTCAGGCTGTTCTCAAGGCTTTCGTGCCTTCATTCCAGGGAAAAGAAACTCGAGGAACGCAAAAGGCAAAAGTTGCTTCGGCTCCTTTGATTCCGCCGCATGCAGAGAGCGTAGATGGGGTGGAGACTGTATTTGTGATGCCCTCCATGGACGAGAAGGAAGGGTTGAAGCAGTTTGAGTACTGGTTTGGGACTTATATCAGTGAGAAACTAGCCCAGGGAATCATCAAGCCGAGTCCTGGGCCGACCCTCGTGGGAAAGGGTTTGGAGGCTATCAATGCTGGGTTGAACCAGATGACCAAGGGAGTCAGCTGCACCAAGTTGGTCGTCGAGATATCTGAATGAAAGATTAGTGGCTATCAAGAATATTATTTGAATTATTTCGATGCTACCTAATTGGCTTTGTTTGACCGCATCCAACATTACAATGGCGATAGTTATCATACTGGCCTGGTATAACAGGCTACCCCTGATTCATGTAAACAAAGAAGGGCGTGCAATGAACGTGGTGGAAGACCACAGCTTTCAGCAACCGCGATACCGCAAGTTCCACCGTCTCTTGAGCCTCAATACCCAAAAACCACCACTTCACGCTGAGAATGGCTGTTCCCGCTTGCATTGCGGTGGAGAGACAGTATACCCTCTGAGCGCAGGCTCCTCCGCAGCCTTGGGTAGATATGTCACCAAAGACAGCGCAGCAATCACAATTGCATTCTCCGTGACCAAAAAGTCGTCCAAGCCCAGCCCAGGCGCCAGATATGACGCGCACACACTTCCCAGATCCAGTCGCGACAAGTCGCCCGGACCAGAATGCGTCAGCGCGTCCTTGGCCAACGCGAAGGCAAGCGGATTGGCAAGCGTGCTCTCGTGCGTGTAAAGAGTACCAGCCAGCCCGCCCTTGCAGACCTTTTGCACCTCGGCGTTGGTCACGCCAACGCCTCGCTCGTCGAGCATATACGCGGACGCAATAGTCCCGGACTGGGGCTGCACAATCTCATCAAGGAGCCCCGAGTAGATGCTCGTGGTGGGCACGTAGCCCGAGTCACCGCCATCTGCGCGGAGGGTGTTGATAAAGTCGCTTCCGGCCTTTTGCTGCAGCACGCTCGGGTTGTTGATGAGGCCGCTGAGGGTGAGGAGGTTGGCCAGGATGGTGCCCTTGTAGTCGGCGCTGATGGCGACGTGGTCCGTGGTCACCTCGCGGGTAGACGGCCAGTACTTGAACGCCCACTGCACGTCAATATTTCCTTGCGACCAGGCAATGATGCCAATGTCGCGCTTTGTGATGGCGGCGATGTAGTGCATGGCGTAGGCGGCATATTCGGCGTTGTCTTGGGCGTCGTCGTTGAGGAAGCCGGGCACGTTGACCCAGACCGGGTCAGCCCAGTCGACGTCGGTGAGCAGCGGGATGAAGTTGCCCTTGAAAGCCGTGTAGCCATTGGATCCGGTGCCGGGGAAGAGGATGACTGGGGGCTTCTCGCCGTACGTGAAGCCAGGCGGGATGTAGATGGCGGATCGCAAGTCGTCTTCCGGCACCGAGTATGCAGGATCGCACGAATCTGCCTTTGGGTAGATTTTCTTGGGCGGAGATGGGTTACTGGCTGCTGTTAGCTATGTCTGGTTCTTTAGGTAAAGAGCACCAATGATTACTCGTTGTTGTTGCTGCTTTCCTTTGAGAAAAAGCCATCGATGTAATCGAACAAACCGTCCACCGTTCCGGAGATGAGACCATTCGCAACGAGCTTGGCAGCATAGTCGACAATGTCAATATCCTTGCCGCTGCTTGCCGCAATCGCCTGCAATCGTGCAATGGCTTCTTCCGTGCTCTTGAGAGATTTCCTGGAGGGACTCATCTGGTGCAGGATGTCGATGGCCTCGTCTCTGTCACCTCGGTTGACTGCATCGCTGAGATGGCCCAACAAACCACGGACGACATCGTCCACGCCGCCCATGACACCATTAACAAAGGCGTTGACTACGTCGTTGTGCTTGTCGAGCGGTGCAGGGCTCGCGACGCACAAGGCGCCCAGGCCCAGAATGACAGCACCGAGTCTCATTGTGTCTGAGGCTTCGCACTGACACGAACTGGCTGAGACAGGACGATAGTAGCTACTACCATTGTCCCGGCGGGACGGGCTGCTTATTATTATTATTAAGGTTAGACTCAATATGCCGCGATCGCTTAGCTGGTTCTCCCCAGCCCCTGGCGAGCTCATTTCCCCATTCCGTAATTCCTCAAGAAGTACCGAGGCTTGGCAAGACGCAGGGATCCGATTGAATTCATCGAAACCCGTTCCTGTCCTACATAGCAGAGCTCGCTTTGAGGCTTTTGATCGCATCATACACTATACCGAACCAGGTGAGTCTTCCGAGTCAACAGGACACATGGCTCTCTGTCTTGTTGGCCGTCCTCACCACGACATTGCGACAGCTTCTGGCCCATGACCGTTTAAGGTAGAAGTTAGAAAACGAAAGCTCTTGGGCTGGAATTAGCGCCCTTGGTCTCCAGCGGGGGTCAACACAAGGTTTGTGGGGAAAAGGCCCTAGACCCTGTCTTTTCTCCCAAACATTCCTCACGAATCTCACGATCGCCTTGTAGATTTTCCTATCTCGAAATCATGGAGCGAGTGCTCCGTACTAAAGTACTTTTGGAGTTTTGAGCCTCGGTCAAACTTTCAAAGAAGTTTGATCGATTTATTAGGATGGTATCGTCCATTACATCGCATGGCTGTGGACGGACTTTTCGATCCCTTTTGGACACGCGAAACATGAGACAAAGGCAATGAGGAGCGAAAGAAACCCGGCCAGAACAAAATAACCGCCTTACATGAACATAGCACATTAACGGGCGCGTTTGAAAATTCCATTTTCCGATCTATACATTTAAACAAGGCCAATATGCATCGAGATACCTACGAGGACAAATCTTCATACACTGTCTAGGGTAGGTATTAGCGGTATCGCTCCCTTGGCCGTCGGACAGCTCTATATGTACATTGTGTGAAGACACTTGGATAAACGTTTGCGACTTTTGCAATTGAGTTGGATCAGGTTTCTTTCCAATACCAAAGTGCTTGAATAGCGGGGAGGAAGCCTTCCACAGTCGCGGTCTGAATACGAGGCCTTACAATGGGCGCATCGGCCTGGTCTCGGGAGCCATGTCCGATGGTCGCTCGGCGCCCGAATCTATGGCCATCGCAGCACCATGAGTCGATTTTCTTCATGTTCATTGTTCATTGATACTGGGTTGACTTTTCTTTCCTTTTCAGACAAATGATACCAGCTTTCCATCATGAGCGACGTACACCCTCGACCCATCACCGTCAAGGAGATCAAGGCCATCGCTGAGAGACGCCTGCGGAAACCCGTCTGGCGATACTACGTGGATGGCGCTGATGAGCAGCTCACCGCCGGCTGGAACGAGTCCATCTACGACCAGTGAGTTTTCTGCTGCCCATGCGAACTTGTCTGACGCGCATCCCCCTCCCAGACTGGTCATCCGACCCCGTATCCTGCGAGATGTCTCGACCATCGACACATCGACCACCATCTTCGGGAAGCACTATGACATCCCCATCGCCATAAGCCCCAGTGCATACCAGAAACTTGTCGGACACGGCGGCGAGATCGACATGGCACGCGCAGCCTTTGCGTCTGGCACAAATGTCTGTCTGTCCTCCAACGCCACGACATCCATGGAGGACGTGGCCCAACTACTGCCCACACGCGGGCCAGAATATCCAATGCCGTGGTTTCAGCTGTACTTTGTCCGCTCTCGGTCCATCACACAGGCTCTGATCCAGCGCGCTGAAAAGGCCGGTTACGAGGCTCTTGTGCTGACGGTGGACACGCCACTCATGGGAAATCGGCTGCACGAGCGAAGGGAGCCTCTGCAACTGCCGTCGGACCTCAGCATGGCCAATTTGACGACGATTAAGGGCGGGGGCGCCTCAAAGGGCCGTCTCATTCTCAACGCAGAGACGGCAGCGGAGGCCGCCCAGGTCGTCCGCGATCATCCCGACACACTCACCGATTCCAGGCTGACCTGGGAGGAGACCGTTCCCTGGCTCCGGGCCCAGACTAAGATGAAGATCATCCTCAAGGGGGTGTTGACGGCAGAAGACGCTCTTCTATCCGTCGAGGCCGGCGTGGACGCTATTATTGTCTCGAACCACGGTGGTCGCCAACTAGACGGCGTCCCTGCCACGTTGGAAGCGTTGCCCGAGGTCGTCGACGCCGTGCGGGACCGGATACCCATTCTGTTTGATGGCGGTATCACGCGCGGCTCTGATGTGTTCAAGGCACTGGCGCTCGGTGCCGATCTGTGTCTCCTGGGGAGATCGGCCCTCTGGGGTCTCGCGTATGACGGGCAGAAGGGTGTCGAGGCTGTTTTGAATATCTTGGAGAGGGAGCTATGGCGCACCATGGGGCTTAGTGGTGCAGTGTCTATTAAGAACATTTCTAGATCTATGCTGGGGGTTCGGAGGTCCGGTGAAGGGTTTGGAATCGCGAGGCTGTAGATACCAGGGCGGGTTGATGAGACGAGCCCGGGACTAGACTGTGAATTGTTGAGCGTATATTTGCAAGCATATGATGTTGACTTCCTGTTTCGTTTGAACAGACATGATTATGAAGTCGTACGGACTATATAGTTCCTTTTCAACTGGAAAATATTATACTTATGAAAGCTGTTAGGTGAGGTGAGACGTTCAACAGTGTGCTCGAGTCATGTCACCCAGAGCCCTGCCTTTGTCCAGTGCACATCATGACCCCGGACTACTACGACCAGAACACGAGGATTGTTTCGCCGCATTGCTCCATATTCTGTCATGTCGGCGCGCCCGCCCCGAACACACTATGGGGCTTCGGACAGTGGGCGAGGGAGTAGCTTCACCAGAACCCACTTCCCCGAGGCATTTGGCCATCGGGGACACGGCGATTGGCCCATGAGCTGGATATGTCGGCTCGCAATGGTCTGCTGTGAATCAGCTCTCCCCTACCAGAATGTTGGTACCCCAGAATCCCAGGGGAGCCGAGATACCGACCCCAGACTTCATGTTGGCTGATTGGGGATCTGTAGACGGGGCCCCAGACTCCCTCTCCCACCGGCGGGCTGTATAAAGACCTTTGAAGTTCGCACAATCCATGGTCAGAAGGCACCTGTCATCAATCTTCATCTTCAAGCCTTGCCGACCATGACTGACACACGCCCCAAGTCCGCCGACCACGATGCGCAGCTCGAGCAGCTCGACACTGTCCACACAAACCTGGAGAAGCCCTCGGGTCATGATGACATGCCCATCGTGGACGAGCATTTCCAGGCCGTGTCCCGTCGCGTCGTGCGCAAGCTGGACATGACGCTGATGCCCATCATCTGGCTGCTGTACCTGTTCAACTATCTCGACCGGACGGCCATTGCGTGCGTCAGACGTCTCTGTGCTGCCTCGGAAGAACTCCCCCACTGACTTTGCACAGCCAGTCCAAACTCAACAGTATCGTCGAAGATCTCAGCCTGACTGGCACCCAATTCAGCACGGCAGTGTCCATCCTCAACGCTGGGTGCGTCGTGCCTCTGGGGGCGTGCTGACTAACTGACTGGCTGACACACGACAGATACATGCTCATGCAGATCCCGAGTAACATGATTCTCACCCGTGTCCGGCCATCCCTCTATCTACCCGTGTGGGCCTGTATCTGGTCCGTCGTCTCCGCGAGCACGAGCGCCGTCCACAACTTTGGCCAGCTCATCGCCGTTCGATGTCTCCTGGGCATTGCAGAGGCCCCCTTTTTTCCCGGCGTCTTCTTCCTGCTCTCTTGCTGGTACACCAAGGCCGAGCTTGGTCTGCGCATGGCCATCTTGTACTCTGGTCTCGTGATCGCCACAGCCTTCTCGGGTCTCATTGCCGCTGGCGTCTTTGCCGAACTTGACGGAGCCCACGGACTCGCCGGCTGGAAGGTGAGACACGCTTCACACGATTGGCAAACGTTGTGCTGACCCGTCACTCAGTGGCTCTACATTATCGTGGGCTCGGTAAACATGGGCCTCGCCCTCCTCGCCTTCTTCCTACTCCCTGACTTCCCCGAGTCCAACACGGGCAGCCAGAAGTGGCTGCTCACAGAGGAGGAGCGTCGTGTGGCAAACCAGAGGATTTCCATGGACCGCATCGTCCAGGAGAGCAACCGGTCTGTCTGGTGGGGATTCCGTCGTGCCGTCACAGACTATCGCACTTGGACCTTTGTGAGTCTTGTCCTCAACTTCCAGCACAGCGTGTCTCCCCCTTGCTGACCCCGCCTAGATCTTCATGCTCATCTGCAACCACGCCGCGTATGGCTTCAACTACTTCTACCCCTCGATCGTCAAGGGTTTCGGGTTCGGGTCCAGGACGATCACCCTACTCTGCACAGCGCCGCCGTTCCTCATCGGCGCGCTCGCCTCGCTCTTTGTCTCCTGGTCGAGCGACAGACGCAACGAGCGATCGCTGCACATTGCCATCCCTATGGGCCTCTCCATTGTGGGCTTCATCATCTCCGTGTCGACCCTCAACGGACCCGCGCGCTACGTCGCCTCGTTCCTGTACGTGACGGGCTGCTTCGCGGCCAACGGGCTCGTGTACTCGTGGGCGGCCAGCGTGCTGAACCAGACACCGGAGAAGAAGGCGGTGGCGACGAGCATGATCAACGTGCTCGCGCAGCTGGGCAATATTATGAGCCCCTACTTCTTCCGTGACCAGGATGAGCCGCGCTATATGATGGCCATGATCCTGCTGATTGTGTTTGCCGCCCTCAGCGGTGGTACGTGCCTCTTCCTCAAGTGGGATCTGACGAGGGCGAACAAGAAGATGGCAGAGGAGGCCTCGATCTACGGGACGGAAGCGAGGCTGTTTACGAGCTAGGCATGCCGATGAGCCTCCAGCTGAGTGCATGTGCCAAGTGCGATGAATCTAGGATTCATATACAGGAAGATGAGTGGCACAGGTTGAACATAGTCCGCAATATTAAGTCGTATTGAATATCAGGGATTCAGCATTCAGCAGTGCTCGCCTGTCATGACTCAAGACCATGTAGCCGACTTGACCGCTTCTCCAAGACTCCAACTAAGACGCCGTCTGACTCTGTCCCCCCTTGACCTTTCCCCTCTCGCTCCAGGCCCGATCGCAGACTGTACACTGCATGTAAACATCCATGCACAATGCAGCCCTCGTCGTCGCCGGACGCATCGGACGCAGCAGCGAAGCGCGCATTCGCCTGCGAGAGATGCTCCCGTCGCAAACAGCGCTGCGACCGCACCATCCCGCTCTGCGCACCGTGTCGCCTAGCCCGGGCCCTCTGCCGCAGCTCGTCGCGCGAGGAGGCCGTCATCCAGGGCAAGGACAGCGAGGTCACCCGCAAGGGGTACGTGACCCTGCTGTTGGAGCAGATTGCCGCCGTCGAGGCCCAGCTCGAGGCGGAGACGACGCAGCAGCAGCAGCAGCAGCAGCAGCAGAGCCCTTCGCCAGCAGCGTCCGACTCGGACGCCCTCGCGCCTCCTCCGACGAGCATGAACATGTCCTTCCTGTCCCTGAGCGCCATGGCGGAACCCTGCACGCGCGACGGCGAGTTCCTCAAGCAGCTGTCCATCTCGCGGCTCATCGCGGGCGTCACCGAGACGTACGGGGGGAACCCCGAGACGGCCTCGCGCGTGGGTTCCCTCTGGGACGGCATCGCCAGCTATCTTCGCCATCCCGCCGGCGCCACGCAGCGGCTGCACATTGCGCGCGACGAGGCAGACAAGGCCCTGCGCACCTACCTCGACGTCGTGGACTTTCGTTTTCCCCGTCTGCCCGTCGCCAAGGTCCAGCGCGGCATCGAGGCGATCGCCGCCCCGGACGAGGCCAGGTACCGCCAGACACTGGCCCGGGACCCTGCGCACATCTTCATGGCCTACGCGGTCATCGCCATTGTCCCGCTCGTCAGCGACAGCTACCCCATCTCGCAGGGCTCTTGGGTCTCTGTGCACCTCCTGGGGAAGAGTCTCAAGGTTTTGGACCGCGTCTTCCACCAAGAGGACGGCGTGGACATTGTCCAGTGCCTGCAACTCCTGGTGATTCTGGCTATCCATTGTTCCACCGCCGGATCCGCATGGCACCTCATTGGTTTCGCTATGAACAAGTGTATTGCCCTCGGGTACCATCGTGAGGATCCCAAGACGGTCCTGTCCATACCGCATACGGAGCTGCTACAAAGGAGATGGGCTTTCTGGGGGTGCTACTTGCTTGACGTGCTCATATGCGCAGCGCTGGGCAGACCATTGAGTATCGATGCGTCGTATATCACCACGCCCGTTCCAGATGCTATGGCAGATGATGTCGAGCAAGACACAGCGCTATTTGCCCGGGACTCGCAAGCTCCCTCCTCAGTGCAAGGGAACGACAGCATGAGCCCGCAAGAGTCACACCACGTCCATCTGTTCCGATACGCCATGCTCCTGGCCTCCGTGATCAGCGACACCCCGAGTAGCACCACGCGTCCCAGCCGAGGCACTGCCAGCGACTTTGAACACTTTCTGGGCAGGGCGCTACATTGGCGGACCAGCGGCCCACCGCACGATGACCCCTTGGTCCGTAGCAGCTATCTCTTCCAGACCTCACTGTACAACACGCTCGTCCTGCGCATCTCTGTCCGTGAGCTCCTTGCGGGGTTTGACTTTGATGACGCCAGCAGTGATGGACTCGCAGCGTGCTTCCGGCACTGGCCAGCTGATGGATGGGTAGTCGAGCAGAGACGGGTCTCGAGGCTCAAGCTGCCTAGTATCTGCACTGCTGTGGCACGAAGCCTGAACCGGACACGGATGAGTGGTCGATCCTACCTGTCCCTGTTGACGGGGTACAGCGCTGTGACCATGGCGCTGGCCTGCCTGTACTGCCTCGCCGTCCGTATCCGACTACTGGCAGCAGGGGGACAGAACAGTGGAAGCCAGGGCACCGCCAGAGCAGACTCACTGCATTTCTCTCCTGCGGCGTTTGGCGCATCGCTCTACGAGAGCCCGGGGCAGGCCTGGCCTGCATTCAACAATCCCAGGACCTGGCGCAGCGCCGGCACGGGAGGCTCCCAGGACCATGTCGTGTTGTCCGATGAGTATGGGCAACTCGATATGATGCTGGGCATCGCGATATCGAAGCTGGATGTTGTGGGTCGCCAGTTTCCCCGTATCCATGAATACAGGACCATCGTACTCAACATTCGCAGCTTTCTGGTGGCGCTGTCGAAGCAGCAGATGGGGGAACTTGACGAGTCGTTACAGGATCACATTGACGCGGTCACGTCGTGTGCCAAGGACGTTGGGCCTATACACCTTCAACAGCTGACGGCCGCGGTGGTTCACGTCTCGACATGGAAAGAGTCTTGATATGACACGTATACATGTTTTCTATCGTGTATGGCCCTATGCTGCAAACGCCTTTTCTATTTCTGCCACACAGCCTTTGGCGCCGCCCGCCAACAGCCCCGAATCCTGCTGTCCCAGGATAAACCTGGCCCCAAGATCCCGGAGAGCCCAGCGATGAATGTCAGGAGCACCATAGATACCCGCCAGACCAAAGACCTTGCCATGCTTCCTGCACGCAGCGCTGACCGTCTCGAGGGCGGACCGGAACGCGACGCTGGTAAACTCACCCGGCACCCCGAGCTCGATGGACAGATCGTTGGAGCCGATGAGCAGCACGTCAACACCAGGGACGGCGGCGATGGCGTCTGCATTCTGTATGCTGTCGCGTGTCTCGATCATGAGGAGCACGGAGGAGCCGCGCGCGTTGCTCTCGCTGACAATGGTGGCGACGGGGGTAGGCTTCAGACCGAAAAGGGGTAGCTGACCCGTCATGGAGCGAGTGCCAAAGCCGTCTTGGGGATACTTGCAGATGGAAGCCGCAGCGATGGCGTCGTCTGAGGGATCTGTCAGTCGCTATGTGTCATCGCAGTGGGTTGAGGACGACATACCGGCAGTGTGGACGTGCGGGAAGACGACGCCCATGGCGCCTCCGTCGAGGACTCTTTGGACAAAGCCGTTTCCACATTGATACGGCACCCTGACGAACGGCGTCATGCCAATGTGCAGAGCGGCCGTGCAGTGCTGGCTGGCATCGTCTATGGACAGCGTCGAGTGCTCAAGATCGATAAAGAGCGCATCGAACCCGCCGTTCTGGGCGAGCTGGACCACGGCTGGGTTGGTAACGAGGCGAATGCCAAAAGCCTTGGAGAGAAAAGTAAGCTATCATTGTGTACTGGCAGAGGGCCTGGGAACCAACCTTGCAGACTGCGTTGGCCGCCACCTTGTTCAGCAGGGCGTTGGAGAGCATGCTGGTGTCTATGCTGCCCATTGTGAATGACTGGTTCTAGCTAGCTGGCCATTCTGTGCCACTGTAGCTGGGCCGCTGTCGATATATGCCATTCCATTGCACCGTCTTATAGATTTTGACCAGCAATCGCATGCCTGGGTCATCCGAGTACTGTGATAGAGCTCACTCTCGCCGGGTGTCCGACGGCCAGCTGCCGAGTCATCTCCGTCGGACATCCGGCGAGGATACCGCTCCACCCCCAACTCTGTGCCGCAGTTCCCCAGGGCCCGGCAACTTCACTTGGCAACCCCAGATTCAAGGATCCTGTAAAAGCCGACGTGCCGCCCTACGAGGGTGCCTAGGCTCACAGACACCAGGCAGATTGAACGACGCGATTCACGTCAACTTCCCACAACCCAGCATGAGCCCCATTCTCTCCAACACGCCACCCAGCACGGGGCAACCCGCTCCCAAACCCCAGCTCTACATCCTCAGCGACTTCCACCCCGAGGCCGTCCGGTATGCCCAGTCCCTCTTCGACTGTGTGCTGTACGGCGACCCCCAGGGAGACGAGTGGCGTTCCCGCGCCACGGCCATCCTGATCAAGGACTACTACATCACCGACGACGACCTCGCCGCCGCGCCGCAGCTCCGGGTCATCGGCAAGCAGGGAGTCGGTCTCGACAAGGTGGACGTCGAGGCGTGCCGGCGGCGCAACGTCCAGATCTGCAACACGCCAGGCGTCAATGCCGGCGCCGTGGCTGAGATGGCCCTGTGCCTGGCCCTGAGTGTCGCCAGGGAGGTGCCGCAGATGGTTCTTCGACAGAGGGTGCAGGGCGAGGCAGTCAGGAAGGAGACTGTCGCCGGACTTTTGCTCTCCCGCAAGGTCATCGGCGTGGTTGGTATGGGTCACATTGGCCAGGCGGTGGCCCGTATGTTTGTCGGTGGTCTGCAAGCTAAAATCATCGCGTTCGATCCATACTTTCCCCAAGAGGGCGGCGGCGCGTGGGATCAGATTCCGCACCAGCGTGTCGATGATCTCGACGAGCTACTCGCCGCGGCAGATGTAGTCACGCTGCACGTCCCCCTGACAGACGCAACGAGAGACATGATTTCTGCACCTCAGCTAAGGTGGATGAAGAAGACGGCCATATTGATCAACACGGCGAGGGGCGGCATCGTCAACGAGGACGACCTGGCCGAGGCGCTGGAGCAGGGCTGGATCTGGGGCGCGGGATTCGACTGCCACGTCCAGGAGCCTCCAACACTCGAGAGATACGAACGGCTATGGAGCAGCCCGAGGTTCGTGGGCACGCCGCATATCGCTGCGGCCACGGACGAGACGCAGATTGCGACCATCAACGGCGCGATAGACGGGGTGTACCAGTTCGTACAGACAAAGTGCAACGGCAAGACGGCAGCTAGACCATAAATGTAGCATTCCACATGTACAAGTAAACCCACCTCAGTGATCCATAGAGGCTGTCGGTGATCCTTGCCATGGGATCGCCGTGTCCCAAACGAATCCGGATATGCCTGCGGCGATGCCCTCCATGCCCATCATGTCGGCAAGCGGCCACGTCCCTGGCGCCATGTCGCCGTACTGCCCTGCGTTGAGGTAGGCCTCGGCAAAATTGAGCTGCGTGTCCCAGTTGAACGCATCGTTGCCCTCTTGAGCCCATGTCACCTCACCACCTTCTTGGGGAGCAGCGTTGTGGGAGACCGAAAGATCAACAGGTATCCACGAGGGCGTTGCATCCATTGCCTCGGCACCTGATGTAGTAGCGGCCGTTGTTGGCCCGGTATTGGCAAGCCGAGCTATTGCGCACTCCAGCTGCTGCCGGATAGTATGAAAGAAATGGCTGTACACGGCCATGTCGAGCATGGACTCGGCAAACCAGGAGAGGAGGGATCCCGCCGTGTCAAGGGAACCCCAAGCCTCATGTGAGCCAGGATCCAGTGGCTCTTCGTCAAGGTCCCTGAGCCACTCTTCCACATCAACGTCTGAGACCACCGCCGTCGCCTTCTGCGCCTCTGCCTGCTGGTGGATGTGGATATTGAGCACCACCACGATGACTAGACTGGCGATGAAGATGAGATGCGTGTTAGCCCGGGAGAACGTGACGAGATTCTTGGCACGTAACGCGGCGAAGGAGCTGAGGATCGCGTGCGCCGCCTGCAAACACGGGCGAAGAAGAGTGTTCGGCGGCAGTCTCTTGCTGGAGGCCAAGGCTTCAATGGCAGCTCTGAGGAGACGAAGCCTTTCCTCCTGATACGTTAGTTCGAAGAACTCGCGCGCTTCGTAGAGGCACGTGGTGCCCTCAACAAAAGGGGCAAGGTCGCGCAGCGTCCTCAACTCGGCGTGAAACGTGCGAAGGAGACAAAAGGTCTGCCCCAGATCGGCTGCGCTGTCGAGAGCAGGCGATCTGGAGGCACGCAGCGGTAAGCTAGAGGCTGCCTTGCACTCATCCATGGCGAGGTGAATTCGCGAGGACAAGCGTCCCATGTCGACAAGCCAGTTGAACACGGACATGGATGCCCCTTGAGGCGTGGGGAGAGACGTGGGTAGTGGCGCCTGGATGTGGGCGTCGTTGATGGCGAATGGTCGACCTAGCGTCAAGGAGGATAGACGATCCAAGAGGTAGGTCTCCCACATGATCTTGTGGTGCCTCTCTGATTCTTCCGAGGTCGACGGGTCTTTACCGGGGCGCTGTTGATGAAGACCCAGCTCGACAGCGGTGCGGATGCAAAGGCGTCCAAGCTCCCACAACGAGCATCCTTCGCATTGTCAGCCAAACGCTCCTGAAAGGAGGATACGCGCTCACCAATATTATAATAGACTCCAAAGCGAGCAATGAGAAGCACGTTTTCAATGCCCTCCGCGTCGTTGAAGCAGGAGGCAGCGGGGGGGTCGATTTCCAGGGCAGCCGTGAAGAAGCCAAACGGGTGCAGCTTGAAGAGCCCGTCGCGGTAGAGCCGCACACTACCAATGCCCATGGCCATGTTGAGCTGAAACAGCCTTCTCTTCTCCGAAGCCGTCAGGGACGATTGCGCTTTTGCCGTCATGGCTGGCTGCTGCTCGAGCCATGCCAGTAGCGTGCTGTGGTCCAGAATGGGATGGGCGACGTGAAACTCTCGAAAGCTGGGCGGGCTTGTCAGCGGTCTCCTCTCCCAGCATGTCGTTCTCCATGGCTTGTTGACCTACTACTCTGCGATAGCTTCTCGGGCAATGCTGTGAGAAGGAAAGGGATGCGGCGAGTGGTATTCGAAGCGTGAGAGCTGTGGTGGGAATTCGTCTCCGCGTCCCTGTAGAGAGCGAGGCCGAGACGGATTCGAGAGGGTCTGGAGCCTGGACAGAAGAAAGCTAGGAGCGTGTGAGAACATGTAGACGAACATTTTCCTTGTCTGATCCGCCTATCTGACGCCATTCTCCTGGCCAACGTAGCGACCCGTCTTGCCAGAAGCGGGAACAACAGGATGAGTGGCCCGTCCCCGCGAAGGCACGCCGTTTCTCTTGTTGAACCTATTATCTGGAGCTGCGGTCCTCAATTGAGAATGAAGCTCTCTGAGCTTCAGGTGAAGATGGTGGACCTCTCTAGTTGGACGTGTCAGCGGTGGAGAAGCATCCTAGGTGACGCGATGGGTCGGGCATACGCTCTCGTGTATTCTCTTGACGCCGTTGGGTCGGCAATGATGCACGGCACGTCGGCCTTGACACAGCTCAAACATTTCGGAAACTCGCCCCCGCACTGTGTATTTGGTCAGTCGATTTGATATGGAGATGCAGGTGCGTGCGCAGACCTTCACCTTGCGGGAGCGACACCTTTGACAGGGCACCGAGCTCAGGTCATTGTGATGCCCCTTAGCCCTGGGCCTGGGGCGTTTGAGTGGTAGATGAGTGCCATTGTGCGAGTACATGCTGCTGAGATTGAAGCATTGGCAGGCAATTGCCCAGGGTGCGTGTTTGCTTCGAGTTGAGGTCAGTCACAAACTCGCAGTGAGTTGACGTGAGTCGGCGAGTCGGGTACTTGCCATTTTTGTTTCGGTCTCTAGTTCTACTGCCAGTGCGGCTTGTCACTTGTGCGGTGTATGCCATTATGTCAGCAAGGACAAGGAAGCTTGAGAGCAAACAAACCTGGTCCCCGGGATATGCCACATGGATTTGTTCCCTGAATCATGTTTTTGGTGTCATGGTCGATGCTCCATTAATGCTCCACGGAACACGCTGTGGCGATACGGATGGACTCGTCCATGGTGTACCTTGCTCGTCACGGCAACTCTGCCATGAGTACTCACACAGCTCGAATCTCTATTTTCTCAAGAAAGACAAGGACCCTTCCATATTTCCAAGTTTTAATTGTTGATACTACTTCGCAGTTGCGGCGGGGATGTCACGAAGCTGGCTGAGTCCCGACTCCTGACTCAATTGGTCTGACGGCAAACAGCGAAAAGCCACGGCCTTCCTAGGCGCCAAACGCAGACGCGGAGCTCCTGCAGTAGCAGGCAAGTAAACTTTGTGAAATAGCTGCCAAAGTATGTCCTGTGTGAAATCGAAAATGGGGATTGGCAGGTGAATTGTTGCCATTTGATGTCAGTACTCGGTACTCGGTAGGCCAACTTGTGTGTGTGTGTGTGTGTGTGTGTATGTTGGTCACGACTCACCCCAGCAGGCAGTCGACTGACGACGATGCCGATGGGCTCCAGTCCTCCATTGAATCGTTTCACGTCCAGCCAACCATGTGTCGCAGGTCAATGTATCTATAGCATGAAGGATCAATGCTCGGACTCAGCTTTGGAATAAAGCCGTGCACGGAGGCATCAATCCCCCGCTATTACAAATCGAAGCTGAGAAATCACACCGCGACCATGTCCTCAAGATCTCACCACAAACTCATAAAGTACATGCTATAAGTCGCAATGACCAAAAATACAACATGAATCCTTCAAGCTCATTATTGCTGTAGTACCAACTGCTCCTAGGTACCACAATCCAGCATGGCTCCGTTGCGTGTCGCCCTCATCGGCCTCAGTGGTCGCGCAAAGACGGGTTGGGCCTCGAGTGCCCACCTGCCATATTTCCTCTCCCCTCGCGGTCGTGAAAGTTACAGCATCGTCGCGCTATGCAACTCGAGCGTCGAAGCGGCCAAGCAAGCCATCAAGGCGTACAACCTCCCGTCCACGACTAAAGCTTATGGCGATCCCCAGAGCGTCGCTGACGACCAGGATGTTGACCTCGTCGTGTGCTGCACCCGCGTCGATGTTCACCATCCTACCATCCTTCCCAGTGTCAAGGCTGGGAAGAGCGTGTATGTGGAGTGGCCACTCGCACAAGACGTAGTTCATGCGACGGAGCTTGTCGAGGCGGCGGAAAGCAGCGGCAGCAAGACGATCATGGGCATGCAGGGACGGGTCGCGCCGCCCGTTGTCAAGATCAAGGAGATCATCGAACAGGGACGTCTTGGAAAGATATTGAGTAGCGAGGTCAGGGCGGCCGGTGGCTCCATGGATCGCCTTGTACTGTCCAGCGACCTTTCTTACTTCACAGATCGGTCTATTGGAGGGAATGTTTACACCATCGGGTTCGGGCATTGTGTGTCTTCTGTCCCACGTCCAGATATGAGAATTCTCGCTAATTCGATCGTTTTTAGTATTCGACCAGGTTCAATACGTCTTGGGAACCATCGAGAAGCCCCAGACTCGTTTGCAGTTGCAACGACCTGAGGTCAAGCTGCGTGATCCCAAAACGCAGAACATTGTCGACACTGTAATCTCCAACGTCCCAGACTTAGTCATCGTGGCCGCTACGATGCCCAAGTCCGAATCAGTCCAGGAAAACGCCTCTATTCTTCTCCGTTTCCGCCGGGGCCAGCCTGTCGCCGGTGAGCCTGCCCTCGTATGGACAATCAGTGGCACCAAGGGTGACCTGGTATTGGTGGCCCGCGGCGGCACCGCTTTGCATGCGAATGCGTACTCGGAGCCCGTTACCATTGAGATCTACAACTTTGAGACAGACAAGGTTGAGCATGTGGAGTGGACTTGGGAGGACTGGCAGGCTGAGCTACCCATGGTCGCGCGCAGCATTGGAAAGGTCTATGAGGATTTTGCGAACGGGGCACAGGTTCCCACGTTCAAGGATGCGCTGGAACGTCATGAGCAGCTCGAGGGATATCTCGAGGATTGGCGTCCTTGAGTGCAGCTATTTTGCTGATCGTACTTCTACATTCAAAGTCGAAGGCTTCATAGATCACTGGTTCACTTCAAACTTGGTGAAGCTAACTCGTCGTACGCCTGAATCAAGTGTTCTTTGGATATCGGACGGGACGACCCGAGTAGAAACAGCGTCCAGATATGTGTCAGTAAGAAGGATCTTCATCACGGAGAGGAAAGCACTCACTCTTGTTGATCTCTGGCCGCTTAAGGTGGCCTTCCACGCCGAGAACAACCACTCGTTCTTCGACAGATTGTACGATTGTATGCGCGCTGAGGACCAGTGACTCAGAAGCCGGGGTTTCACTGGGGGTTCTTCCTATCAGACCACCCGACGTGTTAGTCGTCAACCTAAGGTAGGGTAATACTGTGCTGGTGGTTTTGCAGTGAGTGCTGTTGATCTAACGGGCTCCAGGGTATTCAAGAATCACAGCGTACCTTGCAACTAAAAACGAATTTATACGGCGAGGAAGCAGCGCTTCAAGGACATATGACGACAGGTATCGGGTAGGCCAGTGGACAAATCCTTTCGTGCACACCCAAACAAAAAAATAGCAGAATGCGCCATCAAAGCCACAGCACTGCCCAGACTCGCAGCCAGCCTTGGAAAAACAAAAGGCACAGCATGCCTCTTGGCCAAGGAGAAGAAACAGTTCAGTCGAAAGAGCTGGCTACCTTAGTAACCAACCAGGCCGGAAGTTGGAACCCTTCCCGCCAAGCCTCAACTTCGTCGCTCATCGCGAGCTCGCTGGCCGCCCGGCCATTAACACGGCCGGTCGTCTGTCATGTCGTTCCCAAAACACGTTAGACGCAGCCGTATCGAGCAACGTCTGGTCCGTCTCGACCAGGATATCCCTCCTCCGCCCCAGACCATGATATATCCGCAGCGAGACGACAAGGCGTCAAGGACCACCCCCCCTTGTCTAGTACCTGCATACTCAGATCTGGTGACCACCACCCACCCACCCACAAACCCCTGCCCGTTTACTTGCGTGTCTCGCAGCCTGTGGGCTTATCCAAAAGAGACGACGATCATTCAGCTGGTCCAGTATTTCCTCTCGACACTAAGTGAAATAGCCCCGTCGTTCACGAGATGATCGTACATGAATGGGGTTCGAATATAGTGGTGCGCTGGTCTAAAAGTATTTATCCAAGATGAGCTCCTGTCCACCTCCTTCACCGGTGCAGCCCGTCCGTTGTTGTCTGTATGTTTGCGTTGCTGCTTGCTTGCCTGTTTGATGATGATGCCACGACCGGCCGATTCTGTCACTTCTCACAATTCGCGCCAAGCAATCGCCCCCAGCGCACATCACGGTGATCACACCGGAGCACCGTCCAGCCGAGCAACAATATTGAATTAACTTGACGCCGCGCCGAGGGAGAGATCCAGAGTGGCCACCACCAGTGCACCTGAACCGCCGCAGCTGAGCTGACCGTGTGCTGGGCTGGGTCGGCAGCACTGGGTTGACCGTTGGAGCCGATCGGGAGACCTTCTGGGGGGGGTTGTATGCGGTTGGCCGATCATGCAGAAGGGATGCGCGTCCAGTACCGCCGACCTGGTACCACCAGTCCACCGCGCGGCTCACGACGAGTGGCAGCAACTCCCAAGTGAGTAGTATACACAAGGCAGCACGTAAAGAGTGAAGGTATCGTGTTCCATTGAATTAGATTCCCAAGTATGTATCATGAGCTACATGGTCCGCTGTAGTATTTCCAGACGCCAAAGGGGCGCGCCCGCCCCCGCTCCAAGGCTTTCCTTTCCGCCAGACCCGTGAAGAGCAAAGTAACCGTCGAACACCATATCGCTAATGAAGGGGGGAAAGAAGCATGCATGCGGCGCAAGGTGCGAAAGTCAACGTGAGGCGCGTGCGCTCAGAAGTGGTGAGGAGAGTGGTCGCGGTGCGGCAGGTCGGCGTCGCATGCGGTGTTGCAGACTCGACAGTTCCGGCCGGGAATCACCCAGATCTCATGTCCATCTAGGCGGCAGTTGGGGCAGAGAACGCCAGGTGACTATGCTTGTTAGACGGAGCTGGTGAGCAGCGGGTGTGAATGGGTTTTGCCTACTCTGCCGTGCTCGCGGATACCCTCTGGGTTCGAGCGGAAGTCGATCACTGCATGGGAGGCGGCGGGCATGGCGCCGCAAGGCAGTTGGGGAATGAAGCCGGAGGAAGACATTGTGTTGTTCGTGTCGTAGCCACTTGTGTCTTGCGTTGAAGCTGTAGCAGATGTAGAGCAGAGAAGCCAAAGATGCTGAGATGGAGGAGACTGGCGCGAGATCGATGAGGTGATGGGTGGTACTGGACTGAGTGACACTGTATCTCAGCGAGATGGATCTACTCTATATACCTTTTTCGCGAGGTACAATGAAGCCAGGGTCCGGGCAAGAATTGAGGCAATGTCGACTGTGTGTCCGATCTTGACTAGGGTTGGGTGCCGGGGTCTGGACGGTACGTAACACAAGGGTTCAACGACAGATGCGCTCGGGAGGCTAGCGAGGACACGCCAGACACGTTTTATCGCACTTAACCGTCCGGCTAGCATATGCTGTGAACCTGTCACGACGGCCAATTGCGCCAGCGTCGTCGTGCCGACTGCCCTCTTGAAACAACGCGGTTGTGCGAGGCTTGCTGACCGCCGTTCATGGTGAAATCCATTGCCTAGCTGCCTCGTCCAGCACGGTGGATCGGATTCATCGGAGAGCACGCAGCTGAAAGAACATAGCTGTGAGCATCCACGGTGGAGTCATTCTGTCTTCACCCAGCGGGAACAGATTAATCTCAGACACGGCACGACGACATGCTGTTGGGGCAGCCTGGCTTGTGTGCGTAAATGTCTTGCCGTAGTCCACTAAAAGCCGTTCCCACCGTGGCCGTGATGAACTTGCGCCGTGGATCTACTAGTCGGCTTGATGCGCGGGAGCAACGCCCTGGGCGCAATGATGGGAATGTTTTGATACGGCAAAGATGGGCGCAAACTTGGGGCAAACTGGTGCTCTAGTGGGTGTGGGTGGATCTTGGCGAGTTGAGCGGTGCCTGGGGTCGGCTTGAATTGCTGTTCAATGTTTGCGTCGTTCCTGTAAGCGGTTTTGTGATAAATGATCTTCCCAGAGAAATATCGCTGAATGTTTGCTGGCGCGGAAATGGCCTTTCATGGACCGGTCAAACGAACCGACCGGTCAACGCAACGCCCAGCAGGACGAAGCAAACTGCCACCAGTATAGGCGTCTGTCCCAAGGCTTTGCTTTGCTTCCGTTGATGAGAGAGGGTGCAAACACTTCCAGATGACATGATCCACGTCTTCGCTACCTCATACAGTTAGGTGTCGTCGGCGATCATTCCTGAACTCTGGGGCGTGGGCCTGCGTGTGTCGCCCCATTGGGAACGAACCGGAGCCCCAAAGGGACACTAGTCTCAGCGTCCATGACGAACCGGAGATGGTCTCAGCTGAGGCAGACATCACCAACGTCTAGCGCGCGCACTACCGCTCTGACAGAGAGGCACTAGTGCGTAGTACGGATGCTTAGCGGTGGTGATTGTGCGCTGGCCACGCGAGCGGGCGACCTGTCTGCCGGTTTGACAAGCGCAGGCGGACGTGCGCCACCGCCTGGGGTATGCCGAGATGACACCTCAGTGCCAGCGGATTTCCGTGGAGAGAACAACGCATATCGGTGTCGGCAGAGAGCATCAAACGCGGGCAGAGGGAAAACAGAAGCAGAGACGATGCGGACGTAGCAACAAGAAGGGCAGAGTTGACTGACTGTCTGTCATCTATGGCACCCTTGGGCATGGATCGGTGCCCACTGGCCAGGTCAATCAAGCAGGGGTGGGCCAAATCTGATATCTGACAGATCTCGTTTGTCGCTTGATTCGGCCACTGATAGGCCACGAACTGAAGAGATGGGAAATTGAGTCGGTCCATAATAAGTCATGTACCTAGTAGGGACTAGAAGACAATGTTCGCCGACCAAACAGTCAAGTATTGCAATGCCTGGTACCAAAATTTAAGGTAATTGATCAGATCTGGACGTGACGCAATTCAGTCTCCAAAACGTCCGGTGGGGGGAAAGAGCAGCCCACTTGTCAGCCAGTGCCGTCCCGTGAGGCTGGAACGGATGTGGTGCCTTCCACTTCTGGCGGGTGTTTATCACCGCAGGTGCCATTTAGACATTGGCAGCCCTCTTTGCTTGACTGGAAATGGAAAGAGACAGTGTGGTAAGATACTTACCTTAGATACAGCGATTTGCTCTGACAAAGGTCCAATGGAAGCTCGCACTAACTTGGTGGGAGTGGCCTGAGCCATCAGATGATAAGGTAGATCAGTTCCCCCCTGCAAGTCTAGAACTTCGATTGGGCGCCGTCACTTTGTACTGTCACACATCACACAAGAACTTGCCTCCATTTTCGACCCACGCCGTCACTAGAGTCAGCAGCATTGGAATACTACAATTACTGCACTCTCAGCAGGACAAACAACGACTGGACCTCTGTCTCCTCAGAGCGCCAAGGTCCGCGAACAACCAGGCGCGACCATGGTAGCAAGGCCAGCTCTCAAGATGTTGCTGCCTCTGCGTCTAGTGATGAATAATCATCTAACCACTCATCCAAGGTGGATTATCCGCTCGGACAACCGCTGCCAAGCCCTCGGGTGGGTTGGGGCTCGCAATGTCGACTTGTTTTCGTGATCACCCCCCAACGTCGACATCCGAGGTACCGTTCCGTGCGGCTTTCCTGCTATCATACAAACGGAAGCACCGGACTTGATCATCTTTACTCCAATCAATAAGAACACTGGTGCTGTGTCCTGGCCGGGTATTGTCGCGATCACGCCATGTTCTCGTCCAGTCACACACATGCGGTGCGAGGACGACCGTCGAAGCGGGAGAGGTTACCTTTCGAATTCACCTCAAACCTGCAGGCAGGCCGCTTGACGCTGTGTGAGACGGTCAAATAACTGACCTGAGTGTTGGGCTGAAATTTGGGGCCCAAGGGACCTCGACGAGCCGTTGCTCATGTCACCGCAGGCAGCGCAGGGGGTGTGAAGTGACAGGTCGTTGGCGTGACTTGTCACTTTGTCTCAACAAGCCACAAGCTGGGGACCCTCGTCGTCGATCGACCAGGCCTAATGTACCGCATGATCTGCAGCATGTCGCACATCACGTTGGTTCGCACGCCGCGACGGAGGTTTTATTCGTACGTGTCCGTCTCGCGAGCGCTGTCCTAGAGGCGCCAATAGCGCCCAGTCAGCTATCATAAGATGCGAGAACGGATATGTGACAGCTGATGGAGAACCTGGCTGGATTCCTCTAATAGTAACTCACCAATAGGTTCGCGTTCCGCTCGTTTGGTAGCACTCGCTAAACAGAAAGCGGTACGACGCATCGGGATGCTGCGGACGCCTCATTTCACGGGACAGGTCGCGTAAACTTCCCGTCCAAGAGGGACAACAAGTTCCAACTATACGGTTCACCGGTCAGGCTTTGGATCGGGAGGGTAGGTCGGCTGATTGGCTTGGCACCTGTCACCGTGCGCCTTTTATGATTGACATCCCAGCCTGTCACATTGCGAGAGCAAGACAAAGATCAAACATTCTGCGCACAGCCATGAGGTCTGGCGTGCACTCTCGTCAGATGTCGAGTGGAGGGTAGGGCGTTTCTGTCTGTGCGCTCGCGGCGGGCAGTCACCAACACCCCTATTGTTGACTAACTGGCGAGGTCACACGAAGCGCGCACGCAAGCCCTGCAGCGAGTCCCCTATCTTGTCTCTTTTCTCGAGATGAGATCAGGCCTTCCAGAACGGACCTTCTAGAGTATCCTGTGGATGCTTTGTCTTTGGTACGAACACTTTCCGACACCAGCCATGGCCCATGGCATTCAATACCACCATCAAAAATGCGGTGTCCATACAAGTTCCAGGGAGAACTCTACGGCACATGCATCCGCCATGCTGTGCTACATGACAAGTACGACAACGTGGCGTCGGTAGCACAGAATCGCCATGGCCCAAACTGGCGGTATAGCAAGCCACCATGTCCGTCGGGAGCAACGAGCAGAGCTTGAATTATTGGCCTTGATAGAGCCACCAAACACACTGTCCGTCGGTGAATGGCAGCTGTGGTGGACAGTAGCACGCCCGATGCACAGCTGTAACAAATTCAAACGTCAATCAATAGATGCCTTACGATATCTACGGCCCAATACGTCGACCTTACTCTAGCACCCACCAAACACCAAACGCCTTTGCCCGGGTATGATGATAGCGACAGGGGGTTCCGACCTGTTATGTCCCAATGCGAATATACAAGCAGCACGAAATAAAGCGATCCGTCATCGCAAGGTCTTAACAATCCTGACCAACAGTTTCCCGCCATCAACGGGATGCCCACGAGTATCCATAAGCTGGATGAAACGATAGCCCTGGCGGAGACGATCCAACCGAATGCATGCCCAGGCGAGCAGGGAAGAGCCAACGAGCCTATCGTCTTCGATTTTCAGTCTGTCGAGAAGATGTCAGCCAATATATTCCAAAGCGCAACATTGCGCCGATCCCCCAACCCGATTCTCGGGTGGAAACAGAAACAGCCACGTCTGATTGACGAAAACTAGTCATCTGCTGTGCCGATTGACATTCGGGATCGTCGGGGTACCACGGATAGAGAGCCGGGTTGCACAGCGAGTGACTACATCGGCACACCGCAGTCACAGATACAACGCAGATTGGGCTGGCAATAGCCTCATGTGCGACCGTCACGGGAACCCAGGAGTCGGCAATGACTGCATCTCGCCGGGGGATGTGGCCACGTCCGCGGAAACCCCAGGCGGAAAGATATGTAAGACAATGAAAAATGGCGACTTACCTCAAGAAACTGAGCTCCGGGACAACCTTGGGTACTCCCAGGAAGCGGAGATTCTGTCCGCTGACGCCGTAGTCGGGATGGCTGGTTTTCCCGGGCTGGGTCTTTTGCTTGTAGGTACAGCCCTGCGTCTGGCCTCGTTGTCCGTCGTCCTCGGCCTTTTCGACATGCAGCTCGGCTTTGACCACTGGATGTAGGTCGTTGCCACTGCCATGGCCATTGCCGTCGTCGACGGCGTCGGTGGGCACATTGAAGCCGCCAAAGACAGTGACGGTCAGGTCCAGGATGCTGCCGGGCGCGGCATCGTGTTGCGTTTCGACCGCCTTATCGGAGCTGCGGTAGCCGGGTGGCTTGAGCACCCAGCCCTGCTCGTTGGCGAACATGCCCTCGTTGAGCATCATGCCCTCGTCGAAGCATTGCCAATTCATGGCGACCATCTGGACACCCTTGCGCCAGAAGAGCGAGGGGTCGGGGTTCGTGCTGGCGATGCGCCGACCGGCCGGGTAGGCACGCATAAAGAAGCCCTTGTTGTGTTTGAACATTTCGCGATGATACCTCTCGTTGAGGTCGAGGATCTTGTTCTCGCTGATGGAGAAGATGTGGGGTGGCTTCTTGGCCTCGGGGGTGTCGAAGCTGCAGAACTTCTCGCTTCGTGTGTAGACGGCGAGGTCGCCGAGAGACTGGCATATGAGAAAGGCGGGCTCCTTGACCTCTGGCCTGGTGGTGACCTCGCCCGTGGGGTCTGATGCGGACGCTTTGTTCAGCTTGGGTCGAGGTTTCTCGTCTTCCGAGTCCGTGGTGTCATCAATGGCCGAGGACGTGGGTGGGACGTCAATTGTGTTGGATTTCACCATCTTGCTGGGGGCCTTCTTGACCTTGACCAGAATCTTGTTGCGCAAGTCCGCGAGCTGAGGGAGCCGAAACTTGGGGTCGCAGCCGGGCAAAGCCTCGGAGATCAGCGCATCGCCCCATTCCTCTTTCATGATCTGGACCATGATCTCTTGCTGGTCGTGGTCGGCGTGGACTTCGAGGCTGACGAGGACGGGAAGGTCGTTGTTGACAAAGGCCGAGTCCATGACAGCAGCGCATACCTCACGGAAGCCACAGGCCGCCGTCAACGTCCAGCCGTGTGTCACAATGGGCTCGCCTCTGGGTGGTCTCGACGAGGAGGGTCTCTGGACGTCAAGCTTGTCCATGGAGGTCTTGGCGTCGGGCGCGAAAAGAGTACTCGTCCCTGGTGAAACGTCCTCGCTCTGGTTGACCGCTTGAGTGGTCGAACTCGCACTGCGGGAATGACCGATCGGTTTCTCGCCAATGAGATGGTTGTATGTGTCGTTGACGGTGTCGTGGAAGGCATTGGCGACGAATGGCAAGGAGCTGCCTGAGATGCCGGATAACCCTCGCTGATGGCCGAGCTTATCGGGCCTCGAGCTCGTGGGTATCACGGCGGCGTCGCCGTTCCAGACGTCAATCTCGATGCAGCGACAACCATTCTTCAGGACCTGCGATTATATCAGCATCTTCTCTTGCTAAATCCGATGATGGCGAGTGAGGCTCACATTGCGGTACGCATCAGGCGAGCTCTTAGACCCCACCATTTGGTGTCCGTCAAGGTAGGTGTTGTGGCTGCTGTTGATGAAGTAGTTGGTCAGAGGCTTTGAGAGGTCCTTGGGCGGCAATGCTCGTACAGCGCGGGAGTAGAGCGTCGTCCAGGTGTAGATGAAGGCGCCCTTGTCAAAGGTTTCCCTTTGCTCGACAGACACCGCGGTCTCGCCTTGAATATTCCTCAAGAACGCCTCGAACTTGGTCTTCGACAGCTCCGCATCGTCGCCCTTGAGATCCGCGTACACGTTGTCAAGGACCTTTTGCATGTCCGTGCTCATCTCCGCCGTCCGTGTCGGGTCCTTGAAGCAAGAGCTCACAGTCGAAAAGTCCTTGGCTAACGTCGGTTTCTTCCACGCGTCGGGCTTCGGGGAGGGGAAGGCGGTGAATTTGACCATGTTGCCCAAGGTATCGCGCGAAGGGCCTCTGGTGTGGCCAAAGATGGACATGGTGCGCACGCGGCCGCGGAGGCGCGAGGATCGCTGCGCGCCGTCTTTCGAGTCATCTCTGGAGCGGAAACGGCTCAGGATACCGCAGCTCAGTGACATGGCGGGCTTGAGGGACCGAGGTCGTCTCGGATCGCAGTAGAGAATGTCAATCCAGCTCTCGCTGGGTCGGCGGCATCGAGGGCGCCCCGTCTAGCCGCACACGAAGCGCGGACTGGCAGCGATTGAGTATTCGGGCAGCAATTCTCAGTTAAAGTGAAAGAACTGTCAAATCGATTGGGTCGGAATCAAATCGCAAGACACGGTAATGGGAGAAGACGACGAGCGAGCGGAGGCGATGGATGGGCAGTTAATTGTCAGCTCAAGTCCGCCAAGTCTCGAACGGGGTTGATCGTTGACTGCGCGCGCTCGCCCGCCCCACGGGTAAGGCTGCAGGCGAAGACGGGGCAACCAAGCGTCCAGACTCCAACTTGTTGAGTGGCTCGCTGATGACAGGGGCATCCACACGGCAGAGGCCACATGGACTGCTGGAGTGCTCCTCTTTGACGCCCTGGACATGTGCTGCTTGCCAACATCCAAGGACCCCAGCGAAGACTCGGGCGTTGCTCAATGACGTCCAAAAAGCTGGGCAACAGGAGAGAGGCTTCCAAAGATAACCACCGGGCGACGGACGCCTCTATTTCTTTCGCAAACCTGCGCTGACGGGGCGCGGGGGGCATTGCTGACTGCAGTCTGCATCCCAAAGGCAGGGGTCTGGAACATGCAGCATAGCCCTAAAGATGATTAGTGTCGCGATAGTGGCAGCCAGAGAGCAGCAGACTCGAGCACGACGAAGACTGAAGGGAAGCCAATCCTGTCCTCGGACAGCGCGAAACGTCTGCGGTGTTCTCCGTACACAGCTTGTAGCGTCGCTCATGAGCTGTGACGCCCTCCAAGAGCGTGCCGCCTCTGGGCGTATGGCTGTGCATTGCCTCAATTGTTGTTGATGCCTCCAGCCGTATCGTGGCGAAGTCGCCTGCAGGCAGCGAACCCGGGTTCCGCGCGAAGTGTTGTTTCTCCAGATGCCACATGAGCCCCGCCATCACGATATACTACGTACTGATAATTATTGATGAACGAAACGGCACAAGTAATGTTTCTACTCGCAATGAAGCGAGCTCGACCTGATCCGTCGCAGGCCCTGTTGAGACGTTCAACCTGACCCCGGTCCTCTCGTGCCCAACCGGTGCTTTCCCATCAACTCTGCTTCCAACTTATTCATGCCGGGGACACTCGTTGGTGATGATATTGCTGAAATCAGTTCCATGGTGTCTGCCCTGATCTTCCACGACGAAGCCCTGCCCCTGACGGACCATGACTCGCTAATTAATTAATTACAGTCTAGGGGCCGACACCACGCGTAGACGGACGGGTCGGGGCGGTCGGGCGACCGTCACGGGCGGCGGCATAATTAGAGTGGAGACATGAAGTGTGGCGCCCGGCTTGGATGAGGTCACTCATTCGTGAACGCATTGCATTCTCCTCATCCATCTGATGGCATGGCACGGCATGCATCATCTGAAGGAACCTATCAACTCACAATGGGTAAAGCAACACATCAATACGAGGAGCAAGTCCGTTCCTGGGGCTTTGACCACGTCTTCACCTGGCGAGATGGACCGTAAGCACATGGAGCTGCCTACCCACCACTTGGCCGATGGGCCTACCCTACAGCAAGATAGCTGACCATCGCCAGAAACGCGCATTATCCCCCACACTCGCATGCTGGCCTGACGACGCATCTCATCGTCGAGGGGGAGCTGACGCTGTGGTACCCGAGAGAGGAGAGCCGGGAGAAGGTCAAGTATGGGGTGGGAGATAGGGTCGACGTTGAAGCGGGACGAGTGCATGAGGTCTGGGTTGGCGACAATGGATGTCAGTATGTTATTGGAGAGTGATCGAAGTTTCAGTACTACTTGTACGACAATTGCACGAGCACCTCATAATAGAAAGAGATGGCGAGTGTTACATGACTTTGATCTTTGACCGAACCATCCATACTCCGTACTATCGTTCTGTTCGGCCTCCATGCTCCCACTTCATACTAGTACAGGACATAATAGTGGAGAGTTGTCATTTCATTTCTGGATAGTATAATTAATTCGGGCTTGGGTCATTTTATCGAAGCCAAGAAAGCGTCCAAATATCAAAATGACGTCGAGGCGTTTGTCTACTGTACAGTCTCTAATGACGCCAAGCAATGCTGACTTACCTTGTGCAAGACATGCACTTGCACTAAGGCATGAATCTCCACCGCGATTTGATTCAAACATCGACAAGTGTCCGTCCGTACGAGATGCGAACGCGACGTATGAATCAAATCCGAATACGCGGGCGTGAGGATCAATCACTCCGAAAGTTCAGTGTTCTTGCAACGCCAACCAGTCACAGCGCTCACCCGCAATTGTACATTGCTCGTCGCCCGGCGTTGCGAATTGCCAGTGAAGAACCCCTGTGCCATCGTGCAGCCAAGGCGACTGGAGGCGCTGCATGTGGAAGTGAAACGGGGATAATATGGCGGGGCAGGATATCACGGCCCACGGATGCAATGATGTCGGAGGCCTTTGCTACAGACGATCTGGTTAAATTGCGGTCGCCGATGATGTGTCGTTCGTTTCGTAGAGAATTGCGTTGCTCTGACGTTGCGGAGCTAGAAGGCCAGTGCATCAGCAAGGTCCAAGAGTGCCAGTCACAGACAGCCTGCCCCTGATGAGATCACCGTGGTCGATCTTCATCTTCTGCATCTGGTAGGGTCATATCGTACATGTACGTGAACTTTGCAAGACTTGTTCGATCAATGTCGAGAGACGGGAACAGCTAGTAGTTGATACATCAAATAGTACGGATACATGAACGCTAAAAACATGAAATTGCAAATGCATTCCGGAGAATAGCAGCCGCGCGATAAGGGCCGCAGCATTTGGCATTCCAAGTTTTTGGCCCGTTTCAACGGGCAGGAGCCAATCGTCCAATGCGAATGTCACACAATCCCCATCTTTTTCCCTCCTGCCGCCTTGTTCTGCTGTCGAGCTAACTGAACCCAATCGCGCGCGTCCATTTTCTGCACCATCTGTCGCTTTTCCCTCCCCCATCTATCAACCATACCGTTTACCTTGCTTTCTTCTTTCGCTGCTTACCTTACCTTACACACTCGTTTGTTCCCTTACATTCGTTGACGACTACGAGGTTGTACTCGTATACCTTTTCTTATATTTTTTTTAACACATTTATTGTCTGGGTGGAGAATGGATTCCTCTAGCGACTACTGAGACATGGAGTAGGCAACACAGCACTGCCAAACTCGCCTAGCGAGCCACCATTAACCATCCATCTTCACTACCGCAATACATCGATATAATAATACTACGCTCCTCCCTACAATGGGCAATCAACCCTCGACTGAGGCACAGCCCCGTCGAGCGCCCCAGAAGCTCTCCAAACCTCGCGTGGGCAACCACACTGCATCGTCGACAGGCGCCCTGCAATCCACGACCGGCCATCATCCCCATCCCGCCAGTGCATCAACCCCAGCTATCGGACGATTCTCCAATTCGTACCTCGTAGCAGGCGCGCCGCCTGCCGAGGCGCAAGAGCCGATGATTGGAGGGGTCAATGAAACAATCATCGAAGACGCTGAGCTGGTGACAAATGGCGAAGAGAGCAGACGGACTGGTTTATTCCGTTCTTCGACAGTCCAGCCGGAGAGGGTCACTCGACGTCAGAGCACGGGGTTGATGCCATCCAAAACATTCCATGGCATCGAGAGGCCCAAATCGGTGGTGCATAAAGCTCCTACCAGCCCATTGACATCCGTTACGTCCTTTGAGCAGCTCCGTCTCGATCGCCGGGCGAGCACCTACGATTTGACACCACTCAACCAGTACCGCCTATGTCGGACCCCGGACAACGCGAAGGTGGCATCGCCCGTCACTAGTCAGCCAGATGTTCCCGAGGCGCTGCCCACGATCGGGTCGAACCAGCAGGCCATGAATGCCCTGCTAGGTCGCTCACAGCCCGAGGTCTCGCTCTACGCTCCCGTGCGTCGTCGCTCAGCGATTCTGACGCCTGGGGTCGCAACACGGTCCGAAGCTGAGCCGCAGGTTGAAGAGCCTCCCATGTCCAGGAAACGGAGTCACCGAAAAAGCCTTCCGTCACGACGCAATTCGTTCGAGAAGCCGCCGACGGTCCGACCGCACTCCATGCTACCCAGCCCCCCTTGTGGCACACCCGACCGTGTGGCCACACCATCGGAGAACGACTACAAGTCGCTGGGTGCGATTAGGTTCGGCTCGTTGCGGGTCACGAATGGGACGCCCGTGTCAAGTCCTGGGGACGGATTGACCCCTAGGAATGAAATTAATCTGCTGGAAACGTCGCCCTTCGGGCCAGCGCCGCAGGATCATGATCCCCCGGTTACTGAAATCCAACACCCCAAGCCAATATCGCCGCTGGTCGCCTCTTTTGGCCAGTCTACAAGTTCGACAAGCGAATCGAATCATTCACCCTTCTCGCAACCAAGCGATGGAGCCAAGGGCAACGACGCCAGTCTACTCACGCCGGTCACCCAGCCCTCTTCATACGAGGATAATGACGCCCCCTTGGAGATGAAGCGCACATCCACAAAGGCGCCGGTGAAGCAGCCAGCGGCGACTGAAGAGGAGGCCCGCCCTGTCAGTGGAGCTGGCTCCAAGTCTTCGCTCTCGAGCTCGACAGGCCCGCCATCGAAAGCAGACAGTGGCTACGGATCGAGTCTGTCTTTGAAATCGTTCTTTGGGTCGAGAAAGAAGAAGAAGGAGCAGCAGCAACAGGCGAAACAGGCGCAGGCGCAGCAAAACGCGGCGCAGGAACAGCCTCAGGTGCTGGAGAAGCGCCCGACCTTGCAACACCACTCGCCCTACCAACCTTCGACAGCACAGTTTCCTAGTACCGAAGCAGGGCATGAGCCTTCCATTGTCGCGCCTGAAGAAGAAGAATCACAGACCAAGCCTATTTCGAGGACCGGTAGCTTCATAGGCTCTTTCAAGGCTAGGAAAGCAAAAGAATCCCGCACCAAGCTCGGGCACTCTCGGGGATCTTCATCGCCGGAAGTCCGCTTCCGTCAGGAACCTTTGGAGACAGAGGTAAAGGTCGAACCGACTACGGTGCTGGACGCTGAGGAGACCAAGGCAAAGACAATCACCAAGCTTGTCAACTCTGCCCGCCGCCGCAGTCTCCCGAATATCGCCGCTGGTGATCAACACAGCCTGGAAAGAATACCATCCATGCCTTCGGACGCCGGTGCCAAAGTCGAAGAGCACAGTCGCAATTTTGAGGCTTCCGCAGCGAGGTTCTCCCTCAAAGCTACCCCACAGATGCCGAAAGAAGTTGTTGTCGAGAGCCGTGAAGTCAGAGAGCGTTCGCCACATGCCGCGACTCATCGCGGATTCCACCGACCACAAAAGTCTCTCGGTTCGGAAAGTACTACGCAACACCGCAACCTTGACCGCACGCCATCTGTGCCTTCAAGTCGGTCCATGGGCAATCGCAAATCTATTCTTCGAAAAGTGAGACCTCAGACCGATCATGACGACGACGACGACGACTTCCTCCCAGACTACGTCCTCGGGTACGAGGCACAGGCGTCCAGCATTGATAACATACGTCGGAGCGCTGGCGACAGTGCCTTTGATGCGGCGTTTGCGCCACTGCCTCCTGCCCATGTGCCCTCGAAACCGCCGCGGAGAGCGCACACGAGAACCAAGACGCCAGAAGCTCATGCTCCCCACGCCTATCCCCGTCTCCGCACCATGTCTTCAGCGCCCGACTTCCTTGAGACTGTCTCGGAACCTGCCAGCCCTGGTTCTGTCAGCTGTTATTCGCAGAAGCAGCCCAAGACTCCGCCCCCTATCAGCATACGCACGCGCGGTTCGAAGAAGAAGCGCAGGCCAAAGTCGGGACGGCCGCCGCCGCCATCGTACGCCCCATGGCCTTCTCAGCATGATCCTCGTGGGCCAGACTGTGACCTGGTCCTAGTGCAGTCCCTACGCGGGTACCCCATCCTCCCTGCGTCTCACTTCGAGGATCCCCGAGCGCGGCTCGACTATCATGTGCCGCAAGGCTACAGACGGTCCTCGGGCCAACCACTGAGCCCACTCTTGTCGCCCCGTCTGGAGGAACAGCAACAGCTACAGCAGCGACCTGTACCCGCGCGGCAAATGCCATCATTCCACCGGCCTGGAGTGAAGGGCCTCCCTGGGCGTGCACCCCACACTCATAGCCAGCCACTGCACAGAGGCGTACCAGCATAAGCATCGTCCGCAGAAACCTGCCCATCTCTGACAGCGTTGTCTTCGCTCTTGTACCTTCATCGACATACTTCACACATACTACTTGGATTGTTACCGTCCGTACAGCACACTGTCACTTGCGGTCGCTGTCTTTCTGTGTTTCTCGCACGACTAGGCGATATTCTTCCATCTCCTTGGCTGTTTTCACTTTCATCTCTTCTAACGACGAACACGAATTTTTTTTTGCAGGCTGGCACATGCACATAGACGATCAGATACAGGATCATTGGCGGGTGCATCATTTTGATGCTTACGTGGAGAGAGAGTTATTTCTTGGGTTTTAGTTTTGCTACGTAGCCCGCGTGGTCGGGCCATGACCATGCGTTGCATTATCATACATTACAAGTTAAGCCTCGAGGACACAGTGCCCTGGAACAGAGGTGCCATATTGCGTTCTTTTATATGATATGTGGTGTGGCACACTTGTCGCACGTATAGCGGCGGCTGCCAGCACAGCACAGCCACTCCCGGCTACAGTGCCCTCCACTTCACGACGCGACGCCTGGCGGAGAGTTGCGTAATTGCTCATTAGTGCCAAACTGTAGTTCGATCTCGGGTCTTTTGAAGATTATCAGATTGCCCCTAAGCTTAACCTTGTTTGCACAATCCTCCGATGATGAAGCAACTCGAATAGATTTTCTGCTTCGAGTCCACAGCCATTGATTCTCACGGCCTTTGGAACGTTTGGGAAGCCTGGTTGGGGGTCGAGGGTGCTATTTCAGGAAACATGTGCGTTGTCCACTGGAATGCATGGAGTGCCGACGGTGCGCGACTAGCTGCCGGCCACATGTTAGATATCGAAAAGTGCATTCTCACAATGAAAAAGGGACAACTCGATGTCTGGGACTCTGGGGAGACTATTACGCAGGCCAAGGGGGGATTTCTGGCCATGGATCAGCATGCCTCATTCATGCAATGATGTTCAGGAGAACGAACTCCATGGTGGACCATGACATCGTGACATGCGCCTCAGTCCACCCATCCATCCATGCAGTGGCTGTGCCTGTCGCAGCCTTGATAACGCATGACACTGAGAACACCAATGCATTAGTTCTGGCTACGATTTAGGTGCGCTCTGAGACATGCACGTAGGAATTATGCTGCTGTAATAAACATACCGTCAGCGTCAGCGCAACATTATGCCTGGTGTTGAGCTCCGTTTTTTGTGTCACTGCGACCCTAAAAACGGGGCGTGCTAGCCTCAACTGGCCTGTGCAGCCTTTTGGTGGGCCTGCGTCAGCTCCAGAACTTGATGGATACGAGCTTTTTGTCTGTCTCCATCTGTCACGCTGCCCTCAGTCAGGCTCGGGCCGTCATTTTCCTTCTCTCCATCCATCTCCTTGTCCTGCGCTCGCTCAATCTTCTTTCACTCTCGCTTGTGTCATAGCTGTCCCTGATTACACACGATCCTAGCCTCTCTTTCTCTTAACTAGTCCCTACTTTCGTTGTCTTCTCTACCTTGGACGCGCGTCACGGCTCCCAACTTCGAACCCCTTAGCCTATCACCCAGGCTGGGCGACAGAAAGCGAGCTCAATATCCAGTCATCCATCACCTGACCTGAAACGGAGGAGACGTTTCACACGCCCTCAAAGCCCGTCGGGCAAACCTACGATCTCTCCAACTTCGTTCGATCCAGCTACGCAGCAACACAAGCGCCAAAATGTACGCGACTCGAATGTTCAAGCTGCTCCTAGTGGCATTGGGCTTCCTCGCCGTCGCCCAAGCCAACTCCCGTCACGCTGTCCGCTACGACAAGTACGGTCTGCAAGAGCGTCAGGACAGCAGCGGCAACACGGACGACGACACTTCTCTTCCCACACCCGGCAGCGGCGATGGTAGCTCGGACAGTGGCGGCGACAGCACGCCCACCAGCTCACCTGCTGCAGAGACCACCACGAGTGAAGGAACCCCTGAAACTACAAACACGACAAAAGAAGAAGATACCACCACCACTTCAGAGAATGTAGCCACAACGACCACAACCACCCAGGAGGAAACGCCCGAGAAAACCACCTCATCTCAGGACGAAAGCACGTCCGAGGCCAAACCCACCACAACCTCGGAGGATACCCCTGCCTCTACAACCACGAAAGATGCGGAGCCTACCTCTACTGCCGAGAGCACCAAAGACAATGGGAAAGACAAGACCACAACCACCGAAGAACCCGTCGTCTCCACCGCCATCGAGACCGTGACCCGCACCAACTCCGACGGCTCCAAGGAGACCCTGACGTCCTCCACCATCACCACCAGCACGCCCGACCCGCGCAGCGGCGAGGACAAGAGCACTGGCAGCGGCATGTCCACCAACACCCGCAACATTGTCATTGGTGTCGTCGTCGGCGTCGGCGGCGCCATCCTCCTCGGCGCCCTGGGCGTCGTCGCATGGCGCATCCGCGCCCGCAAAAGGGCGGCCGAGGAAGACGCCGGCCTCATGGGCGAGTACAATGGCGGCTACACCCAGGTCGACAAGGGCGAACCCCCCAGCACCTCGGGCGGCCACACGGCGTCGGGCACGATGACTAGCACAGGGCAGAGTCCGTTCCAGAGTACGCTGGAGGGGTACCACGCGCCCACGCAGCCGGTGAACGCGTCGTCCAACTTTTAAAAAGTGGTGGGCATGCGGGCGTGGAAGGAGGGAAGGATGATGAGTGCAAAGCCTCCGGTTTTTTTTTTATTTATGTTGTTTTACCCGTACGATTTCTGATCTGGAGATGAAGAATTTGCCAGAATTGCATAGCGATGCTTTGTACGTGGGTTTTGTCCATGGTATCAGATTAGACATTTACTTTAATATCAGCATATTTGAAGCTCACTCAGCTGTTAGCCAACGAGTATATGTGAGGGCGGCCCGGGCTGCTTCGTCAGACATCTCTGTGCTTGTTTCTTTTCCCTTCCCCGAGCGACAAGGAGCAATGATGTGAGCTATCGTGCCACCACTCGAGGATCGGTTGGTTGTCTGGTCGAAACTGCTCACATGCCTCTGTGAATGCCTACCCTGCAACTAGTAGTCGACTCGAAGGTTTGACAAGTGTCGTCGGTCCAATTTACTCGACACTGGCAGTCTATCTTGCGTCGCTCCTTTCGATCAAGACATGCATGCCCCATAGGCTTCAAGCTATCACCATGGTCGTCATGATCGCGAGTCATTCAACGCAGACGCTCGCAGAACACAATTTCGTAACGCTAATGCGTACGCCGCCCTTGGAACCATCATGCTCGACAGAATGCAAGCGAATCCGCGTTGAGAAGCAAAGCTCGAGTGTCCTGCCAATTACAGCATTGCTTGCTCCAGTTTGGTATCAAAAGCAGCTCTGCTTCGTCGGTTCTCACGGTAGGCTGGTGCGGGCCGCCCCTCGGCGGCGAAGCCTGACCGCCCTTTTTGGACATTGTTCGCCCACACCACGCTATCCGTGCCACATGCTGCCTGGACGGTTCGCTGGCGTCCGATTTCCTTGCATAAGGTGAAGCAGAACAAATGCTGCGATTCTGGTCAAACTCTTGGACTCGCATCTCTTGCTCAAAGTCTACTGTCAACTGAGTATCTATAGTGTACCTTGCCGAGAGCTGTGTGCCGTTCTGGAATGCGCCAACAACGGGAATGGAGGTTGGGTTTGCGCCAGGCCCGAGCCGAGGATCTGGGTGTGGCGGAAGGGCCTCTTTTTTTTCTTTGAGGATGGTTGTGACGTACTTGAGCTTCGTGTCATGGCAGCAACCATCACGATTACTATCATCTCGTCTCTTCATGTCCATACGGGCAGCGCTAAGTTGATTCCGTTTTCACTATTGTGTTCACGTCCGACCAAGTGACGCCACTTCACATGCAGTTGAGCAACGTGTTGATGAAGGGTCCCATTTTCAGTGGGTTCATTGATTCATTGCCAACGCATTGCGCGAGAATTACCACCGGAGCGCGTCTTGTACTGCGATAGGTACTTGGCCTCCGCAGCGTCCCACACCCAACCTCAAGTACTCTCCACTACAGACCCCTGCGCGACACCCTGGCACAACCTCGCACGCAGATTGGACCCGTGGGTGAAATGATGGGACTCGATGCCGCCCATCAGTGCATCAGCGGACTTCTCCAGCGATGCCAGCCGCCTGCAGCACCCAAAGTCCCCCTTAGCCCCGGGAAAGGAGACGTGACCTGCCCAAAAATTTGGCCCGTCGTGCCTGCCAGCGTCCAATGTGAAGCTGTAGCCCAGCCATATCCTCCCATGCTTGGCGTTGCTCCTGCTGTTACCTCTCATCCTGTCAATCTCTCTCTTCCTTCCTTCCTCCTTCCATCCTCTTAATCTGGAAAAGTCTCCCATCCTCTCGTCCAGCCATCATCGGGAGACGAATATTTCCAGCGACGCTTGTTCGTGTCATTGGTGAACCAGCAGTTGCTCTAAGCCCGTCAGCGACTGTGGAACCCGACCAGCTGCGCGAATCGATGTCTTCCTCGTTTTGCAATAGCTGTGCAGTTCCCCGGCTTCACTAATCAGTGTCGCTTCTCTATTCTCTTTGTCTTTTACGAGCTACTTGGTCGATCCGACGCTGCGACGAGTCTTCCGAGTCACGACAGGACGAGAATTCGACGTGCACCCTGGCCCGCGACCCCTATCTCCATACTTGAAATTAAAGCAACGGGGAAAAGTCGCCCGCCAAGCTAAGAGGTGAAGGACACGGAGGCACGCGTCGCGTTCAACAACAACCTTCCCTTTACCCGTACGGCAACTCGCAGCGTCTCTCCAAAACGACCGGAGAGCTCGCCCGAACGACTCTAGAGGACGCACGATCCGAGACTTCAGCTGCAGACGATTGCCACTTCGTCTGCGTTGTGTCTCGACTTGACCCGTTACGACGTCGCCCCCTGGATCGCCCACCACCAACCCGCCTGGTGCTACTGCACGGGACGGCGCTGGCTCACCTGCTCTGTCGGACGCGTCTACTGCCGACGGACAAGACGACGTTCACTCGTCGCCTGCTCTACCGCCTCTGCCAGCACCATCACTGCCAGCGCGGGCTCAGGAGCTGCTGAGAACGCCAGAGGGTGCAGCTGACGACGAGAACTACTTTGGCACGGCCAGCTGGGGCTCACCTTACCCTAGCTCCGACCACAATCTTCAGCCGGACAGCCTCGACAGCGACGACGGCTCCGACGACTCGCCTCTCCATCAATTGGCTATCGACACACCGTTTCTGCGACCTGCACCCGAGCTTTTCGAGGGTGACGACGCACACCACGACGCCGATCCCAACTCGTCTATCAGCGCTGCAGCTGCGGTCCTCGCTAATCGCGTACGAAGGCAAACACAAGCGCGAGGGTTGACAGAAGATTGGATCCGCACGCACACGTCCGGTGTAAACGACGTTGAACCTCGACTCTGGTTCAGCGACGGAAGTGAAAGTGAGCACTCTTCATTGAGCGGCTCGGAAAAGGACTGGAAACAAGAGCAAGACCAAAACCGCACGCCAAAGGCTGATCCGGCATTGAAAGAAGCTGCTCGACGCATTAGCAGACGTAATCGCGGCGCGTCCAGCATCGAGACACTGAAACCCAGTCCACGAACGCGCAAAGTCATCGCCATGGCTACCCCAGAAACAGCAGCCATGCCCGAGGCACCTGTCGGAGAGACACAGGAGGCTGCCTCGGCCCAGAACGAAATCCCAAGGTCAGGAACTCCCGCGAGAGAAAGCAATGACGAAGCGAAATTGCCTGCCACACCCACTCGGAAGGTGGACAAGCCGTTACCGAAGGAACCTAAATCGACGCCCCGGATCAAGAAGAAGATTCCTTGGAATGGCAAGAACATTCTGGTCCTGCTACCTCGGGACGAGGAGAGGGGACAGCCGGGCAAAGCTCCAAGACCACTGCGCCAAAACGAGATTGAAAAGATGTTCGCTTCATGGAGAGAACTCGGCTACCGCACAGACGGGTTCGATCTCTTGGTGGAAGGATATCAGCCCCCTGGGACAGATGACTCGCAAAGTCGAGGGGACTGGCCTCAGGCTGAAGACCTCATCCACGAGCGATCTCAGAAGCAGTACCAGGTTCAGCTCCCAGACCTGAACGGTAAGTTTTGTCTTGCTCTCGACAACGGGATTCTTACTAACGGCAACAGCCTGGAAAACCTACGAGAATGAGCTACGAGAAGCCAAGCTTCGCGCTCTGGGTGTTTCCATGCCTGACGAGGAGCCCCCAGCGCCTCCTTCGCCGCCGATAACCAACCCGAGTCGACAGGCTTCCGCACAATATCCTCTCAATCCATTTTCGCCGCCTCTGCCTGCTTCTTCGGCATCGAGCAACCACAACCAGTCTGCGATGGGGTTCCCCTTCCAACACTTCAATGCTCAGAGCCCGGGCATTGCCTCACCTGGACCCTACGGACACCAGCCAGGCAAATACAACCCACGCCAGTCCATCTCCTTCCCTCCTTCTGGATCACCATACCAGTTTAATCCTCAAGGTCAATGGCCAGGCGTGCAGGGCATGGACCGCAGCGAATCGCCCTCGTTTGCTCACCTCAATGGTATGATGTCGCCCCAATCACCTTTTGGCGTGGACGGTATGCAGCCGACTGGCAGTCCTGCATTCAATTTGCACCAAAGGCAAGCGTCACTGCAATATCCTATGCTGCCTCACCAGCAATTGCAGCAACAACAGTCCATGCGAGCCTCGCCTAGGTTGCAAGAGGTGCGTGAGGACGACGAGGGCGTTTCCAAGAGTCCCTCCAAGACTCCTGAGGCACGTAAGGTGAACAAGGACGGCGTGCAAGCGGAGATTGAGGATGCAGAGTATCATCTGGAAGAGCAGTTCCGCACCCAGCTTGAGCATGAGGATTACAGCCCTCAGCAGAACCGCAGGCAGTCTGGCCAGCCTGTTCCGGAGCATTTCGCCAATGAGCCTGGGAAGCCCATGGTCTTGCACCATCCCCGGCCGCATAGCCGTGGTCACTCATTGACGCAGAACAACTACTATGAGGATGGCAATTCGTTTAGCGAGAATGCCGAGCATGGCAACTTGAAGCAATTCGCACCTATGAATGGCATACCTGAAAGTCAACGAGGCGATGAGTCGTACGAGGTCGACACGAACCCGAGCAACCTCGGCACGCCTAACCCAGACTTCGACATGTCAGCATCGTTGGGACATCAGAAGAACGCCTCCACCGTCAGCAACCCTTGGGTCGACAGCACAACTCAGCGCGTGTCGCACAGCACCAAGCCTTCGCTGTCTAAGCTGAATGTCAAGGCTCCTGAGTTCAAGTTCAATCCCGAGAAGACATTCACTCCTAGTGGATCTTTCAACTTCGGAGGCCAGCCTTTCCAGCCGACAGTACTCAATACTGGTATACAAGAGCCATACCAGCCACCTGCCGCCTTTGAGCCCGAGAAGCCGAAGCCGGAAGAGCCCATCATTCCAAGCATCGAATCCAAGGAAGAGGGTGAGATCAGCGAGGTCGAAAAGGCTCCCGATGTCAAGGACGTGGCGACCGAGGAGCTCAAGGTGCAGCCGCGCCAAGAGCGCGAGTCTTCTATCCCTGCCTTCACGGGCAACACCTCAGACAGCGCACAGAACGATACATTCGCACCTGGTCAGAATGTGTTCAGCTTCGCCTCCTCTGGTCCGAAGTTCAGGCCTGATGCTCCGGCGTTCACGCCCCTCCGAGCTGTTACCAGCCCCATGCCCTCGAACGTTGGCCATGGCTCTCGTCCCAGTATCTTTGGCAACATCCGCATTTCCTCTGCCGAGCTGGACGCATCTTCCAAGCGATCAAGAGCGATCCCTATCGTTCGACCAACAAGCCGACGCTCTTCTTCACCCCCGTCTGAAGGTCAGGATGCACATCTAGCCAATGAGGATGAGCACGGCCGTCCTCTTAATGATGCTCGCTCAAAGCGCGCCAAGAGCAGCGCACCAGATGGCGACGATGTGCCCCTCTTTGCGAACCAACCTGAGGACAGCACACCGACAATCCAGGAAGCCCAGGAGCCAGCCGAGAAAGAGCCCACAGGTGAACAGATATCGGGCGAGGCTAACAAGGCTGAGGAGTCGGATACACCCGAAGGCGGGGACGATACTGTTCTCATCCATGAGATCGCCGAGGAACCCGCAGCTGAAGCTGAGCACGACCAGCCAGAGCCTGAGAACGCACCCGCGGATACCTCCTTGTCATCCATTGGCACTGATCACCACATTGAGACCAAGGCGACAACTACTGCGCCGTCCGAGTCATCGCCTGTCGATGCCGCTGATGGTGACAAGACCTACAAGCCATTCGAGTTCGATTCCCAATTCGAAGCGCGCAACTTCAGCGAAGCCCGCCCCGTTGGTGACGATTCTTTCTTCAAAGAATCTGGCCACAGTGCCTCCTTATCCGCTACGGCACATCCTTTCGTTCCCGGTGAAGGTTTTGCTTCCCCAGCGGCGGCGGCCACCTCGGTTGTGACATCGGCAGAGGCTGTCGAGGAACCTCAACACAAGCGATCTGCGTCTCCTACACCTAAGCGTAAGAGTCTTGGGCTTGGTGCCTCTCGTTTTGCGTCGCCATCACCACCACCCAAGCCCAAAGGCCTGGCGGCTTCCCGCTTTGCCGATGCCTCGTCACCTGAGCTTGAACCCGTGCAGGAAGTCCTGCCCTCCGTTGAGCAAGAGCCGCTCGTTGAGGAGCACGGTGATCAGACCTTTGAGGAGATCGATGCCATCATGGAGGAGATGGCTCACGACCCTAGGCTGGGAGTTAAAAAGACGACCGACTCGATCAAGAGGGCCGCGCCCGCTACAGAGGCACGCGATTCTCCGACGCACCAGCTCGAGTCGCCTGCTCCTCACTCGCAGTATGCTACTGAGTTTGCTTCGCGCGAGTACCAGGAGCTGCCTAAGCTGCGGACACCCGAGTTGGAAGATCCGTTCCTGGATCCTGTCGATCAGCGCTGGCCCGTCGGCGAAGAAGCAGAGCAGTCCCAAAGTCCCTTGGCTAGTGACTGGGAGGAGGCCTTCTCTGCTGACGAACACGAGAAGCTTGCGAGCCGCGCTCAGTTCTTCGATGGTCGTGTCAACCAGGTCGTCGGGAATCTGCTGGCCTCGCGCCTCGAGCCCTTGGAGCAAGCACTCTTCTCTATCCAGGATGCTTTGGCTTACAAGTCTGGCCGTCCTACTTCATCTCGTCATGACAGAAGGAGCATGTCGGCAGAGCTCAGACAGAGCGATGCCGATGACGAAGACGACGAGCCTGCGCCGCGTCGCTCATTGAGCCCCCGTCGCGACCGTAAGATGGATCAAATCCGCGCCGCCGTCTTGGAAAGCCTCACAGCCCACCAGCAAGCCCAGCCCACCGTGGCCCGTGCTGTGCCGGAAGATGACTCGGAGGCCCGCAACGCGGCCCTGCTCGCCGTTATCACTGAGATGCGGGAGCATGTTCTTGCCAACTCCAAGCCGGACTTCGGTGGCGATGAGCTTAAAAACCTCATAGAGAATGCCGTACAGAGCAGAATGCCCCCGCCAGCTGATCCCGACGTTGAACTGTTCAAGAAGATGGAAGCACTCCAAAGTAAGGTTGAGGATCTCGAAGACCAGCTCAGCAACGAGCAGAGCAAGGTTGAGAAGGAGGTCACTGCCCGCAGAGCTGCCGAGGATACTTCCACCGATCTGCAACGCCAACTGCAGAATGCCGAGACGCGTATCGAAATTGAGAACATCAACAAGAGCGTGTTCGACCAGAGGGTCAGTGACTTGGAAGAGAAGCTTCGTCATCAAGAGGAGCGTACCGAGGCGGAAGTGGAAAATCGTCGCTCTGCTGAGGACCGTTTGTCTGAGAACCAGCGTCTGCTGCGCATCGCGTCAGAGGAAGAACAACGCCTGCGTGAGGCAAACGCGGAGAAGGACGAACGCATCCGCAACATGGAAAAGGCCAACAGCAAGGTGAACATGAAGATGGCTCTGTTGGAGGCCAACTCGACCAACTCGACTCAGTCGCATGCTGAGCTGACGAACAAGGTCAACGCTCTTGAAGCTGACCTTCGTGCTGTTCGTCAAGACAACAACCACTGGCGCGCCGAGGCCGAGCGCTCGGACGAGACTGCTCGCCGCCACGCTGGTGAGCTTGCCCACACTGTCGAGGAGAACAAACACTTGCAGAAGTCGCTCAATACTATTACCACGCAATTGGAGGAGAACGAACGTCTGCGTGAGAGTTGGCGTGGTAAGTACATGTCTCTCCAGGACGACATGAGCAATGCCGCTCGCGAGATCGCCGAGGAGAATGCCCGCCGCATCAAGAAGGATCAGTCCATGCTTGCCAGGCAGGAAGTTCTCGATGCTCGTCTACAAGCCGAGGCCAAGACGCGTGAGCGTCTCGAGCTGGAAATGGATCGTTTGCAAATGAATGAACGTTCTGGCATGCGTGCTATCAAGGAGTGCGAGCGCCTTGAGACTCTCCTGGGCGAACTGCGCACGGAGAATCACAAGCTCGAGCAGCGTGCGCTGGCAGCGGACCGCGACTACGAAGAGGCTCGTGAGTCCGGCGCCAGTGAGGTCAAGAGGACGCGCATGGCTATGCAGACAGAAGTCGACGCTGCAAACCACCAGGTCAACATGGTGCGTGAAGAGCTCGAGGAGCAGAACAACAAGCTTCGCCAGCAGCTCGAAGCTTTCAAGCTTGAGGCCGATCACGCCAAGGCCCACCACGAGATGATGCTCGAGGAGTCTGAGAACACCAAGACATCAGCGCTCGACGAGCTCCGTGCCAGCCACCAGAATGAGCTGGAAGACCTGCAGGCACGCCACGAGCAGCAACGTAGCACTGCCGCGGACGAGCACAGCAAGACCGAGCAAAGCCTGCTTGAGCGTCTCAGCTTCTCTGCCTCTAGGATCGAGCACTTCCAGGATCGCATCGCCCACCTCGAAGAGAAACTTGAAGTTGCCAAGGAAGCAGCGGCTGCTGCCGCCGCCGCCGCCAAGTCTGCTGGTGTCGATGCCCGCAGCGGTCCTGCTAGCCCTGAAATCCAGCAAAAGTCTGCTGCGATTTCTGCCCAGTCTGGCGTTCCCGAGAAGATCTCTCCCCAGGCTCTGCGTGAGTCCATCATGGTTCTCCAGGAGCAGCTCCAAGCCCGTGAGCAGCGTATCGAGGAGCTTGAGCAAACGGTCGCAAAGTCTGACCCCGATGCCGCCAACAAGATCTCGAAGCGGGATGACGAGATCAGCTGGTTGCGTGAGCTCCTTGCTGTCCGACATGGTGACCTGCAAGACATCATCATGGCACTCTCCTCCGAGAACGTCGACGGCAACCGCGTGAAGGACGCCGCCATCCGTCTCAAGGCCAGTCTCCAGATGGAGGAGCAAGAGCGCGAGAGGGCGATGAACGGAGCGTCGGCTATCAACCTCCCTAGCCTTGCGCAGAGCATCCAGTCAGCGACCCCCCGCGTGGCTCAGAGTATTGGAGCTGCATGGGGTAGCTGGCGCAAGGGAAGCACTTCGTCCCTCACCAGCATGAGCGGCCGTGCTCGCCTCAACTCGGCAGCGGCTTCTCGCAATGCCACGCCGTCAAAGGCTGGCCCTGGGCCCCAGCACCCAAACCTGCACCTTGGTGGACTCATGACGCCCCCGGCCTCGAGTATTCGCCAAAGCCCTCTTGTCGCTAGCAAGCCCCAGCCAACAGCCTTTGGCAGCACCGGACGTCGTTATCCATCCCACGGGAGTGGCAGCCAACCTGGCCAAGAACGTCGCACATCGATGACTGTTCGCCAGTCGGAAAAGATGCCTGCTCCTGAGGCAGTGTTACCACAGCTTCAGCGTGACGAGCCACCGGTCACGCCGCCCATGATGCGCCCCGCTGTATACGACTCGGATGCCCAAGCTGGGGACTTTGATGACGAAGGCTTCTTTGTGGATGAGTGATCGTGAGATCTCCATCTTCGAGGACAATGAGCGGCTGTTGTGTTGTTTTTACTATACGATTTCTTTTTGCAATTCTTTCGTCATGGCTCATATGCCAACTTTTATCTACCTACACAAGATTGCGAAAAAAAGGTTAGAAAGATACCCCCCCCTGGATTTTGGACGTCAGTTTTCTTTGCGAGCAAGGGCTTCAGCAACAGACTGGCCCCTCCCATACACCATTCGCATGCGCGCGCCTGAGTTTCAGATTGTGAGCACGTACGCCAGCCAAGACATAATCAGCGCAGCGCTTTCACTTCGGAGGATAACTTTTTTTACACTATTCTTAACCATTTTATTTCCTTTGTCGAATTTCAAGAAGTGTGGGTGGAACGCGGGAGGAAAATAGGCATCGAGGAGACAAAGTCGCTTGTTACCAATGGCGTGTATTGCACTGTAGGGAGCAGATATAGCTGCTGCCCCATTGTAGATAATTATAATTATTGATTGCACTCATCTCACAATACGTTTTTGTTACTGCACGCGAATACTCCATGTCATTTATGCAAGATAACTATGGAACGACGTTCATGAGGTACTACTACTCAGGAGTTTCTCCACCGCCCATTTGACAGAGAAATTCCTTAGATCAGAGTAATGCTGTCCCACACCGACAAACAGGACTGGCACGTTTGTAGCATGGACTAATGAGACGAGCGTGCCAACCATGTCGCCAACAGTGTCACATTTCGAGATAATGAAGCCGTCCAGAGAGGCCGTGCCAAACGCGGCATTGAAGTTTCGCGCTTGCGCAACAGAGTCTGTGCCGACGAGGGCCTGTACATTGTGTCAGTGCTGCGTAGACGAGGAGAGAAAACAAACGAGAGGAGATGGGGGAAAACTGACCTCGCCCACCATCAGGATCTTGTCGGGCTGCGCAAACTTGGCAAACTTCTCTAGCGAGCTCATCAACCGTTGGTCGTTGTGTCGTCGGCCGGCGGTATCGATCAGCACCACGTCGTATCCACTGCTCGCGGCGTGGGTAACGGCGTCCTTGGCCACTGTTGCCGCATCCTTGCCGTACCCCTTCTGGTACAGGTCGACCTCGCCGCCGCCCTCACGGGCAGTGAGCTCTTTGAGGTTGCGGACGTGGACGGCGAGCTGCTCGACGGCGCCTGAGCGGAAGGTATCGCCTGCCGCGATCAAAACACGGTAGCGGTTCTGTAGGAGGAAGTAGCATATCTTGGAGAGGTTGGTAGATTTGCCGACGCCGTTGACGCCGACGATGGAGATGACATAGGGTCTGGGTTTCTTGAGCGATGTCACACCTGGCTTTGTGACAGCGTCAATGTCGCGCAGTAGGTCGAGCGATGAGGTCGGGGTGAGCATCTTTGTGAGTGATGCCTCCATGGCGGACTGGATCCTGGAGGAGATGGACTCGAACGACCCAGTCTTGACGCCGAGCAGCTCCTTTTCGACACCTTCGCACAGACGCAGGGCAGCTTCCAGAGCAACGTTTTTGCGGACGAGGTGATCCTGCATACCCTTCATGGCTGTGTCGAGGTCGGATTTCGTGAGCGTCTTGCCACCAACGACGTTGCGGAAGAGGCCTGTGACTGCCGAGACACCCGTGTTCAGCAGACCGGTCGACTTTGCGTCGGAGGGCGTCGAGGACGACTTTTGGGCCGATGCGAGAATGTCGTGCACCTCGTCGCCCAGATCGCGCAGGACAAACTTGCCCTTGGATTGCTGACCCCAGGTCGACGAGTCGACGGCATCGACAGCCGAGGAGCGCGCAAGTGGCGCCTCGGCCTCCGAGTCGCTGTTGAGTGCGTTCTTGGAGGAGTAGTCGAGCTGCACGTCGTCCTCCTCATCCGCGAAACCGTCGGCATCCCACTTGCGCCCCTTCTTGCCCTTGGCTGCCTTTTTGGAGATATCGTCCCCCGAGGACACCGGCGCAGGCACTGTAGATTTTGCTTTCCGCGCGCGACGCGACAATTTCCCTCCGGGACCCGCCTTGCCGACAACCAGGTTGCTGCCGCCTGGCGTCGAAGGCCGCGATGTGCCTGGTGTAGGTACGGGCGTCGACTCGGTGGACGCGACGTCGGCAGTGCCGGCGCCGTTGTGTAGCGCGCGACCGCGATAGGTCAACCCCGGCGCGGCAGGGGCATCACCACTGTCAATGACATTGCCAGAGTTGCCTGGCTCTTCGATATTGGGCACTGGGGGCCCGTTGGCGCGCGCGCTGGTCTTGTCGAGCTCGTTCACTTGCTGGTCAAAGTATTGGTCGAAGCCGGCGCACTCGACGAGAGTGGTGTGCGGTTTTTTGAGCTGCTCGCCGTAAAGAGATACAAAGATCGTCTTGATGTTATCGACGAGTTTGTCTACCCAGCTGAGGTGGAGGAGCGATCGGTAGACGACCTAGCCTATGTCAGTCGCAAAACATCTTGGTGCGCAGGGATGGAGGGGGGGATGGTGCGTACGACGAAGATGACACCCAATTCCTTTACGGTCGTCCACTTCAAGGTGTGTTGATCGCTCTTGTATGCTGGGTTCGTCGAGGCCGATTGCGACTCGCGCAGCGACACGGGACCGCTCTTCTCCTCGATAAATGTATCCGCGATAAAGTTGTTGATGACCGAGGGGTTGACGGCGGCATATGTGCGCGACCACAGGACGACGCCTGACGTGGTCAGGATCTCAAAGGTGTCCAGCATTCTTGCGAGAACTCGGGTATACCAAAGAAGAGAGGATGGAAAGTCGAGCGGCGCGGTCGCTCGAGACGATTGGGCGAGCAGGCGAGGGAGTGATTGTCTATGTTCTTCTTCCTTAGGTCACGTTAATTGGGGGTGGCCAACGCCCCAAGGGTCCAGATTGAGGCTTATCGATAAGGGAGTACTGCGGAGGCTTGGCGGTGCTGGACGACTTTTGTCGCGTGTCCGGGGGCCACAAGTATGAGTCCATGATATGTACTCAAAAGGGCGCGAAACCCATCAGTCTCCAAAGCAACTCGGACGCGACGAAACCTTTGAGCGATCAAGATCAATATCATTTTGACTACCTGTGTGCTTGGACTACACCCACCCTAGCGGGGCAAGAGCCTTGTGTCGCCCTTGAGGAACATAACTGCTGGACTGAGACTATTCACCCTGTCCAAAGTAGCTTTTGTAACCTTATTCCGCTAGGTCTGTGATAGCTTCCTGTTGTAATAGTCCCACAAACGGGGGAGAAAGTGTACGTCCTGAATGCAATATTTCTTAATCTCTAATACCAGCATTCCCAGTTCTTTGCTCTTGGGGTTGATTGGCAGTGACTGTGAAAGAATCAAGGTGGTGAGGGCCTAAGCAATGGTGAAGAGAGGATTGCACTTCTGAGCGTCCTGTAATGGCGCCAGCAGAAGAATTCGGCTGACGTGACTTGGAGGCCAATGGACTGTCCTATGGGTTGAGGTATTGTTCTAGGGCCTCCAAGGCTCCAGGCTCGCGCTCGACGTAATCATCTTACCACATTTCTATATGCTGGTCAATAATTGGCTCTGCCAATGAACAAGTGGGATATTAGTGAAGTACGTATAAGGCCAATAATGCTAGCACATAACAGCATTAGAGTTCTAGGTCTGTCCTGAGGGCGCTGCGCGCTTCTCTAGGATACTTCAGAAGGTTGTGTGCTATTCAATAGGATACATAATTTATCTTACTTGCAAAGACTACTTTTAAAAGCACCTATGCTGATTGATGAAGCTATAGCCAAATCTTGAAGAATGATCATAGCAAATGTCCCGTCACCTAAAGTTGCAACGAGCCCCGTCGGTTGCGAAAGCACCGCCGCCAGAGTACCTGATAAGGCGAGTGATGCAATGCAGAAATGAAAGGTGTCCACAGAACACGAATTGTCCAAGCATCAGTTTCTTCGACCGAGAAAAGGTACTCCACAGTGGCCGAGCACTTATGTGTCTCATCAAGAAGAGTCGAGTACATTGATTTGATGAAAAAGACGCCCAGCAGGGTGCTAGAACGTTCAGTACTAGCCCGTCAGGCAGAGAGACACGGGAAGAGCTGATTTCACTTACAAGTGGATGCAGCAAATAGTAGAGAGCATAATACAACCATAGAATGCGACATTGTCTAACCTGTTCTCGTAGGCAAGGAAAGGACTCAATGTAAGTGCCAGGGAAATGCCGACAAGAGCCACACTGCCACAAGGAATGTACATAGAAGACAGTCTGTTCATGGTATAGTGGGCACATACGAGTGGTACCACAATCAAGTTAAGCGATGCGCATATCAAGGGGGCCAGAAACCAGCGCTGGCTGCCGTAGTGGACTGCGAGAAAGGTGGCCGGGACGATCGCTGCAGTGCACAAGCCCAATTCGACCGTGAAAATAAGCCGCTCAAAGCGAGGATATCGAGGCAGATAAGGACACTTTCGCAGCCAGTTGTGGTAGCGTTGCAGCGTACGCTCTTTGCTTGGTCGTTGCCTTGGCATGAAGATATTTTGCCAATCCTCGTGAGTTCTGCTACTTGATTCGTTTTCTGGTGTCGAGTTCCGATATGATTTGGCAAATTTGAACGCGCCTATAATTAGAAGAATGAAGAAAAATAAGGGCATGAACGCCCCCATAGGATGAGGCGAGTCCAGGTAGGACCCCATGGATAGGATCAGGGTTAATCCGGTGCCTAGGAATGCTAGGGTAGTTACCTGACCATGATATCGGATGATAGCGCTCTCTTGTCGAACGCTGTATGTAAGTCGTAAGGGGCGCGGACTAGGCCAGCGTGTCATATCTAACGCAATCATCTATTAGTGAGGTGTGGGCGAGGGGTGGCGGGCGGCAAACTATTGTCATCGAGGCGTTGTGGTATTCGCAGAATCTCGAAGACGTGATCCATTTTGTCTCCAAGGCGCGGTCGTGTGCTAATGGTATCACTGGTTCGGTGTGGTGGAAGGTGGTATGGCTGGAGCTGAGCATGAGATCCTCAAGTCGAGGTAGCGGCGTCACTATGGAGGAAGACAATAGCAGGTCACACGCCAGAGCTGTTGGATTTTACGGTTGGGATCTTGTTATTCATTGATTCTCTCTCGTTCTCCCTTCCTACTCCGTAGTGCTTTCTGTACACAAGAGGCAAGTTCCGCGATTTCCCGGACTTTTAGTTCTTCCGAGTAGCGTTTCATCCAATCGAGCCTCGTTTCCCATAAACCGACCGCGAGTGTCTATAATCTATTGCCCAACGGTTTAACAAGAGCCATCATCTTTTTTTTTCTCTTACCCGCAAGACCCTGGCGTAGCAAAACACCTAGAAGAATATCTAGATCGAGGCCTTGATACACCCTAATCTGAACCTAAGTAGCTAATTGCTGCCTACCACATATCTTGCTAGTGAAATATATTAATTGCAATAGAATTAATCCGCCAGCTACCAGTAGTCTAGTGTGGCTCTTCCTAAAATAGTCTAGTCTCCACAATTGACCTTTGTACTGCCACAACAAGCCATAATACACTATTCCGCACCTCGGTGAAAAACCTTAGACCTGCACTGCATCCAATAGTGCGGTCTAATAGCTATCACTGCGAAGATGGTCGCTGGCTACGTGGCAAGCTGGTTACTGATTGGACTGGACGTTCGACACGATCCACTAGTAAGCCGCCGCTTTGTTTAGCTGCCAAGCCTCTTCTTATCCCTACTGGTGTAGCGTCAGCCTCCTGTCGGGTCAAACTCTCAGCTGAAAGCGGGGCTGACAGCAGCTTTCCCAGGCAGGGTCACCGGCCAGGACTCAAGCGAGTATTCCCAGCTTCTGACTTCGAGGTACACCAGGTCTGCTGTCCTGCCTGCTCTCCCCTGCCGGGAGAAGCCGTATCATTCATCTCGCCCTCGACCTGACTCACGAAGTCAGCTACGTCCTGATAGCCTTTGCGTTCGTATGGGCGAAGAGAGACCGACCATTGTGACATGTAATGTCGGACGCCAAGGCCGAAGTGAGGGCGCGATGCCTTGTAATTGAGCAAGTCCTGCGTGACAATTGGATCGGACCTCACCGGTCACGGATGTGCTCCACCAACGACTTCAGGCACTGGGAGCCCAGCGAAGTGGAAGCCCTTTTTAAGTTGCTCCCCGACATCAATGAGCGGAAGCTCTCGCCTCACGGGCCACATTGCCGCCCTGCGCCGGAAGGAAGCCGGCGATGGACTGAGCTCGCCATGAAGACAGCTATGATAGGTGCCGCCAATACGTTCGCCCTCGCCGTCTCGCCCCTGGCTCTCGTCTCCAAGACTGTCCGCACCGAGGCCCTGCCCGCCCTCGTCAAGCTCAACTACGAGGCCATCGGTTCGTCGTTCTTCGTGAAATGCCCACTGGATTTGCTCCGTCAGGCGGCGCAGTCGGGCATGGCTGTCTGCGTCAACCGATGGGGCCACTTCAGCATCCGCCTAGCAGGGTTCGCTGCCATCTCGCATGTGTGGGTCGAGACGATGGGCCTCGAGTTCCACGACGAGAAGACCAAGCAGGACTATCGTGGCCTTGACTACGCCCATTTCAGCCGCATCATCTCTGGCGGCGTTGCGTCGTCTGGGTACGACTGGTTCTGGCTGGACTTGCTTGCCGTGCCCCAGATTCGGGGAGACGAGGATAATGTCGACATGCTGCGAGAGCTCAAGAGGGATGTGGTCAATAGCCTGGTGCATGTCTATAGGAATGCTGACGCGGTCATCATTCTTGACTCTCTGACATTGCAACTCCCTTCTGAGGATGCCTGTACCGTAGCGGCTATCTTGGCTTGTGGCCGATGGTTGACGCGTATGTGGACGTATCAGGAAGTCAAGCTCGCCCGAAAGGCCATCATTGTCACCAAAACCGGCACTCTTGATTTCCAAAACATGGTCAACGCCTTAGACTCCCGCGCAAAGCAGAACGAGATCGGCCGCAGCTACTGGCGGGAAATCTGTCTAAAGTTCATGCGGCTCCTCCCATCAGACCCGCGAGGCGTGTCCTTGGCGGACGTGGCCTTCTGCTGCACCGACAGGAACACGGAAAACGACATCGACTACGCCCGAAGCCTGTTTGCTCTGCTGAGTTTGCAGTGGCAGGCTGGCTGGGGCTACGAGGATGCCATACTGCACATACTCCGTTCACGGCCCCAAGACGCGGCTCGGATCGCACATCTCCAGGGCATGCGTGGACTCCCTCCTCCGTTCTCTTGGGCTCCTCGGTATCTCGCCCGCCTGACGGGTATGGTCATCGACGGCTATAACGCTACGGAGAACGGGCTCAGCGGCTCGTGGACCACATTCCGCGTCAACAGGATCATCCGCCATGGCGAGCACAAGGACAGTGCCAAACTGATCTTCCACATGGAGCTGCTGAACCGGCACGGTGAGCCTTTTCAAATGTGGACGGAGCTGCCGTATAGCTGGTCAGACAACCTGGGGATATGGCTGAAGGAAGCTATGCCGGCTGGATCGGCTAGGCTGCTCTTCCCGAAGGTCCCGCCGAACTTGCTCGAGAATCACGACCCGGTCATTATGCTACTGGTGCTGCAGAGTGGTATGCAGTCTCGTGGCATTGTTGTTGGAACGGCGGCTATGAATGATGATGATGTGACTGAACTCCAAGGCGAAGAGATGGCATGGCTGTTGGGATGATCGATCTGTGTTCTAATCGTAGCTACAGGCACCATCTATAGAATGAAACCCCAAAACACATGCACAAAATACCACGCTTCGTCTTCCTATTCCAATCTATCCAGTTCTAACCAGCTTTGCAGTCTTGTCTTTGTGATACAGAATATCGTATATTCTATAGCAATCAGGCGGCTGATACTCATCGCACCTATGTCCCGACACAATCTATGAACTCTTCCCATTCTTTGCCTCACGTGCCAATCGCTGCTGCTCATTGTGCCACTGAGTGCGCGCGTCGTCCAGCAAGCGAGTCCGCTCATTCACGTCGACCGAATCCCACCACTTCTGCTCCCACTGGCGCAGCGCGCCCGGAAAGAACTCCTCCCTGAGATATCTTCCATAGCCTTTGCGCCACATCTCAAGCTCCATCAGCGCCCACATGACCTTGGGCTCGGCAAACACCACACCGAGAGTCTCACCATCATGGCCAAGCCCTTCACCTCGCATCACCAGCTGAACCGGCAGGCCCAGCGCGTCGGGCATCCGCGGCGCCGCCGCTGCGACAATGTTCTGCAGCATGCCCATCCCGCCGATACCAAGCAGGTACCACGTGTTTGCCGCGATGCCCGTGCAGCTGATGAGCAGAGCCAACCAGAGCACGGCCAGCAGAGAAGTCGAGAATACGGTGTAGGTCGAGTCCTGCGCCCACGGCCCTCCAGCGAGCGCTTCGAGGTCGCACGTCTCGTCGGCGCCCTCAACGATGATGACATGCACGGACCCGTTACCCGACGTGAGCGCCACGGGCTTGCTACTGCCGCGGCGGCCGTGCCACTTCTCGCGCCGCCACTGAGGCAGCGACGCAGACGCGTACGACAGCGCCGTGCCCGCGGCCGTGGCCATGATGATGGTCCAGTCCCTATACAGTACCAGCGGAATCATGGAGACGGCCAGCTGCACCGCAGAAGTCGCGTAGCCGCTCCACCAAAGCCAGTCACGCGAAGGCTGAGACGGCCGCGGGCTACTCTTCCATTGGTACACGGCCACGCAGAGCGCGACACGATCCGCACGGAGGTCGCCGGTCCCCTGTGTTGTCGGAGGCAGCGAGGGCGATGGTTTGATCTTTGCGCGGACGCTTGTCGGCATCCAGAAGGGATACGTCTTGACGAATCGGCCGAGCAGCCACGAGTGGTTAGTCCGCGCATAGCCCGATGCCAGGTTGATGACTTTGACTTCGACTTCGGGTGGGCACTTTAGCAGTCTCCTCTCGCCAAGCGCCGACAACATGGCCGATATAGCATATGCCACCCAGCCGAACGAGAAGGCCACGGGCGTCGGCAGGAGGCCCGGCCCGCCTGTCATTGCCGCACACGCGAGCTGGATCACATCGGCCCCCACAATCAAGAGCACCGAGAAGATGTCGCCTGGCGCCGTCCATTGGGCGGCCATTTGCACTTGCGGCGAGAGCTGCTCTTTGGCCATGGCTTGTTTCTGCTATGCAATCGAAATGTGAAGAAGTGAGTTATGCTTACTGTTGGAGGGCTAACTAGCTCAACTAAATGATCTAAGCTAGGGTGTGACCTCAGAGATGAGGAGAAGGTTTGTCGGGGATGACTATAGAGGTAAACAGTACTCACACGACAGAGAGCTGCTGTCCAAAGTACTTGTACACCTCGTGCTTGGCGGCTCCATGTCATCGGTTGATCCGAAGATCAGCCATGCCAGGCACCCAGAGACTCAGACCGACGTGGCGCAACCCGCCAGCCCAGCCCACCAGTGACCACCACCACCACCACCACCAGCGTCACAGCTGCTGCCACATCTCCAACTTGGTTGTCCAGCTCCTATTATTGAACCACATTCGCTTCCGACGACACCTTTATCTCCTCGCCTGTGCCACAGCCGACTCCCGTCTTTTGCTTTGCACCAGCTGCTTTTCCACGATGCAACGAAACACATACGGGCAATCGCCGCCCCTCCACCACCCCGTCCCGCAGCACGTCTCTACCGTACCGCAGCTTCGATCACCACCGCCGCCCCCCGGCTCCGCACAATCACAACAGCAAGGCTATGCCCCGACTGGCCAACAAGGGAATCCCTACCAGCAGCAGGGCGGCACCAGTGGGAACGTCTTTGGCGCATATGGCCAGTTTATGAATGATCCCACCGCGCAGGTGGCGGCGCAGTTTGGACAGACGGCGTTCAAGCAGGGGCAGGAGTACGTGGAGCAAAATGTGTGTTTTCCAGGCGAGATGCGCAGTGCGGATGAAGGCTGACTGGGGCAGATTGGACGTTATGTCAATGTTGCGGCCCTTAAACACTACTTCAACGTGTCCAATTCGTACGTTATCAACAAGCTCTTTCTTGTGCTGTTCCCCTGGCGGCACAAGGGTTGGTCGCGAAAGCAGGCCGTCGGCGCGAACGGGCAGGAGGGATGGTATCTGTCTCCTCGGGATGATATCAACAGCCCGGACATGTACATCCCAGGTAAGTCAACATGGGTTTGGCAGATGGGCCACATTGGCTGACTGTTGTAGTGATGGGCCTGGTTACCTATGTCCTCCTCTCGACACTGATTGCAGGTCTCAAGGGCGCGTTCAACCCGGAGCTTCTCGGTGTCACGGCAACCACGGGGCTGAGCGTGGTCATTGTCGAGATCATCGCGTTGAAGCTTGGATGCTACCTCCTCAGCATTTCGAGCCAGTCGCAACTTTTCGACCTCATCGCGTACTCGGGATACAAGTTTGTCGGGATCATTGTCACCATTACAGTGGCGGAAATCCTTAATGGGGGTAAAGGCACAGGCGGCTGGATCGGCTGGGCGGTGTTCGCCTATACCTTCTCAGCCAATGCCTTGTTCTTGGTGAGTACACCTTCTGCGCGCAGCCTGCATCATGCCACTGACAAAGATAGCTTCGTTCGCTGAAATATGTTCTCCTTCCTGAAACCAATGGGCAGCCTAGTGGCCCGATGCAGACCGATTCGCGCGCCAAGCGCAACCAGCGCACGCAGTTTCTCTTCTTCTACTCGTACATTGTCCAGCTGTTCTTCATGTGGGTTCTCACCAGGGCGTGAGCAGCCCGGGGTGGCTCTGAAGATAGATCGTCTCGCAGGTCCAGCAGCGAGGACTTCACGGTACAGGCGCAAGGGTTCGGTCGGCGGGTTTCATGGTCGAGGCAACCAAGCAAGCAGGGCAAAAGCTAGGCATTGCGGATCTCAAAACTACGAGAGTACGTGGTGATAATGTGACACGTAGACACATAGGTACATACGGTTCTTCTTGGCAAAGCGGTACTCCAGAGATGTCACTGCAGAATGCTATCCTCAAGTCGCTAGCGCAATGTACATTTTTATATATCCTCCATGTAACCCAAACATGTACTACGAAGTACTCCAACCCATCTACATCGGGCGAATATGTCGTTTGCAGATTTGAAACCGTATGCCACGTCTTTGACGACGATTCCTACCTCCCAAGTTTGCTCACGCGTTTGCAAGCATGCTCATATACGTACCCCATGCGATACCGGCCATGCCGCCTACCAGGTTCCTCGTCTGGACATCTTTCACCACGGTGAAATTGACCACGGCCACGGCAGGCCATACTTTCAGCCCGGCCACGTAGATGCCCCAGAACTCATCGCAGGCCACCCTCCAGACGCCGGCCCAGTCCACCTCGTCAAACTTGATGGAGCCAGGCGAGTTCCAGAAGCGAATTGCGTTAGAGATGGAGGT